>NW_023604861.1:106623098-107342450 GCF_014898055.3 Talpa occidentalis | reverse complement strand
CTGGGCGCCTGGTTCCTGCTCACTCAGGGAGGGACCTTCACCTCAGTGAGGACCTCCGCGCGTCTCCCCGCAAGCCTAGGGTCGTCTCCCCCGCAAGGCCTAGGTCGCAGGCGCGGGGACCTGGGCAGCAGCGATCCAGGTCTGCACTTGCTTTTCAAGTGCGCCGAGTGCGCTGCTTTCCCCGCGCCACTTACCGGCAGCCCGGGCTGTGTGCGCGTCTCCCGGGGTCTTTGTTCTTCTCTAATGGCGCCCGGAGCCGTTCGCTCACCGCCGCGGCGGATCCTGCAGGGTTCGCCTCAGCTCCCGTTCACGGGGTGTGGTGGCTGCAATAGTTCCTTTTCACTCACAGTCCCGCTTGCTGCGTCGTTTGTTCTTGTGGGCCGTTTTGGTTTGTTGTTTCCTCCTCTCTGCCGGTCGGAGAGTGCCGCTTCTGTGGGCGGGGGAGGGGAGCAGGGTTCTGAGCTTCCCTCCCTTCTAGTCCTCTTTTATGGCCACTTTCTTCTTGGGGCAGTTCGCTGGCGTCACCCGTTTATCTTCCGTGTCCCGGTTTCTCACTGGGACCTGCCGCTTTTTCCTCCCTATTCACTTTTTTTAATGGGAGATCTTACTCGCAGCGTCTCCTCGCCGCCATGTTGCTCCGCCCCCTTTTAGTAATTGGAAGTTTTGATACCATTTTTAGTAAAATGTTATCAATTTATTGGAGACACACAGAGCAGGAAGAAAAAAAGGCAATTAACAGATCTTTAGAGATGCTGGTGACTTGGACTGTGGTGTAAACAGTAAAACTGAAGCACATGTTGGAAGACTTAAAATGTAAATAGTGCATAGAATAGATGGAATTTAATTATCTTTTGATGTGTATGAGAGTTTGGGGAATTTATCCATTTCTTTAGCATAACTAAAGATTAAAATACAAATATTTGATCTCAAATTCTAAGGGTATGTGTGCATGTGTGTGTAAACCAAATGTATAGGAGGATACGTAAAGTGTGAGATATGAGGAGTTTATATTGGATTTAGCACCATGAAAGCCATTGACCATTGGGAATTCATTATTCTATTATTTGTTGATGTGTATGTGTTAATATAGATGCACCAGAGTCAGACCATGTTGGGTTTAAATATAATAGCTATTGATCTAAGGAATAAAATTTGAAATTTCTTTCATCGTTTCTTCTGTAAAATGGCTTAATAGTAATGCCTAGGTCATTGAGAAATTGGTAATATTAAGTGAGTAACTGATAACTATTGACCTTTCTACTACTTGGTTAAGTCAAAATTTTTTCTGCACAGAACTTATGCATAATTTCAAAAATATCTTCTTAAAAGATATTTATGGGCCTCCCCTGGTGGTGCAGGCGGTTGAGCACAGTGCTGTGAAGCTGTCCACAGCCTCTGCAGCACGGGTTCGATCCCGACTGGCCGTGGAGAATCCCACATGGCGTCGCAGACCTCCCCTGTCTCGCCCACTGCTCCCCTCAGCAGAGTATTTCAGTTAGTCTGCCTGTTCTGCTCCCCGCTCTGTCTCTGGTGAATCCTCTCACCCTCCCGCGCATCTGGCCTTTACCCTGGTTCTTAGATGCATGAATAAATAAATTAAAAAAAAAAAAGGAAATACTTATACTTACAAATACCCCTTTATTCATCTATACCTACTATTAGTTAAGTATGTATAAGTTGTAAGTCATAATCTAAAAGAGACTATGTTCCTATTCATGCAATTAACAAGTATTTTTCGGGCCTCCCCGGTTGCACAGTGGTTGAGTGCTGGGTTGCAAAGCTGCCCGCGGCCTCTGCGGCGCCGGTTCGATCCCCGGCTGCTCCCTGGCCACCGGAGGAGGATCCCACATGGCGCGCAGACCCTCCTGCCGCCCGCTGCTCCCTCAGCAGTGTACTTCGGTCCTTCTGCCTGCTCTGCTCCCCGCTCTGGCTCTGGTGAATTCTCTTACCCTCTCGCGCTTCTGACTGTACCCAGTGCTTGTATAAACAAAACAAAACAAACAAATAAATAAATAAATAAAAACATGCCTCTATTAAATAAATAAATGTTAAAAAAAACAAGTATTTTTCATAGAATACAGAAGATATATCTGTTATTATTATAATGAGTATGAATTTGAGTATGAAAGGAGTATGACTTTCAGCTAGTTCTTTCAAGATGAGAATCATCAGTCTTGGTTTATCCCATAAAGGCATGGAATCACTCATGAAAGAAATCTGAGTTTTCATATAGTTTGGAAAACTTGTAACATTAAAGGAAGAATCAGGTGTGTAGATATAGTATTTCACATGGATAATAGCACACATGTCACCTTGGAAGGTTGTAAGGGTGTCTAAAGTCATTTGATTTTGTAAAACCGCTTTATGCATCAGTGACATTTTGTGATTAACAACCTAATGCTTTGCTATTTATAATTATTAAGGTGGAGATGTATAAAATATATCCTGGTCCATATAATTACAAAAGATTATTTAATAGGTCATGCTTTTCAATATGAGCAAGCAGAAAACATCTGAAAGAATTTAGAAAAAAATTTGAACCCAAATATGAGTTAATTAAGGTAGAAAAAAGATATGAGACAGCCATTTGTTGTACCTCCCTTGCAACTTTGTTCAATTCTACTCTGTTCTTGGAGAGAGCAAGTTTGTTGGAATGCCTCCTTGAGAATTTGGATTAGAGAGGTCTAATTAGAAGGTGAAGAGATAAAGTTGGGCAAAGGGAAGGCCTGGGGAGAGGTAAGAAAAGCAATTTCTTTATATTTGCTAAGAAGTGTTTGCATGGAAGCATTTTCTCCTGGCTGTGATTTTACAAATGGAAAACTTTCAACTTTGGCCACAATAGTATATAAATCTCAAAGTCATTACAGAGATGACTCTCCAGTGGAGAGATGAAGAGATATATCAAAAGAAATCAGAAGCTTTTTAAAATAAGTAAATTTCCTTTCCTGCAAGAAACATTCCCAGAACAGTTAAGAATTTATTTTTTCTTTATAAATGGAGACACAATATTATGCTTATTTCTCCCTCTTTCACACACTGTGTTTCTTGTTTGTGTGGGTAAATAGAGACATAGATATCTAACTTTTCACTTAGAATTTAACCACTAAATATGTTATAGTGTTGTGTCAATGAATAACCATTAAACAGCTTAAATATATTCAGGTATATTAAGAAAAATATCATATTCTTTTCTACTATGGTTTTACTATTTTTCCCAAGATATTGCCATAGATAGGTGAATAAAAATATTGTGCCATATGTGTATTATTTCCCTGGCCAAGGATTGAACTCAGGCCATTGAGGTGATAGTGCTGGGACTTAACCCTGTAGCCCAAAAGTGAGCACCCCCACCTATTTGAGGCCTAAGGCCCCTGTCCCATTCTTTAGTACAGGATTTTATAGTCATGTAAATTCTCCATAAGCATATTACTAAATTTGCTTTTTTCCCTAGTAATCTGATGTTGATTTGTTGGTTCATCCAGCCTCAGAAGAACCCAGAGGGATAGGGGAATGTTTCCCTATGACCCAACATAGGTCCATACTGCTGAATTATAGAATGCAAGAAGAGCCAGGCTGCTATACAAATGTTAAGACATTTGGTCTTTATCCTAAAAGCTACATGAGAGCATTGACAAAGTTAGCATGATAGTGATATAATTAGATTGAAGTTAAAAATTTACTCTGCACAGCACATGAATTATGATTAAAGAGAAGAAAGTTTTAAAAGGAAGAAACAATTGAGGCCAAAGAAGATGGAAGAATCTACTACTTTTAGCAGAAAAGCAATGGGAATTTGTTACTGATCAGATGGGATGGGAGAGTGAGATTTCAAGGGTAGATCACAACTTTCTGGGCTTAGGCATACAATTGAGATATAGATAGGCACATACATGTATGAAGAAAACATGCAACTAGCTTGATAAAATAGGTATGAAAGAAATTTAAGTACATGTGTCTTTTAATAATAACTCTCAATAAAAAATTTCCCCTATTTGCCCTTTTAAAAACACCCATCCAGTTGTGTGCCTTTTCTGGGACATAGGAAATTATGAAACAGTGTCTACCCTGTGCCACCTTCCCCACCTCCCTCTTACTTGTCTCAGGGTCTAGGCAAACATGAGTATTAGAAAGGACCATACCTCCTTAGAAGATGGGCTTGCCCTAAAATTATTTGCATGCAAGGTTTCTGCTTTCCCTGAGTTTATTCATTCAACTAAGATCTGTTGAATGTTACCATGTATGGGGCACAGTTCTAGGAACTGAAGTAAGGAACTTAATGAACAGATAATATTTTTGCTCTAATTATAATTGTATTCTATAGGGAGTAAGACAGACAAAAACAAAAGGAGAATGACAGTATAGAGAAGAAAGATAAGAATTTGGGTTTTCTTTCTTTTCTTTTTTTATTTAATAGGCTTGTCAGGGAATGAATGACTCACTACAAAGTTGAGAGATAAATATGACATAAATGTGCTAAAACAATAGCTACATTGTTACACTTGGGAGAAGGGTATATTCCAAGCTGAGGACACACCAGGAACAATGTCCATTTTCTTCAAGATCTTTCCAGTTACTCCAAAGTTACTCCTCACAATTTTAGGGCTTGTTAAAATAGCACCCTTGAAACCAGGTACCACAAGTCTGTGTCATGATTATTTCTATTAGGATAAATTCCTCTGAGATTTGGTGTCACAAAACAACAGTAAATATTCTGTATTTTTTACAGTTTCTGTGGGTTAATGATTAAGAAGAAATTTCATTAGGTGGGTCTGTCTCAGGTTCTCTCCTGAGGTTGCAAACAAGATTTTTGCTGGGCTTGTCATGGAGGCTTGACTGGGAATAGGGGATCTGAAAGCAAGATGACTAACACACAGCTAGGAGTTGGTTACTAGAGACTTTTTGAATGTTCTCCTGACATAGCTCCCCAGAATTAGCAAGTTAATAGAGAGACAAGTTGAATCTGATTCACTTTTGGCTTCGTCTCAGAAGTCATTTAACATCACTTGTGACACATTTATTCTATTTGTTAGACACAGTAAGTTCAGGCTACATTTAATTGGAAGGAAATAGGCTCCACCTTTTATAGTGAGGAGTGTCAATAATTGTCATCTATATTTTTAAATCCCTGCAATGAGAGAATAGCAGGGACAAAGTCTCAGGAGCAAGCAAATTAAAGCTTATTCCCCTGGCTGATAAATTAAAAGTAACAACAAGACTGCATAGACTGATTAGATTATTTGTCAGTGAGGGTGACAAATCCCTATTTGAAAATTATCTCTAACTCCTTTCAGAAAACTTAGCAGTAACAAGAAATAAAATTAACGGCTTTGTGGATGTTCTGCTATTGGGACAACATTCATTAGTAAACTGAAGACTGGTTCAGGATGTTTTAATATGGATTTGATGCCCTAAGGCCTTATTTTCCTCATGGCTTCAGCTTTTTATTTGGCCCATGGAGTCATGTCAGAGATTGTATACCTTAAATGCTACAAGTAACATCAATGTTAATACAATTTCAAAGAGATTAGACATAGCTTTGGATGCAATAAAAATTGCCTTATCATCAGCATTAGCACAAGAGTTGGGACAAAAATGTATAAAGGAAAAGAAATATATCAGAAAAGAATTTTTCAAATACCAAGTTGTTTGATCATTTTCTAAAAAGCAAAGCATATTCCAATGGCCTGAATGAAGGTTATTAGTAAAATTTTGACTGACTGAAAATATATCACTCTATTGTGGTGGTCAATAATTCCCCCTGCTTTTAGTTATTTATATATATATATATATATATATATATATATATATATATATATATATCTGCTTTTGCAAACTATACCGTTTCAGAGTTATTTATTAATCTGCTTTTGCAAACTATACCGTTTCACATTTACTTTTAATTTGTCATGTCACATGTATACCCCTATCTTAGTGCATATTAATGTTATTTTTATTAGAAGTTTGTATATTAGGAAACCTATATTCACTTATGATTTCTCTCTAGTATCTCATAAAAGCTCTATAAAAGTGTTAGTACTTATATGAAAATTGTAACGCCTAATGCCCTCTTCTATGATCAGTCTCCACCAAAGACCAATTAGTTTAGATATTCAAATAAAGTATATATTTTAAATTAAAATAGTGTTTTATTTATCTTACATCATTGTTTATTTTTGTTTAGTAATTGATTTTCCCCCACAGGTGTAATCCCCATAATTTTCCTACCATCACAGCACCCATGAACCGTCACCTTAGTCCTTTGCGTTCTTCCCTCCCGTTTTGACCCCTTTTGCTCCCTTTCCCCTACTGTATGTCTCAGGTCTACGGTTTGCCTGCAAGCTTTGCCTTTTTCCTGACACTTCCTTTGGTTTTCCTATATTCCACCTGTAAGTGAAACCATCCAATATTTTTTCTTTTTTTTCTGATATATTTTGCTTAGCATAATCCCCTCCTCCTCCATCCATGTTGCTGCATATGGCATGAGTTTCTTTTTTGATCAATGAGTAGTATTCCACTGTGTATATACCATTACTTCTTGATCCATTCATCTGTTTTTGGACATTTAGGCAGTTTCTCTATCTTAGTTGTTATATATAGTGCTGCAATAAACAGGAGAGCCAGTTTCCTTTTGATTTTGTGTTTTTGTTTTCCTTTTGATTTTGTGTTTTTGTGTCCTTTGGGTAGATTAATAGGAGTAGAATTTCTGGGTTATATATGGTAGATCGATTTTAATATTTTTGAGGGCCCTTCACACAGCTTTCTATAGTCTTTGGATCAGGTTTTATTCCCACCAGCAGTGTAAGAGGATTACTTTCTCTCCATGTGCTTGCCAGCATCTGGTTTTACAAGTTTGGGGTTTTTTTGTATTTTGGTTTTTGTTTTTTTTTTTTTTTTAATGGAATATTCTTTTTTTTTTTTAAAGATTTATTTATTTATTTATACAAGCACTGGGTACAGTCAGAAGTGCGGGAGGGTGAGAGAATTCACCAGAGCCAGAGCGGGAAGCAGAGCAGGTAGAAGGACCGAAGCACACTGCTGAGGGGAGCAGTGGGCAGCAGGAGAGGTCTGAGTGCCATGTGGGACCCTCCTCCAGTGGCCTGGGAGCAGCCAGGGATTGAACCTGCACTGCAGAGGCTGCGGGCAGCTTCGCAACCCAGCGCTCAACCGCTGCACCACCGGGGAGGCCCTAAATGGAATATTCTTACCAGTGTGAGGTGATATATAAATTGTTGTTTTGATTTGCATTTCCCTGATTATAAGTGGTGTTCAGTATTTTTCCATATGCCTGTATGCCATTTGCATTCTTCTTTGTAGAAGTGTATTTTTAGCTCTTCTGCCCATTTTTCAACTGGGTTGTTTTTGTTTTGATTGATTTGTGTAAGATCTTTGTAGAGCTTTCATTTCAGTTCCTTATATGGTTCACAAACATTTTCTTCCATTAAGTAGGGTGAAGACTAATTTTTCAATGGTTCAGTTTTGCCTCATGTTGAACTTACATTTTTTTCCATAGCAACCTTAGTTAAAATACAGCAATGTTTCTTGGTATGTTTGTATATTTTGACATTCATAATAAGGTAGGGAACCCATATGATTAAAATAACAAAAAATTTGAAAAAAATAATGTGTGATACATGATTTTATACATATCAGTACTCATAGAACTATACACTCCTTGATTTCTACCTCCTTGACAACTATAAGCTCTTGAAGGAAAAGGACCCTCTATCATCCCTGTTCTCTAGGATCTAACACTATACCAGTGAGTAGATTCTAAATATATTTTTGATAAATAGACTTATGTATAAATAAAAGAAAAGGATGTTCAATTGTAGAGAAATTTTAAAGTCTCATAATTTGTAGTTTTTTCACATTAACCTCAACTTGCACTTACAAATTATTTTTTACGGTACACTTACAATGTTAATTAATGGTTAGTATAGCATAGTGATTTCAATAAATTGCTTTTAGAAACATATAAAATCAAGTTTATATTCTAGATCTGCTAAAGATCTCTAAAATATGGGCTATTTAAAGTCTAAAACATTGGTTTCCCTGTCTGTACAATGGAAATCACCACTGTCATAAAAGTTAAAGTATTAATAAATATGAAGCCCCTGAGTACATTGCCAGGCCCTCAGCAAATACTTGATTCAAGGCTGACATTATTATTTTTACAACAACTAGAGCCCATATGCTATATAATTAAAGGTTATAAAAAGAGTAATCAGCATATTTGATTTTTACTCCATATTTTTTTTTCTGTGGTGGCTTACATTTTCATTCCAAGTCTTAACACAAAAGTTAATTTTCACTGAAAGAAGAGTTATCAGCAATCTGGTGTTTGACATATAGATATTTTAACTGTGGTAATATCTGCCATTTATTTCAATCGTTACATGTTTTAAATTAAATACATTTTGAATTAGATTTTCAAGCTTCGAGCAGGCATTAGCTGCTAATCATTTCATTCATTTATTTAGATAGAATCTATTCATAAAAATTGTAATTGAAATCCAAGTTGCTGCTATATCTTTTTCTGTTAAAGAAAGGTAGACCATGTTTCTTCTTTATCTCAGATGCCTTAAGAGAGAAAAGTTCTGAGCAAGAAGTCTGCCTGAGAATGAGGCAAATGAGGAATGCGAGAGCAAGAGCATCTGGATAAAAGGTTCAGAGCATTTGACACTTTATTTGAATATGGAAATCAGACCTTTAACTTTATATGAAGCATTTAATATTCTTAGACAACACACTTCATCATAAGAAAGAGGAAATTCAAAATCTAAAGCATTGATTCCTAGTGTTGACTGCATACTGGAATCGTCTAAGAAATCTTAAAAGCCATTGGTTCTTGTGTCTTAGCTACAGAGATTCTGATTTAATTCACTTGAATGTGGTCTGGGCATTGGGACTTTCATAATTACTTAAGTGATACTTATACATGCATTAAAGGTGAAGAATCACTGATCTAAAAGGAAGGGGATATTTCAAGTAAATACTGCAAAACTTCTTCCCTCAAAATTGTTAGAAATAAGAAAAGAAGTTACAAAATACAGTGATACCAAATTGAGTAATAATCATAGTTTATGTATTGTCAGTCTGAGTCAATTTTAAATCAGACATAATTTAATGACAACTTTATAAAAAAGATCATGATAAGTAGTTCATAAAAATCATGATGAGTTACCAAATCAACTCTTTTCTAAAATATATTAGCTTCCAATATTACTAAGATTTGGGCAATTTAATGAAAACTATTTCTCTGCTATAAATAGTGAGTACAAAGAGGAATTTATGATTTGAATTTCAATTCATCTCTACAACAAAACAGCATAGTCAATCTAACTTTCAACTATAAAAACTCTAATATTCTTGATAATAAACTAAACATTATGGTGTAATATAGATCTATTTATATTTCTTTCCAGGTTTCAGAATAAATGTCTATTTTATATGTGCTATTCATGGTTAACAGTTCTGAAAATATGGGAAAACATTGTAATTCTGTTTTTCCACATACCTGATTCCTATGTTAAAGTTTATTACAAAGAAACAAGGTGATGTATAGTGTGTCCTCAAAGCTTTCAAAGTGAAAAATATCCAGCTTTTCTGGTGCTCAACACACTGCCTAGTGATAATGATAATGATGAATTTCCATGCAGACTCCTTTAGATATTAGGAAAATGGTTCCCTTTAACTCATATTAGATACTCAAGTTTTACATTGGTTGGCTGTCTTTAAAAAAATACCGCTTAAGTGCCGAAAATACTACTTACTTACTTCACTTAAATAGCTGTAGGTATTTTGCAAATACACCATGTCCAGGAATTACAAATATAAACTAAAATAAATAAATGTGCTACCTGAAGGTCTGGATTTTATGTTAGGAAGAGAAATATTAACATGACTTAAACTAAAGCCATATCTCAATTTTATGTACACCTGATTTTGTAACCACAATGAATTCTTTGAAAAAACTGCTTCCACGCTACCAACAAAAAAATATTCCAGACTGTGAGCTTGCCAACAAGAGTCTTTGGAAGTTTAGAGTAAATATGTGATGAATAAAATAAGTTGCTTGCAGAACAATGCCAACATAAAATAACGAACAGCCAAATAATTGGAATATGATCGATGTAGCTAACAACTAGTAGCTTGATTTTGTTATTTTTCTCTGTGAAGTATAAATCACATCAAGATCCGGTATGGTTGTCAATTTTATAATCTATGTCCTTTCTTTTCCATTCCCTATCAAGTGACCTTGGTTAAGATTCTTAACACTTCCACACTCAGAATTCTACCATAAAGATGTAGTATTCCTCCAGCCTCTCTATTCACATTCTTCTTGTATACTACTACCAGATTTTAAATCAGATTACATTATTCATCTCATTTGTTTAAATAAAAGTACTTTTACTGGATTATTTACTAAATTTCAGGTACTGCATGAAATACACAGAATACAATGGTGAAAAGAAGTTTCGCTATTTTTAAAGTCCTTGCAGTTTCTACAGGAAATCCTGACTTAAAAAACCACATTATTTGTAAATTAATTTCTGAACTCTGTTATTGCTCATGAGACCCATTTATTTTGATATTTCTCAGTTCTAGTTTTTAACTAGAAAATGTGAACAATAATATCTTTCCAGTAGAATTAGAGGATTAGGGCCTCCCTGGTGGCACAGGGGTAAAAGACAGCGCTATCAAGCTATCGCCATCCACTGCAGCACAAGTTCGAGTCCATTCCCCAGCAGGCCAGGGAGCATCTCACATGGCACAGCAGACGTCTCCTGCCTTGCCCGTTGCTCCCCTTAGCAGTGTATTTCCGTAGATCAGCCTGTTCTGCTCCCCACTCTGTCTCTGGTGACTCCTCTCACCACCTGCACCTCTGGTTTACACCCCAGTTCTTGTATGCATAAATAAATAAATCTTAAAAAAAAAGAGAGAGAATTAAAAAGGTAATCATTGGAAACTACTTGGCTTGTAAAATTACTCCAAAAAAACAGCAATTGGTATCTATGTAAATCTTCAGATACTTCTCCACTGAATGAAAACCTGGACGCAACCTGCTTTTCACACAGTACCTCATTATTCCTCTTCAAATATCGTCAGTCTTCATCTGACTGTCATCCTAAATATGCTTTTGCATTTTCATCTTTGTTTTTGGCCCTTTTCCATCTTCTGTGAGACTATTCTTGATAATATGATATAAACTGATCTTTCCTTTACTTGAACTCCTATGTAATCATGTTTCTATTCCTGTCCTTTGCCAAATCATACACTTTGTTAATGTCACAGTAGATCTTCCTTCACCAACTAAAAAAGTATCCTACCCTAGAGCAGAAACAGCCAACTACCTCTCCATACCTTTTCTACACATGGAAGGGATTTTGAGGTATCCATTCCAAAATAAAATTATGATTAAAATGAAATGACTAAACTGTTATAATCCGAAGTCACATGGTAAAGAGTGATAAAAAGTACAAGCCTGAATAGTCCCTGTTTCCCTTATTTTCCTTGAATATAGCTATGTTATAAAAGGCTATTGATGATATTTTGCCCTTTTCCTAGGAATAATTTTCACCTGGATGATATTTCAGAATATCTAATATTAATTAAGACATGTGGAAGACATTACAGCATTACCTGGCTTCTGATGTCTGAAAATGCAAGTATTACCTTATATCCTCATTCATTTGAACCTCAATTGTCAGGACTATTGCAGATCTAACTCCTCCCACTTTTGCATGCTGGCAGGCTATCTTGGCATATATTTGGTTCTTTCTGTTACTGCTGTTTTCTAGTGACTTCAGCTTGACAAGACAGGAACCATGTTTTAAAGAGCTCTTCTTTGTTTTCCAAAGTATCTTCCTATTATAGTGTTTTGATTAGAGTGTAACTCTCAAGGTATCTGAACTGAATGATTTGAAAAACCATCAAGCACTCACCCGAAGTGCAATTTATATGATAAAAGGTCATTAAGTGAATTAGATTAGGTATTTTTAGCATAACTAATATGTGCATGTCCACAATATTTATAGCTGAGTTCAGTCATATGGAGATCATTTTCTGTTTAAATTAATCCTCTTTTTTGTGATATTACATTCTATTCAGATTCTATACTCCTTCTGATTGATTTCAGAGTTATAGAGTTGTTTTTTGGTCTATTTAGGTTTTATAAAAATATATATCAACACTAAGGGCTTATAAACAACCAAAATGTATTTTCCACTGTTCTGGTGGATGGGAAGTCCTCATTATCAAGGTGTTGGAGGATTTTGTTTTGTGGTGAGGGTCTGTGTCCTGGTTTATAGACAACAAATCTTCTTTCTGCATGCTCAGGTGACTACAGAGTGAGGAAAGTGGGGTCACGTTCATCATGGTACTGATCCCATTAATGAGGCCTCAGCCTTCATGACCTAATCACCTTCCAGAGGTCCTACCTTTGACTGCACCGGAGATTAGGTTTCAATATATGAATTTGGAGAAACACAAACATTCAGTTTATAGCAAAGACAATATCACTAGCTGCCTGTTAATTAAATATTAATAATGCTGCTATGTAAGTGGAGGGTACTAAATGGTTTAAGATTTTTTTTTTTTTTAATCAGCATCTGGGTTGAGGAGAGGCATTCTGAATTTAAATACAGAGACATTGGAAATACCAAACAAATAACCACTGTTATTTTTCACAAATGTGCTGGGTTGACAGGTTGTTTAATATAAACAGAATAATGTGTGTCCTGACATTTTCAAATTGTCTAGGAACTTTTAGAACTGAATACTTCATCATGCCTTTAGTTCTTCAGTGTTGTTGTTTTTTTTTTTTTTTTTTTCAGAAAATTCTTCCTGCCTGAAATAAATGTACTGCATTTGATGTTCTCATAAGAAGACCATAAACAAGTCTAATATTTAAGGAAGCACTTCCCATGTTCAAATCAGGTAGAAATTTTATGAAGAACTGCAAAATACACATTTATATTTACACCAATTTAACATTTATATGTATTAGATAATTGCTTTGATAAAGTGGGAACTAGATTTGGGGAGAATGGAAAAAGTTTTATTTCTAACAACCAACTTGCTCTTTTCTAATGTTCAATGTCACAAAGGTATATGCATCTAATATATAGAAGATACCTACTTTAGGAAGTCACTTTTAAAAAGTCAGAAAAAAATCACTTTTTAAAAAGAATAATAGTGTTTGGTTTGCTGTTTTAGAAAAGCATTCAACACAGGTATCATTTCTGTTATATACAGGAATTAATATTGAATGTAATTAAAAATACACACATGCACAGAAACAGGCAAAGTCATTTTTAAATAATCACTTGTTTCATTTTGCTTGATAGCTTCTCATGGCTTCATCCATAGCATCTGCAATAATTATGGGAGTAATTTCTCACCAATTAGGCTATATTACATTAGCTGGACAGCTGTTTAAGGATGATGAAAATAAGAAAATATCCATGGCATCATCACAGCAGTGGCTCATATGTTTAATCCTCATGATATGAATAATTATCAGATACTTGCTGTAAATAGGTTTGGGACCACTAACTTCTTAGTCATCCTGGACCATCAGTGCTAAACGAAATATTAAGGATGATCAAGATGAAGTCAAATATTGAACTTTATTATCCCACTATTTCTGTCCAAAAAAAAATATGCCAGACTTCTTCATGAATTTTCACAAGGTCAAATATCAGGCAGTAGTGTACTTTTAAAATAAAAGATGCTTAGTGGAACAAGTTTTCTATTACACTTTTTTTTTACTCTACTGTGGAATTGATATAACACTGGGTTATTAGCTAATGTGATATTTTCAAGATTTGCTCTCCCCACTAACCTTGAATTCCATGGTGACCACCTTTTGTTTCTTTGTTATCCCCACAGTACATAAACTAATACATTTAACTTAAAGCTTTTCATAAATATTTGTTAATTGACTTTATGTTTGTATACAGTGCGAAAATATCTCATGTAGTAGAACTTCTAAGTCAGTTATGAATTAACATGCCTGGAATGAAAAATTGGTTTCTCCAATACACAGTGTAATGCTTGTTCTGAGAAATGAACACAAGAAGCCTCCATAAACATAGTAGCCCCAAAAGGAGAATAATAGAGGATTCCAGGAGGAATGAGCTATATAGAAGGAATCATGAAACAGTGAATTCAGTATTAACTATAGTTCTTCTTTGCTTTATCTCCTCTTGAGTAGACTTTTCTATAGAAATATTGAAATTCATCGTGAATTTGAAACCAAAGGTCTCTCTGCAAGAAGATGGTTTCATTTTTCAGTTAGCAGTATTGTTCTTAATGATTAATGTGAGTTGATATTTTAAAATCTTAAAAAAGTATGCATCAAAATACTCCATGACAGTAATAAAAGTGTATTACAGAATTATATAAATGAAATAAAAAATGCAGACCTAAGATAACATATTTAGCAATTCATATTTGTGTAACTTTTAGGTAACTGTAATGATTGCTTCACATATCATCCTTGACTGATAGGGATTGGCCAAAAGTTTTCTGTAGGGACCACATAGTAAGTATTGGAGATATCTTTAGTCACATATAGCCAAGGTCAGATTCTTTGTTTCTTGTCTGTTTTTTTTTTTATTTATTTGTTTTTAGCCCTTTAACAATGTAAAATAATGTTTATTGCGTGAAGGCCTTAAAAATACAGGATTTGGGATATATTTGACTCTCAGGGTATCGTTTGCCAAGTCCTGCTTATTGCATTACAAAGTACAGTGCAAAAATATTTAACTTTTAACTTTTTTTACTCTTCTAAGTGTACATGGTAGCCAGCCTTCCTGATGATCCCTATGTATTTTGTTCTTTATATAGTCACTTCCCTTGAAGTGTGAACTGAACTTAGCCACTCACTATTAATGAACGAATAAGGCAATAATGAAAGTTTGTGACTAAGCATTAGGGCATATTTTACTTTGTTTCATCATCACTGGCTTCACAGCAATAGATAACTAAAAAGGTCTTGCTCCAACATGTTCTTTTGTAAGAGTTTATAATTGGTTATCATGAAACTGCAGATAACTTAAGTTTTAGCTAGTATGTTAGTCAGGATTTCCCAAAGAAATAAAACCAATAGGATGGCTCTTTATAGAAAGAGATTTCTTTTAAGGAATTGATTTACAAAATTGGAGAAGCTTGGTAATTCCAGAATCTAATGGGGAAGGCTTGGAGGCTGGATACTCAGGAAAGAGTCGCTGTCCTTCCCAGAGCTGCCTTTCTCAGAGGAAGTCAGCCTTTAGTTCAAGCCATCAATGGATTGATTTGCTTTAAATGGAGCTTGTGGGCATTATGGAAGGCAAACTGTTTTACTCAAAGTCCACTGATTTATATGTAAATCTCTTTGAGGAACATCTTCATAGAAACATAGAATTATGTTTCACCAAATATCTAGGTACTGTTACCCATCAAGGTGATACCTAATGTTAACCATCTCAGCTAAGGATAACTACAATAATTAACTTAAATTTGACTTCTCCAGTATTAACAAAAGAAGTGATGAGTGTAACTCATTTTCTTTATGACAATACTTAGCTTTCAAAGAAAAAAAGATTCAGGTACTTATGTAGATAAATGGCACATTTGCATAATTCTAAATGTTAAACAATATTTGGAAGCCATAGTGATTTTTCTTACCCATTTCAGGATGCAAAGATATAAGGTCCATGGAAATCATGATATGCAATTATCTTTATGTAATTGTATATAATTATAGAAACACCAACCAACTTGTGAAAAGCAATTTAAAACTTCAGCCCATCAACTATATTTTCCAATATATGTTCAGGTTGAATGTCAGTTAAGAAAAATATTTATATAACTGATCTTTTTTATCTACATGCTGTGCTAATATATAATAGATGATCAGCTTATAAATGAGTGGGTCACAATAATGGAGACTGTGGTCTGCAGAATAATGGCTCCTTAAAAATGTCTGTTCCCAAACCCCAGAAACTGCAAAATGTTTCCTTGCAAGGCAAAAGAAATTCTGGAATTATGACTAAATTAAGGATTTTGAGACCAGGAAACTATTCTGGATTATCCAGGTAGGATCAAAGTAAATAAAAAAGCACTTGTAAGAGGAGGACGGAGGTTTAAAGTCAGAAAGCATGTAACAATGGAAACTGATGAGAGAGAGAGAGAAAAAGAGTTTGAAGATTTTACATAGTTTCTCCCGTTGAAGGTAGAGGAAGCCAAGGGACAAAGAATGTGGATTGCCTCTAGAAGATGAAAAGGAAGGAAGCATATTCTTCACTGAGTGTCCAGTAAGAAGACAACAAGTTGACACCTTGATTTTAGGACTTCTGACCTCCAGCATGGTAAGATAAATGTGTGGGATTCATACCATAAATTTGTGTAATGAATTATAGCACCTATGGGAAACTTACTTTAGCCATGGTAGAATGTAAGAGTGAATATAAGATCCAGGAGATAAGATAGTTGTCATATACTTCGTTTATCATTGTATTCCCCAGGCATAGTTCATTAATATATAATACAATAATTTTCAAGAAATATGTTTAAGGATGCTCTATTAATAGATATTTGTAACATTTCATTAGTAAATCCAATGTTTCTGTGATAATGACCTCTAAATGTACAAAGATTTATTCTCCTAAACCAATAGTTTTCTTTTTTATCTCATCAGATTTTTAGTAAGTACAAGAAATAAATTAGTAAAGTGATTATGTTTGACTTATTGCTTCTCTACTTATCAAAGTCTGACGCTGACATGGTGTAGTATTTATATTATCATTAAGTGATGTTAATTTACCATATCTTGATTATTTCATGGTGCTATTCAACAGAATGATCTCAACAGCTAAAAATCAATTTTAAGGCACCAAAATATAAAGACCCACAAATTTTGCCTTCAAAGATAATGAGACAGGGGCTCCCTGGAGGCGCAGCGGTTGAGCACTGGGCTGCGAAGCTGCCTGCAGCCTCTGCAGCGCCGGTTCAATCCCCAGCCGCTAGTGAGGGTCCCACATGGCGTGGCAGACCTATCCTGCTGCACCCATTTCCCCCCTCAGCAGTGTACTTCGTCAGTCTGCCTGTTCTGCTCCCCGCTCTGGCTCTGGTGAATTTTCTTACCCTCCCACGCTTCTGACTGTACCCGGTGCTTGTATAAATAAATAAATAAATCTTAAAAAAAAAAGATAATGAAACAGGGAATCTGTACATACTACAAAAAGATGAAATAGAAGTCCTAATTCAAAGTAATTTTCCAATTTTTAAGTAAAACACTTTGAGGAATGAAAAAACAAACTGAAGAGTCACCAAGATATTGCTAAATTAGCAATTACAAATTCGCCATTTTTTGTAAATAACACTTTGACTTTAAATGCATATGTTGCCTTAAGAAAAAAAAATAGTATATTTATTGAGATTTACTAACTAGTTAATTGAAATAGCAAATGTTTACCCTGCATCAACTCATAACGGTATCACAGCTTAACAGATGAAGATTTATAGAATGTCACAATGATTGCAGCTGCACTATTTTGGTGGTCCGGGAAGTGTGTTTGGCTAGGCAAACACTGCATCTGCATGCTCAGTGTTAACACTTGGGCCTTTTATAGCTCTAATAAAGTTGACAATTTATGCGGAGACATGCCAGAATCTAGAGCCAAGCAAGATGAAATCACTGAGGTTGAGGGGCACAAATTCACACTGCCTGCCAGAAACATGTGCAGCTGTATTGGAACAGGAAGTTGGTTCTATTGACACACCTGCCACAGATGCCTGGCTTGCAAAGATTTCCTTTGCTTTCCTCCACTAGGCACATGCAGCACTTAGTTCATTATCGCTTGCACATGTCAAGTATGAACTTCAGAGTCAGGATTGTGTTATTTATTAACTCAATGGATACAGCAAAATAAGTCCTCCACTTGAAATTAAAATTGTTTAACAGCTCACCCACTTTTTTTTAAATGCAGGACAACAATATGTATCTTTCTCTCAATCTTACATTTTTCAGTTAAGTTGATCTTTGGCTGGGGAAGCAAGTGATTAAAATGGAAAGTTATTGTCCAGATCAGTCCAAGTCTTTTGTTTTGTGCTACCTTGTTAAGTGTTAGTCTGCAATATTGCATTAGTATTTGGTCCAAGAAATGGTCCCAGTGTTACAGTGTGAAAAATGCTCCAGTGACTTGATTGAAAAACATCAAATTAGATACAATTAGGTCAGTCCAATCTCAGAATTTGCAAATATGATGGTTTCTGAAGAAACTTATGAGGAAAAAAAAATGATCTTTACCTCTGATTATCGCTATATCTATAAAAATCAGGACTATTTGACTTTCTCAAACTTCAACAGTTGTTGATCTTGCAAAAGGATATTACTTACTATACAGAACTTTGCAAAGATACCAGCCAATTATTTTTGGAATGACTTAGTAGTTTTAATGGATTGGCCATCATAGAAAACAAAGAAGAAAGGTAAGGCATGAGATCAGGAAGCTAGAAAATCTGATGTTTCTTATGGATCATGGAATCGAAAAGTATGTAAAAGGGTTAAGTGTGGTTCTGATGAGACCCAACATGCCACAAAGTGCTGCATAGGAAACAACCCTATATAGAAAATAAATCTGAACTATCTCAGATCTACCAAGATCTCTATTACTAAGCATCTTAGAGGTATCATTCCTACTGTTGAAGCTACTGAAGCCACCCAGATACATTCATGGGAAAATTATCCTTATCCTCCTTGAGGTATTTTGTTACCTGTACATGATTAAGCAGTCTCCTTAGAATATTTTGTAACTACATAATTTTAATTAACTAAATCAACATCCCCATAATTTCTGAAAATTTAACATTGAATCAAATATGCTAGTGCTTTACATATCCCAATGGTTGTACAAAATATACTTGGAGAATACAAGTCATCCAATGAACTAGCTCTTGCATTCTAATGAAATGCTACCAGTTCTAGCTAGAATGAAGGTATTACTAATGCCTTCCTGCTCTTTGATTTTGAGCCATCTTGAATTTAATTGTGTATTCAAATAGTAGAATACAACATTTATACAATTAACTGACTTTTGTATTAAAGATAAAAAGCATATGACTAAAATATAATAAATATTAAAGCTATTTCAACAAGTCTTATTAATACCATATTTGAAATGATTCTAGCATCCTACTATTAATTCGTAGGCATCCAAAGCAAAATATATATTGTGATTTGACCCTTCTGAACATGCATTGAGTACTTATGTTCATTTTTGTTTCAAAGAGAATAATCAAGCCAGAAGATAATATTTTGAATTGGTTTGACTGTCATAAAAATTTTATAACTTAATTCTTTTTCTAATTTATTAGAATTGAATTGTGTATATGATAAAACAGTTCAGTTAATTAATTTTATGTAATTAAATAATCACATAAAATTATGTATAACTTTTTAATCAACAAATACTAATTTAACTTGTCTTTCATTATGGCAATCAAGAAATCTTACATTTCTGTATTGACAAATAAAGTTCAAAATCATTTATAATTAAAGAATTTCAAATTAAAGCAATAATTTCACTACCCACCTGTCAGAATGGTTCAACCACAAAAGCTGACAATAACAATTTCTGGTGAGATTGTAGAGCAAAAGAAACTTTTATTCATTGTTGATAAAAATGCAAACTATTTGGGTATTTTGTAAGAGATTTTGGTAGTTTCACACAAAGCTAAGAATAATGTTACCCTCAGATTCAGCAATTACAATTCTATGTACTGGAACTCATACAAAACCTTGTATCTTGTAACAACCAAATCTGAAGGACCAAAACATCTTTCAAGAGGTGAACAAATAAACTGTGTTAAATGCACACAATGGCAATTTTTCAACAGCAAAGAGAAATGTATTCATCCACCAAAACACAAAAATGAACCTAAAATGGGTATTGCTAACTAAAAGAAGCCAGTCTGAAAAAGGACACATACTGAATGTTTCCAGTTGGAAAAGGCAAAACTATAGAGTAAGTAATATCAGTGCTCAGTGCTACCAAGAATTCAAATCAAGGACGTAAGATTTGAATAGGTGAAAAGTATTGATGTCATGTAACAGCATGGGGAAATGTTCATGTTTGATAATGAAAATAAATAGAATTACTTAAACTCAAACCTTGAAAATAATTTAACAGTCCTACTAGATCTAAAATGAATTCACTTATATTCTATAAAACCTCTTTTTCCTGGTCTGCATTTTCTTTCACTCAGTTCCTCCATAGACAAGGTAGAAAAATACTGCCTTAACTTCAATATCCCTCCAGAAAGATGAATTTAAAAGTAAAGATGAATTTGGATCACTGTAAATAAATGTCTAGTTTATGTTTTTATTTTGGCCTTGTGGTCATTTTCACAGCTAATATAAACTACCTTATCATCAATATTCCCAAGAGATTGTAGGCCTTTTTGTAAGACCCTTAATGATGTTGAATACTAATTCTTACTATGCAAAAGGGATGACCAGAATATTCTAAGTCTTTGATTAGGTTTACATATTTTCATTCTAAAAGCACTATTATATATTCACACAGATTTTTAAAATATTTTATGCAAATTTGATCATTTTCATTACCTAATTTGAAATTCAATAATTTCACATACAATATACCAAAAATAGTCACTGGAAGAAAGACACTTAAGAGGGAAGATAGCATCTAGTATAATCTGTAGTTTAAAAAGGAATAAATAAATTGAACATCATCTGTTAAAATTGTCCATTTAAAAAAAAAAATCACCATGGTGGCAGGTGTGGTCAGAAAATGTAACCTTAGAACCTATTCAGTGTTGTAAACTAAAGCTACCTCAATAAAAATTAATTTTAGGGCCTCCCCAATGGCACAGTACATTGAGCACTGTGCTGTGAAGCTGTCCACAGCCTCTGCAGCGCAGGTTCAATTCCTGGCTGGCCACAGAGAAACCCACATGGTGTGGCAGACCTCTCCTGTCCTGCCTGCTGCTCCCCTCAGCAGTGTCTTCAGTCCCTCTGCCTTCTGCTCCCCCCTCTCTCTGGTGAATTTTGTCACTGTCCCGTGCCTCTGACCTGTACCCCAGTTCTTGTATAAATAAATAAATCTTAAAAAAAATTTAAGTAATTTTAAAATATCACCATGTTATACAGTGAAAACACCATTCTAAAATATATTTCACATAACTGATCATCCATATTTTGGGGTAAAGAAATAAGAATAAAGAAAGTTTTCCCTCTACTCACCACTCCAAAAGTTTTATTTGATGTGAAAGACTTCCCTTTTACATTATAGACATCCCCAAGACATCATTACTCGTTAGCCTGTTATGTGATCACATTAGTAGGTACTTTGTTTTACAATGAGATATAATCAGTAACACTGATCAAAGGTCAAGCTAATGATTGAGGAAGAGGAAGTAGTCATGAAGAGGATACCTGGACTTAAAGGGAGGTTTTCATGACACACCAAAGTCCCCTGTGGGTACATGGCACATAGCATACATATACTGGCTGTGTAGAGATTAAGGAAACAGGGTCAGAAAATAAAGGATCAGAACAAGGTAGGGAAAACCTTGAAAATTTAATTTTTTACTTTTTCAATAGAACTGAAATTTATTTTTTCACTCAATACAACTGAATCACTTATACCCATTTTCTGTTTTTACCATCTATCCATATCAATACAAAAAGTGAGCCACATAAAATATTTATATATATAAGGTATATATATATTTATATATATGTATATATATATATATAGAGAGAGAGATGCTTTGTAAATAACTGTATAAAATACATCACTAATATGTCATTTGTGTTCTAAGACATACACCAAATATAAAAATTTTAAAGAATGAGATAAAAAGTATCCAAGTATTTTCTATCCATTCCCCAGTACAATGTTTTGTTCCTTTACTGGTGAACAATTTGGAAATGACTGACTTAGGGGATTGGTGAAGGAGCTAGATAGTAAAGAGATTAAAACCCTGTCTTTGATTATTTCTAGCTGTGTATTCTTGCATAAAATACAGAATCACTTCAGTAATGGTACTTATGTTATAGAATAGTTGAAATATTGAGACCTCTCAACTCCTTAGCTCATGCTTTGCTCAGTAGAAGTAGTCAATGAAACTTATTTTTATTGTTGTAGATTAGTGAACATCCTATGTCCTCTGGACAAAATTTGACACATTGGTAATGGCTGTAAATATGCATAAAAGAACATAGTTGTGGAAACAGAACTGACTACCTTTTCCAAGAAAGACACACACACACCAACCACCACCACATGGCCACTGAGATTCTAACAGAAGAAAGCAAAGGAAAATGGCAAGGCCTATCAGATTTCCTGTTCTATTTTTCTAACCCATTATTACTAGAGATGAAGCCATGTAATTTATTTGCATTGTTTTTACTGCTTGACATTATGTTAAGTTCCTTTTCTGTTAATTTACTGTTTGTTACTGATCCCTGTGGGACCCTTAGGATACTCTTCAAAATGAAATATTTGTCATCCCTATTAAAATATTTTAATGAATTCAAATCCTAAAAGTGTTTGATGATGACCAGCAGCACTTTCTATACAATGAAAAAGAGAAGTTTTGAGAGCACAGAACACTGTGACAAATAACTAGCATAAATAATACCCTGGGTCACATATTAAAGGAGATGATCATAATAGAGGAAAATATAACAAACAGTAAATTAATACCCATTACTCAGAAAATTATTTTCTTTAGCCTCTGCCTTTATACAAAGATTCACAAAGCCTATCTTTTTAAAATTATTGTTCTCTTATTTAGTCTTAAGTGTGGATATTGTACTTTCAGGATCTCTCCAGAGTCTTATTTTTAATTAACACCAAATATTATGTTTGCTAAATTTATATTATGAACACAAACTTGCATTCCATTTATTCTATTAGAGAACTCCATTAAAAAAGTTTTATGGAAGGTTTATATTATGCTATTACTGATACCCCAAGTAAAATATAGAAGATCTTAACAACTATCATAGACCAAGACCTAGGGTTCACCTTTCATAGGGAACAGAGCAGGCAGCCAGGAGGGAGTCATCAAGTTCAAGCAAGCACTTCAAGTGATGCATATTTCCTACTTCTGGTTTTCCAAAGGAGGAATTTTTTTCCTTAATGACACTTTGGATTTCTTTGCACACTTCTAATGACTTATCAGTAGGCATATTTGGGGCAACACCAGGGCATACTGTGCTCAACCAATTTCCTCAAGCAGCAGTCACCTCCTGGTTTTACCTGTTCTGAGTTTGCACGTTAGGAAGCTTATTTATATCTTTCTTAACCCAGTATCTCCAATATCATTCATGTGAATGTTGGTATTCTGAGTTCATGTCTCTCTTATTTTGTTAAATTTTGCAGAAATAAGGGAAAAAAGCATGACCTATCAGCAACTTTACTGGAGAAGACAAAAAACTTGAGTAGGTTTAGTGAGATGTTATTCTAGAAGAAACAGAGGGAAGAACAAAACACCAGTTACTGACTCAAGCCACTAAAGGTCCAGGTAATCACCTACATTAGGACTATCAAAGGAGACTTCAAGAGTCCAACCACACCAGACACCCTAAAACTCTTGCCCAGATCTTTTGATCCTATTGGGATTGCTGAATTGAGCCCTTAATTGAGCTTTGAGCACAAGAAATGAGGTTAACAAAAGAAAGATGATGGAATTATAATGCACAGCAGGATCTCAGTCACAAGAAACTTAGGGCTTTGTAGCTGGCATCAAGAAATTAGTATGTTAAGTTGAAGTGGAACCACAGAAAGGTTGACAACACCATTAACACAATGGAAATTTCAGTGATGAACATCAGTACACCCACCAACACTAATAATTACTGGGTAGTTACTATATGTCAAGCATCAAGTTAAGGAATGTAATGTATTAATACATCCGATTCTCATGACTACCCTAAGAAATTGGTATTTAAATGCTTAGCCATTACTGATCAAGGATGTCTTAAATGATCCCTGATCCCCAAGTTGAGCAGAACTAGCTGAGAATGCAGAATGTTGTTAAGCATACAGGTAGGAGGTAAGTGGCCACAATTTTAAAGGTTAAAGAATTACAAGGGCGACTCATTAAAGTTATAGACCTTTGTGTGCTACATAGATGGAGGCCTTTGTGAATCACTGAACTGTACATCCTGAAGTGAGAAGAGACCCCATGTGATCTTCAGACTTACTCTTTTATCATTAGACATTATCTCTAGTTTATACAAAAAGAATCAGAGGCACAGAGAGGTTAAGTGAATTGTTGAAGATTATACAGTTACATGATAAAATCACTCCTTATTAAGTCTTGGAAACCTATTGATAACCCTCTGAATAATAGCTGTGTAAAGAGCCAAAATTAATCTTTGCTAGAATGCCCACTATTCATGGGCTTTCCCTTTCTCCCACTGGAATTCAGTCAATGGGAGCTTGCTTTAAATAACTACTGCCTACCTTCTAATCTGCACCCACTCTCTTCAGCATGATGACTCCTGGGTTCCATTGCATCCAGGTTGCTCTGTGAGTTGGTGACTCCTGCAGCTTTCCTCTAGAAAACTCTCTGAGCTAAAAGCTCCATCCACACAATTTCACTGCTCATAAAGACAAGCAGCAAGGAGAGCACAAAAGAAGCCAATTTATCCATTTTTCAGTGTCTGGAATACATGTGGAGTCAAAATTGGTGGTTTGCCTGAGCTCTCCCTGCTAGGATAATTTGGGGTGATATTGCAACTAAATGTTATGTTTAAACCATGCCAGTCACACTGTGCATTTTAAAGACCACATTACAAAGTGCATTACCTTTCTAACATATCTGAGCGTATGAGTAAATTTCAAAGCAGAATTGCTTCCTTGAATAAGAAATTATCTCACTTTTAATTTTATATTGCTATTCCAAAGCAGAGAGAGAGGTCTCATTTGTCTTTCCTTATTTCCACTTTGATGTAATTTACACTGATGGTGAAGTTATTTGAATGCTTTGATTTATTTCAAAGAGTGCTTTGTCTTGTCTCTCCTGAATTTGTGTATTAATGTAAGTATAGTCCCTTATATACTATATAATCTTGGACTGTGCTTTTAATTTTCTTATTTTCCCTTAAAAGTAAATATAGTGTCAAGTCCTGGGTATCTGTTTCCACAAAAAGTCTAGATCCTTTTCCCTTTTTTTTCATTTGCTCAGAAAACTACATGCCAAAGCCCAACTCTTTCTTCTTACCTGAATTATTGTTGCAAGTTTATTGGCTTTAAGAAAACAAACAACAACAAAATAAAACTATATCTCTTTCCCCCTTTCCAATTACCCAAAATAAAGTTGCCAGAATTAATTGCCAGACACGAATGCATTTATAATAATAGTTGATTCTTTTATCCTTTCACTGCATTGTTTTTAAGAATCCATTTTCTTTCATTCATTGTGTCAAATCTAAATCCATTAACCAAGTAATTTATGATGATGTCTTCTTAGACTGTTACAGCTCATACGACTTTCACCATTAAAGTGGCCAGAAGTTTTTATGCTGTTTTTTTTTTTTTTCTGTTCCAAATAAAATCTAGATTTTACCCTTGGATTGCGCCATATTAAAAAAAATACATTAAAAAATGAATTATTTTTAGAGATTGCTAAACTTGGTAAGAATGAGGATACTAAGAAATGTTTTCTAATGATGTCCACTCCTGAGTTCTGCAATATTGCAATAAATTTAAAACAAAAAAAGTACAATTAGGATAATGAGAATCAAAGCATTTCATGAAAAATGTGAAATTTGAATGAATTTCTAACTGTAATTTTTTTTCAATCTTTGTTATTAATATTAACCTGATACTAAATACATTTACCTTAATAATTTTGGCTAATATTATTTAGTGCCAATGAGAAGATTAGATATCAAATGCATGTGTACTTTGGTCTTGGTCTAACTTTTTAGTCAGTTTCTATACTAGTAGATATACCTTGGCTAGAGCCTGTACTGTGTTTTATGTGGAATATGTCAATTTACCTAGATAGCTAACTCTATAGAGGTATGTGTAAGCATATCTAATTTAGTGTTAAAGAACAATCTATGTTTAAAATTATAAAAGTTGTAAGATTTTTTAAACTATCTCTTTTTGACAGGTTAAATGTAAATTTGTACTTAATTGGTGCCTTGAATAAAGAACTAGATTGCAGTGACAGTAGCACTATGAAACTGTCAGCATTTTTCTCATTAACCCTATTTTTTAATGACAGATTATACTTTTACTTCAAAAATAATATTTAAATCACTTTGGATAAATTTAAGCTGACCTAAAAACATTCTTGGTGGTTTCATTACACCAAACAAGACAGAAGACAAAATTCTCTCTTGAAAGATTACTTTCATTATCTTCAAATATCATAGCATCATCTAATTGTCTCAGTTTACAAATGTGCATAGGTCTTGGAAGGTGAATGAACACACACACACACACACACATACACAAAGAGAACTTACGATTCTAACTTATATACCCACACATAAACCTGTATAATAAAGGTCACACCAAATGCAGAGGGCAACTGAGGTGTATCCTAGACCCAAATGTTTAGGACTCAAATCCTTATGACCAAAACCTGAAAACAGTCCTGACAAGCCATTCAAACTTCTCACTAAACCAAGATTTATTAATTTGCAAAGTAAGGGATTGAACCAAAAGATTTTGTTGCTTCTTTTTAAACCAGAATACTTAAATTTCTTCAACTTTAAATTCCCCTCCCCAAGATAACTCTTACAATAATAATGAAATATGATAACAATCCAGCTCTTGAAATGAAGGGCTGTCTTCCACTTGCAAATAGATTGAGGTAGTTTGTGACATATGACTTCTATCAGGAAAACTAGGTAAAAATAACAGATGATAGATAGAAAAAAATACATACCTATTTAATGAAATAAGAACATTTTTGAACCAACACACTTTTGAAGGCTAAAGATTTTGGTATGAGAGAACCAGGAGTAATGCATTCATAATTTAAAGCCAATAATTTTTCCTAGGCCGAGGGCCTGGGAAACACAGAAAATGCTAGAACTTTTGGTGATCTTATAGACTTAGCAGAAGAGGATATTTTATTTTTCTGTTAAAATCCAGAGTATTTTCAGCTTTCCAACAATAAGGTCTTAGTGGCAACTACTGAATTTTGCCATTGTGGCAAAAGTTGCCCTAGATAACGTGTAAATGAATGGGAAAATTCAATAAAATTTTATGGTCACTGAAATTCAAATTTTATATAATTTCACATTTAATGATAAACTTTTCTTTTAAAAATGTTTTCCAACCATTTAAAATGTGAAAATTATTCTGAGCTCATAGGCTATAAAAAAATCAGTAATGGGTTGGGTTAGCCAGAGGCTATGGTTTACTGACCCCTGGGTTAAGGGAGACAACTTTGGAAACTTGACTTAATTCAAACATAGTGTCAATTTCTCTTTCAAGACAGTAGTCTGTGTAATGTGTAGGTAGTAGCCACATTCTGAAGCTGTATGGATTAGGAGGCACAGTTTTAACTGGACTATTAAGAAAGGCAAAGAAACATTTAAGTGTCCTGGGGGTTGGTGAAATAGTCTTATGTTCCAGGGAAGAAGTGCTGGTGAATTTATGAATTTCTAAACTGAAAACTTCAGAATTTCTGTCCTAAGAATTGAAGTGGGTAGATTGAGATTTTCTAAACTTGCCTCAAATAACTCTATTCAAGATAGAATTAAGTTTATTTGTTTGCTCCTCTATCTACCTAAAGGATAGGCCTCCTCTGTTGGAATATGGCATCATCTAACCTGTACATTTGTATACAACACAGCTAGAAAACATATATATAGGAAATACCAAGAGTGGTGATATCAAGATGAAAATTAAGGGTTTTCTCATACTAATTACAGACCTGCTCACAGATAATCTAGATAATGGGCTTAACTGATAAAGAATTTGAAATAATTAAGATTAAAATATTCAAGTAAGAATATTGTGAACTAAGTGAAAAAAGTTAAAGTACCTTTCTGGTCAGATTTTTGTGTCAAGATTATTCATAGACTACATACGGGCATGCACACACACACACACACACAATCTGGATTACTGCATTAAGGTAGGCTTTATTTCTTTCTTCATTGTTTGAAAGAATTTTCTGGTGAATTAATGTTTTTGAGGGGAATGTTAGTAATATATTGCATTTTTTAAAATAGATATAGGACTATTCATATATCTTTTTCTCATTGCATTGATCTTATATTAAACTTTTTAAGGTGTTTGTTTTCTCCAACATTGTAAAATGTACATATAAAATGTTATTCATATCTGCTTATTTTCATTTTCATGTATATAGGATCTAAAGTGATATTACTTTATATTTCTCATAAATGTTTCATTTTTTCCTTGATCAGTCTTGCTAGAATTTTGCTAACATTAGTCATATTTTCAAAGAGCACCTCCTGTGTTTATATATATATATATATATATATATATATACTACTGTGCAGTTTTTCTCTTTCATTAAGTTCACTTATCTGATATTTTCTGCTGTTTACTTTCTTTGCTTTGCTATATATTTCCTAGCATCTCAAAATGTAATCCTATGTCACTTATTTTCAGACTGTGCGTGTGTGTGTGTGTGTGTGTGTGTGTGTGTGTGTGAGAGAGAGAGAGAGAGAGAGAGAGAGAGAGAGAGTAAGGTTATAAATTTCCCTTTAGGCATTACTTTTGCCATTTCCCACAAATGTTCATATGCTGTGTCTTCATTATTTTACTGTTAAACTTTTTTCTAATTTCTCTTGTGATTTTTCTTTGACCCATGGGCTGTTTCAGAATATGTTGCTTAATTTCTAACAGTTGGAGACTTCCTAATTATCTTTTAGTTTTTCACTTCTGGTTTAATTTTTTATGGTCAGAAAACATCCCAAATATTATTCATTCATTAAATTTTATTTAGACTTATTTTAAAATCCAGAAATATAAATAATAAATATCTAGTGTACTCATGAAAGTAGCATGCTTGTGTCTTTAAGATGTTTCCCATAGTAGTTCATACACATTTTCAATTTTACATTTATATTTTCTTTATCCTTACTACTTTTTATTTGCTTGTACAAATTTATAATATGTGATTCAATATCTCCCACAATGATTATAGATCTGACTCTTTTCACTTCATATCAAATATTGTTTGTCTATATTTAACAACTAGATGCACATGTTTATCATCATCACACCTACCTGATGGATTGTTCCCCTTTAAACATTATACCCATGTTTACCTCTAGTCATTCTGACATTAATATCCATGTTATCTGGTGTTACCATGACGATATCAATTTTTCTTTAATTTTTTGTGACGTCTTTAAATGTCTTTGGTTTCAAATTTTTGTCATTCTCATGCTTAAGATATGTGATATCTTAAAATATGCTCTAAGATACAACACATACATAATCATCATCTTTAAATGAGTAGCTAATATTTTTAAATTTCAACGTAAATCTATACGTTTCTTTCATGTGAATGTTATGTGCGTGAGTCTGTGTGTGTCTGTGTTGGATGATGAGGGCAGAAAATAATGTCATTATAGGGAATAACTCATTTGACCAAAATGCACAACTAAAATATTCTGGGCCACTACCAAAAATATCTTGTTAAAGTCATGCTGTTGCTGTACAGTGCTAATAAGATTATGAAATGTGTGAAAGGAATTTAATGTCAAAGAGTTAAGAAATAATCATTTTGTTATACTTGGCATGTTGTTACATATTTATTTGAATATGATGTCCTCTTATGATCTATACATGCTAAAAAATATTTGAAAAATTAAAAACTAGTGCAAGAGCAGTAGCCAAATGTTAATATAGAAAAGCTGTGGAGATTGATATATTTATTTTATTTTATTTTGAAAGAAGATAGATAAAATAGTTTTTAAGTATGCTAAATCATAAAATTAGGATCTGTGAATTAATTACAAGTACAAGGGATATAAGAAGATGTAGCATTTTTATTCCTTTTTTCATTAAATTTATCACCTAGTTAAAGTGGCATTCCTGTAAAGGTAAAACATTAAATATTTATAAGAAAGCTTGATTATGGCTTAGTAAAACAATGCAAGTAGTAACAAAAAGCAGAACATAATAAATTTCACATACATGAAGAGAGGGTTGTTTGAGGTGAACTGAAGCTTTCCTGTTCTCCATTAAAGTATAAGAATAAGTTAAAATGCTCTCAGGTCCATAATTTCTTCCAAGCAATTAGAATAAATGATCACAGTATGATCTCCATGTGACAAACCAGGTTATGACCTGTATATGTAATTAAAAAGAAGTAACTTCCAAGCTGTTAGCGCTGAGATAACTCTTTAGATATACTACATTATGTAGAATAATAAAAAGATATTAATTGTAAAGAAAAATATGGAGAAATAAATATTTGATAAAGTCCACAGGTTTCCTCTGTGCATCCGCCTGGATCTTCTGATTTAACGAACTACATATAAGAAATGAGGGAAAAAATAAAGCTAGGCATAGGATAGTTGGGGAATGAATTGGAGACACCAAGAGAAAACAAGTTCCCTGAGTATCAGTCACTTTCAGAGATATAGAATACAGACCTTGGAGGAACAATATTTAAAAAAAAAAAAACTTGTATTTAAGACAATAAACTTCAATAGAATCAGTCCCAAATAAACTACAAAAATTAAAATGCTCAGATTCAAAATATTACTCCAGATTTATTGATTCAAAACCTGACAAGACTGATGATGAGACAGTTTTAACATAAGGAGAAAGAAAAGGAGACTATCAGAAAACAGCCCAACATATTTATAGAACCTGTTAGAAATTGTGGATTTAAAATTAAAATCATAAAATTAACCAAATTTTGTGTTTTATATGAGTTAACATTTTAATTTGCATCATTGAAGGGATGAATATCACATTAATGAAAATCTAAAGGAGTTTATTGTTTAAAACATACAAATCTCAACCCAAAAATGTCATTAATGGTATGCTAAAAGTGATATGAAGAGATAGAACTGGATTTTTAAAATTCAGAAAGTCAGTAGTTTCTATCAATAGTCCTAAATTATCCTATCAGAGGATACAGATTGACATACTAAAAATGGCACTATTATAATGTTATCACTAATATCAAAATACATGCTTTTACCAGATACACAAATAAACACAGTGCCCAGAAAGGCTGAAAGTCAGAAATCTTAATAACAAAAACAGTGGGACAATACAAATATCAGACAAATTTCACACTGAGGGAAAAAAATTCCTAGAAGAAAGAATAACTACAATGCATAATGTTGAAAATTTAAACACCAGTTCATAGCAATTTATAATAATTTTATGGTTGTGTGTGATCAAATTGCAAAAATGCATAAATTGTATGTCACTACTTTCATAATATTAACTTTCCTAATAATTGATATATTAATCAGAAACAATGCTCAATACGAACATAGAAGTGAATTTTAGAAGATCACAATTTTTGTTTTGTTCATGTACAAAATTAGGGTTTTGAATTAATTGTTTTTCTAGGTTAATGCACTATTTTGTGATTTTAATTACTTAGAAAAATATATTAATTGAATTATAATCACATTTTATAAAATCTATTGTGTATATATCTATATATTATTAAGTAAAATTGTTAACTCTAAAACTAAGAGGAGAGTTAGCTGATTGGAGTAAGTCTTAGAACTTGTTTTATACAGTGAAGAATCTTTTTTATGAAGCAATTCATCACTTTCTAATTTATGCTTTCAGAGTTTGAGTTTATTTAGAGTAAGTTTCATTAAAATGATCCACACCCATTGTTCATTCTGTTAAAATATATTTCCACTAAAGTAATTGACATCAAGTGCACTTTAATGTAGCAAGATCCCTGTCATAGATCCATTGAAAAGAGTTTAATTTTTGTGAGATTCTGCCACAAAATTACCGTATAACATTGAGATATCCAGGGATGCTGGAAAAGAAATTATCAACATTACCTGCTTTTGCCATTATTATGTAAAAGTTGACAGGATGGATTATTTTAGTACATCTAGAGGTCACACTATGGAATTGTTGCTTTTGTATAGAATGAATGCAGAAAGTAAGGTAGTGTGTCTTAGAGGCAGACTGGTTGACAAAGGCTATACATTTGAAAACGTCTATTCTTTAGTTTCTTAAATCACCGTATGCTCCGTAATTTTTTATTAAAAATTGAAGCTGATGTCCTATCTGATAAATCTGTTGCTAGAAAACATAAAAGATATAAAACATCAAACAATAATTAACAATGTACCTGGTTAAAAATATATGTTAAAAATTATTACCCATTTTTACTTCCATCACTATGAAAATGATGATTTAGTTCAGTATGCCACATTAGATATCACAAGCACGTGAAATCCAGCATAGATCTTTGATCTCCACTGTAAAACTGAAGAGGTGCTATCTGTTTTCAAAGATTCTTATGTGGACCCTCCCTGTTGATGCAAGCACTATGAAGCTGTCAGCAGCCTCTGCAGCATGAGTTCCATTCCAGGCCAGGGAGCTGACCCACAGGGCACAGCAGACCTCTCCTGACTCACCTGCTGCTCCTCTTAGCAATGCATTTCAGTCAATCTGCCTGTTTTACTCCCCATTCTGTCTCTGGTGAATCCTCTCACCCCCCACACCTCTGGCCTGTACCCGAGTTCTTGTATATATAAATAAATAAATCTTAAAAAATATTTGTTTATATGGTCCCATAATCTCAATTCAAGCCTTGTTTGCTCATCATTACAGAACAAATTGTCAAAAACAGTTGTTAGTGCTCACTCTTTTCCTCTCTGCCCATTCTCTCTTTCATTTACTTTCATCAATAAACTGTGATTTTATTTTTTGTAAACATAATAGAAATATAGAAAAGGTAGATAAAAGTTGATAATCGTTAATATAAAATGGTAACATATTTAGAAATTTTAACATGACAATAAAAACCTATTTAGCGAAAAAGAAGAAATACTTCATTTTAGAAAAGACTGGTCAACGTTATACAGAGATTTTCCTTAAATACTATTTATCCATTTTATATATTTTTTTCAAAGACAAAATTTTCAAAATGGTGATGGTCTCATTTTTAATAAGAATGAAGCACCAGAATGCAAAGGGAATGTTCAACTTGTCTTCATTTTCTCTTCCAATGCTTCCTTTTTTATCACCTTCAAATTAATGAACAATAGGGTAGAGGTAAGCTCTAAAGATTTTAAATTTATGAGTTTGCATAATGACTGTAATTGCTGAATGAATGTATTCACTTCTTTGTTCGTTCTTTTTCTAAATGAAAGTGGAAAATTGGCATGTAAAGAGTCTTTCAGAGTAGACTGAGAAAGGATTTTTCTTCCCTTTCAGACCTGCCCATCAAGTGACTTCCTCAGTGGAGGCTCCAGCTGAACTGCCTGTTTTCTAGTAGGTCAAAAATTTCTCTAAAGGCCAAATCTGACAGTGCAACGACTAATGCCAAGCCAAGACAAGAAAATCGGCAGGGCTTTCTCAACTTCTTAAAGACTGATGACCTTTTTGAAAACTAGTACAAACTAGAATATATTGATGGAAGTATTTGGTGATTGATCAGTGTAACATATGTTTTGAAGCAATAGCTTGCTTTAAACAATAAGCAAGGAAAGGCATTTTATAGATTTTGCATATAGGCAGTCTTCAATTTGAGGGGCATTTATAATAAAATCTGAAAAACTGAATTTAAAAAGTAACAGTATAGCACTGTTGATTTATTTGCTTTTTAAACAAATAGGTTAAAATGTGGACACAACTTAGAACTAGTGAAAAGTGCTATGCTAGGGAAAACTTTAGAAAATATTTCACTTTCAATTTGTCTAACGCAAATCCATTATTAGGAATACATTTAACAAAACATGGAGACAAAGCACTTAAATACATCTCCAATATCAGTCATGTAGTTACATGTGTGTTATGTGGGAATGAATACAAGTACAAATGCAAATTTTTCGTTGCTGTTTGTTGTAGTCTAGATGGATAAAGGAACTATCTATTAATATATGAGTCATGGCATTTGAGTGAAAGGTGTCTGAACCCTTCTTGAGTAAAAGAACTTTGGGATAAAATTAAGAAATATTTTTACTTCCATAATTTTGGTATATAAAAGTATATCCAATTTCATTAAGTCAATTCAATTATAAAAAATTAAATATTCCACTTCTTAAATGCAGTAGCCATATTTCAAATGTTCATCAGGTCCATGGACTATAAGGAACAATGCTTATTATGTAGGATGTATATTATTAGAAATTCTATTGGAGAGTACTAATCTGGATATAGAAAAAGACTTCTAATGAAGTTTGGATTTATTTCCCCCCTACCTTCTAACCCAGAAAGGCATTTGACCAAAAAGGGTGTATTGCTGGGGGGAAACCAAACAGATGTAATACCTTTACTAAGTTGGACATGCAGTCATAATAAAAAATTCAAAAAACTATATGTAAAAGAAATCTTTCTGAACCTGATAAAGGGTGTCCTTGAAAAAAGTCAGATATATTTGATTTTGAAATGTTGGATGCCATAGCAGTGAAGATCTTGAATTTTCTTGAGAGAGCTTTTCAGAATCACTTGAAATGATCAGATATTTTTTTATTTTTTCTATTATTATGATTAAATACAAAGATTTTTTTTTTCTTTAGGTAACATCGATTAGTTTGCATCGTTGGCAGTGTTTTAGAAGTACAGGATTTCCCATCCCTCCCCTCTTGGCCCCTTTCAGGTGTAGTTGCAGCTGCACACCTACCACCAAAGCACCCATAGTCCATAGTCCATTGTGCTTCTTCCACTCTTAGCTTTCTCCCCTCCCACTCCCCTTCTGGGTACCTCAGTTTTAAGGGTTAGCTTTTAGGCTTACTTTCTCTGATCCTTGTTTGGCTTCTCTATATTCCACATATAAGGAATTATTTTGAATGCTAAACCAACCTTTTATTCCTGAGATCAAATCTGCTTTATTACATCTTATCCTTTTAATATATTGTTTAATGCACTCAATTTGGTGATATTGTTTCAGAGTTAGTACGTGTGTTTTAATAGTGGTATTTTTCTACAATATTTTCTCATTATTTCATGGTCTAGATTGTTATCAGAATCATAAAATGAGTTTGAGACTCTTAACCTTTATTTTCTGAAGTTGTTGAATGCTATCATTACTATGTCTTAATTACAAGTTTGATTAAATTAAACCTTATAAAATTAATCTTACGAAGTTTTCTGTATGAGAAAGTTTTTCATTATGAATTTATTTAATGACAGGTGGCTATTCCTATTTTCTTGCTTTAGTAAAGTATAGCTTGCAAGGAATTTGTGTATTTCATCTTAGTTTTATTTGGTTTATTATTATAAACTTGTTCATGGTCTTTGCTTTTTATATTTCTAGTAATCTTTTTTTATTTCCTTTTCATATCTCAAAGGTCTGCAGTAGTAGTCCTCTTTCACTCCTAATAATGGTAATTGTATTCTTTCTTTCACCCCTCTCCATCTCTTTTTACTTTTAACTTAATTAATCTAGTGTTTATCAACTTTATTAATCCTTTAAAAATATCAACTTTTTGATTTATTAACTTTCTCTTATTTTTCTTATCCAATCTTCTTCTCTTACATTTTCAGTTTCCTCCTTCTTTTTCTGAATTAAATTTTCTTCTATTTTCCAGCTTCTTAACATTGAAATGAAACTTATTGCTCTAAACAGATTTTTTTTATTAATTTTTATTCAAGTTTTTATTTCCATCTTATTTTCTTTCAATGCATTTATCTAGCTTGGCATCAGCTCCTCATAAAACATGCTGCAAGATGTTTCCTCAACTTCTATTATCTAGAAGTCATTGTGTGGAGTTGGTATTATTTGTTCTTAAGTGAGTGGTAGGATTTGCCAATAAATTTATCTGTGAGTGATATTTACTGCATCGGAAGGTTTTTAATTATAAATGCAATGTGCTAAGTAGATTTGGGGATATTTTGCTTATCATTTTCTTCTTGAGGAAGCATTGACAGCCTATGTGTCTAAAGAAATTCATTTATTCCATCCAATTTGTCAAATTTATGGGCCTACATTTTTCACATTTCCTTATTATACTTTCAGCAAATCTAGTATCTCTGTACTTTATATTGTTGATTTGTTTTCTACCTTATTTTCCCCATTTGTCTACTTGGAAAAACAGCTTTTCATTTCATAGTCTTTCTCTATTCCTTTTATGTCTTCCATGTCATTGATATATTCACCTTCAGTTCTTTATTTTCCCTTAATTATAGTTTGTTGTTCTATAGTCCCTTTCCTTGAGATAGAAGGTTATATTGTTGTTTTGAAATCTTTTCAGGAAAGATAGGACTTTGAGTCAAAGCACAGAGAGAAAAATACAGAAATCAAATAAGAAAGAAATGTTCCCTCTTTACTTTTTCAATTTATTACTTGGAGAAGGATCTAAAAATTCTCACCATGTACTGACCACTCTCACCAGTTCTGGGTCCAGCCACCCACCACCACAAATGCAAACAAAAGAGCCATTGGTGCAGCAAAAAAAAGATCACATAGACGTATATCCTAACCAACAGGGTAGAGGGAGTGTTAGAACTAGCAGGAAGACTGAGAGAGAGAAGGCCCAGTTACCAAGTGATGGTGCTAGGTAAAACTGCAGCTATAATAGTTGGCAGGGTGCAAGACAGAGCTGCCCCTGCTGAAGTTGGGGACTCCAATCTTCCCCACCTGGGGAAGCACCCAGCACCCAGCAGGGTGACTGCCTTCTGAAGTAGCTCACATGAAAAAGAAAGCAAGCACACACTATCTCCCTTTTAAAGGCTTCCAATATGGATGCTCTGCCACCATCCCCTCATCTTCCTTATTCAGGAAATCTTGGGCAGAGTTCAGACCACAGAACTGTTCAGGTGTAGCCCTCAGCCTTGTACAGTGTCCAGATCTCAGGGTGCTGAATTTGGCCCCTCATCCTGGTGGGAAAAGCAGCAAGGTTTGTACTTAGCCTGGAAGGCCAGGCTTGCCACCCTGAGGGTCTGGGTGTGCAAGGTTTGCTGCTCCGGGCTACTCCAACAAATTTACAGAGATGCCTTTCCTGGATTAATCTAGCCAGGAAAATGGAAGTTCTGTTGGAGGTTTATCTGACCCTTCTTTCATCGCAGCTCTGTCAGCAGCCTATCCTCAGCTGAAAGTTAAAATAAAATATTAAAAAAGAGAGACAAAATTAAATGGATAACTCCCCCTCATACATGCTCTCTCTTGAAATTTTAGCTTTCCTTTGCAATTCACCTGCTCATCAATTATTTTTCAGGGTCTTCAAGTATTCCTCTTTTATTTTATCCAGAAATCTCAATCAGTGGCAAGAAAAGTCTCTACTGACATAGTATAACTTAACGAGCATATTAATGTTACAGGGGAGGGAGAGGGGCACCCTAGAACCCCCAAATCGGTTCAGCCATCACCGTATCAAGACAAAACATGGTGTCAATGTAGAGAAAAAGGAACCCTTTTACTCTGTTGGTGGGAATGTAGACTGTTTAGACCCTATGGAAAATAGTGTGGAGGTTTCTCAAAATGATTTTGATTAATTTGTTTTCCAGACTTTGAATCCTTTAATTGGTGTCTCCAATCAAATATTAACTTCTTCATTTCTTGTATTTTATAATTTTATAAATATTTATAAGTTCTTAAATTTCAATTTGGTTCTTTCTTTGTTTTCATTTCTCTTCTGAGATTTTCCCATATGTTCATTCAGCCTGACCATCCTTTTTCTTAAGTCCTTGAACATATTTATAATAGATGTTTTATATTCCTGTCTGCTATTTCCAACATCTGGTAAATTTTTGACATCTGTTTCTATTGATGCTTTTATTTTTATTTTATTACAGGTTGAATTTTTCTACTACTATATATTTTTGAGCTTATGTGCCACATTGCCGATGATACATTATAGTCAGTTATAAAACATTTTTTACTTTAAAGAATGTTGTTTTTTTTTTTTTTTCTGATAAGCTATTCAGTTATTTTGGAATCTTTTGACCATTCTGTTTACATGTTGTTGTCCATGGATATTTTTTTTTTATTTCAATAAAGTGCTGTTAAAAATTAGCTCAATATGTAGCAAATTATTTACTATTTGTTCCTTTACAGAACATGTTTGCCTGACCTGTTTCTTGGGTTCACAGTCCTTATAGTCCTTTTCCTAGTATCCTTGTTTTATTTCCTTCATTGCTTTGTCTATGATTCAAGACTCAGCAAGACCCCTCTACTTACTAGGTTGGGTCTCCACAGCTTCACAAAATGCATGACCTCCTGCATAGCTGAACTGCTGTCAGCCCCATAGTAGCGACTCTCTCTAAGGCCTTGTGGAGTTTTATACAGTATATCGGATTCCCATCTCTCTGCTAAAAATGTCATTGAATCCCAGTGTGGATTCTTAGCTCAACCTTCTACTGCCCCTCACCCTCCCGCACAGATAATTGCCTCTTCACCTTTGTGCTTTCCTGCCATTTCAGAAGTTCTGAATAGTGATGTCTGCTTTCTCAGCTTAACAAGATGGCCCTTCCGATGGGGCTCAACCTTGCACCACACTAGGATGTTTGAAGGGGATCAGGATACAATCTATCACTACCTGCTTTCCATCATCCAGAAGCACTTGATTAATGTTTAAGCAACAGTTTAATGCTGTATATAGACTGAAGTCAACTCTATTATCAGCTACTATAGTAGTGTGGCCAAAATAAACATTTACCCCATATTTGCACATCCTCTCCCCAGGCTCACTACTTTTTAGTCACATTGAAATTTTTCTTAACATGAAACACGAAACTTGTTCTCATATCAGGCTTCTTTTTATTTTCTCTTTCCTCTACCTGAACTACACTTCCTCTCAATCTCAAGTAGCTAGCACCTTTTGTGTCCAACTCAAACAGTGCTATTCAGAATTGGCTTTATTCCTATATAGCTTTAGTCCCTTCTTCCACTTAATCCTAGAATATCAACTTTATGTTATCTGCAAGGTAAATGCCAATCATTGATATTATTATTTTGCTTATTTGTTTATTGTCTGTCTCTTCCACCATATGAATCCAAGCTTTTTTTAATCAAGATCTTTGTCAGCCTATTAGTAAAATATCCTCAGTTTCGAAAACAGTATCTAAAACTTAATTTTTAACAATGATAATTTTGTACAAGGCAAGAGAATATTGGCATTTTTACATGTGGCAAATGACTTAATTCTCGCAAAGATTCTAGAGGTAGGTACAAGTATTTTCTTTATTTTAAATATAAAGAAATTGAGACAGAGAGAGGTAAGAAATTTGCTCAGTCATGAGCTGGCAAATTCAAGTTAGAATTCAATTTCAGAAACATAATAGACACTCAAAAATATTTGCATAATGAATGAATGAATCTCCAAATGATTATATAAATTAATTGTATTTATTTATTTTGCATAAAATTAAAAATAGATATAGGTATCTTTTGTATTCTTTATATCTTTTTTATTCCTCTGTAAGTGCTAAAAAAAATGGTAACACTGCTAATCTTGAGAAGAAGGACTGGAGACAACATAGGATAAGAGGTGATGTGGGAGATAAGTTTTGTTTTGACTTTTCTTTAAATGTGAATTTCTAACAGTATAAATACTATTTTGTAACATTTTGTATTATTTTTCACACTTTAAATTTTCTCTCTATTAATGATAGCCTCATAAACCAACTTCTTTTCCTTTTATGCCTCCAAGCAAGAAATATACTCATTTCTCTTCTAACTGAAAGGGATGAAAACATGCAATTAAAATTGCCAATGAAAAGGAGAAGTGCTGGACTCCCTGGTGGCGCAGGGGGTTAAGCACTGCACTATGAAGCAATCCCCAGCCTCAGCAGCATGATTTCGATCCCTGGCCAGCCAGGGAGCAACCCACATGGCGAAGCAGACCTCTTCTGTCTCGCCCGCTGCTCCCCTCAGAAGTGAATTTCAATCGGTCTGCCTGTTCTGTTCCCCACTCTGTATCTGGTGAATCCTCTCACCCCCCCCCCCGCATCTCTGGCCTGTACCCCAGCTCTTGTATGCATAAATAAATCCTTAAAAAAACAAAGAAAAGGAGAAGTGCCAGAAAAATAGGATGAAGCAACAAATAATTGAAAAAATAGTGGCTGTTTGAAAGACATATCCTTTACATTTTCTTTTATGTACTGTATAATATTTAGAGGCTGCAAATGGTGCTAGTTTTTATAAATGATGCTAGTTTTTAATTATAGGTATTGCCAAACTGTTATGGAAACACCCCTTAGAGAATGACAGAGGAAACTTTCATCACACATATATGGTAAGCTTGTGTGTGTATTCATGATCCTGAAATAGTTTTAAAAACACATTATAGATTCATAATATACTAATAGGAACAGGACCAGATGATATGTTATTTTACAGGTAATGAGAAAAAAATGACAGTTTTTTTCTGTATATTAGCAGAGAAGGTAGAAGTTTTGAACAACAGCTAGAGTGATTTAGTATGTAAGGCATAACACCTAGTAGAATTTTGAGCTTTTCAGACTGAGAAGAATGAGTGAATAGAGAGGGGCACTAAGGATTCTGGTGAGAGAGAATGAGGATTCAGGAAGAGAAGCATCTTAGATAAGATTAAAAACCTACAAAGAAGAGGGAAGAAAAATTAACTTTGCATGAGAAGAGATTTTTTTTTTTTTTTAAGAAGCACGGGAAAGCAATCTGGGGGACAAATGCATATTTTTACAGTGACTGGTTGTATTTGTGTGTATGTATATATGTGAGATATTTGTTTCAGATGAGTAGGAAGGTGATTTTGTTTATGTGATCTTTGTAAATTGAAGGGAAGGACATTTGAGATGTAGATGCCAACAATCTGGAATGACCATGAATTTATTGACAGTGAGGTTGCACTTATAAGTACAAGTGAAATTACACCTATGTTTTTTTTTTTTTTTTAAGATTTATTTATTTATTTATACAAGCACTGGGTACAGTCACAACGTGGGAGGGTGAGATAATTCACCAGAGCCAGAGCGGGGAGCAGAGCAGGCAGAAGGACCGAAGTACACTGCTGAGGGGAGCAGCGGGCGGCAGGAGAGGTCTGCGCGCCCTGTGGGACCCTCCTCTGGTGGCCAGGGAGCAGCCGGGGATCGAGCCAGTGCTGCAGAGGCTGCGGGCAGCTTCGCAACCCAGCGCTCAATCGCTGCACCACCGGGGAGGCCCTACACCTATGTTTTGAAGGTAGAAAAAAATAGAGCAAAAAACTATTTTCATCAGATATCATTTGACATGTAAAAACATGCAATATTTTTTTCTATATGTTTTCTCAAACATATCTTTTCATTTATAACAATAAAAATGCTTATTAGGTTCCTTTTTCACATTTGATATTTATTGGGAAACAAACTGCAGATATAGGCATGGGGAGTTAAATTGCTTTCACATAAAGAGTCCATGTTTCTGTTTTAATGAGAAATTTATGCAGCACCTTCTGTATTAGTATCATCTGCTCAGCAGTCAAGCTGCCAGTTAAGTATAATAGAGACTGCCTCAGAAATTTGCTTCTACATGGAATCACATTTTCCAAAGTGGTTCTTGATATTGTGTATAAAATCTCCATCTTCCAGTCATCTTATACTCAATTTAAAATAGCTGCGTGGGGAAGCATATGTGAATGTTGTTTTGTTCATCTATTTATTAATTCAGATGTCACCCTCTGCTCACTTGAGTGTCTAGAAATACAATATGTATTTGTCATTTGAGTTATTATCTAAACCAATGGCATTATCTAAGTCAGGGTTTGGCAAGTCTTGACTTAGCTTGTGAGTTTAATTTGTTTTGGTACCTGTTTTTGTAAATAATGTTTTATTGGACCATAGTCTTTCATTTGTTCACACATGTTTAGTGCTAGAGTTGCTGCTTAGTGCTAGAATTGAGTATTTGGAGCATTCTTTATGGTCCATCATACCCTCAATATATACTATAGAACTTTTTACAGAAGTAGTCTGCTAAATGGGACAAATGATCACTTAAACATACAGATATATTCATTGGCGGTATACAATAATACATATTAAAATGAACATGAACATTTGAGGAATATTTTACAGAAAATTTTAAACACAAATTAACATTAATTCTGACAACAAAACTCTTGGTTCTATAACTTTGTTATAACCATTTCCACAGTATTCAAGAGTCCCACTCTTAATGATTAATATTCAGATTATTAGTAGCAGAACCGTTGAAATAAGATAGTCTATACTAATAGGCATTGGATTCAGCATCCTGAAATTACTATTTTCATGATCCTGGATGAGAGTCTTAATGTCCTTTTGTTTTTGTTTTTGTTTTTTTTTTTGAGTCTTCATTTATAAACTGGAGGTAAAAAAATCACATAAGGTTGTTTGGCATTGAAATAGTTAACAAGACACTGGGAAAGATCTTTAAGCATAAAAATAAAAATAGAAATTATAGCTATTAAATATTATTACCATCAATCATGTTGGACCTTATAAAACTCTAATTTCAACACTTTTTTTCCATAACACCACATTAACTCTTGAGTTCTACATTTCTGATTGTCTGACTCAGGTTGTTTTGTATAATAGATATATTTTCTGAATCTAAAGAAAACTAGCTTGGTTATATAAATGGACAGTAAAAAAAACTTCGTCATACCAAAGCAACAATTGTTCATCAAATATTTATAGTTTTTTAAGTTTGTATCTTGATTCTTTTCTACTGTCACCTTAAAAACAAAATTTGTTTATATATTCTAAAATATTAAATGGAATTATTTTAAATATGCACTTAAATAATATATTTTACTTTTCACTGGTTTGATGGTGTTTAATCAAACAGTTGTTTTATTATTAGCATATTACATGGATATAAGCCAAACACCCTAAATTTGCATTTCAAGGAAATAAATGGGTATTTGCCTATTGCACAGATTTTGTGTATAGAAATTGCTAAATGCCCCTAAATCAGGATGATGCCTTTGCTTTCTCAGCCTGAATATATTAGATAATACACAAATTAATCTTGAGATTCAAAGTCATGTTGGTTGGCTGTATTTTAGTATAATGCCATATTAAATTCTAAATTCAGTTTCTTTTCACTCTAAACTTACCTTAAACTCAATCCTTAAAGCATTCTCAAAAATACTGGTAAGTTTAATGTTAACACAGAACAAGATTAGTCTTCAAAATTACTTCATACCAACCTTTAGCATCTTGTGAATGTTCCATTGTCAATACATACATGTTTTCTGTAATATTTGAATAAGTTTAAATTTTAGCTTAAGAAAGCATTCATTATATGTTTATTATATAGACAAATTTATACATATATGTGTGCATATATATATAGAAAGAGAGAGAGTGAGAGAGAAAGAGGAAGAGACAGAGAAAGCTATATATAACCGAAAACACTTATCAAGAAATTAAAAGAGAATCATCCTTTGTTTGGTAATTCTATGGGAAGTATAATAAAAGCTAGCTAATCATAACTACACCTAAGTAATTTAAATGATCTGTGAAATAAATGTGTAATGAAAATTTAATTGGATATTAGAGTATATTAAAACACAAAAAGCAACCTAACTTATTGTAAAATGGATATTTTCTACAGTGCCCATTTATATATGTCATATCATTTATAGTATCATTAGGTATATACAAAATTACTTGTTAGAAAAATAATTTGATAATCCAATTAATCATTGTTGAATGGAAGCTATATAATGTCTTGCTACAAAGAAGAAATTGGTGTAAATCATGGGGCCTAACTACTTCAGAAAGCCATCCTTCTAGTTCAGAAATGAAGGCATCTTTCTACATAAAGCCAGCCAAGAAATATCCAGAACATACAAAACTTTCAAATCATCAAATAGCAAACTCTTCTTTTTCATATCATTTTACATGAATGATCTATTTAATCACTAGTAATTGAATATTTACTAGTTTTAGATACTCTGCTGGGCACATAGAATAATCCATTATAACAAAGCCAAAGTGTCCTAACTATTATGTCTACAACCCTTAAGTATAGTGTAGGCTGTTGAGCACCAGTCAACATCACAGTCAAACCCAGGGAGTAACAATGGATTGAAGTTCAGGTAATTATGTTGATGCCTTAGTCTTCTATTCTTCCTTATTCTAATTACCAAGACTTAACATTGTGAACATTAATTTTCATGAACTCTTTTCAACTCTACTGAAGAGGGAAATAATGATGGAATAGAATGAATCTTTATATACTTTCTTATTATAGAAATAAAGAAAAAAAGACTATGCTTTGTTCTATTGACTAAGGACTTATTTCCAATTTACCTAGAAAAATTCCCTTTTTCCTCTCCAATGAATTATGTAAATAGTGTATCAATTTGAAAACTTTTTCTAAAATGCAATTGTGATGATTTAGTTTTAAATACATTACTTTACAAAGACAAAACAACTAAAATGGCTGCTTAAAATTCTTCATTTGGTAAAGGAATTTCAATTGATAAAGGAATATTCTTTTGCAATGCTAATAATTTAAATATTTAAAGAGAGGCAAATGTTCATACATCTTTTTTTATGCCAGAAGATAGTCAAAGAAAGGAAATATTACTAAAAGTTGAAAATCTAAGTAGTAAGATATCTTATGAAATTAAAATTTCAAATAGTATAATTTTTGCCTTAAAGTTCTACAAACTCTTCACTGCTTTTTTACAGTTAAGACTAGCACTACTCATTGCAAATTTGTTCTTTTTTTCTTTTTTTAAATGAGGCAAAACAAAACAATGAGAAAGAAATTATTACTCTAAACTCAAGATTCAGAAGATATGGGACTTGCAGAAAAGTTATAGTTTAGACCATGTAATTAACAAATTTTGCGTAAGTCTTAGAGAATATACGGATGTAATATTGTTATCATGGGAACTCTCATGAACAGGACAGATATGGGCAGAACTGATATAATGATAAAAAGCTCTCTTTCTGCCCCACCAGATAAGTAAGCATTCCTATCTACTTTATTTACCCTATAGGTTTAACAACCTTGTTTCTTTTTTACTTTCATGGGAAATGGCATCATTAAGAAGATACCTTTCTGAATTGGTGTTGGTGAAATCAAGCTGGCGTCAACCGGTTAGAAGGATAAACATGCTGACCCTTGGCCACTCTCCCTTCTACTGCCCTCTACTTCTGGATAAATACCCCTGCCCTATGCCAAAGAACAAGATGGTGGTCCTTCTGAAATGAGTATGCTGCCCCCCCTCAGTTTGTCGACAAATTAAACTGCTTTCCTTCTCTTCAAACTCTGTTTCCTTCCATTGGCTAAGGGAAACCAAGACCAGCATTAGTTAACACTTCACAGCAGTACCACGGTGTAAGTAAGGACACAGAATTAAGAGATTTTCATCCTTCTTTCTTCCCTTGGCCAACCTGCCATTAGTGTTACATATCTTCACCTGGTAACTAATCTTCTCCCATAATTAAATGGGGCAGGGAACATCATACCTCCCCCTTTTATAGACATGCTTTTGTAACAACTTGACATAGAAAAGGTGCACAATAAACATTAATCAATGAGGAATACAATGTTGCAATTAAGTGTTTTACATGTTTAATCAGTCAAAGAGAAAAGTCAGAGAAATTGTGTTTTGATACCTATACAAGGAACTGAATAATAAAAACCAGCTAAAATTGGAATCTGAGCACAAACACAAGAGACTGGCTATTATGAAAATATTTAAAAGAATTATTTTAGATCCAGATGCACTATGAGAAATAGATATAGCAAAACTAAATGTAACATCAATTATTTTGTAGGCATTTATTGAATAGCAGTCATTGATAATACGGACACTAAAGAAATATTGACTATGTAAGGTGTTTCCTGCAGTTTGATTTAGATACATTGATCAGTCAGGCAGATAACAGTAGTATTTCTCTTTGATTAGAACTTTAAATAAATAACACCCTCTCTTTCTTTTGTTATTTACAAATTTTGCATTAGCTTAACTAGTCACTGGATGTCAGCCTTGTTTCACTAAAATTTGCTTGCTAGTGTTATTTTTGACTAGCAAGTTTATAATTATTAAATATTACCAAAATTAGTTCCCTGCATTGTTTTGGAAAAAAAGGAATAAAATCTATGTGAATAAGAAAAAAGCTTCTTAGAAAATGCATAAGTTTTCTTTATAAATAGCCAAATTTCCATTAGGTAGAAATCATACTGTTTGAGGCAAGTAAAGATGTAGCAATAAAAGCAGTAATTCTTTCTACCACTAAAATGACCACAGTTTGGCCAAGACAGTTTCCCTCATAATACAGAGGAAAACAAAAATTATTTTGAAATCTATAAAATATTTTTTAAAATATTTAGAAGAGAAAATACCTTTCCCAAATTTATATTTCTTTCCCAAATTCTAAATTATGCATTCCTCATGCTAAATAACTCAACAAATTTCAATCTTTATACAAATCCTGACAGAATTTTTGAAAGTTTCCATTACACCACTTCATTTTTTATGAAAGACCTACATAAGTACCTGTTTCCCCTAAAGTAAAGAAAAACAAAGTGTATTTTACGACAAAAGCTGAAAAGTGAAAAACCGCGACGAACGGCTGTTTTACGGCAGTCATCACAGCAAAGGTGTGCGCCGAGCCTTGAGAACGGCACCTCCAAGCTCCTTTCCCAGGAATTACACTCAGCACTTCAGTTTCAAGGGGAAGTTGACAAAAATGATATTGAAGAGGTTTTAGTGTCCAGACCAAGAACTGACAGACGAAGAGATGCAATTGCTGGTGGGCAGGTTACTAATCAAAACGCAACATGGTAAAGGCCAGAAAGTTAAGTCGCGAGAACTGAACTTGTGCGGGATTTTCACTAGGATTCACCATGCTGCAATGATTGCAAAATAATGCGACTTTAATTTGAAAGGCTTAGGGCAGGTTGTCAGGATGTTCTGAATGCCTGCAAAGAATTGGGTGATGGAAAAACGCCGGCGGCTAAGCAGTCAGGGACACTGTTGTATTTCAAGCCTTCCATGTTGGCCACATTAGATAACAGCCTGGACCTTTGACTTTGGGGGTGGCAGATGCCAGAGACTGTGTGTTTGCCTGCTTGTCCTAAGGGTTTCAACAGATGATCAGTTTTTAATAGATGACCCCTCACCGTTTTCTCCTTACCGCAATCTCCTTTACCTCCCACCACCCCAACCTCAGATTATTCGGTCTGATACACCTAATCATCGCCTCTGAGCCTGGCAGTGTGCTCACCACCTTCAGATTCTGGTAAGTGAAACTACACTGTATATACATTATTTCTACTTCATACAGGTGTGTACTTATCATCACTTTTACTGTATGTTGTTATTTAAAGTTGGAAGTGTTATTTTGTATGATTTGGTAGGTTTTTTGGGAGTCTGGGAATACTTATTCCATACAAAGTAATAGTATGTGTTTCTTTGCTTTATGTCGCTTTGACTTAGAAAATATTTTGATAGGAGGGAAAACTGTATTACCATCAAGTTTTCTCATTTAGAGTATAGAGCATAACACATATAGGGTGACATCTGATTTCATACATTATCTCAGAAAAGAGAAATTAGCATGTGGGTATCTGAAGTGCTTATTGCTGTAAGTAATAATAAATCTCTGCCTTGTCCAGAGACTTCATGTCTACTTCCAGAAATAAGTATAAATGTAAAACTTTATCAAATATAATATGCTATTTCTGAGACAGGTATTTTCTACTTTGTGTTATCAAGAATAATGTTATGTTTTAAGGGAAATTTCTTTTAATATTAAAACATTTAAAGCTTAAAATTTGGAAAAACAAAGAAAACTCAGACATCACCTATTCCTACTGTTGACTTTTACATAGAGTAAACTAAAAACAGAAAAGTTATTTTGTTAAAATACGATAATAATAGGGATGGAATTTTTTCCCCTTAATATGAGTTGGCTTATGTTCTAGTCATATTATAAAGGGCACTTATATCAACTCTAGTGGGAAAGTATAATGTGTGGTACATTTCTCTTAGAGCTAAAATTCATCCATCTAATTTCTAACTCTGATAAATTCAGCAAATATAATTCTTCATATTTGATAAAGCTAGACTTTTTTTTTTCTATACTTCTTGCTGGTTACGGTTGTGTTCGTTTATTTTACAATCCTTTATTTTTAGATCCAGAAGTTTTACTGTTCTAAAAAATTCCTCTAGATGTTGTCTACTGGGGGATTCCAAACTGAAAATAAATATTATAATCCAATATTATTGAAAAGAATCAGTAAAACTGATAAATCTATAACGAGTCTAACATAAAAAGAGAAAAGACAAATTATTAATGTTATGTGAAAGAGGACACTTGGCTGTCACTGTTTTTTATAGAGAGATTAAAAGAACAATAACAGAATATTAAGAATTATTTTAGGGCCTCCCTGGTGGCACAGCGGGTTGAGTGCAGTGCTGTGAAGCTGTCCGCAGCCTCTGCAGTGCAGGTTCAATCCTGGCCAGCTGGGGAAATACCCACATGGCGAGCAGACCTCTCCTGTCTCACCCACTGCGCCCCTCAGCAGTGTATTTCAGTCCATCTGCCTGTTCTGCTCTCCACTCTGTTTCTGGTGAATTCTCTTACCCTCCCGCGCCTCTGGCCTATACCCCAGCTCTTGTATAAATAAAAATAAAATAAAATAATTTAAAAATTAAATAAATAAGAATTATTCTATGCTTACAATTTTGATAATCTATATGAAATGGACCAATTACTTCACAAGTGAAAACTACCAAAACGTATACAAGAAGTCAATAATCTGATTAGATTATTCATTTAAAAAATTGAATCTGTAATTAATAACCTTCCAAATAGAAATAAACACAGATGAGTTCACTGTGCTGGAATTCTACCAAAAATTCTAGAGAATACTATACTAATTCTCTTGAGAAAATAGTAGCAGTAAGTATTTCATTCTGACTTATTCTAATTACACTTTATGGTTCAGAATGTCAAATTCCAAAACCAGACAAGGATATTACAAGTGAAACTCCTAGTTAATGCAATAAGGCAGTAAAATGAAAATTCCATAGAATCAGCAAAAAAAAAAAAAAAATCCATCTTCCTGAATCTAAATCAAGTATAGAAAGATTTAAAGATACAAGGTTAATATTAAAAACATAGTAAGGATATTTTCTTATCTATCAGCAATGAGCAATTGGAATTTGAAGTAAAAAGCTACAATATAATTTATCAGACTACCAAAATATGTAATAATTAGGTATAGATCTAACAAAATATGTAGAATACCCAGTGAGAAATACTTCAGACCTCTGATTAAAAAACTCAAAGACAAATACATACTGAAGAAGAACAAGATAGGGGATGTCTTATCTCCTAATTTTAAGACTTAGGAAAAAGCTGCAGTTATTAAAACATGTGATATTAACAAAAGAATAGGCAGATCAGTGGAATGGTGTAGAGAGCCCAGAAAATGAACAATAAAATTATATAGCCAAATGATCTCTGATAATAGAGCAAAGGTAATTCAGTGGAGAAAGAACGACTATTACAAGGAATGATGACAGAACAACTGAACATTCACTAGCCAAATAGATGAATGTGGCCATAGACTTTTCATGTAAATTGACTCAAAATTGATCAAATTTGCTAAATTTTTATATGTAGATATAAATGCAAAATGTAAAATGCAAAGCTTAATAATCACACAAGATAGCAAGGAGAAAATATATGTGCATTGGGTTTGATGATTACCTTTTGTTTTATCTAATTTTGTTTTTTAATTGAAGTGGCATTGCATTATAATATAAAAGTTTCAGATATGCATCATTGGGAATCAATGTATAAATACTACATTAAGTTCACCACTGAAAGAGAAATATATGGGCCATCTGCTCTATAATGGCTAATGGTTGGAAGCAATAGTTTATTTGGCTGCTAAATATTGGAACTAAAAATTGTTAAGTATTTTTCATATTCTCTAACAAATAGTATTTGCACGTGAAAGATAAAAAATCTGTTAGCAATAAGAAATATTGGGCAATCTCCATTTTGAGAGCCTTGATGTTTACTGTAACACTACAATGATGGTTAGATGTAATATAAGTGACTAGGAAACCCAGTCACTACTGTTCAGGAGGCTAAGGTATAGCAAAATCAGCATTTAACCAAGTTTTCAATGAACATGCTAACTGAGAACTTCTAGAGTTACTGAAGTAGAGAGCAGTGATAAAATGTGAATAGCTCAGACTCCCTGGAGGACAAAAGGATATTGGATTCTTTCATTGAAGAAATCATGCATGTAGGTATATTGATACCTTAAAACACTTGATGATACTCCTATCTTTCCAGTAAATTCAACAACTGATAGGCCTTGGTGACTCTCAATGCTGAAGGAAGTCATTTCCCAATCATATCACTGCCACAGTCATTATAGGAGGGGGGATGGAAATTAAACAAACTACCTTATCTCACTAATACTTTCTTTACCATCCCCTTTCAAGAGGTATCCAGATACAGTTTGTTTTATGTAAGATGGATGAAATACTCCTGCCATTCTGGTCAAAGGTATTTTAATGTTCCTTCTTATTGTCATAATTTAATAAAGAAAAAATGACTGTACAACTACTACCAGTACTAAAATTAGTTATAATAATGATGTAATACTAGTAAAATACAGTCTCTAAGACTAAATTTTTAATTGGAGAAGATGTGAAACATTATGTCCCTGGGTTAGCTGATAAGATCAAAATACAAAGAAAAAGTTGGTTTTTTATATTTTAATGAAACTAAAGGTGTTGACACTAGAGACCTATGTAGTTTAATGATTCTAGTAAAAATCTAGGAGCTGAGAAACAGCAATACATGTGGAATATGAGACACCTCAGTTGGTTAATCTCCTGACTACTTACCTTATAAAGATCCAAACTTCAATTACCTTATAAATGATCCTAACTTCAATTTTAGTTACATTCCATTATATTCCAGATATATTTCAGTTTTCCATTTTGCCCAATCTAAACCATAAGATAGAAAGAATTCTAGCAAATTTGTTTCTAAAGTTTTTTCTCTGTTCCAATGAAATTACTCTCTACTTAAGATCTTTTTAGGAAGCATGTCTTATTCCTTACAGACCTTCTTGGGTGAGAATTTTTATTCTATAAACCATTCAGTTTTACATTAGTTCCTTTGACTTTGACTCTAAAGATGACCCATCTTACCTTATAGCAAATTGATTGTCTGGAAGCCCCAAACTGTCAATCAGAGTGTCACATTAAAACTACAGATATTTTCTGTAGTTCACCAATCTAATTAACATGATCATTCAGCTGAGTAAACCATCACACTAGCACATCTATTATTAGGGTCATTTCAGGTATTTCTACATTAATGTTTTTAATAACACAGAAATAGTGATGGTGCTCTTTAGAGAAAGGTCATAAAAATTGTACTGACAAAAAAAGTCCCCCTCTGCATTTTATATATGATACATTTAATCTAATCGAGACTGTGAGCAAATTAATTAATGGAACTTTTGTTTCTTTATATCCAGACTAATCCCAGTTTTCCCATGATTTTTCTCAGATAATTATATTACTAAGATTATGAAACTATATAAATAGCCTCCTATTATTTGCTCCTAACATTTAAGCAACAAATTTAAATGGATGCTGAACAATACTAAGTACAAATATTGAGACAGAAGTTTTATTTTTCATAAATCTGGACTGTCATTCATTCCCATTTGTTCTGTGATGAATGTATACATGGTCACTATTTCTACATTGATTGAAGTAGATTAAGTGAATGAGTTACTAGGATAACACTCAGTGGGCTGGACTGCAGGCTTTAAGATGTGCTAAGCATAGTAAACCTGAATCTGCATAATTTGCAAAAACTGGGCTCAGAAAATCTCAAATCACCATTTTTGGAATTTGACTATTCTCCCCTCTGTCCTTCAATCAAAATGAAAAATCCCTATTTTCTGTTGTTCTGTAGCAGTCAGTTGCTATGCTGGACAAACTATTACTATACATGTACATATTTTATTAATCCAGAATCTTGGTTCTCTAAAACAGCCTTGAATTTGTCCAAGTGTCCAAATTTGGCCTCCTTTGATTTCTGTAAGACCCCAACATTCATCTAATTATTTATGTTTGTGCTTAATTCAGGCATTGTTTCCGTTCCTTGCAACAAAATCATGATTCTTTAATATATAACCAGATTCTATAAGTATAACAAAAGCACAATCAAGAGTCTTAGGTAAAGACTTTTTTAAATATTTTTTAACATTTATCATTTTTTTAAATTTTTTAGACAATATTTACTTCCCCCCACAAACCTTCAGATTGAGTCCCCATAGAATTTCTTTCCCCAAGGCACCCGTGCACCATCACCACAGTCCCCTGTGCTTCTCCCTCCCTCCCTCTGATCCCTCTCCCTCCTCCTCCCCTGCAGTATGTCTCTGGTTTATAATTGTCTATTTTTGCTTTGTTGTGTTTGGTAATGTTATTATTTTTTTATACAGATGTCTTATTTGGTTCCCCTGTATTCCTGTTATAAGTGAAACCATCTGATAGTTTTCTTTTCCCTTCTGGCTTATTTCACTGAGTGTAATAGCTTTTAGCTCTATCCACGTTGCTGCAAATGGCATGAGTTTATCTTTTTTGATTGGTAAATAATATTCCATGGTGTATATGTACCACATCTTCTTGATCCAGTCATCTAGTTTTGGGCATTTGGGTCGTTTCCAGGTTTTACCTATTGTAAATAGTGCTGCAATAAACATAGGTGTACAGGTGCTCTTTTGAATCACTGTTTTTGTGTCCTTTGGGTAGATCCCTAGGAGTAGAATTGCCTGATCATATGGTAGCTCCATTTTTAGTAGACTGAGGAACCTTCAGACAGCTTTCCATAGTGGTTGGACCAGTTTGCACTCTCACCAGCAATGTAGGAGAATTCCTTTTTCACCACATCCTCACCAACATTTGTTGTTGCTTGTTTTTTATTGCTATGTGCCATTCTTACTAGTGTAAGGTGGTATCTCAGTGTGGTTTTGATTTGCATTTCCCTGATTATAATGGATGTTGAACATTTTTTCATATGCCTATTGACCATTTGCATTTCCTCTTTGGACAAATGTCTTTTGAGTTCTTCTGCCCATTTCTTGACTGGATTGTTTATTTTGTTTTTGTTGAGCCCTGTGAGTTCTTTGTATGTCTTTGTGATCAGTCCCTTATCAGTTGAGTGGAATGCAAAGATTTTTTTCCCAATCAGTGGAGTGTCTGTTTTGGTTACTGTCTCTTTTGCTGTTCAGAAGCTTTTATGTTTGATGTAATCCCAGGTGTTTATCTTTGCCTTCACTATCACTGCTTTGGGTGATGAGTCTTTAAAGATGTTTCTGAGGTGTATGTCTTGTAGTGTTTTACCTATATTTTCTTCTATCTATTTTATGGTTTCAGGTCTTATGTCCAGTTCTTTTTATCCATTTTGAGGTGATTTTTGTGCACGGTGAGAGGTAGTGGTCTAGTTTCATTTTTTTGCAAGTGGAGGTCCAGTTTTCCCAGCACCATTTATTGAGCAAAATGTCCATGTTCCATTGCATATTCTGTGCTCCTTTGTCAAAGATTAGTTGTTCATGAAAGTGTGGCTTTATTTCTGGGCTCTCTATTTGGTTCCATTGATCTGTGTGTCTGTTTTTGTTACAATACCAAACTGTTTTAATTATTATGGCTTTGTCGTATAGCTGGTAAAGACTTCTAAACCAACAGTATGGTCTGGAGATTTTATCTCTTATCTTTGTATGCCTTATAATATACATGACATATTAATATAGTGCAACCAGCATATGGTTGATAAAAATAGATACAAATAAATGTTATGTTTGCTTATTTTTAAAATAAATATATGAGATGAAATATTTCATGTTCTGGGTATGGAGAAGAGAAAATAATATAGTGGGGGGTGGGAGATGGTAATGTAAATTAAGAAAAAATCACTTTCTTCTGAAAGCCTTTAAAAATTGTTGACTGTTTCCTTTTAGTATACATTTCCTAATATTCTCCTTTGCATTTATATTTATGGTCTTCTAATCCTAATGACATTCCATAACTTTTGAGGATAAGATATTTGTTTAATTTCTGTTAGTGTAAGATCTGAACATTTTGATATTTGCAGCAGAATTTAGTAACTGAATATAAATCAAAGTAGTCTGTTATACTGCAGTACAAATGACTCAAAACTCTTAGTGGCTTACAAAAACAGAAGCTTATTTCTAGCTTAATACCACATGTCCATTGTGGGTGAGCTGTAAATTTGTTTTATGTAAATTTTACAAAAAGAGAGGTTTATATGGAAAACCTTCTGCACACTCTTAAATACTTTATTTGCCAGTGTGACTTGTTACTTAGCATCACATTTCATTAGATTAATAAAAACATATGACTAAATGTGATATGAATGTGATTAAGGAACATGATCCACTCTAAGCAAGGGGCATAGATGGCAAGAAATTAAGAATTTTGACAAAAGGTAATATGAAATAATACAAATTATGTGAACTGAAAGTAGTTACCTAATTTCTTCAGTTTTCAGAGTGATTTTAATATATAAATTAAAGCAGCAACAAGTATGAAATATCCATCACAATGCTTACCATATTGTGGATATCAGTAATGACATTTTCTTTTCTAAACTTTCTATTCCAAATAATTCACATTCTATGTGCAAGTGTGCTCAACACCTAAAGACAATAACAGTGCAGTTACACCTATTTTGTGTAAAAATATCCATGTGTGCATGAAATTGTTGTAACTGCATCATTCACATGCATACACACACACACATATATATACACACATATCCCTTTATTCCAGATGTTGAAAATAATTAAAATTATTTAAAAATATTAAAATATGGGCCTCCCCAGTGGTGCAACGGTTGAGCGTTGGGCTGCGAAGCTGCCTGCAGCCTCTGCAGCACCAGTTTGATCCCCAGCCACTGGCAAGGGTCCCACATAGCGCGACCGACCTCTCCTGCCAAGCCCGCTGCTCCCCTCAGCAGTGGATTTCGTCGGTATGCCTGTTCTGTTCCCCACTCTGGCTCTAGTGAAATCTCTCACCCTCCTGTGCTTCTGACTGTACCCAGTGCTTGTATAAATAAATACATAAACCTTAAAAAAATAAAAATATTAAAATATGCAATCACTTTCTAATAGATTGCAACTTACAATCATATATGATCCCCCAAAATGCAGAGCCGTGGAAGTTATAATGAATGGGCAACAGTCTTATCTATAACTTCTTTATCTATTTAAGGACTTTTAAGAAAATGCTCAACGTCATTTGTTTTATGGATTAGATGTCTGAAAACACTTAAATTTAGAAAGCATCTCACTGTGTGTTTGAAAACTAGTGGGCCAAAATCTAAGTATGAAAATAGATGATACTGTGAAATTTGAATTTGCAATACTTAAACTGAATATTGAAGCACCTTCCCTAATAATTTCTCAAGTATAGCCAACAAACATGATTAAATTCAAGAAAGTATTCAATTATGAGTGACAGGAAAGGTGCACTTAAGATTAATATAAATAAAATGAAGGCATTGATCACTGTCAACTAATCAGGTGGGGGGGAAATAAAATGCTTTGCGTTTTTGGAAAGGTATTTGAAAAATAGAACATAGCATCATTTTAATAATCTCTCAAGTCAGCTATCAAGTTTGCAGAGGGAGTCAGTGAGCCAGTTAGCATTCAAATTAGTGTATAAATATAAATTTAAATAGTGAAGAGTATATCTTTTTTCACATGGTTAAAACATACATTTATCAAATAATATAGAGCTTAGATTTTTCTCAAAAATAATGCTAATGTTTTAAAAATTATGTGTGTATACACACAAACATTTATATATTATATCTGCTATCAGAGAAAAATAAATATTTTGAAATAAAAATGACAAAAGAATAAGATTTAGGATTCACAAGCAAAAACTAGTAAATACATGAGCATATACCAGTTTCTTGCATGTTAATACAGCCTCCTAAATTTAATTATGTCTGTGTATCTTCCCCCAAAAGAAAAACAGTTCAACAAGGACAGCAAATAACCCAACCATGGCTAATAACCATAGCATAACAAGGAGATAGATGTTGTGAACATTAATGCCTGTGTAAAGAAGAGAAAAATATTCTGAAGTGATCACAACCATTTCTGCATTCCTGGCAAAATCAAATGGTGAATACATGGAAATGAGAAATAATATAGGATTTAAAAAGAGAAAATGGCACTTCAAAAAAGGTAGTTCAACCCTGAGTAGAAAATACTGATAATAGAGGCCTGGAGAATCAAAATTTTGTTTCATTGATAATCTAAATATTAGAGCAAAAGTATCTGGAGCAAAAAGTCTCAGTGTTGGGAAGGCACTTCTTTTAGTGTCACTGGAACCCCTCAGGACAGTTGTACTGAAGGAAAAGGGGAAACAAGTAGTGGATATTAAAGTCCCTACAGAAAGAAGGAAACTGAAAATAAAAAGCCATCCTACCCCATTGATGAGTGCCATCAATGATAGAAACTTCACATTCTCATAACAAAAATACAGGATATTTTTAAACTAAAAAAATTTAAATATCCTACACAAAGCTACCATCTCTATCTAAATTGTGATCCAGGAAAACATATTAAAAAAACTAGCAACAACAAATGTTGGCGAGGTTGTGGAGAAAAAGGAACTCTTCTGCACTGTTGGTGGGAATGCAAACTGGTCCAACCACTATGGAGAGCTGTGTGGAGATTTCTGGACCTACTAAACATAGAGCTTCCATATGATCCAGCAATTCCACTCCTAGGTATTTACCCAAAGGACACAGAAACATCCATTCCAAAGAACACCTGCACCCCTATGTTTATAGCAGCACTATTTACAATAGCTAAGCTTTGGAAACAGCCCAAATGCCCAAAAATAGATGACTGGATCAAGAAGATGTGGTACATATATACCATGGAATATTACTCAGCATTCAAAAAAGATAAACACATGCAATTTGCAGCTACATGGATGGCGCTGGAAGGGATCATGCTCAGCGAAATAAGCCAAAAAGAAAAAGAAAAATACCGGATGGTCTCACTCATAGCAGGAATCTAGAAAACTTAAATAAGGGATCAGGAAAAAGAATAACTATAAGAAAGTGAAAATCAAAATCAACAAAAAACTATGAACCAGAGACACTTTTTGGGGGGTGGGGGCCGGGAGGGGAGGGATTGGGGTCAGAATGGGGCATGTGCAGTTGTATGGGGAATATAAAAATAAAATTTATTATTTAATAATAAATAAATAAATAAATAAATAAAAATTGTAGAACACATCAATACAAAAATACTATTATTAAAATTATGTGATAAAATTGTCAAGGTTCTGCAACTTCACCTATCAAAACTCAAGCATAATGCAAAAAAAAATCTATAATACGGTATCATGAATCAGATGCTGGCACATTTGTTTTTATGAAGGGCAAGAGAATAAATATCTTAGACTTTACAGGCCATGTAGAGTCTGTCACATAGTTTTTTTGTTTTGCTTTAAACCCTTCAAAAATGTAATAGAGCCTCCCCTAGTGGCGCAGGTGGTTGAGCGCAGCACTGTAAAGCTGTCCGCAGCCTCTGCAGAGCCAGTTCGATCCCGGCTGTGCCAGCGAGGGTCCCACGTGGCACAGCAGAACTCTCCTGTCACGCCCGCTGCTCCCCTCAACAGTATATTTCGTCAGTCTGCCTGTTCTGTTCCCCACTCTGTCTCTGGTGAATCCTCTCTCCCTCCCGCGCATCTGGCCTGTACCCCTGTTCTTGCATAAATAAATAAATAAATCTTAAAAAAAATGTAATAGACATTCTAAGTTCATGGCATAATTGAAACCTATTCATAGCCAATTTGGTCCACAAACAGTTTTTCAGTCCCTGTTCTAAATTGATTTAATGTCCTTAAAAACTTTCACAGATATTTCAAAATCCTTAGATTTCCTATTGGATTTTAAGAACAAAGGAAAACTAGAACAGCACAATAAAAGATAATGGATGGATATTAAAAATATATAATCAAAGGGTATTTAAAACTGAAAAAAGGAAACAACCCAATAGAAGATGGCAAATATTTTGGACAATTCAAGAAATAAGGAATATGTATAGCAAATAAGTATATGGACTGATAACAATATCATTAGGTATTAGGTAAAGCTACAGCTCAATGGCAGTGTTTCAGGAAACAGTTTATATTATCTGTTCACACTTCTTGTTAATGTCACATCAATGATTTCATTATAAGTCATTTCCAAATATATATTATAGAAAGCTGTATTGAAAATACATTTGTATTCCAGCTTCTAATCATTGTCTTAGAATGTCTCCATTTAAAGTAATGAAGTTGTGAGTGATAGGACTACAGAAATAAAAAGACAGAAAAAAATGATATCTGTAATTAGATAATATTTTTGCCTTCATGCATCAAAATTTTTTATAATGTAGCCAAAATTGTCGCGCATACAAAAACCGTGATGAGTTGCTTTCTTTTCACTTAAATATATTTAAATTAATGCACGCAACCCAGTTAAGTAGTTTGATTATCAGGTGCACATTTGGCTCTTTAAAACAAAGTGAAGTCTGTCATTATATATTGAGTTGAATGATGAGAGAAATTAAAAATGACAATGTGATACTACAGTGAGCTACATTTTACTACCTGCTTCTAAGGATGTATAGCACATCCAATGATGTGATGTGTGTTCACATATATTACAAATTTGCCTTTCAAAAATCCTGTTGATGTCTGTTGTACATGAAGATTCTAAAATATTGTTTTTCTCTTCAGTAGGAAGAATAACAATTATAGAAGGTATCAGTGGTGAGAATAAATTATTAGTATTGTCAGAGGAGAGAAAATTTCCCCCTAATCTTGTGGATTCTCTTGGGGTAGCTATGCAATCAAATTAACATCAGATATATTACTAGGGGCTGGGGCAGGGGGGATAAGAAATTTAATTATTTGTATGCAGGAAATCTACAAAGACAAACAGATTTCAAAGACAGTGAACAATATGATAGTATATATCCCATGCTAAGGAATGGGATAGTGATCGAGTAGCTTTAGGGAATTAAGAGGGAAAGTCAAATGATAGAGAGGGTAGCTCACATGAAAAAGAACAGAAACTTTGTAATTAGATGTTTTTCCCATCATGTAAAGAGGTTTTTCACATAAAAAGGTAGTATGTGGTAATAACTCTAATTCTGGGTAAGACACCCATTTTCATTGTTTCAGGTATTAAAAGAGTGGTAAAAGTTTCTTGTGAGTTTGAAGGATCTCAGCTGATTTCAGGTCAAAATAATCCACATGTTAAAGTGATAAACATTGAGGAAGCCTATTCTGAACATCTTGTAGAGAAGTATCTTTCAGTTGCCTTTCTCAATATATTTCAGATGCCAGATTAACCGTTTTTCACAACCTTACTAACATAATAGGTAATTTTAAAAAATCTTACACAAGATGATTTTTAAGGTATAATCCAATTTTCATTGTGTAAAAAGAGATTTTCATTTCAGAAAACAGATTCCTATGTAAATAACTGGTTTTTCTGTTTTCGCTATCTCAGAAATGAGGAATATATAGTGAATACATAAACAAGTAGGGATTGATTAACCAAGGAAAACAATGTCAATTATCACTTTTCCATATTTCAGGCTCATTCTCTTTTTAAAGAAAATATTTCATTTTTGCAGTTGACTCCACCTTCTAAAATTTAAATCACCATTCCAAAGTCAGATGTATATTCTTCTCATCCATATTTATGTGTTTTGCTGCATATATGTGCATTCCTAAGAAATTATATCATTATTTTTTTATTTTCAACCTTTATCTAAATGGTATTATTCTATAGCATTTCTAATATTCTTTTATATTGGTTTATATAACTAACTCATTAATTTCACTGCTGTCTAATTTTCCATTGAAAATTTTATCAAAATTTATGTATTCCCATTGATGAATATTTTCCATGTTTTTCATTATTATAAGTTATTGTATACTGAGCATATTAGTAACATTTGCTTGTATTATAGAATATGTTAATACTACTTCTGGTTATTAATTTTAAAAAGGAATTCAAAGGTTGTAATAGAGTATTTGAACTTTTAGTTTTGTTGAACTTGTTACTTTCCTCTCCACATTGGTCTTACAAAGTTATACTGCTACCACCAGTGTAAGAAAATTCATATTTGTCCATGTTTCTACTAACTTGTACTATAGCCAAATTTTTTTAAAAAGTCACTTTGATGAATGTTTAATAGAGCATTTATGTCATTTAAATTTCATGTCACTACACTCAGGAGAAGATCTTGAAGAGTACAAATGGTTTCCTCCTATAGTGAATTTCTACCACTATAGCCTAAATTTAAGTGTTCAAAAGTCTAACCTCTAGCTACAGACCAATGAGGACATTTGCCACTTATAAATATTTAGAATGTGTTTGAGGAAGTTTATGTATGGATATTCCCCAAATCATTTATTGGCTAGTGAATATATTTATTCCAATTTGTACTGTCCATTATTTAATATATTTAATATATTTAATTCTAATTTATAACATATGTAACTCCACATATGTGTAAATTAATTTCTGGCTTTCTCTTTAATTTTAGAACTTGTGCCTGTGCCATATTTCATTTGTTATTTTACTATATTATTATAATTAGATCAAATATATATATAGGAATATCATCTTCCTTCAATTTTTCATTCTCCTGGCTGTTTATCTTTTTGTATAAATTTTGGCTCAAATTTCTTAAATGCCACATAGTAGGTCTTACTATTTGTGTTCATTGTTGGCCTATTTTAATTTTTAATTAATATTTAAATATTAATTTAAATAATATTTTGAATTTATCTTCAATTTTGCTTTATCTTCACATAAATTCCCCCGCAACCCCTTCACATGAATTCATATGTATTTTTTAGAGTTCATTACTAGGAAATTTTCAGCTGTTTCTATTAAGAATGGAATGGTCATCATAGATTTGCAATTCTTTCTAATTTTCACTTTCAAATCCTATTTGAAATTATTGTTAATGTAAATCTTATCTCCAGCAACCTAATAGGCTTCTATTAATTATAGCCATCTGTCTTTATTTATTTTGAGAGTCTATATAGACAATCTATGTCACAGATTGGGACAGAAACACTTCTTTTAAGAAATACTATTAATTTTGTCTTAAGTTTCAACATAGCGGATATTGAATTACATCCAGTATTTATCTGTACCTAATGAGATGATTAGGGGTTTTCCTTTCACTTCAAGATATTGAATTATATTAATAGATATACTAACTTTTTTATTAGCATGTCTTTAATAATTCTTTTTGATTAGCACATATCAATACATCACTTAACTTTACTATTGATTTATAAATATATAGCAAATATTTACATTAGATTAATCTGTGATATTTTTCTTTCTCTTTTTATTCATTCAGATTTTTCTATTAAACTTATAAAAAGTCACTTGAGTTATAGGAAAAGATGTATTTCAATTGCCTGGAAAATTTTGCATCAATAATAGATTTGAGTTTCCTTGAACTTTGGTCAAATTTTATGGAAGGTTCTAAGGAACTCATTAATTTATTTTGTGTAAATGTTTTCTAATTGATATTCTTGAATGTAACTTTACTTCAGCTTTAATTTCTCCTTGAAAAAATTTTGGTAAATTATATTTTTCCTGTAAATTGTCTATTTCATCTAACTTTTCAAATATATTTACATACTTGAATTATTCTATGACAGTCTAACCTCTATTGTATATTGATTTATGTTTTACTTTTTTCCAATTTTATTTAAAAGTGTTTTTTTTTCAATCACAGACTTTTTTCAATCAATGACTTGCATGTTTTGATCAATCCTATGTGCATTTTATTGCTTTCTATTTCATTATTTTCTTTTTTGAAACATTTACTCCTATATATTTTAAAAGCATACTATGGCATTTGTTTTCTGAATTTGTTTTGACTTGAATATATACTTCTTGAGTGTTAATTTTTAGTCTTTTCTATTATATGCTTTTAACATTGAAAAACCATCTCAGGATTTCTTACTAAAATCCAAAAGATCTATTTGAAATGTTTTTTCATTGTTGTCTTCACTCCTAAATATTTTATAAATTCCATTACAATTTCATCTTTGACACATAAATTATTTAGTAGTTTTTTTTCAGTTTTTACATGTTGTGATGGATGCTTATCTAAGAGATATTCTTTTATGAAGTGAATTGTAATCATCCTTTTCTTGCAGCGTAGGATAGTTGCATTCCATCTAAGAGAAATACCCCATGTTCATCAGGTAGCAATAAGATACATCCTACTTTGTGCATTATTATTCAAATTAAATATCTCTACCTTGAAGTAAAAACACCAATTAAACTAAGAAAACAGAGAGTATGATGTGCTAAAAATTCCTCAATACCATAACAGTTTCATCAAACTTAAATAAAACATTTTTTTCAGCCATTTGTAAATGGGTCTTTTTCAAATGTTTAATTTATTTTAAATCAGAGGTTTTATATTAAGACAGCAAGTTCTAGTATTTTACCCAAATAAAACCGCAGTAACCACATTTATTTTTAACTATCTTCTAAGGTATAAAAGATAGATAATAACACATACATCATTGATTTATTGTGTACACTGAATAAATATTTGAAAGAATTTACTGCGGTGTCTGGGAAATTGTAAGTAATAAATGTTATTTGAATAAAAAGCATATTGTTATGTTTAAAATATTTAGCACTTCTATAAAAAAACTTGAAGTTGAGTCAGCTATAGTCTTTTGTAAAAAAAAATTAAGCATAATAATAAAATGATTTTTTGATTCAAGAAAATTTTCATATAAAAATTGGTTTTGCTCCTTTTTTAATGCATAGTTTATAGTATTTCTGAAGCCCAAGAAATACATAACTGCCATGAAAACTGAGACAAATATGAGAAAAATAGCTCCATAAAATATTCAAATTATTGCTTGGAGAAATCATGAAACTTTTTGTTGAAGATTTCCAAGTTCTACTCATGTATAACAAGTCACAGAAATGAAACTCACTTCAAATTTTTTATTGTTTTTTCCCTTGAATAGCTCTATCAATCAACGTGATCTAATTATCATTTATAGGCTGTTCTGTACCATTTAAAAAAATAAAGCCATTTCAAGTACATATAAAATATTTCCTAGATATACTATATGATGAGACATAAGTATACTTAAACAAGTTTAAAGGAACAAAAATCCTACAATGTATGTTATTTCTGTCAATTAACAATGTTTCTTGAATAAAACAAATTTAAACAAAAATCTGCAAAATCCCCAAGATATCTGCAAAATCCCCAAGTCTCTTCATGTTATGCAACAAATTTTCAAATTGTCTGAGACAAAGAAAATCTTAAAGTAAATGAAAACATTTTGAGCTTATGTGTACAAAATGTAGCAAAATAGTGAAGTACAAAGAGAGAAGTTTATAGTATTACACATATACATTACAATAGAAAAAATATCTAAAATCAGAAAACCTTATGAAACTAAGAATAGCAAATTAATCTTAAAGCAAGTAGAGGATGGAAATAATAAAAATAAGAGCAGACAGCAGTGGAATTCAAAACAGAGAGCAATAGAAGAAATTAATTAGACCTAAGGCTGGGTCATTGACATAAAATTGATAAACTTCTAACCAAACTGGTGAAAAAAAAAAGAGAGAAAGAAGATAGAATTTACAAATATTTTAAGGAGAAAAAAGGACAGAACTAACCTAATAAAGAGAATAATAGAAAATACTAAAATTTACTGTGTTCATAAATTCAACTTAAATGAAATGCACAAATTCATTGAAACATGTAGATTGCCAAAGTATACTCAATACCAAATAGATAACCTGAATAAAATTGTCTATTAAAGATACTGAACTCAGAAAAACAACAACAAAATATTACAATATAAACTATCTGCCTAGAATATTTCACAGATGAAATCAACCACTTAAGGAAGAAATACCAATTTTAGAAAATATTTTCTTAAGAGAAGGTAACATTTTTCCCTTACTTTATGAGGGCAACATTAGTCTATTAAAAAGTAAACAAGAGAAGTTATTAAAAGCAAACTACAGAACAATACCCATCACAGTGACATCAGAAACCCTCCAAAAATTAAAAATTATACTCTAGATTTTTTTTTTTACACTCACACCTATGGGATTATCAATTCTGAAACTATTTTAAGTAAACATTATGTTTGAAAACAATGTAAACATATTGTAGAAAATGAGACAATAATTCTCACTGTTAGAGGAAAAAGTTATAAATAGGGAGAGTATGAAAGCTAGGAATGAACCTGTGCTATTTGATTAAAATTGAGTTATTAACATTCAGTTTTATAAAAATATGTGTGTATGTTATACATATACATATATGTATATATAAACTATAATGTATAATATATACATGTTTCATATAACACAATAATTTGCTATATGGATAATATATAATAGATATTACTGTAAATATATGTAGTTAGATATAAAAATGAACATAGATGTTTGTGTATGCTTGGATTAGTAAGTATACATATATATCCTAGCTGTGTGCTTAGCTGGACTAGAAGCTGTGATGCCCTGTTACAATGATCATATTTAAGATCCATATTTTAATTTATGAATATCAAAAAAAAGAAACCAGAACACGTTGGAAGAGTGGTTGATTCTATGACTGCTACAGGGAAAATACCAGGTGTGCCTAGAGAATTTTGTGATACCAAATGTGATATAAGGAGACACAAAAGGAAGGACAGAGGGAAGGTGGAGAGAAAGGAAGATTATACATTATGCAGTGCATTATATAGGAACCAAGTTAAAAGAGCTCCCATTGACCAAAGCTGAGAAATATGAACAACTACATAAATATAGTATTGGATTAGAGTCTAAAGAATAAATACTGATTATCTATTGCATAAATAACTTAATAAAGTTATTCTCCACTAGGGGAGAATTTCAATCTATATTTATTTATAACAGGAATATGAAAAATAAAAATGTTAATTAGAATAGTAATAATAATGTCCTGTTCAACATTCACTGGTGGTTGTTAAAATTAGATAGTGAAAACTTTGAGGCAAAACAAGGTATTCACATAGTCTCAAAATATCTCCTCCCAAATATGCCTTAATTATAAAGAAAAATAGTAACTGTAAAATGGATAGACTAGGCATGGAGCACCTTAATGAAGTGATCAAGGTTAATATCACTGATAATACAACACTGATATAAATTTCCTGATTTGATGCACTGAGAAGGGCACAGCAAGTTTGTGGTATGCTTAAAAGTAATTTATAAATGCAATTGAATCATGAAAAATTACAAATCAAGGGACATTGAACAATGTAGCTGGTCAGTACTCTTCAAACATGTCAATGCTTGGAAAAATAAAGAAATACTGAGAAATTTTCACAGCATGTGGGAGACTAAAAAGATATAACTAAATGCAAAGTGCGAATGCAGATTAGATCTTGGCACTGGGAAGTAATGGCAGTTTTAAACTGATGATATCTAAATAATGTCTGAGGTTTAGTTAATAGTACAAACATGACTTTTTTTATTTTGATAATTGTATTGTGGTTTTCATATGATGAGAACATTAGAGTAAGGAGGATGAAAATAGACAGGAAACTTGCAGCATAAAATTTTAAAAATAAGAAAGTGCTTTCTAATTATTTGCCCATTTCTTCTAGGTTATCCAATTTCTAGTCATAAAGATCTTTCTAGTAGTCTCATAAGCCTCTGTTTTTCTATAATTTCTGTTGCTACTTCTCTGATTCTATTTACTAGTTTTCTTATTTTTTTTTCTTAATGAATCTAGCTCAAGGTTTGTCTATTTTCTTAATTTAAAAAAACAGCTTTGGTTCATTGATCTTTTTTTACTATCCTTTTTGTTTCTATTTCATTTATTTCTGCTCTAATTTTTATTTCTTTGCTTTACTGGCTTTTTGTTGTTCTTCTTTTACTAGCTCCTTAAAGTATATGGTTAGATGATTCATTTGAGCTCTTTCTTGTTTCTTGATATGAGCCTACATTGCCAGATACATACCTCTTGATACTGATTTTGCTGAGCCACACAGCTTCTTGTAGGGTATATCATCATTTTCATTTGTCTCTAGGTATTTTTAAATTTCTCTAATTTCCTCATGAACCTTGTAGCTAAGCAATGGTATGTTTTTGATGCTCCACTTATTAGAGGTTATCCCTACTTTCTTTTTGTGATTGATTTCTAGTTTGATAACATTGTGATTACAGAAATACTTGATATGATTTCCATCTCCCTGAATTATTGATAGTTTTGTGACCCAGCATGTAGCCTATCCTCAAGAATATTTCATGAACTCTTTTTTTTTTGTTTCATGAACTCTTGATAAAAATGCATACTTTGCATATTTTTGGGTACAGTGGACTTTATAGGAAGTACCTTCTGAATCAGAGATTTTATATTTCTCTGAGCAAATCTAGCATCAGAATTTATCATTTTTCAGAATATAAATTATTAAATTTTTAGGAAATCACACACAAATTATATACTTCCTTGGTTCCTTCCTTTTACACCTAATTCGTTTTGAAAGTACTGCCCATCACATATTGTTTATTGAGCATGTCAATCATTTCCAAGAAATCATAAATCATTTAGTTAAATGCTTCTAAGCTGGAAGCTTCGATATGGCTCAGAGATTCTTGCTAAATCATTTTGTCTTAGTCTCAGTGCCATTGTGGTTTACTCCAAAAATTTCTCACAACTTCATTTCTAGTCATCATTTCTATATTATTGGGACCCTTTTGTGAATGTGAGGATGAGGACAAATCCAGTGATGGGAATCTATTCCATGAATTGACAGAATAATAAAGAATCACCAGAAGAGCCAGATAGGCTGCTGGATCCCAGTACTGGGAGTATCATAGGGAATTTGAATAAATGTTGTAGGTATGTCCAAAAAGTATAAAAGACATGGACTTGAGAGCTCTGGTGACCAGTCATGTTTTAATTTCCTAGAAATATTCTCCTGCTTCACTATCTAAGCTTTAATACCTTTTACTCAAAGTGCTAGCATTTTCTCCATCCTGTTTTGCATTCCACCCAGTCTGATTTACCTCTAATCAGTTTATTCATGTAGCAATTGTCATGTTTCCAAACCCTCCAAAAGCTTCCTATTGTTATTGAAATGAAATCAGAACAATCTACATAGTCTACAAGTCTTTTCATAATTTGGCCTCATCTGTTTCTTTAGATGCTTCTCACATCATTCAAGCTATACTGCCTATTTTTCTCTCGAAATAGTCTCTTTCTCACTGAAGGGTCATTGAACGTATTATTCATTCTACCTAGAATGCTCTACCCTCCTGTCCTAATACTTACTAATTGTTTATACTTAAAATTTAGTTCTCTTTGCAGCAATATTTCTAATAACCTACTTAATAAAATGAAATCTGCATAATAAGCTCACTAAGCACAGTTAAAATGTTGTAAAGCTTATAATTATATGATCATTTGAATAATGGTCACTTTTATTAATAATCTGTGAGATCTATGAGCAGTGAGACCATCAGTTTTTGCTCAGCTGCTGGTATAGTGCCTGGCATATCATTCAATTCCAATAAGCTAATTGAGTGATTTAATTAGGATCAAGTAGACATTTCTCCTTCTATTCCAACTTCCCAACATACATTCTCTATTCGCACTGCATATGAGAAAGTAAAATTAGGTGATATCATCAACTGCCTCTTCATGATTTCTCACCAGTGAGAACAATCTTAAAGCAATCCATTTCATAAGAGTTGAACTACTTAGGTTCATGACATCATTTCATTCTGGGAGGGGCACGCATACACACATTTTCCTGTATCTCTATTATCAACTTAACATCCACTGGGAATACTTCCTTCTTTTATCCAAGAATGTTTAAGGCATTCCAAATAACTATTATGTTACCAGATCCTCTCTTTGGATTATGGGGCACACCTTAGTACATTCTGTTACAGACATGGTTGTAGATTCAATGTCATAAGTCATTCCACTTTATGTAGATCTTCTACTTAGAATGACTTCCCTCAGATGGCAGTAGAGGTATGTCAGGCATTTGGGCATTTATGACCATCTCTTACATTTGAAATGTAGGTTTTGGTCTTGACACCTTAATTAGCCAATGTAATGCTTTAGCCAGTCCTACTGCTTCTGTAGGGTTTTATAGTCTCGTCTATTAGAAATGATTGGTTTATAAGTCTTGCAGATCTTCACTACAACATTCTGTGCCAGCTGCTAATGAACTGTAAAGAATTTTTAGTAAATTATTTGTCCCTCAAAACATTGTAATTAGAGTGCTCCATCATTGGATATAAAACTCTTGGGGCTCAATAAAGAAGAATTCTAGTAATGTAAAGTAGTTCTGTGGTTGTAAAATGTTATTATCATTATAAAAATGAAAATACTGGTTTATAGAGTATTGGGATATATCCTAGTGTTTAAAAATGAGTTTTGAAATAAAATTCTTCCAGTGGTATAAAAATGTATTACTTGTTTACTTATTATGCTACTGAAAGTATCTCTCATTAACCCGTGGTTATCTTATTTCATAACTATAAAGAGAGTGCCTATTATATGTTAGAACCTATGACAGATACTGGGAATTCAAAAATGAAGGAGACCTTTCTTGTTGCTCAAACCTTTCCCATAACTCTCAGACCAATAGAGAAAGAATGTATTATATATGCTGATTTGGGGGAGCATAGTCTTATACTGCAAAAGTAGAAAATAGTACAACCTCAGGAGAAGCTGGTTTAGTTCAAGAAAGGCTTCTTTCAGGAATTTATATAAAGTTAAATCCTTAATAACAAGCCAGATTCTGATCCATTGTTTTTCTGTTTCCCAGACATACTTGTTTACCAATATCCATTTTGGAGAAAATTACATATGTGTATGAGAATTCACCACTCATGTGACAATAGTTGCTGTGAAAAGAATTCTAGAGTGTAGTCTATATTCTCACTGCAGTCACAAATAATAGAAAGGGGAGATGTAAATAAAGAAAAGTACAGTACATCAAAATGAAAGAATTAAATAACCAGATTACTAATTTTTTAGTGTACATGAACAGTTTTGATATTGGGAAATCCCTATGATTATTTGGAATGTCTTAAACCTTCTTGGATAAAAGAACATATTCCCAATGGAAGTTCATTGGTGGATAATAGAGATAAAGGGTAATGTGTGCCCTTCCTATAATGAGATGATGTCATGAATTTATGATCTGCTGAAGTTCCTATGAATTAATGTTCCAGATTTTTGTCCCACAAGAATGTGACTATCAATTATTCATTAGCCTATGGAGGGAAAAAAGAGATAATGAAATTAGTACAAAAATGAATGAAATGGAAGGGAATATTTACCAGTATTTAAATTATAAGTGTGTGACCTTTTACTGGTATTTGATTCTAGCTACGAGATTTATACTCAAAATTTTTCCAACAACCTTCTTTTTAAGATTTATTTTTTTTATACAACAACTGGGGTACAGGCCAGAGGCATGGGAGGGTGAGAAGATTCACCAGAGACAGAGTGGGGAACAGAACAGGCAGACTGATGAAATACACTGCTGAGGGAAGCAGTGGGTGAGAAAGGAGAGGTCTGTCCTGCCATGTGGGTTTCTCCCTGGCCGGCTGAGAATAGAACTGGCACTGCAGAGGCTGCAGACAGCTTCACAGCACTGCATTCAACCCACTGTGCCACCGGGGATGCCCTCAACAACTTTTTATTACAGTAATACTGCCTTGTAATATTCAGGTATCACTATAATTCAACATCTGTATATGCTACATTAAATTGATCACTAAAAATCTAATTAGTTCTTTCACCATGTAATTAATCCCTTTTACCTGATTTATATTACCTCCCTTCCCTGGTAACTGTTAATTTGCCTTTATAGTCTAAACAAATTTTTTTAGTTCATCTTTTGTTTGGTTTCTTTATGTACCTTATATGTGAAAAATCATACAATGCTTATCTTTTTCCTTGTGACTATTTGTTGAAGTATAATACTCTGCAGGTACACTCCACTCATGTTACAAGTAGCTGGATTTCATCTTTTTTAAAAATTGATAGAATTAGATTGTGTGTCTATGTCACATCATCTTCTTTATTCAATCACTAATCATGTGATTAACATGGGGGCATGTGTATCCCCTTAAATTGCTATTTTGTGTTTTTTGGGTTTTTAGGTTTTTGGTTTATTTTTTTGAGTAAGTGACCAGGATAGGATAAATGGATCATATGAAATTTCTGTTTAGTTTCTAATGAATCTCCCTACTGCTTTCCATAATGGCTACACCAATTTACATTCCAACAGTGTATAAGGGTTTCCTGCTCTCCACATCTTCATCACATTTCTTTTTTGAATAATAGCCATTCTCTGGTGCTGGGAAAACTGGGTCGCTACATGCAAAAGAATGAAGCTTGACCACCACCTCACACCATACACAAAAATCAACTCAAAATGGATTAAAGAACTAGACATAAGACCTGAAACCATAAAATATATAGAAGGAAATATAGGCGAAACACTACGTGATTTGCACATCAAAGACATCTTTACAGACACATCACCCAAAGCAGTGATAGTGAAGGCAAAGATAAACAGCTGGGACTATATCAAATTAAAGAGCTTTTGCACAGCAAAAGAGACAATAACAAAAACAAAGAGAAACCCCACCAACTGGGAGAACATTTTTGCACCCAACACTAATGATAAAGGACTGATCACAAAAATCTGCAAAGAGCTGATGAGACTCAACAACAACAAAGAAAATAATCCAGTCAGAAAATGGGCAGAAGAGCTTAAAAGAAACTTCTCTGAAGAGGAAATGCAAATGGCCAACAGGCATATGAAAAAATGTTCAACATCACTTGTCATCAGGGAAATGCAAATCAAAACTACCATGAGATACCATCTTACACCAGTGAGAATGGCACATATTAAAAAAACTAGCAACAACAAATGTTGGCGAGGGTGTGGAGAAAAAGGAACTCTTCTGCACTGTTGGTGGGAGTGCAAACTGGTCCAACCACTGTGGAAAGCTGTGTGGAGATTTCTGGACCTACTAAACATAGAGCTTCCATATGACCCAGCAATTCCACTCCTAGGTATTTACCCAAAGGACACAGAAACATCAATTCCAAAGAACACCTGCACCCCTATGTTTATAGCAGCACTGTTTACAATAGCTAAGCTTTGGAAACAACCCAAATGCCCAAAAATAGATGACTGGATCAAGAAGATGTGGTACATATATACCATGGAATATTACTCAGCATTCAAAAAAGATAAACACATGCAATTTGCTGCAACATGGATGGCGCTGGAAGGGATCATGCTCAGCGAAATAAGCCAAAAAGAAAAAGAAAAATACCGGATGGTCTCACTCATAGCAGGAATCTAGAAAACTTAAATAATGGACCAGGAAAATGAAAAACTATAAGAAAGTGAAAATCAAAATCAACAAAAAACTATGAACCAGAGACACTTTTAGGGGGGCGGGGGCGGGAGGGGAGGGATTGGGGTCAGAATGGGGGGCGGCAATTGTATGGGGAATATAACAATAAAATTTATAAAAAAAAAAAAAATAAAAAATAAATAAATAAATAAATAAATCTTTTAAAAAAAAAAAAAAAAAAAAAAAGAATAATAGCCATTCTCACAAATGTGAAATGGTGGCTTATTGTTGTTTTGACTTTCATTTTCCTAATATCAAGGGCTGATGAACATCTTTTCATGCTTCTGTTGGTCTGTATGCCTTTTTTGGAAAAGTCTTTGTTCAGATCCTCTGCCCATCTATTCTTTCACTCATTTGGTTAGCAAATGTAACCCATTTGTTAAAAAAAAAAAAGTTGGTGTAAAAATATAAAAAAAAATTCAGAAACTAAATAATAAATGGTAATAAGTATACTAAAATAGCGCCCATGCATTCTACCTCTTACCCCATTCATTTCCCATGTGTAAGGAAGGAGTTCTAATTAATCATGGTACTATATACTGACAAGAGTATTCTATTAATATAGAATCTCCAAGTGCCTTTCAACTTAACATTTTACCACCAGTTGATAATAGTTGGTGCAAAATATCAAATTAATGTGCTATTCTGTCAAGTTAGAGCTAAATGGCATATACTAGAGGTGAAAATCCCCTCTTGCATAGTATTTTACTCCAATGACTCCAATTCAATTAACATAAAACCAGTAGTTCACTCATGTCTTATAATATTTGTGATACTAGACTTAGCCCAAGGGTTTACAGACATACAGATAGAGAAGATAATCTTCATAGAAAAGTTAGAATGAATGAAGATGTACAAGATTGTGTTGCAGATTGTTAAATTTCTATTTAGAAGGTATGATCATTTGGACTAAATTCCTGATTCAAAAAAGGCATCTGGAAAACAGAGCTGGGTTTGAGAAGACATTTAAATCTGAAAAATTTGTAAATGTGTTAATACCAAGCCGTATTTCCAAAATAAATGTGAGCCCTGAGAAATATTTTTACTAAAGAGGTGGCAAAAAATTGGTCTTCAGAAGCATGCCCAGATTACCATTTAAGGTTAAATTTCTATTCACATTTGCAGGACCATAATGGAATAAGTCTCATAGACTTAAAGATGTAAAGTTCTTGTCTTTTAGGAAGAACTTCCCATGGAGTTGTACTGACTGTTTTTTTCTAAAAAGGTAAAATTTCTATTTTTGTGAAAAGAATGTAGTATTATGCATTTTCTAAAAAGCGTGTTTGGAATGATCTTTTTTTAAGATTTATTTATTTGTGCATATAAGAGCTGGGGTACAGGCCAGAGGTGTGGGGGGTGAGATGATTCACCAGAGACAGTGCGTAACAGAACAGGCAGATTGACAGAAGTGCACTGCTGAGGGGAGCAGAGGGCTAGTCAGGAGAGGTTTGCTGCACCATGTGGGTTGCTTCCTGGCTGGCAGGATGCCAGGGATCAAATTCGTGCTGCAGAGGTTGCAAACAACTTCATAGGTTGCATCTTAACCCCTTGCGCCACCAGGAAGGCCCCTGGAAGGGAAGAATCTTAAGATCAAAAATTCAGACATCGTTTATTGTTAAAGGAAGTTACATGATCTCATAATACAGATTATGGTATTTTGTTGGCCTCTTTTTAGAGAACAAAAAAGACAAAAAAAAGCAATAAATAAAATTTATTATTCTGAACCCCTGAAAGGCAAGCAGAAAACAAAAGGGGAAATAGCTATTATGCCTGGCATCTTGTCTGACACTTGTAATATATAATCCTATTTAATTCTAAATTACAGTATGTAGAGATATACCTTCAAATGTGTATATATATATATATATATATATATATATATATATATATATATGGTAGTGTGTGTGTGTGTGTGTGTGTGTGTATATATATATATATATATATATATAGTAGTAAGTGAAACCAAATGCCACAATGTTCTTAATCAGTTTTTGTACACTCTAGGTAAGGCATTTACAAAATTTAATTTAGCACCTAACAAAGTTCTGAGCAATGTGTGACTGGCAGGCAAAATACCAATTTAGCCACTAACAAAAGATTATTACTACTGTGATTGTGAATGCCAGCATCTAGATATACTTGACAGAGAAAGGTTGCAAAGAGAAGTCAGAAAAGAGGTCATAAATAGATCAAAGTTTAAGAAAAGGAATGTTTGCTGATCCTCTATTAACTGGAAGGCTGCATAATATTTCTGAAAAGTAATTTTTGGCATTAGCCATTCCTAATGTTGCATATTAACTTTGCCACATTCCAGTTGCCTTCAGTGGGCAAGTTAATTAACCTCTGTGAATATTAGTGTCCTTATTCATAAAGCTCATAAAATAAAAATAATTATCAGCAGCTTCAGAGAGTATATGTGGGAATTAAAGGATATCATTCTTACAAAGCCACTAGCACAGTGTATGACATGTGAGTGAGTGGCTCTCACATTAAGTATCCCTCCTTTTCTTTTCATTATATAATAGGAGTTGAAGTAGTAACACAGAAACAATATTTTTTAAGGTTGACTACCTGAATTCTTGTCCATGTTCAATCACTAATTTGCTGTGTCTCTGGTTTCATATTGCAAAATATAGGAATACTATATTCCTGTTCTATATCTCAAGGGATCATATAGGAATTAAAAATTTAAAACATCTGGTGGAAAAGTGCTTTGCAAGTATAAAGAACTGTGCTGGCATACAGGACTATAATAAAGTAATAATTGCTTTTATAATATTTATTTTATCATTTTGCCAGATTAATCAAATACAAACAAGTTGAACCTCAAATATTCTTTTTGTTCCATAATACCTGGAGCCCTTCTAAGAATCATAATTGGAATAGCTCTTTAAGGGCAAAACTTGCAAATAAAAAATACAAATAGAAGAAATAAGTTGTTCCAAAAGCACTGGAATTTCTTATAATTTGCTAATAATGGAGACCAAAAGCCATCTTTTTCAAACAGATCACCAAGCTATGATCCCATCTGTGATCCCAAACTAGGGGCACATATAGTTCAGCAGAGAGTCTTAATGTGACGCATTAGCTGCCCTGTCTCCCTCCTGCATACATAGCAGTCATAAGTATTTGACTGTAATAATCTTCCAGAGTGTAAATAGAATTTCAGAAGACTTCTTATGATGCACTATTGGATTCAACTATCCAGCAATTCCAATATGCACAGAAAATTTAACTGTATTTTCTAGATCATGACTGGAGCCATTGGAAAGCTTGGTAGGATCTTAAAGATGTTTTTGTAGAGAACATTTCAAAGGAAAAATATTTTTAAAAAATAAATCAGCATTTGCCCCACTCCCTTAGGATCACTATTCTATGTCAACTACATATTTTGTATCACCGCCCTTGGGAATAGTATTCAGGGAAAAATATCTGCTTTCTATTGTGAAAGAAGTTTTGCCTAAATGATGCTGCTTCTAGAGAAGGGACAAATAAATTATACTTGGTGTCATTAGAAATGAAAGTGACAGTGAAATATTGTAAAGGTCCCACATCATCAGTCTTCCAGTTTTTCAAGCAAGATATCTCACAAATGTCCTTGTCATTCCTATTCAGCTTGAAAGTACCATTACAGGACCATATCTTTTGCTGCACTTTACCCCTCTGACTTTTTAGTGGTGACCAGGGAATGCTGAAAGCTCAGTGTGCCTTGAAGTTAACTTTTGTACAGTCAACATTTTTGGTGAAAGGGGTAAACAAACATTAGACACACATGACATAGGCTTCTATTAAATGCAAATACCTCCAAGAAAAAATGATAACAAATACAATCAATCATATGCAAGTAGTTAATAAGGGACTTAAGTAGACTTTGCCAAGGTGAATGGGAAAGCAGAAAGCTAGGTCCAGACAAAAGCTGAAATAAAGATTAGAATTAGAAAAGACATAGATCATGGTATTAGTGATAAGTGTGTGAAAGAAATATATGACTCAATATGATATTTTGTCATGGCTGGGATTGCCCAAATGTATAATATCTCTGAAGGATATTTCAGCAAACAAATATAGTAGTTATTATAATGTTAGCAGTTATGTGACAAATTTTAATAAGAGCCAAAGGAATTAAATAAGAGTTATTTACACCTGCTACAGGATGATTTTTGCATGACATATAGGAAAAAATTATGTCATGTGCAGTCTGGTTTTATTCATTTTTCTATAACTAATGCTAGCTGTGAACTAAAAAACATACTGGTTGTGCGAGTCTCTATCATTAGAGTAAAAGTAGCCAGAAAGTAATAATAACATCCTAGATTTAGTTTGCTGCAAAGCTAACAAATTTGTCAAAATCAAATTTAGAATGACCGTCCTGACAATCAAAGTGTCTGGGAAATATGTCAGAAAGTTCATTTGTGTGTATTTTGATAACATATATTTTGTCATGTAAATGTTACAGGATTGCTTCTTTCTGATGCATCTTTCTTCTCTAGGAGTTGCAGAGCAGGGGAAAAATTTGGTTTCTATTCATAAAGAATATTGCCAGTCAGAGGAAAATTAAATGGGAAAACAACTCAGTAAATGTTCTAGGAAACTATAAAGCATGCAAAATGCCACAAAACATCAGAAGAATATTTCTTAAAATGCCTCCAACAGCAAGACCATTTACAATCCCAAGTTTGGAATTAGAAAATTATGCAGCCAAAACTATTAATAGCATAGAATAAATTCACGTCTTTTATTTTTTCTAATACTTTATTCATAGAGACCAACAAGGTTAGAGATTAAAATATAACTTAAAAGTGCTTTAATACATATCTCCCATTAACCTAATCTTTATTATTGACCTTCCCGCAGAGATTATATAGCTGACCCTTGTCACAGAGAGTTCTCAACACTGAGAATGATATCACAGTTTTGATATTTCATGAGCCCATCTTATCATGCACTCATTTGGAAGCTAAATCTTTGGAAGGCAGTGAATAAATACCATTTTGTGTACAGTTATATACTGCTTTGTCTTCCACCTATAAGCATTGAGGAAAAGATGAAAGCGTAATGCTATCCTAAAATGACAGTCAAACTTGGTGCTATGTCCTCTTGGTTATAAGAATACATTTTACTGCAGAATTTATGTAACCACAACAATGTCTGCCATATGTCTGGACGTCTGCTTCCCATAGGAAAATTTAGATGCAAGGTTGGCTTAATGTTAGAAAATATATTGGTATAATATTGGTAGATTATTGTGAATAATTTTGACTATCAAAAATGGATGCAGGAAAAATTCAACATCCATTTCAATGACAAACAGTTTTTTGGCATTACTAGATGCCAATCAATTCCTGGAGCTGGAACTTTTAAAAACTGTTTATGACAGCATTTTCACATAAACAAAACCTAAAAATAAGCCAAGCACATAAATGCAATAGATGGATAAGATAATACTGGTTGGATATTGCATTCAGCCTATGGTATATTATATATTATATAGATAGGAAAATGGATAAACTGTAGCTCCATTTAATATGAATACATTCAAAGTTTAATATTTATTTAAAATATCATACCAAAAGTTAATACTGAATGTTCCATTAATTTGGATTTTAAAAGCAGAAATCCATGTTTTTTTTAAGAGATTTATTTATTTAGGCATACAAGAGCTGGGGTGCAGGCCAGAGATGCAGGGAGAGTGGTGTGTGTGTGTGACGATTCAGCAGAGACAGAGTGGGTTGCAGAACAAACAGATCTACTCAAATACACTTCTGAAGGGAGCAGCGGGTGAGACAGGGGAGGTCTGTTGCACCATGTAGGACACCTCTCTGGCCAGGGATCAAACTCGTGCTGCAGTAGCTGCAGATAGCTTCATAGTGCTGCGTCTTAAACCCTTGCACCACCAGGGAGGCCTGAAATCCATATATTGTTTAGATACATCTGTTAGAGTTAAAGAGTAGAAATAAAGCTGGACAATTACTAAGAAAATTTTAGATTAGTGATATTGAAAGGCAATATCTATGGGTCTTGCTTGTTTCTGCATGAATTCTGAGCTATCAACATCTTTTGCTCTGACATGTTTTTAAGAATGTGTGAACAGCAATCAAACTTAAAAAAGATAGTATTTCTGTCTGAGATAAAGGACAGATCTCTAACTCTTCACAGTTCTAATATCTGATAGGGAAGAGAGGGACACAATTGTGAGTCTCATATAAAGTTCTTCTACTTTAGGGAAATATTCCACTTACTACCTTTGATAGTTGGTGGATACACACAAATGTAATGTGTACATTATTTTAAAATGCATAATGTGAATAAAAGCAAATAAATGAAAATTAAATTCACTAGTAACTCAGTTTCATTGGAATTATCATCATAAATGTTTCAGAGTCAAATAATTCCAGTCTTTTCCTTTAAAAAATTATGCATTATTTACATATTTATGTGTATTTTTATATATAAAATTGGAATATTTCCAATATTTCCAATTTGGTTGGAATATTTCCATATTTTAAACATTTAATTTTTTTCTGACGTTTATCATCTTTGCATTGTTTTTGTTTTCTAGTTCTTACCAATTGTTTTGTACTGTATCATATAAATTTAACATAATTTGTTCTTTTAACTAATTTCCTATTGTTGGACACATCCTATTGTTTTCTTGTGCATTGACAAATTCCAGTTCATCCCCTGAAATCTTTGCTAATCTTTACTCCTCATATGCAGCTGTAGAGATTCATGCCAGTTTGAAGTATATTAGCATTTAACATTAAATACAGCCCAGCGGTGACTCAGACTGTGATAATAAAAGTCAGAGAAAGTTGGGTACCGGAAAGACTAAAAATAACTACTACAACAAAAATTCTCATTGAAAACACAGTATTTGGTAAAAAACTCCTACTAGAATGAATATATATTATTTTATTTCCTGAGAAGATGATGATAGATGCTTATGACAGGTTTGAAATCTACACACATCATTTATAGTTTTATCTATCACTTCCTTTGACATGTGGAATATCCATGTGCCCAAAAAAGCAGAAGAAAGACAAATTATCGGGGGAAATGGAATGTAGTTTCAACTTATCTGAGAAAGCAGTACCCTTTGGACTTTATTTGACATGTGAGAGAAAGAATTGACAGGGTTAGTTTGTTGGGTTGTTTGTTTACTTATTTGTGTAATGGCAGTATTGACAAGCTTCTTGGAGAAATGCTAGATGCTATGTGTAGCAGGGCAACTGAGCTCTATTTGTGATCAGGGAATGTTATAAATGTAGCCTACTTTTGATATTTTAATAAGCTTGCACAAGTGTAATTGACTTTCCTGTTGTTCAAAATAGATGAATTTGGAGGTCATTAAACATGGGACATATAAGTAATGCATCAACACTTGAAATTCTTCTCATTTTAATGATACTGGTTATATCTTTTTTAGTTCTACTACTTAGTTTTCATAACATAACCTATAGAAGAGGTCCCAAATGCTTTCTCCACAATCTTAGGACAAAGTATGTTATAGGGACTTTGAATCCTTCATATTTTAAAAAGGCAATATGGTGCTTATACTGTGTATTATATAATACTCCAATAGCAATCTATGATAATACCCCATAATTGTAGTCCATAATACTGGCTATGAAACATATGAAGTGAAACATATGAAGAGCTACATTGAACAGGAAAAGTAAAGACTACAAATAACCTCACATCTTGTATTCAAGATTGTCATCAAATGAATTTGTTGAATAATTATGGAGAAATTTTTGACTTATGATACATTTTGGATTTATAAAAGTTTTGTGATTCAGTATACTATGACATACAAATAGCTTAGTACAACAAATAGCAAGAGTATAGGATAGCTTATATATACCAAATAATAAATGTTAGATACAATAACTATAAAAATCTCAAATATGCCTACTCTGTCAAAAAGTATTTAGGTACTTGTATTTAGGTATTTATAGCATCATTATTCAACATATTGTCAGGACACATTAAAAATGTTAGATACAGGAGTTCCTTATTATTAAATTGATAGTGGTCATTTAAAAAAATTAGTGGTAATATATTTTACTATATTTTTAGTGATGTAAAGAGTATTGCATAGAAATGCAAAGACATTTACCCAAAGGCATGCAAATAAAGAGGGATATATCCAATTTGGAAAGAGTTTTTGCAATATCACAGAACCTATGGCCTCATATACTAGATTATTTTGTCTCTTTACTGTAGTCCTATTTAACCTTGGGTGTTCTTTAGTCAACAACAGACTATCACCCAAACACATACATGATTGCTCTAATAGCTCATTTTGCTTCAGTTACTAGCTTATCACCACATTTCACATGTTCATAACAAGGCTAAGGGAAAATTCAAATTTTTTTCTCTAATTTCTTTTGAGTCCTATTTAAACCAACAAAAGGAATAAACTTAAAAAGAGGCAACTAGGGCCTCCCCTAGTGGCGCAGTGGTTGAGCAATGGGCTGCGAAGCTGCCCACAGCCTCTGCAGCACCGGTTGGATCCCCAGCCACTGGCGAGGGTCCCACATGGTATGACAGACCTCTCCTGCCACACCCGCTGCTCCCCTTAGCAGTGTGTTTCATCAGTCTGCCCATTCTGTTCCCTGCTCTGGCTCTGGTGAATTATCTCACCCTCCCGCACTTCTGACTGTACCCAGTGCTTGTATAAATAAATAAATAAATAAATCTTTTAAAAAAAAAAAAAAAAAGAGGCAACTATTAGAGGCATTCCGAATGAATACTAAAGCAGTTTAGTAAATTTCCATTTTTAAACTAATAAAATTGCTGGAGGTGAGAGTGTTAGTTATTCATTGGGTAAATGGAGCATCCACATTATTAAGATAATCAATGAAAGACTGTGAAATAAGAAATCTTGGAAGAGAAAAAATAAATCTCTGTCACAATAGAAATAATCTAAGACACAGATCAAGAGCAAAGAATAGAAAGTGTGGGACTCCAAAATATGCACTTTTTCTCTGTTAGCTAATCCTTGTTATTTTTGCAGTAGGTAAACATTAATCTCCCAAATTTGTAATTGAGAAAACTGTGAGAATCTGCAAAATCAAATTACTTATTTAAACCAATAGCTTAACTCTGTTGATAGGACAGAATCTTTAAGCAAATACCATATGCTCATGCAATAGACATGTATGAATAGATATTATGGGTGGAATTTTCTCTTAACAGAAAAGTATTTTTCCCCAAACATAGGTACAGCTCTCAATAATTCAGTTTTGTTAATTTAGAATTAATTTCCCTGAAATTTATTTGTTACCATTAGAAAAGAAATTCAAATACAATATTTTTTATGCTTCTGATTTGTATTAAATAAAGAAAACACTGTTAGTATGATCTTAGCTAATGATTTGAAAGTTTCTAAGATATATACACTCTAGGTTAAGAATAAAATAATTTAGATTCATAAGAAATATGAAATGCTTTGATAGATAATGCATAGTAACTTAGAAACTGTTGAGTTGATAGATGATTTCATTGATTAAAAAGATTAATATTTACAGAGACTCTCCCATGTCCAATCAAGTTACAAGATATACAGATTAGCTCATCCCCCTCCCATCTGTATACTTCAGGGGACACTCCCAGAAATCTTTATCAGAAAATCTTTATCAAAACCTAATATGTGCTATTGTCCAAGGAAGATTCTTTATATTTCATAAACAAAAAGAGGTAGAAGTAGCCATTCTTTGTCCATCAGGTTTATCAAAACCTGCAAAGTAAAGGAGTAAAATTATATAGTCGGTTTCAGAAAACCATTAAATGTTTAACTCACTGATTGTGTCTTTGCAACTGTAACAAAAAGGTCGCTGAAAAGCAAGTCTAGATGAACAGGAAAAAGTCTGGTAGAAGCAGAGCTGAGAAGCAGAGATAGAGAAAAGGTTTGAAGAATGAGATAGGAATCTGGTTGTACAGGCCAGAGATCATCTAAGATAAAAGGAAAATGTTATGTCCACAGAAGCCAGGCAGTCCTGGGTGTAAGAATCCAGGAAAAAAAAAGCAAGATTTTTTTTTATAACCTATTTAATTTTTATAACTATTTTCATTGAAGTAATATTGATTTACAACACTGAATATGATTTAGGGCTATATGTTCACACCTCTTTAGATGTATTTTAGCACCTCATCCATACCACCAAAACACACACAATTCTTCACCACTTTGTTCCCACCACCGCTACCTAGACTTTTCCTCTAGCAGCCTCAATTTTGTAGTCAGATTCTAGGATTTGTTTTGTTTCAAAAGAAGTAATATTTTCACTGTGAAATATAAAAGAGGGTAAAGTTGGTTTATAGACATTGCATACTATGTTATCTTCACTCTTTAATAGCTCCCTTGTGTATTTGTGGATTGAGACCAGGGGATAAATAAGATAACCAGAAGAGAGCAAAGGCTGAATATGAGTACAATCCAGTTTGGGAGAAATGAAAGCGGTGTTTAATTACCTCACATTGGATATGCAGAATAAAATCTGAAGTCAGTAATGAACTGTTTCACTGTTTTCTGAGTGTTATCACAAATGAGAAGTCCTGAAGTTAATAGTCTGGGCTCTGTGATAATTAATTCCAATTCAAGTCATGACTGAGCCACTTAGGAACAACAAAATTTAGGAAGTCTATAAGTCTAATGTTCTAATGTAGAATGTTGGGGTAATAATAATGCCAATCTCAGTGAATTGTTATAGCTGTTAATGGAGTTCAGATAGAATGCAACACAATATTAAGCTAGTAATAAAAGCTTAATAAACTTAAGTTATTACTGGAATTCATATTAATCAATATTTGATAGGTCCCAAGTTTGAGTTGAAATTTTTTTGACAATAGGACTCTATGCCTACCAAATAATTCAATGAACTATGGCTAAATAAGCTAGAGTTCCAGATTTATCTTAAACAGTGACTTAGAATTATTCCCCAAAGGAACTATCTACAGCATAACTCATGGTCTTGCTTATACTTATCAGCTTATCTGAAAAGTTACATTGCAAATAATGACAATAGTAATGGCCTTAAAAATTGATGCACTTGATTTCGATTCCCAATCTCTTAGTACTTTAATGGCTTTGATTTAATTTCTTATATGTTCGGTATCATTGTGTGTATAATAACTATTAAAATAATTCTGTAATTATAAAACTATAGATTTGTTGTGAACATTATACTAGATTTAAAAAAATATATTTTTAAACATTTAAAACAGTGGCACTTATTAAATGTTATGTAATTGGTTACAGTTAAATTATAGCTAACACTATACTTATGTAGATTTTACTCATCAGAAGAGCAATCACAAAGGAGGACAGAGTCAGAGAGAACATACATGAAGATAGAGAGAGAGAAATTTAAGGAAATGTAAGTACTAAGACAATCACAATTCAGGATCAATTAAAGCAATTACTCGTTAGATACTGGTTTCTGCTGTTTAGGGTGGAAAAGGTGGCCATTAAGTGTTTACTTTGTTAAAATTACCTGGTTTAAAGATAATGCTGTTATTCTCAATTTTATTAGACAGAATTTGACTTTGACAATTTATTTTACTAGAAACGGTCAAGTAATATGGACACAGCACTCAAAATCATTGGGTGTAAGGCCACATAAAAGTCTCCCTCTGGAAGACTGTTTACCTGATTCAAACACTTTAAGCTGGACAAAAACTGGAGTTGGAAAGATACTACTTCCAGTGTAATTGTGTGTCTGATTTGCATAGGTAAAATACAATTTTGGGTCTGTGCCTACTTTTAATTTTAAAACATTTGTGATTCTTTTCACATCATTTGAAAGTTCAGGTAATAAACACTGAAAAATGTTAGCATTTTTTTTCCTCCCCACTTACCTTCATAATCTAATTTAAATTCAAAAGTTATTGAGGTATGCAAAAGGAGCCATTATTTTGCATGAGGGACTAGAAAATGGAATAGAAGCATCCCTGTTGTATGAGAAAATGAAATAAATACAAGTTGCTTTGCATTTATAAAGTAACTATGAGCTAAAAAAAAAAAAAAAAACTCACAGTAAGATTCACACAGACATTTGTGTAAAAAATGTTAAACCACACTACAGTAAGAAGTTACTTTCTTTTTCCCAACTCTTTTTCAATAGTCTCTACCCCTCCTCCTCTTCTTCTTCCTCCTGCATCTCCTCCTCCCCCATTCCCCCTAAGGACAATTTCTTACATGACCCATTGGCTTTCAATTCTCTACTGAAGGCAGGAATTTGGTTAAGTTTATCATCTTAAATTTAAACCTCATGAACACTGAACATTTACATATTTTAAAATAGAATACATCAGTGGTTAGTTAAGAGGAAGCATGTGATTGCATTGGAATTTGCCAGAGATAATCTATTTAAAACCTTCCAGCAATAAGCAAAATGGACTTTGAAAACCAAATATCTTGTGTCCAAATGATGGCATGCTTTTCTGGGCAAAATCTACCCTAGATTTAATTACAGAAAACAAAATTAATTTATTAATATGCTTTTTAAACCTATATTTCTAGCAGAATGAAAAAGAAAGAAAAATAAGTAGAAACAGCAGCAATCTGTGTTTACTGTATACAACAATAGGATTTTGCCCCTGCTTACACCATCACTGCTTTTGAGTGACTGAAGCATTTCTAAAGAGTAGTAATATCCATAAAGTAATGTTGCCACTTTTCTGTGTTAACACGTCGCTGTTAAACCAATGTATTCTACCTCTCAATTTTCATATTTGGATGTTTTGGTTGGCAATTTTTATTCTCATATACAGATTTCCCCCTGATTAAAAGAATGCAATCTTCAGACAACATAACAACAAATGATTTTGATGTCCACAACTATAAAATAGCCTAGAACTCTTATAGCTCCCACCTTGATATTATTTTTTCTATATGAAATTGAAAACAGGAGAGGTAGGAAAATATATTTGAAGTTAGTCTGGTAACATTTTAATGTTGTTTTCTTATTCCTTTTATATAAATATTTCCCAAATGCTGATGTATCTGTAAAGGAGGAAAATTCTTACCTTTAGCCTCTTAGGCTATTGTGATTGGCTTAAGAATTAAACTGACATAAAGCAAATTAAAAGGAGAAAAACATACCCATTAGTATTTTATATGAGATAGAAGCCTTCAGAGTGAAAAAAGACCCAAAGAAAAGCCAACACCTAAATGCTTTCACATTGAGTTGAAAAAAGAGAGTTGTGGGGAAAAAAGAGAGTTGTGGAAAAATAAACTTTGGGGAAACTAAAGCAAGATAAGAATTATTTTAACCAGACCTGTTTGTACAGAGTTCTCTTGATTTGACTCACCCTCAAAGAATGTGTCTTTTCTCCTGATACAGGGAGAGCATCTGTCACATGGGAGTTTTTATCTCCTGTTTTCAAGAAGAAAAGGAGAGATTAGAATGCCCTTTTCATATCCACTATTTTTCAAGTATCTTTAGTTTAAAATAATCCTTATGCCAGAGAGGTGTATTATGTGTTCACATATTCTGCCACCTTCACATCTGAGAAGAATCCATAAAACTATGCAAAAAAAGGCCATATTCCCAACAAATCTCTCCCAAATACTAGTGAAAAAGGAATTAACTTCCTGGCAAGGCACACTTAAAATTATAACATGAAAGTAGAGGTCTTATTATTACTTCACAAATATGTTAATAGGTCACATCACCATAATAAAGTTTTTATTATTTATTTAAAACCTGATGAGGTACCACCCAGATACCATAAATCAATGAGTCATATAAATATATAACCATTCACCTATACATACATAGATATACACATACTCTGTATCTGTCTCTCTCTCTCACACACACACACACATACACACTGTATCTCTTTCTCTTTCTGTCTCTCACACACACACACATACACACTGTATCTCTTTCTCTTTCTCTCTCTTACACACACACACACACACACAAGAAACAAAAGAATTTTTTTTCTGGGATTTCTTTCTGAGACCTCAGGTAGAGTTCATTATCCCCATCAGAAGTCATGTATATGTTTTCAGTTTTATAGAATGTTTCATATTTTTTTAATTATTTATTTTATTTATACAAGCACTGGGTACAGTCAGAAGCGCGGGAGGGTGAGAGAATTCACCAGAGCCAGAGCAGAGAGCAGAGCAGGCAGAGGACCTAAGTACACTGCTGAGGGGAGCAGCAGGTGGCAGGAGAGGTCTGCGCGCCCTGTGGGACCCTCCTCTGGTGGGCCGGGGAGCAGCCGGGGTTTGAACCGGCGCTGCAGAGGCTGCGGGCAGCTTCGCAACCCAGCGCTCAACCGCTGCACCACCGGGGAGCCCGTGTTTCATATTGTTTTGTGACCAAGTGCACACTTGAGAATTCAGTATAAGAATTCAGTTCAATGGTGGGTTTATCTGAGAAGCACAACCCTCTGACTCTCTGTTTCTGGTCTGGGTGTACAAAATCTACTAAGTAGTATTTTAAAATGCCTTTCTTTATTCAAACTTGTATTTATATATTTAACCCCAAAAAGAGCAATTTATCTTCTCTTTCAAAATATGAATGTTTTTATTCTTCAGTGACTTAACTTCATTTTTTTGGTAAAAGATAAGATTGGAAAATGAGGCTGTACAAGAACTCAGAATTGAAAATTTTTCTAATCCTTTATATGACTCTCAACATTGCTCAAAATTGGTTACATAAATATATTATCAGGTTTTTTTAACTGAATATTTTTTGTAGGACCTGTTTGGCCAAACCTTGGAGGAGAGATATGTTGTTCATTAAATTCTTTTTGTAGAGTACCTGGTGCTACAAGGGACTCTTGAGGGGAACTAATCAGTATCATTTCAAGATAATATATAAGGAAGCACTATGGCAAACAAGAACTTACCATGTTCTTATCCTCAGTCACAGAATTTTCTGAACAGCACAATGAAACTTCCGCTTGATTGTAATAATAGTGAAAATGCATTCAAGCATGCATTAGGTATTAATTTTCAATTTATAAAATGAAGTTCAGTTTATTTTCTGTGCTACTCATTTTTAAATGCCCTGCTACAATAATAATTTTTATTTTTTTAATGACAATGGTATTGTTTAGGTGCTTGTTGGTCAAAGTTTGGTCCATGGTCTGAGAACCTTACCAGCATCACCTGATAGTTTATTTGAAATGCAGTTTCAGGTCTCACCACAGGTATACTGAATAAAATTCTGCATTTTAACAGGATCATCAGTTGATTCAAATGCACATTTGAGTATGAGAGAGATGAGAAGCACTGTTGTAAGCCATCACTAAACATGTTTTTTCTGGGTTCTGTTAGTTTGAAACTACCTGAGCTCATAAGGCTTTAAATGTAAAACTAAATATTAAATTATTCAATCAACACAAAAGAGAAAGAGCTTTGCTACCTAGGTCTGGGATATTTTTGGCTGCCAAGTCATAATTACTTTCACAATCTCCTCTAATGATTTGAGTAATTTTATCTGTATTTCTCTGTGGATCACATTTCAGTAACCCATGTGCAAGCCTCATTTTAAAGTGTTTTGAAGTACATGAACATAGGAACTTATTTACAATTCATAAGACCTGGAAAAACAGTAGGCTATCCAACATTCAGAAGTTTTAATTACTCAATATCATAGACTCTTATTGAGATCATATAAATATTGGCTTTAATTTTTGGCATTTGGGGCTATTTACTATCGTTTAATTTGGTTTTATAAGTTATATATAGTATATATGTTATATGATGTGTCCATAAATATTGTTAAATATGTATTATTAATCTCTTTGTGTTTTAGCAATTCCATCTGTGCATATATTCAAAAAAATACTATCTTCTCTGTACCATGTGCTTGGGTAATAGTGAACTAGACAGCCCAAACTTCCTCTTTTCCTAGTGCTTACATTTTAGTGGAGAAAACAGAAAACCAAATAAATGATGTTGTAAACCATATGGCCATATTTGCTCTGGAGAAAAGCATGGCAGAAAGGTGATAAGGAATTCAGAGGTACTAGGAAAGGGAATGGAATAAAAGTTGCCCCACTGAGCTTTATAGTGACTAGAAACTAGGAATGAAGATTAGCCTTAGATTTTTTGAGATTTTTTAAGGTGTTTTATCTAAAGGGGATAAGATATATAAAGTAACTAATACTGATGGCCCTAATGCTGATAAAAGTAATGAGCCTAGTAGCATTGGAGGGTTGGAAGAGAGGGTAAGGTTATGCCTGAATGACATAAAGTTCCAGCTCCCTGTTTGCATATTTGGCAATGCTGGGATGGTTTGGCTTGTCTGGAGTCCCAGTTTGAATTATACTTAAGAAAACATTTTCGGGGATGCAGCGGTTGAGCGCTGGGTTGCGAAGCTGCCCACAGCCTCTGCAGCACCTGTTCGATCCCCGGCTGCTCCCGGCCACCAGAGGAGGGTCCCACATGGCACGCAGACCTCTCCTGAAGCCTGCTGCTCCCCTCAGCAGTGTACTTAGGTCCTTCTGCCTGCTCTGCTCCCCGCTCTGGCTCTGGTGAATTCTCTCACCCTCCCACACTTCTGACTGTACCTAGTGCTTGTATAATAAAAAATAAATAAAATAAATCTTTAAAAAAAAAAGAAAACATTTTCTTCTTTATATCTCATTTGATGCACACTTAAACACATATTTGAGATAGCATTATCCTTAATTCATGTTGAAGAAACCAAAGACTAGAGTTTTAATTTTCATTGATGACCCACATTTGCTACCACTAAGGCAAACTTCAAACCACTGTTTAAAATGAGGCTACACATGGATTACTAATCTATATCACCCACCTATAATATGACCTCAGTTCTTCCTCTAATTCACACTACATGAAAGAAAGATTCTTTCTGCTGCCATAAGTTTGGACCAAAATTTTCTCAGAACTGCAAGACCATTGGTTAGAAGACTGTGAGTATTCACCATTCCTATTCTCATAAATCTTTCAGGTTTGTGGAACAAAAATCCATTTTATTTGGCAGGAATATAAGGCAACAGGGCAATGATGAATTAAAACAGAAATCCATTGTCAGGACAGAAGTTTAATTTATCTGGAATGTCCAAAATGGCACTCCCCTTATGCATTCATACCCTCACACTATAAACGTGTCCTGGCTTCTTTGCAGTTGTTTAGCTTCAAGGCAGTCAGACCAACTGAGAGGCTAAACAGAAGTGACAGGAAAGCTAACAGTGTCACAAAGGAAGCATCTCGTTGCGACATTTCTAAATAAAGCACTCATCCTTGAGAATACTAGCTTCTCTATTTGAGATAGAAGTCTCTGCTTCCCTCTACCACTGTTCACACCAAAAGCATTTAAAATGGCTTTTTGTAATGAGAAAATGAGCATAGATAATAGATGGCAAATCATGACTTCTCCTGTGCCCCTCAGGTAAAGTGTTCTGTAGCTGCCCTCTTTAATGCTTCATTGTGAGGGCTATTCTCAACAATATCTTGTGTAATGACTCTGATAACCCTGGAAAGATGGGTGCTTGCCTTGACTACAAAGAGTTTAATTCCATAAATGTAAAAAGAAATGAGCACTTGTCAGCACTGGACATTTGAAAGCAATGATTCAACAAATCCTAGTCCTATTGAAATCACTGCCAGTTGGGAGTCACATGGTTACTAGTCCCTTGATACCTTTAGTATTATTCTAGTACTATCATGTAAATGCCAGATTAAATTTAAACAACAATTTAGTTTCCCTAATTATTCCCAATACTTTCCATTTATAGTCTAATCCATTATAGTTACTTGTAGCCCATCTTTACTTTCATTGGAAGATATTTGGGGGATCTGAAAGAGGAAAAACATACCATCTACATTTTATTTTATTAGGGATATATAGCTCAAAACAAATAATCTTTTGAAAGAAAGAAGAATGGACCAAAGGAATAACTACTTTGATTCTTGCCTGGCCTTTAAACAAGATTGTCTGTCTGTCTATCTGTCTATCTATCTATCTATCTATCTATCTATCTATCTATCTATCTATCTATCTGTCTATATCTATCATCACCGATCATCATCTAGCTGCCTATATCATGGGATTGATAAAGAAAGGAAAAGACCAAAAATTATGTGCCTGGCATATTTTTCCCACAATAATATATTGTATATTTACTCAAAAATCCTATGTCTTGGATTACCCCAATTTCATGGAGGAAATTTTCTAGATTTGTTTTCTGACAAACACCATAAATGTTATTTGAATTCAGGATTTTCTAATTCATCTGTTTATGTCCTTTTCTCCATATAATGCTACCTCAGGGCCAAGAGTTGGAAATAAATCTAGATTAAGTAGGGAAGTAGTTTTATTTTTCACTGGACAGTCCTCCAGGATAGGACAGGAAACTGTTTACTGTGGTCAAAATGGCATCTGAGTCAAAGGTACATATTATTGCTCCAGGTTGTCTTGGGCCACTTGGTGTCTGAGGCCATTTTGTTTCCTGTTATCCTTACAGAGTTTAACACAATCTATATTGTTGTATCCTTTGGTTTATAGTTTTACTTTGTCTACCTAATATAGTATAATGTATATAAGGATTAATTTATTTGCTTCAGTTATTCCAGAGGTATGTTTTGTTCTGGTGATTTATAAGCTGATAGGATCATAAACCTGAAATCAAAATGATGCCATCATATGTTATGTTAGACTTTCTTTTTTCCCAACTTCATTGATATATGTTTGACAAACAAAAATTACACAAGTTTAAGAGGTACAACATGATTTTTAAAGTGTAGAATGTGATATTAATATGTATATATTATGAAATGGTTACCATAATCATGTTAATTAACACATCTGCCACCTCACATTGCTATTTCTGTGTGTGTGATGAGAACACTTAACATTTCCTCTCTTAGCAAATTTCAAGTATACAGCACAATATTCTTAACTGTAATCACCATGCTGTAAACAAGTTGTGTTTGTTCATTATAGTTGTTACCAGTAAAATTGTGTTAAAATAAGAGTTTGAGAGATTAATTACTTTCCCTTAATGTTAGAGTCATTGAGAAAGCACAGTCTAGTCATGAACTTATTTTACTAAAAGGCTGATTAATATGACCACAAATTAAACCATATATTATAAGATTCAGAAAATGAAAGAAACATTACAAATGTTATAAACCATTATTTACTTAAAAGGAAAATGACCAACACCACTTATGTTATTAACCTAACCTCATATAGACAGTTTATATAAGAGCTAACTTCTAGCAGTTTCTGAATTTCTCTGCAATGTCTCTCAAAACAATGGTTTTCTTCCCTTTTCCCTCATGCCATTTACTTGACACACAGATATAACAACAACAAAAAGGCAAATATTAATTTTGCCTTTAGTTTCTCCCATTATAGCTCTAAATATAGTTTGAGGTGACAAGGTGACTTACAGTCGATTTGTTCAACTAGAATATGTGCCTTGAGTTTCAATGAATTGTAAAGACATCCTGCAGTCAGACACCTGCAGGCAATCAACCAGACTCCTTCCCTGCTCTATCTCAGAGCCACAGTTCCCAGCATGTACATCAGAATAGCAGTCATCCATTGTGGCAGGCAGTAGAGAAGAGCACCTCAGCAGGAAGTGACACTCTGAAAGGGCTGGGCTAGTGTTCGCTTCAGTTTTGCCCTGTCAGCAATAAGGTGTTTTCATCAGAGCTAATGCTCATTCATCTACCTGATCATTGCCAGCTGACTCAGATCACCAATACCTAGCTGGGACAATGATGTGTAAGTCCAAATATCATCTCAATAAGTAAATATGTATATATGTATGTGTGTATACAGACATATATACACACATATACATATGTATATATGTATACATATATGCATATGTGTGTGTTTGTGTGTGTGTATATATATATATATATATATATATATATATATACACTTTCAAATTCTAAATTCCAGTCTTGACACAAAGCCAGACTTTTCTTTTTTTAAAGATTTATTTATTTATGCATACAAGAATTAGGGTACAGGCCAGAGTTGTAGGGGGTGAGAGGATTCACCAGAGACACAGCAGAACAAGCGGATTGACTGAAATAGACTGCTGAGGAGAGCAGCAGGTGAGGCAGGAGAGGTCTGCTGTGCCATGTGGGTATCTCCCTGGCTGGCCGGGGATTGAACTTGTGCTGTAGAGGATGTGATAGTTTCATAGTGCTGTGCTTAACCCCTTATGCCACCAGGGAGACCTAAGCCTAACTTTTCTAGTAATGAAATACTGTTTGGTATACCTTTGTTAGAGGAAGCTTTTGAAACTACATCAACCTTTTTAATTCATTAGTCTATTTTCTACAAATTTATTATCTCATGTAGAAAAAAAATGCTTCTGAAATTTTAATTAGGTGTAACAAATGCAGAGATTCTGAAATGCAGTGAATTTTTTTCTCCTGTGGTGCCAAATGGATGTTTTTGTCATATAGTACTAACCTATCTGATTTTAAATGGTAGTAGAAATTTTAAATTATGATAATTTTCACATGATCAAACATAGTATTATTTTCATTTTTAAAAGTGTTGTATTACTTTTTATTTAGGTAATGTTGGTTTACAACACTGTATATGATTTAGGGCTATAAGTTCATATCTCTTCACCATGCCTGCTGCCAAAGCACCAATATTTCTCATTTTCAAGATAAAATGTTGTTTAAAAAAGGAATACATATTCAGCACAGTAAATGAACAAAAAAATGAACAAAAGGAAGAAAGTATCTAAATATATAACTCAAATAATGGCTTTGAAAATATTTGTATAAATTCATGTGTATGTGTATCTATGTAACTTTCTTTAAAAAAAAATGAAAACATAATGTCCAAGAATCTGCTTTTCTTATTGAGTACTTTATATTGATTATTTTTCCCACATCTTAACCTATTCTTTTAGATAACATTTTAAAGAGTATTTTACAGAGTGTTCCATTAACATGAAGTAGTTTATTTTAGAAACTCATTTTTGTTGGCATTTATTATTTCTGATTTTCTCTATTATAGATATTTTACCTATGTTTGTACAACTCAGAGTAAATTGCTATGAGTAAGTGGTAGGTCAGCGTATACTCACACTTTTATCTTCAATAATTTTATGCCATTTTATGCTTCTGGTATTTAAAAACTCATTCATTTGTTCATTTAAATAGTGTTTAGTGTATGCCAAGTCTGTACCAGGCACATGCTCATTCATTTGTTCATTTAAATAGTGTTTAGTGTATACCAAGTCTGTGCCAGGCACATGCTTAGACACTGGGGAAAATAGGTGAAGAAAATAGAAAGATTATCAGTCCTGTAAATGGAAACACAATCTAATATAAGAGATAGGTAATTAAGCAAATAATATATTCTCTAATAGGTACTATGAAAACAGTGAGACTGTATAGAGACTTTATCTATTTAAGGGACAAGATATGTTTCATCTTGTTAACATCTGAGTGATGAATAGAAGGATGGATTAGTGATGAATACTATTAGTATTCTAATAGGTACTATGAAAACAGTGAGACTGTATAGAGACTTTATCTACTTAAGGGACAAGATATGTTTCATCTTGTTAACATCTGAGTGATGAATAGAAGGATGGATTAGTATAAGTGAGAACAGACTACTAAAGAAAGAATTTTAAGAAGAGGAAATTTCAGAGAGAGGGAATTACACTTTTGTGAAGAGCTAAAATGGTTTATATCAGAAAAAAAGTGATATTAACTGCAATTTTAACATTTTCCCACCACTAAGAGACTTGGAGGATGTTGAAAGAGATTAGTATAAAAAAGAAAGAAGCTGCCTTTTCTTTGTTATTAGAAACTTCTGTTTGACCCTCTCCAGTATGCTTGACTCTTCCTTCTTACATAATTCTTTGAATGTTATTGCAATTTATTCACTTATTAATTATCTAGGGATGTCCTATGCCCATTATGTTGTCAATATAGATTTTAAAAATAATTGCCATATTGACATGTGAGTTATTTATATAAATGTATGGCTCTTTTTTCACATCTGATAGGCATTATTCCTGTAGGTTTCAAGGCAAGATTATATTGGTCTTTATGTACAGTTTATTTCATGCAGTTCAAATCTGTCAGACTTTTATGCTTCATAACTTAGGTGTCATACATAGCCATTCCCTATTAAGATTACGCAAAACAATCTCAACCTTTCTTGAATTTACTGTTAGAATTACTTTCACTTGAAGTTCTGAAAGGATTTATACTTCTCAGGCAATCTGATCTTTAGTTATATAAACTTAGGCATTTTTAACCACATGATGTTATATATTATATATTTATAATTTATATTAAGAATTTATAATCATGCATGTATTAAATGATTTTAACAGTGCTCTGTAAACATATAGGTATAGTCTGGGGCTGTTCTTCACACCACACATGTTATTACATATTTTCTTGCTGGATAGAGGATCTGCATGATCAGTCTTTCATGTTATGATGTTAAGAGACTAAGTTGTTGCCAGGAATTTTGGCTTCTGACTCAAGGCTACCACTGATAGAGAGAAATTTTGAGTTTGAACAGACTGTTTTAGAACTGCAAATAAATTTGAATGGGTAGAGAGAATGCACACAGTGTTTGAGGGAACTAGAGAATTTCAGATGTCTTTATATAGGCAGTTTAGATAGGTAGTTTGAACTCCAAAAACTATGGAGACTCATTGAAGATTTTTAACTGCCAGGTCATAAATGAGAGGACAGAAACCAAGGTAGTTTTTAACAAGTAAAATAGAATGCACATATAAAATATGTTAATTTCTTATTCTCTAAATTTGGGGATGTTGGGCCTCCCTGGTGGTGCAAGGGGTTAAGACGTAACCTAAGAAGCTGTCCATAGCCACTGCAGGATGAGTTCGATCCCCAGCCAGGAAGCTACCCACATGGCGTTGCAGACCTCTCCTGACTCACCCGCTGCTCCCCTCAGCAGTGTATTTCAGTCAGTCTGCCTATTCTGTTCCCCACTCTGTCTCTGGTGAATCTTCTCACCCCCTGCACCTCTGGACTGTACCCAAGTTCTTTGTATGCATGAATAAATAAATCTTAAAAAAATAAATAAATAAATTTGGGGATGTTGCAGAGCATCTAGAAAAACAAAAGACTGACTAGAAAAATAAGAAATCCAAAATAAAAAGGGGAATATCTTAATAATTAAATTTAAATAAAAAGCTTCTAAAATGTATCCAAATTCTAAAGTGCTTTTGGAAAAAATAAACAAGAATATAGTCAAGTGTTGCTTATCAACAGGGATACCTTCAAAAAAATGTGTGACAAGAATTTTCATGTCTCACAAAAAAATGATTAATACCCCATCTGTACAGAGATCCCAAAAAAAATCAGTAAGAAAAGAATAGGTAATTAAATAACAAAATATATACCTAATTCATGAAACAAGAGGTACAAATGGTCTTTAAGTAGCTGAAAAGATGCTTAACTTCATTCCAAATATGAGACATGTAAAAATCCAAATGTTGACTAAAGCAATCTATTGATCTGACAATGGGGAAAAGGTACTCTCATAAATTTCAGGCAAGAATGTATGATGAAACAATTCCTAACAGGAAAGTTTGGTAACATCTCTTGAAATTACAAATATATCATTCTTTGATTCTGCATTCCCACTTTTGGTAATCTATCCTGTAGACATAACTGAATATATGTAAAATAACAAACATACAAGGTTAATAATATGGCATTGGGCCTCCCGGTGGCACAGCGGTTGAGCGCTGAGTTGGGAAGCTGCCCGAAGCCTCCCCGGTGCCTGTTCAATCCGCTGCTGCTCCCCGGCTACCGGAGGAGGGTCCCACATGGCGCGCAGACCTCTCCTGCTGCCCGCTGCTCCCCTCAGCAGTGTACTTGGGTCCTTCTGCCTGCTCTGCTCCCCACTCTGGCTCTGGTGAATTCTCTCACCTTCCCGTGCCTCTGACTGTCCAGTGCTTGTATAAATAAACAAATAAATCTTTAAAATAATAATAATAATATGGCATCTTTTCACCACAACATCTTTGCATTTTCTGGAATTTGGAAGCAAACAAAATTTAGGGTAAAACTGCACATCAAAATATTGTACAGCATTAAAAAAATGAGGAAAGTCTCACTGTTCTAATATTAAAAATGTATTTTTAAATGAAAAAGAATAGTTTTAGGGTGCAAAGAGAATATATATTAGCAGTTCTTAGAATTTACATAAGTAAACTCTAGGAAAATTCAGAGAAACTAAAAATGGTTACATATGGGGAAGGTATGGAAAAAAATAAAGATTGGAACATGACTTCTCCTTGTATGCCTTTTTGTATTGCTCTGATTTGTGCATGCATTATCTACTCAAAATATAAAATTAACCTAAAATAAAACATGGCCTAAATAAAAATACTGTTGCATACACATACATAATGTTTGCAACTGAAGTAAATAAATGGTATACAAAACAGAAAGATACATAATTTAAAAAAATTATTTATATTTGTGTTTAATGATAGAAGAACTTTAGACATTCACAGCTATCATAAAATAATAATATAGACACCTTCTATACCATTGTAGTCATTTGTCTCTTGGGTATAGTTGGATGATAAAACATATCAATATGTGTCATAGCTATGATAAAAGAATACTTTTGAGGTTGAATGGGATATAATTTGAAAATACTTGTTTACCTTCTGCCTATTGCAAAATTGAGGCTCAAGAAGTTTAACCCACTTGTATATTATTTATGTAGTAGAGATGAAAAGAATCAGTGGCAATGTGGTTTATTAAAAATATTGTTTAATTGTTATTGATGCTCTGGGGAAGTATATTTTAGTTTCTTTTGATAGACTTGATGAAAACTGTAAAGCTCCATATAGAGGCTAAAATCAATAGCCTCATCAGTCACTTGCTACTTCTCAAGCCCAGTGTGTTCTGCTGTAGCATTTAAAATTGTGCCTGTGAGAAATGGTACTTTAATCTTGGAAGTTAGAGCAATGGAATACTAAAATGTATTTGAGTACTTCAGAAGAAGTCTTTCAAACAGGTTCAAGATTCTTTTGGTAACAAAATTATTTACTCTTATAAAGTCTCAACTCTGAATTCAATGAAAATGACAGATTTGGAGAGAAATCTTAAGGAATACATACAATCAAAAGTGTCAACCCATGAATCACAGGCAACCACAAAGCAACAGACATGAAAACAACCATGTCTGTGACCTTTATTGAGGGTGGAATGATGGATAATTAAGAGAGAGAAACCCATCCTTTCTAATATTACCTCAGATTTTTTGTTGGAGAAAGAAATAAATGTTCAAAACAAGAAAATAAAAGAAATTAATTCTTCAGAGTATCAAAATATGACAAAGGAAGTAAGAAGGAGGTAGGAACAGTAATTATTTAGTACATATTCAAATGATTCATTGAATTTTCCAGCACAAATAGAAATGTTTGTGAGAGTGGATCAAATTTATAATCCAATAGCCACATTGTCTTTCATTTGTTTTTTTTAAATAAGTCTTTGTAAGAGGATGGGATAGTAATAATAAAGATCTTGGCAAAGAAAATCAGTAATTTAGAGCTAGATTTACCAGCTAGTAACAGACCAGCTGAAGGATTCTATAAAACAGCTGCAAGTTGCCATTTTATGTAGTGATAGAGGAGTTCGATCAGCAGTTAGATTTTGTCAGTATCAATTCCTTGCGCCTAGGTATTGTTATTTTCCTTGCTTTCTTGCCACTAAAGAATAAAACAGCAAAATTTCTTGGTAAAACATAAATAAATTATTAGTTTCAAATCATTTTAACATTTTCTTTTAATTCATAAGTGTCATTAGCTGAAAGGAAATTTTGGCATCTAGTCATGTGAAGATTTAAAATGAAATCAATGATACTCTGATGTGACAGATGGAACTTCAATCATGTATAGTGAGAGAAGGCTGAGGGTTCTTACTACACTGAATTTTAATTTAGTGGTTATAAAAAACAAATTTAAAAAGTACTCATCTTATTTTGAAGATGAATGATGATGAATCTACATGGCTTGCAAAAATTTTGAAAATGTGAGATACTTCTAAACCACATTGAATAGAGAGAGAATAAATTAACTTTGGTATATAGTATTTTTGTATGAAACCTTCATTATATTAATAGTGAACCACTATCATTCCCTCTGACATTGAACTCTTTGTATTTGACCTTCTGTCATTTATTGGAATTGGTCCTTATAGATTTATTTATATGTCTACATTTATTATCTCATTCTCTCTTGACTGAGAGCTGCATGATGAAATGGATCATCTGTTTTTTGTTTGTTTGTTTGTTTGTTTTTAGGATTGAAGATATAGCATAGAGTAAGAGCTCAGAAAATATTGATTGATGAGTGTTATCAAACAATAAAGTGATTTAAAATTAATTTTTTAAACTTATTTGCAATCAAGGTATAAGGCCCCATAGTAAATGCTTTGGTGGCAAACTTTCTGATATATTTTGGGTATTAAAATTTATTTTCTGTGCTGCTTGATAATTTTCTGTATGTATTTGTATGGTAATGCATCTACTATGTAACAACTGTTTAGTCAATGATGGTCCTCATGTATGACTGTGTTCTCTGTTTATAACCTAAATGTGTGGTAGGCTATAGTCTGTAGGTTTGTAGAAGTAACTTGATCACATTTGTTCAATGTTATTGCCCAATTAAGCATTTCTCAGGTCATATCCCTGTAATTAAGGGATGCATGACTGTACTTGCCTGGCTCATAGAAGAGGATATGGTACACTAGCCTAAGGAATCCTTGTGGAATCTTAAATATATTTTCAGCATGTTATAGTCCTATTTCTAAGCTTATTAGAGAAGAGTTAACCTTTGTTCAGAATATAGGGTCATTCTCCTAAGTTTATCATCACAGAATTTTTTTTAAACACTGAAAATATCACTTGTCTATGAGAAGCTATAAGTATATATTTCCCTACTGTGAAAAGTTACTCCCTTTTTATGTCTGATTGCAGTTTATATATAACTATAATTTTAAAGCTCTGTGCAGTCACCTTTCCAAAAACTGTACTTGTCACCACAGTTTTATTGGTTCAGGTATTACTTTCAACATTCCACAAATGAGTAAATTAAGTCTCTGAGAGGTTAAATAGATTTCCTGAAGCTTTTCAACTGGTAATTGATGGAGCTAATATTCAAAACCAGGTCATCAAACTATGGACAAAGCTTATGGTTTAACCACTACCTTACTGCTATTTATAATTCAGACAAGTGTCTCATTTTGGTCTCTGAAATAGGTAAAGGTATTGGGCTCAGGAGTTATATTGTAACCCAAGAATCTAACAGGAAAAAGTAATAAACTGACCTCATTTCATGAGGAATATAGAGAAAAATGCCACAGATAAGTATTGGATTAGGGGAAAAAAACATGATTCTTTCCTATCTTTATGTCCTTCCCCATTTTATTTCTGACCTTAATGAAATTTCTAACTAGAAAAAAAGTACTCTTGATTGAAATTGAGCAGAACTACATCAGACTTAGTCCTTTGACCAACAGTATGACACTATGGACACAGGGATGTTCTGTCCTCATTAAGCCTAATTACAGTGAAATTCACAGACACAAGCTCTCTAACCTTGGTCATCCTTTCAAACAGTTTTTGAAGCACTTAATGTTGGTTAGGTTAACTACTACTTTCTCAGAGAGAGGATGCTTTAGGTAGGAAATTACTGCTAGACTTCAGCCTCAGGGTAGGATACTCTTTTAGGCGCATGTGACCATTTCTCTGTTGGAATTTTCATTTGGAATTTGTATAATCTGCCATTTTTTAAAACCCTCTTTATACAAACAATTGAGATACACAGCCCCAAGATATAAAGAGGAATAGGTAATATAATATAATATAATATAGGTTATTCTTAAGTTCTTTTTAACTATTGTTTAATAGGAAACACAATTCATTTTCAAAACAATAATTTGAGCACAACACAGGGACAAAGTTCCCCCCTCCAAAAATCCATCAATTTGTAACCACCCTTGCCACAATCTCATCCTCTGTAGTCCAGTTAACAACTTCTCATTAAAAAAAAAATGATTTGGCATATAAGTGCTGTGTATACACACACATGTATATTACATTCTCACTTAAAGTAATAACAGTAAATCTTGAGATACTCCAAAACAAAATAATCCAGTGCACAAATGTAGCAAAATCACTTAGTGACCTTCCATAGAGGGATATTTATATCATTTACTATAACACTGCAGTGAATATTTTTATTACATTTTTGTATTCTCATTCAAAAATATCTGCATGATGAATTTCTGTTAGTGAAATTGCTGGGTCACAGAGTATCTGTGTCTTAATTCGAATAGTTATTATTAAACTGCCTACCAAATATATTTTACCATTTATACTATTTATGTGCTAGAAAGGTTGGCAAGCAACTCTATGAATAGCTTTTTAATAATCAAAATAAAATATGTGCATCATTAAAATATTTAATAATACAGAAGGACTTACAATAAAAACAAATCTTTTTATATTTCCCCAGTTCTGTTCCAAAAAGGGATCAGATTTTGACTCTTTATCTCTGTGTTAAATTTTTTGGTAATTGCCTCCTCGTCTCTAAATTAAGTTTTACTGACATAGTTGATTTAAAAGTAAATATTATGTTATCCACATACTATGACTAATATGAACTGACTCATATGATTGACAAGTTCCTTCTCTTAACATGGTTATTCACCAAAATTAATGTTTATAACACATCAATAACTTTATGTACTATATAAAGCTTATTTTTACCTCTATAAAATATAGAAATTTATATATTGACTACTCTGTTAACAGACTGAACGCATTCTCTTTCCTTTTCTTCTAGCCATTGTACTGCCTTTATTTTTACCATTATATCACATATAATCTCCCTTAAGAATGACAAACAATCTAATAAAGGGACATATTTAAAACATAAGAAGAATGACTATGCCTATATAGCCACATCCTAGGATTTACAGTATATTTTGAATAAAAATTGCAAATGCCTTTTTTCTGCATCTCCAAAAGAATAAAAGACTTGTTTATAAGACCTTAAACTGTAAAATTTATAGAAGAAAACATAGAAAAAATCCTGTTACATAAATTTCAGGAACATCTTTAAGGACTCATCTCAGAAACAAGGAAAAAATTATATAAACAACTGGGATTACATCAAACTAAAAAGCCTGCGTACATCAAAAGATATTATAACCAAAGCGAAGAGACAGAGAGTCAGCCTGTCAGACTGAATGAGTCAAAATAGTTGCGCACCATATGCCTAACAAAGGACTGATATAGATCTACAAAAAACTGATACAACTCAAGGAAAACAAGATAAACAACTCCCCAATTAAAAAAATGTGCAGAACTAAATAGGCACTTCTCCAGAGGAGCCATGCAGATGACCAACAGACATAGGAAAAAATATCCATCATTACTTATGACCAGGAAAATGTACATCAAAACCACAACAAGATACCACCTTATACCTGTGAAAATGGCCCAGCCCTATGAAAAGCTGTGTGGAGTTTCCTCAAAATACTAAAAATGGATCTCCCATATGACCCAACAAATCCATTCCTAGATATCTACCCAAAGAACACAAAAGCACTAATTCGAAAGGTACCTGCACACTTGTTTGTTGCAGTACTATTTGTAATAATAACGATATGGAAACAAACTAAATGCCCTAAAATAGATGATTAAGAATAAAATGGATTAAGAAGGTGTGTTATATATAACAATGGAATATTACTCAGCAATCTCAAAAGGTAAATTTAAGGCATTTGTGGCAATATTTATGGAGTTGGAAGGGATAATGCTAAGTGGAACATCAGAAGGAGAGAGATAAATAACAGATGGTTTTGCTTACATGTGGAATAATAGAGATACCAAACAAAAGGTGAAAGACAAACTTTAAAAACTGACTGTTGATATGATGCATTCAGGAAGGGAGGGAAGAGTAAAGAGAGAGAGGGGTTGAAAACTGGGGAGGAGTTGGTGGGAGAGAAAGGAAGAAGAGCACATTCAACTATGAATGGGGATACTAGAGGGGATATGATAGGGTGGGAGCAAAGAGGAGTTGGGGGCAATGGAGGAATACTGGGACTTTGATGGTGAGTATGGTGAAATAACCTATGTTTGTAGACATGCAAACCTATGCCTTTAGACATACTGTGATGTAAAACAACATTACCTCAACAAATATAACTTAATGAAAATAAATACTGTACTAGTGAAAACTAAACAGAAATATTTTAAATTTTATGATACATTCAGAGTTGTTGTATATCTTAAATATATTTAATATGCCTTCATATTTGAGAAAAAATTTAGTTTGGTTATATAATTCAGCATTAAATATTGGCCTTTCCATAGACTTTTAGTCAATATCGTAGACTTTGATGACAATATCTTAGGCTTTTCACATTTAGCATTGCCAGTAATACGTTTGATACTGGACTGATTCTTTTTTGTAGATTGTTTTGTTTTATTTATTTCACTGGTCTTGTTTGTTTGTGTGTGTATTTTCTCTATGACCAATGTTATTTCATCAAACAATTTAATAGACAACTTAAGTATAAAAGTTGTGAGAAGGGGCATACATATGCTAGTGAGTGGAAGGGTAAACTTTGATGTATTCAAGCTGTATAAAAACAATGGAAATAAACTGGACAGAATCAATTGGGGATAAGGGTAAAGGGGTATTTACAGTAATAGTATTCAAAGTAATATTAGAAAATATGGAATCCAATAGCAATAAGAAAAAAATGTACAGAAGTGAGCAGTTTCTCTGAAGAGATGAGAAAATTAGCTAATTTTTCAAAACCCATGATTCACAGGAAACAAGAAGATAATAAAAATTGGAGACAGTGTAACAATGTAAGAAAGAAATGCTGGCAAAGAAAATGAAGTTTACAGAATTGGAAAGAAATGAAAAAATAACTACTGACTAAAACTCACCAGGGAATACATTTTTTAAAATGTGAACATACATAAACCAGCAGGACCAAATAAAAAGAATCCCTGGGCATTGAAGGAATTGACTAATGAACTTCCCAGCACAAGCACAATTGTAGCTGGAATGTCATGGAGCACTGCAGAGAGCTAGAAAATTAGAAAACAACAAGAAATGTGGCATCATTTACTGAAAAGGGGGAAGCATTGTTCTATCATGTACCTTACAATAAACTGAATGCCAGCACTTTAAAAAACAAAATAGACTATTAGAGCTGCCTTACTTGAGTTCTCCCGGGCAAGCACTTTAGTGCACATGGTTTATGGTTCAATTTGTAGGGAAAGGGGACACTCCATAAATAATATTTGCTTAAGTGTGAGTCAGAATCAATATAACCCACTTGGCAAATTCAGTTGTTTCCCCTACAAAATCATATAGAGGATAGATAACAGAAATAAAAAGTCCCATAGTCAAAATTTCATAATATTCCTAGTATAGAATAATTTAGCAGGAACAAAATAAATTGGCAATTAAATAGAATAGAGGCAATGAGATTTAGTTTTATTTCATCCTAGAGCATCCATGAATTTGAATGTTAGGCAGGACAAGACATGAGTTCCAGCTCCCTCGTTTTTTTAACTGGAAAAATTCACTCAATCTCTCTGTGTCATAGATTGCTCATCCATAAAATATCTAATAAGGATTATTTGTTTATATGCTATGTTTTTTATAAAGGAAATAGGGCAGCTACCATGAATATTAAATAAATAACATGAGAATACAAGCTGTTACATAGCATAGCACCTGTAAAAATAGCAACCAAGAGGGCCTCCCTGGTGGTGCAATGGGTTAAGATGCAACCTATGAAGCTAGCCGCAGCTACCACAACCTCTTCAGCACAAGTTTGATCCCCTGGCCTACCAGGGAGTAGCCCACATGGCGCAGCAGACCCCTCCTGATGCGGTCACTGCTCTCCTCAGCAGAGTTTTTCAGTCAATCTGCCTGTTCTGATGCCCACTCTGTCTCTAGTGAATCCTCTCACCCCCCACAACTCTGGCCTGTACCCCAGTTCTTGTATGTATGAATAAATAAATCTTTTTTAAAAAAATAGCAACTAAGAAAAACTAAATCAATAAAAATTTAGTTCTAGCCCCTTTCTCCATCTAGAATACATCTTTCAACTCTCCTTAAAAAGTAATTAAATTTTGGGCCTCCCTGGTGACGCAGCGGTTGAGCGCTGGGTTGCGAAGCTGCCCGTAGCCTCTGCAGGGCCGGTTCAAACCCCGGCTGCTCCCCGGCCACCGGAGGAGGGTCCCACATGGCGCGCAGACCTCTCCTGCCGCCCGCTGCTCTCCTCAGCAGTGTACTTCGGTCCTTCTGCCTGCTCTGCTCCCCGCTCTGGCTCTGGTGAATTCGCTCACCCTCCCGCACTTCTGACTGTACCCAGTGCTTGTATGTATGTATGTATAAATCAATAAATCAATCAATCAATCAATAAATAAATCTTTTTAAAAAAAGTAATTAAATTTTGAGGATAACTAAATGGGAGAGGTCTAGTTTTCTATCAGCATATTCATATTAATTAAATTAAATTTTCTAAATAAAATAAAAGTTTGACATCTTGCTAAAATTGCACCAACTCAATTATTTTTTTTCACAGAAAACACTAAATTTCTAATTGTGGTTTTTGGCTCTCTGTAAACAAAAAGATGTGAGAGGTGTTACTGGGAGAATATGTCATATTTTTATAGAAACTGAAACATGATGATATAATGGAAGATAAATGGTTAAATTGGTCTCAGACCTCCAGAGCACAAAAAAAAAGGAGAAAAAAAGAAAGCTTACCTATATTTTCTCTGATCCTTGCTTCTATAGACACTGCAGAGCCTAGTACATATGACTAAAGTTTACCTGAGTCCAAGACCACTTGGAGACAGGAGACTGCAATCACGGAGGAGAAGGGTTACCTAACAGCAAAATTCAATTAGCTAAATAAAAGCCTCTTCATACATCTTCATGCATGAACTGTTTTGTAACTAGTCAGTTCATTTCAGACAAGTGCATGTTTCTTTATCCCTAACCCACTCCACATCCAATAAAATTTAACTCTTTTATTTCTCAACTTTGGTCCCCAAAACCTGCACGACCTCATTCCCTTTCTTAATCATGCCAGTAAAGTTGAGTTTATTTCCTATCTTCTTGTTAATCAATTTGCAATGAAGTTTTTTTTTTCCATTCCTTAAACCATAATACCATAATTTGGTCTATACACACTGGGTAGCAAACCTATTGATTGCTTGGTAACAATGACCGGCAGTTCATTACTGCAAATATAATTAAAATAAATTTGTGTAGCTTATTTTCATTCTCTGTAAAAAGGCAGCTACTTAAATTTGCTTTTTAAAAATTAATTTTTAATTATTGCAGTTAATTCACAGCTATATAGATATAATTGAAATGACTCTTTACCATGGATCCACACAGATTCATTTACTATTTTCCTATCTGAACAACTAACCTATATATTTTTTTCTTCTGTTACTTTTATCACTTAGAATATCAAACAAGAGGGAGAAATATTATTATTAGCATCTCTATGTATTTGAAAAGCATGTTTGTTTTATGTTGTTATACTTGAGAATAAAGTTTCCATTTTCCTACAGAAATATTATTATTTGGACTTAACAAAGAAATTTAAAAAAAAACTGATTTTAACACTGTCATCAAAGCATTGAGAACTTTGTCCCACAGTCAGAGACTTTTCCACATTTCTGAAGATCAACCAAGAGATGGCAGCCACAATCCTATAACTGAAGCCAAGGGTCATCCAATCCCTGAATGCTTTTGCTTCTAGTAACCCACCAATTTCTGATATTCAAGTTTCCCAAACTCCATCTATAAGATCAACAATATTTTCTGTTCAGAGAATCTGTGTCTTATAAGCACAAATCTCCGTTGCTGATTAAGAAATAAATAGATTTTTAGGGCCGCCCGGTGGCGCAGCTGTTGAACGCTGGGTTGCGAAGCTGCCCACAGCCTCTGCAGCACCGGTTCGATCCCCAGCTGCTCCCCGGCCACAAGAGGAGGGTCCCACACAGCGCGCAGACCTCTCCTGCCGCCCGCTGCTCCCCTCAGCAGTGTACTTAGGTCCTTCTGCCTGCTCTGCTCCCCGTTCTGCCTCTGGTGAATTCTCTCACCCTCCTGCACTTCTGACTGTACCCAGTGCTTGTATAAATAAATAAATAAAAATAAATCTTAAAAAAAGAAATAAACAGATTTTTATTTCAAGTATTGAGTGGCATCTCCTACTTTCATATATTTAATAGATAATAATTGAAAAAGTTGCAATTACATTTCAAGCCATTTGTAAACAATTTCATTATCTTTTGAATAAAATATGTTATATTCTATTCACATTAATAATTTCAGAGACTAAATCAAAGAAGACTATCTCTTGAGTTATATAAGCAAATTATCATTTATCTTTTGCTTAAAGTCCAAATAATTTATATTTTATGGGCCATCTGTTATTTGGTATTTACATAAATTTAAAGGCGGATCTATAATTCAAGAATTACAATTTTTACTACGTTAGAGTTTTTAAATGAAATGTTCTAGAAAAGAAACAGGAAATAGATTTATTTTAAAAGGAGTTATATGTGGTTATGGTGCCTTCTGGATTTCATCTTCTATCTTTTCCTTTTATAAAGACAAATACTAGTGTCTAGTCTCATCTTCATAAGCTTTTTATATGTTCAAAAATACTTTCATTTTCCCAGGATAATAATGAAATTATTAGTCATCATTCAAGGTACTAGAAATAGCTGCTTTTCACAATTGATTGTCTATGCACCTAATTTATATAGAAGCTTGTATACTGTGGTAACTCCACAGGAGAGAAAAGCAAACAGACCACTAAAAAAGTACCATTATGATATAATTGTGATGATATTCTATTAACTTATCTTAGTGGTACTCTAAGGTCTGCAGAATATCTTTCCAATCATTGAAATCTAATCCCCTACTTATGCAACTTCTGTCTGTCAGATTCTGAAATTCTACACGTCCTCTCAAATTAATGTGGTGGGGAAAGTTGACATATCTTGGTCTTCTATGAAAGGACAGATTGTAGAATCAAAATTGATAATTTCAAGGTCATATCATCTGCTTAAGATAAGTCAACTAGAGCCAGGATATCTTCAGTTTTTTTCTTTTTTCTCTCTAGCTTTGTCTTTTCTCTCTTTTGGAGATTAATATTAAATGTGTGTTAACTGTTCTCACCATGTGATGTCATATAGATTTCATAAATTCTTCCATTCTTCTTTTTCCCTCCTCTGTGTTGAATTTGTGATACTTCCTCCTGGCCTAATTCCTAGTTCCCTGACTGCATGCTTTTTAAAATAATTGTTATTAACTCCATCTATTGAATTCTTATCTTTTGTGTTTTAATATTTTAATGACAACTAACTTTAATGTATTTGTAGTTCTATAATATCCATTTTATTTTTATAGATCCTTGTACTTTTGCAAGGACTATCAATGATTTCTTTTCTTAAATATAGTAGTCATGAAGTTCTAATCTGGCAGTACCAAATCATCTATATCACCACTTGCTAGTTTATGTCACTATTTTTCTATTAACTTTGGGACATTTGATCCAGTTACTTATAATGTCTAATATGTCAGTTATAAATATATTGCCTCCCAGCTCCAAAAATACCTTCATTGTTTTGCTTGTGATACTGAAAAATACTGTTGTCAGATAGCATAATTTTAAGCTTTATAGATAGAAAGCACTTTAGGGATAGTGTATAGGGAGGGATTCTTCCCAGATCCTCTGTGCACTCTCCTAACAGACTCCTGAAGCAAGTAGCAATCATAGTACCTACCAATGGGCAGCATCCTACAAAATCTCAGAAAGAATCCTTCCCAGGGTATACTACTTAGGATGGCAGATTCCCAGTGACTTTCATGCATGCCACTTCCCTATAGATGACTCCTTTGCGTTACTTAATAGTTGCCAGTGGATTTCAGGCTTAGAATCTCCTATTGATGGGTTTGTCTAGCATCCCAGAGGGTTGATTCCCAGCCATTTCCAGGACACAAAACTTTTATGTGGTTGGTTTTCCCAGACTTGCAGAGGATGAATTTCTAAAGATTTCCACCATACATCTTTTCAAGAAAGCTTTTAATCATCTAGTGGATCATAGCTGTGCTCCCAGGAAATTTAGAAGTGGGAGTACTCTTTTAGATTCTCTCCTTAAATATGTACTCTGCTTTAACTTTAAAGTAATAATTTATTTTTATATCTGATATCCCTGTTTCCTTTAGAATCAATATACTCAGAATGACTTCTACCAAATGCAATGTATAAACTTAATGCAATCTCCACTAAAATTCCATTGATATTCTTTAAAGAAATAGAATAAAAAAATAAAATTTATATACCACTAAAAGACCTTAAATAGATAAATCTTGATATTTGGCTCAATCCTGAGGGGAAAAAAATGAAATGGAGGCATTATGTTACTTGATTATTGGCATAAAAATAGACATATAGATCAACGGAACAGAATCAAAAGCCCAGAGATAAGTCCATATATATATATATATATATATATATATATCCATATATATATATATATATATATATAAATACTTAATTCATGATAAAGGAGTCATCATCATAAAATGGAGAGTCTCTGGAACAAATGGTGTTGGGACACATTGACAACCGCGTTTAAAAGAATGAAGATGGATCACTCTGTAACCCTATGCACAAAAACAAATTATAAATTAAAGATTTATATGTACAACCTGAAACAATAAAATATATATAAGAAAATATTACCAATACATTTCATAACATCAATATCAAACATACTTTAAAGTGCTGGAGAAGATGTAAAGAAAAAGAAGCCCTAATATATATTGTTGGTGGGAATGTAAACTGATACAACCATTTGGGAAAGCTCTTTGAATTTACTTTGAAAAAATCTGAAAATGGAAGACCGTGTGACTCTGCAATCCTGCTTGGGACATGTAATGAACATGATACTATCAGTCAAAAAAGTATATACTCTGCAATATTTATTGAAACATTACTTACAATAGCTAGAACATGGGAACAACCTAATTGTCCACTGATAGAGGACTGGATTAAGATGATGCGACATCTACGCACAATGGAATACTAACTATCCAGCCATAAGGAAAGAAGAAATATTGCCACTTACAGAAAAATGGAATGATTCAAAGAAGCTATCTGTAGTAAAGCAAGTCAGAGCAACAAAGGAAAATATTGGACATTAAGAGAACATATGGTTCAACAAAGCAAATATTTTGAAAAACTAGTAGACATTGGGCCTTCCTGGTGGCACAAGTGGTTGAGCACCACACTATGAAGTTGTCCGCAGCCTCTGTAGTGCAGATTTGATCCCGGCCAGTTACGGAGAAACCCACATGGTGCAGCAGACCTCTCCTGTCTCTCCCGCTGCTTCCCTCAGCAGTGTATTTGTTAGTCTGCCTATTCTGTTCTCCACTCTGTCTCTGGTGAATCCTCTCACCCTCCCGCACTACTGGCCTATACCCCAGCTCTGTATAAATAAATAAATCTTTATTAAAAAAAACACTAGTGGACATTAATAAATGAAGTCAGGTCTCTGAGGTTAAATGGGAGGAGAAGGAAGATTCAAAGGGATGTAGGGGATGTTGGTGGGATAAAAAGAAAATTCTTTTTATTTTATAGATAAATGGGCAAATTAGGGGCAAGCACAGATAAGTAAGCATACTCTTTTAAGGGAAGTTATATGCAAAAGGAAAACATCAGTAGTGTCTGATAATAAAAGTGTCCTGCTATAGTCAATGAAATTCTAAAATAAAGTGGTAAGGATGCAACTTTTTTAGTGGTTGCACATACTTGGGGACATGCAAAGTTCAGGGCCCTATAGAAAGGAGAGAAGCCTTACTCAGATTTGGTGAAAACAAAGGAAAGGGTAAGACATGGCAACTGTGAAAACTTACTCCACCCCAAAATCTTCTCCTTTGCTTGTGTATGAGAGGCTCCTGAAAGCAGGGATCAGAAAATCTTTTTAAGCTTAGTGGACACACACAATTTTGCAACTTTGCCATTTTAGTAGAATACAACCATAGACATATATAAAGGAATGGGTGGGATTATAGTCTAATATTACATTATTTACAAGACAGGTGCCTGGCCAGATCGGACCCTTGGACTACACTTTGCCAATTCATGTTCTGTATTATCTTTTCAGGTAGGAATTGAAATTCATGAACTTAAGAAAAACCACAAATAATTGTGTAGACCCCAAACAAATGCAATCAGTTATTCCAGAAACAATAAATTTATCTAGGAAGAAGCAACAGGAAATGACAGATAGGAAAGTGTGTGTTTCATGATGAGGCAAAATCAAAAACCACAACCCTTTACCCTGGGGAGCCTCCTCTTCCTTCTGCTAGGGTGCTGTTACTGCAGTACTTCCCCTTGAGGTGCAGGACATGTTTAGTACTGCAGTTTTCTGATTGTACATGAGTGGGTGCTCTCCTCCAGCCTCCTGATTTCTCATTTAAGTTCACTTGTTTCACCTTTTATAGTTCATCTTAAATGTTAGGGGTAAAAACAGGAGCCTAGTGTAAGAATGGGCCAGTACTTTATAAAGAATTGTATTTATTCAAAAAATTACTATATAGAATGTTAAATATAGTATCTATGATTTCCGAGAAATTTTTGACGGCTTTGATAAATTCCTTTGTTTTAATATGTAAACATGCTAAAAGAAACACCTGAAATATAAAAGAAGTAGTTCATCTTCATTTTAAGGTGTTGGTCATACAAACTTTAAGATAAGAACTTGAACTAAGCATAACAGTAAAATAAATACGTAAGCTATCCTTTGTGTTGGATGAGGCACAATTTTGGTTCCTGCAAATAAATTCTTATGCTGTCTCAGGAGAAGTACTTTTATTGAGATTAGAGAAAGAAATTATTTAATCCAAACAGATTCACAAATGAAGATTGAAGAGATCAAGGGAATATTAACCAAACTGTTTATATATTAACCAAAATGTTGAAGTATGAATTTCTCCTTTTCTTTTGATTGTTCCAATTCCATGTGCTCTTACTTGTTTAAAATAAATGCAATTAAAAAAAAGAATTGTATTTAAGTCAGGTTTACATAAGACTAGGAAACAATTATCTTAAAGCAAAATAATAACATATTCCTAAAGGTTTTCTTATTTTTGCTTTACTTGTTATAGCATTTAACACAGATTCTGTAAGCACTAGATAGAGATCATTTAATTATTTTTTTAAAGTACTAGTCTTCCCCTAAATTATAGTGATCACAGATAAGTAAGCCTAAAACACACAGGGAGTTTCAAATCCTGCAGATTCTATATGAAATGTTTGAATGAAGACAGTCAGCATTTATAAATTGCTTTTCAGATACATTTGGGTAGAGAGAACATTTAAATTTTCTTTGGAATCATAATTCAGGGCTTGAAAAGGGAAACATACGTCTGTTTTCCTCACTGTGAAGAAGGGTTTGGGGGATTTCACTGGTTAATTTCCTAAAGCTATCTATCTTGTTTGCTCATTTACACATTTCTGCATGGAAGCAATTCATTCTTGGATGTGAAAGGCCCCCATTCTTACTGAGCTTTGCCATTTGTATGCTGGTCAGTGTCAGAATGAGAGAAATCCCCCTCAAGCACTTCTCTAGTCTTTTCAAGGCCAATCTTATCTTTACAAACATTTCTTGATCTGCTTTATCATCCTACCCTAGAGAAGATGGATTTGATATACTTTTTTGAAAGTTAAACATGGTGCTTGCCTTAAAACTGTACCCTAAGATAACGCTATACTGTTTAATACTCTGTTCCTATTGATTTCTTTTATACCTTGGAGCCTTCATCATTTCAGTTTTTTTTTTCTTTTATTGTTTCATTTCCTATTTCATAACATTGTCATAGGCCCCCTTATTAAAATATATATATATATATATATATATTTGTTGTTTAAAACTTACATATCAGTGTTTGAGGAGATATGTTTTTAGACTAATTTAGAAAATGATTTAGCAATTATTTGCAAAATAAAATAGTGAACCACAGCTTTAATATGAGTTCATGCTGTTGCTCTGTTTTAATTGCCCAGTTTTCTTCAGTTTCTATAGAAATTTTCGTATATAATTACTGTAAGATGTCTTGGTAACAATTCTAGAATTTCCTATTTCCATTAGCACTGTAGTCCATCAAGGACTATGATATCATAGACAACTGCAACTTTCAAACTGCTGAGTAAAATAGAAAGGAAAAAAAGTCCTATTATACCTTCAATTAATTAAGATGATTTGATTTCTACAAGATGTCATAAAACAACTAGATACCAATTAACGTGTATACCTGACTGGCATCATCCCAAAACTTTCTAATTAATGTATTTTATTTTTCTTAGTGGTTATATGTCTTTTGTTAGTTTTTTCTCTTAAGGACTAAGTTTGTAGATTGTAGTTACACCATGCACACATGCCTACAAACACATGACTATGCTATTTTGAGAGATATATTTCATAAATAGTACAAGTTGCTAGTTTTTGAATGATGCTTGTCAGCATAAGTTGATGTTTGAAATTTATTGAATATTTTTCTTTTGTGTTTGGGAATATTCTGTGATTTTCCCCTTTTATTCAACTTTTGTGGTCAATTGCATTAATAGATTTTAAAACATGAAATCATACTTGCATTCTCAGTATAACACATAGGAATTTGATAAATTGTTAATATATTTTAAGGTTAAAATATTGTGGACTTTTCACATGATCATCATTTTGTTATTACTAATAACTTCTTATATCTGCTTCATTTTCCTATCATTTTACTTATCTGTTTGAGGCTATTTGTAATTTTAATTTGGCAGGGGAAAGCTGCTCAATTTTTCTTTTTCAGGGCTAGGGGCTCCTGAATTTAGGAGTTCCTTGTATCTTAACCATGGTGTGAGAAGAATTCACGGTCATGTATTTTTTAGCAGAAGCAAAAGCAGAGTTTAGAAACAGAACAAAAGGACAACCAAGAAGTTGTCCCTGGATGGGCAGACTCTTTGGCAAAAACAACTGCCAGGAAATTGTGGAGGCTCTGGCCTCAAGGGTGGTGTAGGGACTGTTCACTCTGGTTCTTCCTGGGGTCCATTGCACTCACTGGGTGTAGTTATAGGTCCAGGCAACAGTTTCTAAGTCATTCTCCCTTCTAATGTGCTCCTGGGATGTAGTTTTATCGGGCCTGGCAGCAGGCTGGGGCAAAGAGAGCACTAGGCCTGAGTTGCCATGGTGTCCACCAGTTCTGCCCTTCCCATGGGAAGGAGAACATCATTTGGGATTGTTCTGGGTATTGTTTTTTCTGTTTAGGGATTTGCCTTATTGTCCAGAAACTAGCCAATTTTGAGGACTCACCCTCACCTCTGGGTGCTTGTTGTCTTCCTTGGGCTTTATCTGCCAAGTGTTTCCTGGGGTCCTGCATATAAGTGTCTGTTTAATTTTCTGTAGACATTGTCATCCTTGCTCTGAATGTTTTATAGTTCTTTTCTTTTTCTTTCCTTCCTCATTATTTATTTATTTTTGCATTTAGCATTCTGCAAATTTCTAATTTTATCCCATGATGGACAGAAAGGACTGATTCTCAGAGGCTGGTCCCTCTGCCTCCCTCCTCTTCTTCCCCCCACCCCATCACATTCAACTCTGCAACCCCCCAACACTCTACCCCCACTCTCCCTACAAGATCTTTCTCATTTTTGATCTTGTGAGTGATTGAACAGGTGAGCAGTGATACTGGAAGGCAATTTGGGGAAAAGGGAAAAAAGGGAACAAAAATAATGTTCTTCTCTCAGTCCCCATTGGTTCTCTTGGCCCTATATTAATCCAGGACTATGAACCTACCACCCTTTGTCTCTCTGGGAATTTGTCAAGGTTTTAATGTTGTGAGATCTTTCAGCATCCCTTTTGTTTTTGTAGTATCTCCAAGGTTAAACTCTGGGAAAAGAGCCAGGCTCCTGTGCTCATTTGCCATCTTGTCAGGAGCCAGAAGGCATTCATTTTTTTTTCTGAGTTTTTTTTTTTTTTTTTCAGTTCCAATGCCCCCTCTTTACTGAGCCACTTTAAAAGTTAAATCTTAAAAATAAAACAATTAGGATTAAAAACAAATGGAACTTTTTGAAGAGAGAAACAAATTTTTCCCAAGTTTGACAGGAAATGAAAAATAAGCCAAAACACAAAATTTAACTGTATTTCCTATATACTTATAAAAAAGTCAAAACTGGCTCTATTTCATAGATCTACATAAATCTGTTTTCAGGGACCTTTTCCCTAGAGATTCTATGTGTTTCCCTTAATCCCCAATGGTAACCATCAGATGAGCTATTTCCTTTACAGAGTCTACCTTCTCTGAGTAGCATAATCCTAGATTTCGTTTACATCTGTTACTGAAGTGAGGCACACTGTTTATTTATTCCAGAATGAAAGTCATTTGTTTTAAGATTTTTTTAAAAAAAAGTTTTCTGAATCTCTTGATTTGTCCTTACAACTTGTTAACAAGTTCTTAGCAATTTATTGTCCATTGGGGAAAATTATATAAAAGCTATTCTCTAAGAATCTACTGCAGTTTAAAGAAATGAACTTAGGAAAATGTTAAATGCATATGTGACATAAGCCAACCATTTTTAAGCTTCAAGATTCCCCACAAATGTGCCCCACAACCCAGGCACAGAAGGAGATATATGATGTCTAAAAGCTCAGGTGATGTGTTCAAGTAGGATCTGTAATTTTCACCTCAAGTCTTTTGGGAAATATGGTCTATATCAAAAACAAGGTAAATATCTTCACTAATGTTTGATGCTTATGATCTAATCACAACGGAAATAAATCTGTTCCCCATCTAAAACTGAGATTTGAAATATTTTTTATAAAAAATTATACTCTGGAGACTATCAAAATAGGTGTGAGAAATAGAGTACCCTCAGTAAGTTCTGTAAATTCTTTTGCCTAATGCACCAAAAAATGAGTCATACTCTTGAGTGTAGACAGTGCAGAACACTGGAGTCACTAATAAGTTGAAAACCAATTTGTGAATGACTAAGGGCATTAGACCCATGAAGCAGATAAACTGTAGGATTTGTTTTAAAAGAATGAGGAAATATAGGCGAAACACTACGGGATTTGCACATCAAAGACATCTTTACAGACACATCACCCAAAGCAGTGATAGTGAAGAGAAAGATAAACAGCTGGGACTACATCAAATTAAAGAGCTTCTGCACAGCAAAAGAGACAATAACAAAAACAAAGAGAAACCCCACCAACTGGGAGAACATTTTTGCACCCAACACTAATGATAAAGGACTGATCACAAAAATCTGCAAAGAGCTGATGAGACTCAGCAACAACAAAGAAAATAATCCAGTCAAAAAATGGGCAGAAGAGCTAAAAAGAAACTTCTCTGAAGAGGAAATGCAAATGGCCAACAGACATATGAAAAAATGTTCAACATCACTTGCAATCAGGGAAATGCAAATCAAAACTACCATGAGATACCATCTCACACCAGTGAGAATGGCACATATTAAAAAAACTAGCAACAACAAATGTTGGCGAGGATGTGGAGAAAAAGGAACTCTTCTGCACTGTTGGTGGGAGTGCAAACTGGTCCAACCACTATGGAGAGCTGTGTGGAGATTTCTGGACCTACTAAACATAGAGCTTCCATATGATCCAGCAATTCCACTCCTAGGTATTTACCCAAAGGACACAGAAACATCAATTCCAAAGAGCACCTGCACTCCTATGTTTATAGCAGCACTGTTTACAATAGCTAAGCTTTGGAAACAACCCAAATGCCCAAAAGTAGATGACTGGATCAAGAAGATGTGGTACATATATACCATGGAATATTACTCAGCATTCAAAAAAGATAAACACATGCAATTTGCAGCAACATGGATGGCGCTGGAAGGGATCATGCTCAGCGAAATAAGCCAAAAAGAAAAAGAAAAATACCGGATGGTCTCACTCATAGCAGGAATCTAGAAAACTTAAATAAGGGACCAGGAAAATGAATATAAGAAAGTGAAAATCAAAATCAACAAAAAACTATGAACCAGAGACACTTTTTGGGGGTGGGGGGCGGGAGGGGAAGGATTGGGGTCAGAATGGGGCGTTTGCAATTGTATGGGGAATATAAAAATAAAATTTAATATTTAAAAAAAAAAAAATAAAAAAAAAAAAAAATAAAAGAATGTACCAAATCCATAGTAATAACAGTCAAGAAATGATTACCATTCCCTCCAAAAAAAAAAAAAAATCAAGCTTAAGAGCTACATAGTATATGGCAAAGCTGGTGTTTCTACAACAAAGGAGAGCAGGAGTTATTTTTATATTAAGATTTCAGTTAGTACAGACAAAATACCTCCACCCCCACCTATTCTCATTCTTGCTGCTGAAAGTTCATTTTAAGCACTTGCCTCTGCTGTGAACCCACCTACAATTCAACACTACTTTGGGAAATATGACTCAACTCTTTTCAAATCTGAGACCTCTCTCTTTCCCATAGCAAACCATAATTTGCATGCCCTTATTACACATTATTGTGATTTCTTGTTAATAGTCTTAATGTAGTAAACTACAAATTATTTCAGGAAAGGGACCTTACTTTCTTTACTATATCACTGATAACATAGTTACTGGGTCATATCAGATCTTTATTAAATATTGGGAATAAAGGAATAGGGCATAATTAATATATGATGTACCTCAGTGTTAGCTGTACAAAACTCGGGTATATAAAAATCAAAGATCACTTGTATTATCTATTCCTCCTAACCAAGCATGTTCGAATCCCACATAAACTCAGGAAAAGAAAGAATATGTTACTTAATGTTTAACTTCAGGGTTTTAGATGATCTAGAAAAACATTCTCCAAAGGAGAGCAGGAGTTATTTTTATATTAAGATTTCAGTTAGTACAGACAAAATACCTCCACCCCCACCTATTCTCATTCTTGCTGCTGAAAGTTCATTTTAAGCACTTGCCTCTGCTGTGAACCCACCTACAATTGTATGTGAGTTACATACAATATTTTAAATTTTACAGTGGTCACATTAACTGAGAAGAATCGGGAAATTAATTTTAGTATGTGTTATTAGCCCAATCTGTATAAAATATTGTCATAAAATCAATATAAAAATCATCAATGAAATATACTTTTTTTCATACTAAGTCTGAAGTTTAGCAAGTATTTTACACTTAGAACATAGCTCAGCAGCTGCATTTGACTGTTGGCTACCATTAGGTAGTGAAAATCTAAAGCTGTGTGAGTCAAGTATACATAAAACACTCCTGGCCATATTATAAAAAATAAATTCGATTCAGTAGATCTGGACTGAGGCAGCAGTTATGCCTTTCTAATCACTTTCTAGGTAACATTGATGTTGATGGTCCATGGACCACACTTTGAGTAACGAGACTTTGAACACAAGTTTCTTAATCACAAATAGAGAAAAATAAAAGCATCAATTTCTCCAATTTATAGAAAGATTTAGCAGCCAAATTCTCTTTCCATATTTGTACATTCATTGATCTATTTAGCATTTCCACTTGGATGAATGCTAAATATTCAAATTCAATGAAGATGTTTTATTAAGGTGCTGTCCACTGAGAATGACTGAAGCTCAGTCCTACTGGGGACCATCTGAGGAGCTATGTAGAATATTCTTCAGAATGTACCTCCTCTCAGACCTCTCTGGTGACCTAGGGGTTAAGTGTCAGCACTATCACCACTGTGACTTGTGTTCAGTCCCCAGCCAGGAAACTAACCCATATGGTGCAGCAGACCTCTCGTCTTACCTGCTGCTCCCCTCAGCAGGGTATTTCAGTCAATCTGCCTGTTCTGTACCCCACTCTCTCTCTGGTGAATCCTCTCACCCCCTGCACTTCTGGCCCAGTTCTTCTATGCATAAATAAATTAAAAAATCTTTTTTAAAAATGTTCCTCCTCTCAGGCCTCCCCGGTGGCGCAGCAGTTGAGCACTGGGTTGTGAAGCTGCCTGCGGCCTCTGCAGCGCAGCGCTGGTTTGGTCCCCGGCTGCTCCCCTGCCACTGGAGGAGGGTCCCACATGGCGCACAGACCTCTCCTGCCCGCTGCTCCCCTTAGCAGTGTACTTCCGTCCTTCTGCCTGCTCTGCTCCCCGCTCCGGCTCTGGTGAATTCTCTCACCCTCCCACAGTTCTGACTGTACCCAGTGTTTGTATAAATAAATAAATAAATCTTAAAAAATAAGATAAAATAAATCTTTAAAAAAAAATGTTCCTCCTCTCTAGCAAGGGGAGCTGGAGAACTTATTCACTAACTTATTCTCCACTATCTGTGAGTTGTCCTCAGGATATTACCTCATTTGCACACTTCTGGACTGACTTATTGTCCAAATTAACTAAAACCTCCTTACTTTAGGGAATCTTACAACAACAAGGAGAGTCAGCTGTTTAGATCTTTAGGATGGACACTCAATGCCCAAGGAAACAGGCCACTGCAGTTGAGATCAAAAGTTGAGAAAATATTGCAATTGTGTGGAAGCCTAAAAGTTTCTGCTGTTATTTCCTATAAGAAATGGAGAGATGTCACTTGAATTCACTCAAATCATGGCAGATCGGTCAGTTTCCTCTGTAACATTTGCTGGATTAATATATAAAAAGTATTTTAAAAAGTGCAATGTGCTGGCAGTTGAAACCACCCTTGTAGTCTTCTATTTTAACTCTGTAGCTCCTATTTCTGCAACCCAAAGTGATTAGATATCTGAAGCCTTTGTTTCTGTTGTTAATGTTCTCACTTACATTTGATTTTGAATTGATTTTGCTTTATCTTTAGTATCTATACTAAGATATGCTGACCTCAAAAAAAAAAAACAAAAAAAAAACAAGATTTTAGTTTGATTTAAGTCAGGAGCCAACTGAAGTTTTGAACACTCTGACACCCTTCTTGAATACCAGTTTATTCTAAATTTCTTTTACCCTATTTTGTACCAAAACGATCCTGTCCTTGGTGTAACTCTCCCCATTATTATGTCTGCCTTCTGGTTTGAGATCACACCTTTTTATTTATTTTTGCCTCTACAAATTTCTCTTGGTCCAAACACACTAAAAAAAAATATGATGGAAGTTATGTTTCATGCAAGAACTCATGACTTTTTGAAGGTGGTATCTCCAGATTTTCTGCTAGAAGTGGAAATCAGAAATGACTTTGTTTCACACATTCTCTAGATCCTATATTCCTATTTTTGCCAGTGTGGTGGTAGTGTCAGAGCCATGTTATAGACCAAACTGTAAGAAACTACAGGATTCTTAGGTTAAAAATAGTTGAATATTGACAAGTTCCTACACTCCTATACCAGAATCTTGAAGTATCTCTGAGGCCACTATTGAAGAATCCTGCTGAGAACTGTACAGAGTGTCAGAGAAGTCACAAAAAATGACTTGTCCTCTTATATAACAGCAAACTTAATTATTATCATTCAAAGAGGAATCTCATAGGAAATTCTAGGGAGAGTCCTATATCTTTTCCAAATATGATGGTTTTCTTTTTTCCAAGTTTTTTGGAACCTTGACTAACTATTCCTTAGGGATGTGAAAATGAAGGTATAGGTAGCATTTTCATTAATCTTAATTTGTGATTATATTCTCTTATTAAAATAATTTAATATGTACTCAAAGACTAGAAAATAAACCTAGAATTCACAGAGGACTTAAAAGAAGTAGATATCATTTTAAAAGCAGAGAAGAACGCAGGAAAAAGCCAAATGATAAGTGACCTACACACCATAATACAGCTCATACTTCTAAGGAAAAGAATCTATAGAATAATTCCATTGATGTCAAAGGAAAATGATTATTAAATTGTTTTAGGTGTTAAAGATATCATGATATATTTCTTGAATAATTCAAGATAGACAGGCAAAGAAAAACAACTAATATATAAGCAAGGCACTGAAGTTTCAGCAACATTTAAAATATACATAGGCTTGGGCCTCCCCAGTGGCACAGCAGGTTGAGTGCAGCGCTGTGAAGCTGTACGCAGCCTCTGCAGTGTGGGTTTGATTCCTGGCCAGCCAGGGAGATACCCACATGGCGCGGCAGACCTCTCCTGTCTCACCCGCTGCTCCCCTCAGCAGTGTTTTTGGTCTGTCTGCCTGTTCTTCTCCCTGCTCTGTCTCTGGTGAATTCCCTCACCCTCCCGAGCCTCTGGCCTATACCCTAGTTCTTGTATAAATAAAATATTTAATAATATATATATACACATGCACATAGTTTTAATATAAGTTCATATTAATCCATGCCATTTTAATCACAGACCATGGGATTAAATATATTCTTACTAGTAGGATTAAAGGTCTTGTTGTCTACAAAATAAAATGGATGGGAATTGTGAATCTGCTCCTGAAGCTTACCAATGAATTGGGAAAAACTATAAAAGGCATTTCAATTGGAATTACTCCCTATATCTGGACTTCTACCTAAAACAGCTCTTACATCAATAATAAAAACCTGTATTACTTGGCCCTTGATAAGGAAATTTTCCCACTTATGTTTCTTTTCTTAAAAGAGGAATTTCTTAAACAAAAATACATAAAATGTGTAAGCTATGAAATACCAGGTTAACAGTAGTTACCATTTAATTTTGTTTTTGACACACATCTGACCTTTAGGAATTTGTAAATGTCTTTAGTAAAGCCAGAATATGGCTGTACAGTCATTCTAGGTCTTTCTTAATCTTTAGAATGTTATTTTCAATTCAGAATGAAAATGAAAATATGCCAGGACACCATCAAGTAGCTTGAAGGATGAATATAAGTATGAATCAGAAGCTAAGAATATCAAAAATGAACTGTTCAGACAAATATGGCTATGTTACTTTACAACTTTTCCGGTCCATAAATAACTAAAATCCTTATTTTATATTAAAATTAATTACCTTAATTACTTAGCAAATTAATGAACAAATATAATCTGCAGTATTCTTTTGTCAGAAGTGTACATAAAATATTAGAACTTTCTCTGGATAAGTCTTTTAACAGATTAAAAAAAAATAACACCTGAAAGAGTATATGATTCATTCCCTAATCTATATATATCCACTAATTTAGAAAAAAATTAGATCAAATCCACCTCTCCCTTTTACCCGTCTCTGTCCTATGATCGTTTGACCACATGGTTAAGTATTAAGATCTTAACATTTATTATTTTCCCCTAAAAGAACAAATAATTAAATCACTTTGTATGAGTATATAGGAGAAATCTTTTGCTTCCATAATTTTTCAAACAGATGTGATCTTGCCAAAGAATAAAAATACAAATTCCAGTGTCGTGACCCCTCAATAGTACTAACTCATTGTAAACTCTGTGACTCCACAGTGTTCATAACACACACACACACACACACACACACACACACTTTCTTTTGCTTACATGGTTATCATTTGTTTAATTGATAAATCAAGAAGTAAAAATAATGAAGGGATTATTAAGTTACTGTTTCACAACGTCGAATAAGATGTGCTGGTAATGTTGGAACGGCAAACAAAATATCTTTTTCCTGCAAGCTCCATTTTAAATTCTGTCAATAGAGAATGGCTGTAGGAGTGTTAAAGTTTTGCTCTTTGCTGTTAGTTTCCTGTTCTTGTTTACAACTCCTCTTCAATATTTCTTCCTTCTGGCCAAAGCAGTTAGTTTCCCTTGGTGACTTTTCCAGTTAGATTCTGTTTTTTCTTTCATTCCCAGTACCAGCTGTATCTCAGGCCCTTAGGAAACTGGAACATCCTTTCCTCCAAGCTGAGTCTGAGCTCTGTTTAGGTCATTTTCCTAATTTCTGAAGGACCACTCCTACCTAGGAAGGGAGCACCTCCTTCTCAGAGCCCTTCCTCCCAGCTTCTAACAATGCCAACTCCTTTCCTTTGCTTCCCCCAGCCTTGGGGATAATTGTTTTAAATTGTGCTTACAAGTATTTACAACTTATATAAACATTCAGAGTGTTTTTTTTTTTTTAATTTTAAGTTTTCGTACCTGGTTAAATAAATATTCTTATTGACATTTTCTCTGTTATAACTATGGTGCTTTGTTTTCTAAACTGATATTGATAGTGGTTAAGATTTAACTTGAATTAGGCCTCACTGATATATTACTTATTTGCAAAATTTTCTCCAGTGTACATAGTAACTTCACTATTCCTTTAAAAAACAGCTTTATTGAGGTCTAATTAATATATAAAAATCTGCACATATCCAAAGTATACATTTTGATGAGTTTGTATATATATCAATCTATGAAAGCAGCATTACTATCAATGTAATAGACATTTGCATCGCCTCTAGAAGTTACTTTGTGCCCCTTTAGTATTTTGCTTTGTTCTGGGGTGTGTGTATGTGTGTGTTAAGAATACTTAACCTGAATTCTATCTGCTTAAATATTTTCAGTGTACAAACAATAACTGTAGGCACTTTGCGGTATAGCAGGTGGTATACACATATAGAATAAAATATTATTCAGTGTTTAAAAAGAAGGAAATCATGCCATTTGTGACAGCATGAATGAATCTGAAGGACAATATGCTCAATGAAATATGGAAGTCACAGAAGGACAAGTACTATATGATTCTCCATACATTAAGTGTCTAAAATAATGAAACTCATAGAAGCAGAGAATAGAATGGGGGTTGCCAGGGGCTGAAAGGAAAGATAAATGGGAAGATACGCAAAGAGTATAAATTTCAGTTACTTAAGACTCTACTATTCCCGTTTAATGGAGATGGAGTTTTAGGATTACAGATTTGAGTAAATTGCTCTAGTCATAAATAAATGGTTGGAGCACCCTGGGAAAGTAAGATAAGGGGGAAAATTATAAATCTTAAAGTCTTTGAAAGGTTATTTGAGAATTAATAATGATAGCTAACATTTTATGAATATTTACTCTGGGGTAGGCACTCATCTAGATCTAACATATAATAACTAGTTAGTAACACATTAACTCATTCATTCCTCAAATCACCTCTATGAGATAGTACTATTACATCCTTAGACTGCAGGTGAGAAAACTAATATACAGATCAAAGAGCTCGACTCTCATGGATGTGCTCTAAGAGCCTTAAACAATATTCCTGACCAAACAGCCTGTACTGATTCAGTGCAACTCTTGAATTACTAAAGCATTTATTCCCTTTATTGTAGAAACCTACTGTAGATGACCTTGTAATTTTGCATATTTTTTTTGTATTTAAATGTCATATCATCTCTAACTAGATTGTAAATTTCAGGAGGCCAGGGATTATGTGATAAATTTATTTGCATCCTGGTAAATCTGAAAATCAGTAGAGTGTCTTCTACATAAGAATTTTCAAGTTAATTTTTTGATAAACCTCATATTGTTTTCCATAATGGAAATATATTCTCACCGATAGTGCACAAAGGTCCCATATTCCTCATACCCTTGTCAATATGTCTTGTCTTTTAGGTGATAGTCATCTAACAAGTATGAAATATATCTCATCATGATTTTCATTTGCATTTACCTAATGATTACTGATGTTGAATATCATTTCATGTTTCTGTTGGCTATCCTTGGATTTATGTCTCTACTGGATAAATATTCAGACTCCTCTGATGAATTTTTTATTCGTTTGTTATCCAATATTGTGAGGTTTTTAGATATTTTAGATATTAAATCCTTTTCAGATATATAATTTACAAATATTTTTTCCAATTCAGTAGACTGCTCTTTGATTCTATTGATAATTTCCTTCTATGCTATACATCTCTTTAGTTAGATGTGGTTCCACTTTTTTTTTTTTTTTTTTTTACGCTTATCAACCAACCTTGTCAAAAGATTGTCTTGTACTATTCAGGTGGATAGTAATCAGTGTAATCACAAGGGATATTATCGATGAAAATGCAAGTCAGATAGCCAGCATCAGAATCAAAGAGATCTGAGGATGCTGTGCTATTAGATTTGAAGATGAAATGAGGAATGACTAGTGTTGTTGATGATCTTTCCATGTTGCCATTTGTAGGAATAATGTGTCATGTTATTTGGAACTATTGATCGTTAAAGTCCATCTCAGATATCAACTTCTATGTGAAGGTTCTTTTAATTCTGCTAGATAGAAGTGATTTAATTTTCCTTTGATTCAGAACTCTTGTGTGGAAGTTGTTAATTTAATTATCGGTGAATTCCAATTGTGAAATACTATAGCAAGAGTAATTGGAAATGTGTTTGTGAAACAGGTATTTCTATCTAATCCTTAAAAAAGTATATAACCATATCAAGACAATAAACTATCTGTATTCAGGTTACATTGCTTGCTTTTGAATTCCCTTTCAGGTTTGTAAAATTGGAGCATAAAATTGCTATTTTATAACCCACTGGCATGACATGAACAAGGTAACAACTATAGTCTTAAGTCCACATCCAGCCTAAATTATGTCTAATTTTGCAATTATCTTAAGAAAAAAGCTCAATTCTTAAAAAGAGTACTGTTTTATTTTTCTCCTGAAACTTTCAAGCTCTCAAGTGAAATTTTCTTAAAATATAACCAAAATAACTCAAACCACCTGATCACTTACCTCTTCTTCTCTAATGTGCAATATCGCATCCATTATTCCAGGAGAGGTTTATCTCTAAATGGCCTCATACAATTCGTATGAAAAATCAGAATTCTTGGAACATTAATTTCATTTGAATATTGTATTTGTCCTTCAAAATCAGGCTGAATGCCACTTTTCTGTGAAGACTTTTTCTGTTTTTCTATGATAAGTAACTGGTCCCTCTCTCTTCCCTTACTACAACATATTTTAGCTCTACTATGGCAATCATCATGTTAAATTGTGGTCAATTTTTAAGCCCAGCTTCCTCCACAAACTTTAATTTTTTTTATGCTACAGCAAAAGTGGTCTTAGGAGTTTTTTGTCCTTTGATCTTTTTCCTAATATAAAAAGTAATCACTGCTCCCCCTTTTATGTCCTTGAAGAGTATAGTTTAGGAGGTATCATTGTAGGGTAAAGAAAATGTCAGGCTTTTCTGCCCTTCCGCCATCAGGATAGATGATGGATCCTTGTCCTGAATGCATGCCTGATGGCGGGCACCTGGAATAGGGTGTGGGCATAGGTAGATGGGATTCAGCTGAGCTAAGACTGTGCTTTTAAGGGCGGCGTCATGGGGGGACGCCAGCAGCACCAGTAGCAGCAGCACCAGCAGTATGAAGCCGAAAGAGAAGCCGAGAAGCAGCAGAACCAACTCCAGAGAGCCCAGATAGAGTGAAGACTTGCTGTATAGTAGGAGAATTTTCTATACCCAGTATACTTTACTGGGTATATACTATACCCAGTATAGTAGGAGAATTTTCCCTTGAACCTATTGACACTACCAATTATAACAAGTACCATTTTTTTTCTTAAATACCATTATATGCATCATTTTTTTAAATCTTTAAAGATAGGATAATAATGACTTTTTAAACAGTGCTTCCAGATCCAGATTTTTGTGTTAATTGTTAAATCATAGGGGAATATATGGTAGGTGATATAAATGAAAATGAAGATCATCAAAGCAAAAAAAAAATCATGCCAGCTAATAAATATTTCAATCAATATTTAAATCCAGTAGGCTTCCCCTATCCATATACATACATATAAGATGTATGTATATTATGTCTATGTATGTATATATTATATATAATATATATATACACACACATAATTCCATAACTTATTGTGTATACCTGTGGCAAGTTATTCACATACTTTTAAAAAAAACTAGTGTCTAATATAAGCATGAAGCATACAACATATGTTACTCCAGATTATTTAAGGCATCTCTCATAGCTGAGGCTATCCCCTCACCCACCCCCAAATTTACTTTATGCAAAATGAATAAGGATTTTACTTCAGAATCTTATTCTAAATTGTTCACATTGTCATATAGGGAACACTTTTTAGGAGAAACATTTAAATAAAAACACATATTTGGATAATTAAAATGGAGGGCCAACATTGAAAAGGTCTTACTAGGGAACCTTTAAAATAGTGTTAAATTCCACTGGCTCTTTTTATATGTGACTCCATTAAAACTTCATTTCATTCAATCAGTGATTTTAAAATATATATATAGCAAGAAAGCCAAAATAATGACTGCATCCCACTATCCTGAGTTTTTAAAGTCTGCTAATTGCTTTATTTTAAATCCCTGTGGTTCAGTTAATTGAGGTGAAAAATCTTCATGCTCTTGCCAAAGCTGGTTTTTGATAAGTCCTTTTAAAGTGAATTGGGTATAACAATGAAGCCTCAACAAATATAATCTTGTCCCACCAGAGGTGTCTCTGTTTTGGAAGGCTTTGTAACTTCCAAGGTGTAGGGGCTAAATCCTCTTTCGATGCATCCCAGGAAAAGCCTGGAATCAAAATATAATAAAATAGTTTAATATTAAGCAAAACTAAACTTTTCAGAACTACCTACCAATACATTCTGAATGTCATTATCAATACCAATACCAATTCTAGCATGCTTATTTTACAAAATATTTGGGAATTCAGACAAGAGAAAAGTAACCTCATAAATAGATTAACTTGAAAAAACAAAAACTGCAAGTTGATGTATAAGGTCATCTGAGTTTTGGGTCACTTTTATTTTTTTGCCACATTTGCCACTTTAACATATACATGAAAAATAGCTAAGATTTGGAAACAACCCAAATGCCCAAAAATAGATGACTGGATCAAGAAGATGTGGTACATATACACCATGGAATATTACTCAGCATTCAAAAATGATAAACACATGCAATTTGCAGCAACATGGATGGCGCTGAAAGGGATCATCCTCAGCGAAATAAGCCAGAAAGAAAAAGAAAAATACCGATGGTCTCACTCACAGCAGGAATCTAGAAAAATTAAATAAGGGACCAGGAAAAAGACTAACTTTAAGAAAGAAAATATCAAAATCAAAAAATAACTATGAACAAGAGACACTTTATGGGGGGTGGGGGCGGGGAAAGGAGAGCTTGGGGTAAAAATAAGGGGGTTGTAATTGTATGGGGAATATAAAAATAAAATTTAAATAAAAAAGATATACATGAAAAATAAAGTATAACAGTAATGTAGCAAACAGTGTGATGAGAAGCAACAAGAAAATAATAAGGGAAATTTCCTAATGAAAGTTTAGCCCTAATTATGGTCTAGTTCAGAACCGAAGTTCTAAAAATTAAATGATAAGCTATGATATTAAGTCCTGACTTGTTAAGATTAATTCATTCATGAAGCAGAACAATATTTCTCAATATTTTCAAATATGAGGGCCCTTAAAATAGCAAAAATGTTGAGCTGTCCAATGATAGTAGTCAGTTTTAAACTGAGAAATGTATTATTTCTTAATGGACTTTTTAAAATACGAGGAAGTTGGGAGATCCAAGAAGACTTTAGAGGAGGTTCCTTATTCACTCCCCAGAGGACCATAAAGGTTAAACTGTGGAACACTGCACCCAGAGAGGCCTATGGTTGGGGACAAAACTGTAACACCTCTTGGATATCAAGAGAGAAGGCTGACTCCACCCAAAAGAAAATGGAGGTGATTCATGCTTCAAAGATCAAGAAATGGGTGGAGAGAGTATTTGGACACAGGAAGATGCCACACACAACACTGCAGCAGGGTCAGAGAGGAGAGACTTGAATGGTGTGGATGAAAATACTCTGTACTCTTCATGGAAGTATGTGCAGAGGAACTAGGGTACTGCCAGCAGACCAGGTCCCCTATGAAAGGAACAAGGGCAATGTAGTTGGTTGTGCTCTCCTCGTCCCACTCCTCAGGATGGGTACTGACATTTTGAGGTTCATTTAACACACAGAGACATCAGAGTCTTTGGTCTGGAACCCCCAATGGAAGGGCTATCCATAGTGCCACAAAAATTAACCAGCATCCTGGATAGAGCATTCACACCAGTGGCTTGAGCCATCCAAGCTCCTCTCTCACTCTATGACTCAGTAGCAACATGATCAAATCTCAAACCAGTGGTAACCCAGAAAGGCCAAACATCCAAAGTCATGTAAAAACCTGCTGGAAAGGTAAAAGTAGCTCAAATTTCTAAGATCTTAAAGAGTAAAATGGGCAGATTAAAAAAACAACAACAACAACACATGACAACTTGAGACACCAAGGGACTATGATATCATAGGAGAGAATAACTCTCCAGAATCCAAGTACAAAGATATGGAATGTTTTATCTTCCTATCATTAGAGTTCCAAATTGTGATGAAGAAATATGAAGATATGGAAGAAAATGCAGAAAAGCAAGTCAAAGAGATACAAGAATGACTCCAAAAAGTTAATCAAAGAGTCAAAACAAAGTTCGGAAAAATTAATGAATGTCATGAAAAGGACAATTAATGAACAGAAAATAGAAGTGGAAACTTTAAATAATAAAATAAGGGAGCCTCAGATTGTAAAAAATCAATAGAGAAGACTGTGAATACTATGGAAGCAGACTAAGACAGAGGGAGGATCAAATAAGTGACCTTGAAGATAATAATGGATGAAGGACCCAGAGAAATGTGAAGGAAAAAAATGAAGAAACACTTCAAGAACTATCTTGACTTCTTTAGAAAAGGCATATAAGGTTAATAAATATCCAGAAGGAGAAAAGAGAGAGAAAGAGTGGAGAAAAGGAAAAAAAGATGGAGCAAATAAATGAGAACAGTGGCTAAGTCAGTCTTCTTGGTGCCATGCATTAAGGATTAAGATGTACCAGCAGAACCCACTTATTCATTCTACTTCTTCCATGCCTGCAATGCCAATCAACCGTCCTGTTCTGTTTCCTTTAAACAAAGAATATAAAGAGAAAATTCCATCAGTGTTCAAGAAATGCATTTCCTTAGGTCCTGCCCTTTTCTCCATTGCCCTTATTTGATTTGTTGATTTATTTCAATTCCCCAGTTAGTTTTCCTCCTCAATTTTTTTCAACATAAATGGAAAGAGAACTCCTAAACACACATTCTTGTGTTCTCTCTTCTCCCAATATAAAAGAGGATTTGAAGGAGCAGAGTGTGGTTGATGAATGGTGAGTGGTTGTGCTCATCAATATGCACATTTGTGTGCCTCCTTAACTCTTTTCACACTGAATGCTGCCCATCCCAAGAGCACTGAGTGAGATCATGAAAGCAGACAACTTCAATCCTCTGGCTTCCAGCTCCCTCCTCTGTTTTAAAGAGCCACATTTTTTGCTGTGCTTAAAAAGATCCATTTTATTGGCTAAAATCCTCTGCTTCAGAGCGCACAAAACTGCCTTAGGGGAAAAAAGGTTTGGATTATTTTCTCTTTTATGTGCTTTTGAAATATTAAATGTGACAAGTTTTTCTTTATAATTTTTGAAGGTCAGCCAGTTAAAAATGTATATTATCTACATAAATACTAAGAAGTTACATGTTACTTAAAAAATAAAGAAACAAGTAGAAAAGACAACAGAACCTTCAAATGTGCATTCCAATAAAAGCAGCAGCTCCCAAGCCCTAGAATCTAACTATTATTGATGGGGACTGCATAAATTTTGAATACTCAGAAAAAGACAAAATGGCCTTGTGAACCAATTAAGTATTCCAGGTGAGATAGAAGAGTAGCAAAAACAGCAATTTCATTTTAATTAGATGAGACCCCTTTCATCTGAAGAAGTCAAATATTTCAAAATATCTAAAACTTGCTCAGGGGAAAAAGTTATGTAGTGAAAGATGCTGACTCACTTCTGTGAATGATGACATTATTGGCTGCATTGGTCAGTCTGTTTGTGATATTAATCCATGTTCATAAAGGAAAGTGGGTGAGGACAGAGAGAAGAGGAGGGGAGAGAGGAAAACTTGGAGTGAAGGAAGGCTATCTTCCTGCATCAGATAAATTGTAGCACAGTCAATATGTATGATATTTCCAGATTCCTCATGCAAAACACATTATGAAAATAGAATTTTATTCACCAGGGTGAATATGCAGATTGTCAGAAAAGCAATAACTTAATTGAAATCCATTGCTATGGATGGAAGCGTCTAATCCAGCTCTTTTATTTTTCACTGGGATTCACTGACACCTAAGTGAAAACCTATTCAATAGAAACTGTTAACATTTATGTATCCTTAAAAGCAAAAACACGGTATCATAATCTCAATTTCTAAAGTAGTTTTCTCCTCGAAAGCCACTTAAGTCCAAAATAAATATGCAAAGAATACCAGCACCAAAAATATTATGGCCTATAGTTCTTGAATTAAACTTCAGTTTTTTGTTTAATTTGTTCATGCATTCCATCAATATTCATTAGCCATTATTTTGTGCCAAGAATTGTTTTAGTTTTGAACATTTGTCAGGTACTGAATAAGACATGTCCCTGTCCTCTGTGAACTTACTTTTTGGTGTGAACAGACAAAATGTAAATAGTAAAGAAATAAATAAGATCAGTGCATTAATTGGCCAGTGTTCCATGTGAAATACTCCAGGTACTTCAAATGGAAGAGTTTTGACACAGATTTAACAGAGATATGCAATGCAAAATAAATTAAAAGGTGAAAAAATAAAAATCAGAAGCCTGTCACTGGTGCACATATATTCAAGAATACTGCAGAGTGGACCAACTGCACTGAGAAGCTGGTTTTGCTCCATAATTGCCTCTGACAATCATCAAACAGCTTCATGAGCATATACTCTGGAACACCTGAGTTCAGTCTTTTCAATAGTGTCTTGACATTTTCATCGCCTCAACCTTGATTGTAAACAAAAGCAGTAAAAGAATAGCCTGTACCTCACTTCTAGTTCCAAATGTCACATAACAGTTACATCTAGAATCCTATATAGAAAACAGAATAGGGGCTGAGTGGATCAACTCACAGAATCCATCACATTACAGGTTGATGTGAATGGAATAAGGAAGTAACTTAATTATGAGTTATAGAGAATAAAATGTCAGTGTTAGAAGATTACTATGACTGATGGGTCAGATAAGAATTTTTGAGAGACTGCTATTTGGTCAGAGAACTTAGAAAGGTGCTAATGTCAATCATTTGAAGAGCTAGTAAAATAAATGCAAAATATTGAACAAGGTCAAAGGAACTTCACTAAGATGAGTATATCTGAGGAAGGGAAAGAAATCAGGTATGGCTCAAATACAATGCAGTGGGAGAGTGAGGAATGGAAATATGAAATGACAAGGCAAGGTATAAGAAAGTAAAACATGCTGGAACTTACACACTGTGAAAGAACAATTAATGACTATTGAAAAATTTCAAGTAGGATATCAAGATGTTCTGTCTTACCTTCTAATTTATAATTGACTATAAGTGCTGTATAGACCATAGAATGAGATGACTCAATAGCAGGGTCTATAAAATAAGCAAAGGGTTTAAACAATAATCTTTTATAGCTTAGGTATTGTACATCATCTGAAGGAAAACAATGGTATTTGAGGCACCGCATGGATTAGAACTGATAGAAATTTTTATGTATTCCCTTGAGGCAAAGTAGATGTGTTAACAAGAGAAGCTCAAAGAATGGCTACCAAAGTGCACCCAACTTTCTAGTTTGCTTCATATTCTTGCTGCAGAACTTGTTTGCTTTTTTTTGTCCTAACTCAACTCTTAAAGTTGCCACCTGATATCTTGCTTTTAATTCTAATACCGGTTTTCCTTCAGGACTTCATTTATACTCACTCTTTGGATTGAGACTACTTCCCTCACATTATAATAACAACCTAGTTCAATCCAGTCTTATCCACCCACCATATGAATAATCATTTTGCTGAAAAGGAATTTGCATTTAAAAGCTGATGACTTTGGAAGCCAGTAGATTGCATATTTTTAAATACTTCATGTTCAATTTATTTTTTTAATTGAGGTAACACTGGTTTAAAACATTGTATATAACTCAGGTATAGGTTCATACCTCTTCAACATATATACTACCACACCACACCCACCACCAAGGCACCTTAGTCCTCCACTGGATTTTACAAGATTCTTCTGTTTCCTAATTCTGAATAGTATAGATTTCAAAAATAAGGAAATTATCTCTAAGATATTTGTTTATAAAATTTCTTGTTTTTAAAGAAACTTGACTATGAATGCATTGCCTTGGAGTACCTGATATAAAAGTGGGTGACCAAGGGTTTTTGTTCCCCTCCCCCAAACAGGCAATAAAAAGGTTTATCACTGCTCAATTCACTGGAGGAAGAGGACTTTTGCATAGCTTGAAAACAGCACAATTTGAGGATTTTTCACCAGCAATTAATTCAGTTATAGAGCTATATTTTCCTGAACAAGCTGTGGCAAGGAAACAACTTGAAAGAACACTAACAGAAAAGACAAGAAACTTCAGGTCACCAAAAATGCTCTTAAATGACAGAATGAATCACAGGCATAGGCAAACACTGCAGAAATAAAGGTGATAGCAAAGTTGAGAAAAACAGATGTTATGTTGACCTCAGTTCATCAGAATCAAATAACTAATTTGCTTACCATCTCCTAGTACTTTGAAATGCTCCCTGAGGAAGTCAGGAGTGGCAGTGAATATATAAACCATGCACTTCCAGATTTTAGTGAGGTACAGCTTGCTAGAACAAAAGCAGTCTCTGTTGGAATGCAAAGAAGACAGTGCTGCAATAACATTAGCATAATTCATGGTCCCAGCTGACTATATTCCTAGGCAGGAAACTGAAATGTGAAGAAATAACCACTTTCCTTACCTTTTCATTTCACCATTTGACTGAAACACATAGCAAGTGATAACTCAACTGACAGGCTGGAGGGACCTTCCAACAGTGTGGGGCTGAGATCCAGCATGCAATTCAGGAGTCAGATGCAGAGGCCTAAGCTGACACTCTTTCAGAAGGTCTAGATTCTCACACTGAAATCTGTGAACATTTCAAGTAGCGAGTCTTATTCCTCAGGTATAAAAGCCATATAAATTACTGAAATCTGGAAGTCAAATCCCTGGGCTTTTGTGACCTTGGTCATGTTCTTTCAACTTCTGAATTTCAATTTCCCATTTTATAAAAGTATAGAAATAGATGTAGATGATAAGAAGACAGATATTGATAAAGGTATTTTTTCTAATGAGGAAAAGATTAAATGTAAAAGTGATTAGAGAAATAGATGATAGATAATTTTTCCAATAAGGAAAAAATTAAATAGTGTAGTGTGTATAAAAGTTCTTGCCAAATTTTGTGTACTCAGTAAATTTTAGTTCTTTTCTGCCTTTTCTTCTTGGGAAGAAATGCAAGTTGAGGTTAAGAAACATAAGCTATAGAAATAAAATCACGCACTTACTGAGGTCAGAATATAGGCAAGCTATTTAAAGTATTTAGGCTCACTCTCCTGAGAAGTAGTAATAATAACTGCTGAGCTATTATAATGTAGAGATATTTTAAGTATTAGATCAATTGTTCTATATAAAATACTTAGCATTGTACCTGAGTAAACATTCAATGCATTTTTTGCTAGAGGATTGAATAAATGAATGAAGGATATTATTAGTTACACTTCAAATATAGTTATTTGGATCATTTCAATTAATTACATTCAATAAATGTTTATTATCATCTTTGAGCCTTGATTTCTTCAGTTATAAAATGCCAGACTTGGATTACATGAGAGTTTCTCAGACACTCATATATAAAACCATTCAGGGAGTGTTAAAAACTAAGATTACTGAGCCCTGTATAAAAATAATATTTATTAAAAGGTCTGTGGTAAGGTCCAGGAACCTGTTTTTTTAAAACATGGTTGATTGTGGAGTACTTACACCAAAAACATTTTTTTTTTAAATCTGGGCTAAGATGTCTCCTTTTTAGAGGAACAATCCACCCCTGACAGTTTTTTACAGACTCCACCCCAGCTTCACATTGATGAGATCCCAGGCATGGAAAACTACAACTCCCAGCATGCCACAGACCTCACTTCCTTAATGGAAGTCAGCTGGGAAGGAGCAAGATGGATATATAAAAGGAGTGGAATGAAGAAGGGAAAGAGACACATGGAAGGAGACACATGGAGGAGGGACATGTAGAGACACTTGAAAGAGATACTCGGAAGAGACAGATGGTGAGAGACAAATGAGAAGGCTACCCCTGGTCCTTGCCAGGGACAATGGCAGGTGTTATCTTAATGTGGTATATTTTGAATTTTTAGCCTCTCAGTCTGACCTGGCAGTCTGGGACTTGCCTAACCCCTTTTTTGTGGTTCCTTGCCAGAATGTACCTTAACCAGTGTAAGCTTTCAGGCTTCAGTGGCCCCACTTCTGACAGATCCTCTCTGATTAGGCCCTCATTCATAAGGGATTGGGTTATTTGGAGTTTATTGGAAAATCATTTCCTCTTTTTTTTCCCTCCCTTTTTCTCTCTCTCCACAACAATTCTATTAAAAATCTATCATGCTAAGGGCCTCCTTGGTGGTGCAAGGGGTTAAGATGCAACCTATGAAGCTATTGCAGTGTCTGCAGCACAAGTTTGATCCCCAGCCAGCCAGGGAGCAACCCATATGGCGCAGCAGACCTTTCCTGACATGCCCACTGCTCCCCTCAGCCGTGTATTTCAGTCAGTCTGCCTGTTCTGTTCCACACTCTGTCTCTGGTGTATCCCTCTCACTCCCCACACCTCTGGCCTAGTACCCTAGTTCTTGTATGCATAAATAAATAAATCTAAAAAAAATATATCATGCTAAGAGTCTGCTTCCTTTGCCTTTTTGTGTGCACATGACCATAGCTATTTCAGAGCATGCACCCTTAACTGTTTGTGTTCCTTGGATGCCCCTCAGTCATGCATAAACATCCTGGCTTGGTTTTCATTCCCATAAACTATTTCAAAAGCCCTCCTGCTCTAACTTGAGATTACTTCATTTCTAAAATAATCTCACTATTATATAAATATACCGCATATACACACAGAGACACACTCAGATGAACACTCTCATATAAAATCTACCTTGAGATCTTTTATATCACCAATTTAAAAATTCACTTTGAAAGATGAGAGAGTAACTATGCTGTTGGGCTGTTACACTGTCAAGGTCCTGGAGTCATTGTTCAGATTGCTAGTTCAGCCAGTTCAAATAAAAAAAATCTCTGATTTAAGTGTCCAGATGATTTTCTTAAAGCCATAGAACAGAACTGAGGCCAAAACCAAATATCAAGATTCCTAACATCATTACACTTATCTGCATTCCAGAACACAAGCGCTCTAAACTCCTAGAATTTTTGAGCAGTATGACACTTGAGATCAAGCATATGCATCTTTGTGTCTCCAGATCCAGTCCAGGTTTGAGCAAAGGAATGTTACTTTAGGAATATTCCTCATTCCTTTTAAATATACTCAAATTTCTACCGTAGAAAGGCAGTCACCTGGTAATCTTAAACTGAAGTCAAAGCACAGAGATAACTGGTAGTAAACACCAATCACATCACAAGCAGAGCATAAAGAATTCCATCACCCTAAAAGCAGAACTGCTTCACTCCTTGTACATTTTTCTATGGACTCATTTTGTGAATAAATTTTGCCCTCGGAGGCGCATATTCCATTAGCTGGGAAAGTTGAGGGATGAGAGGAATCAGTGCTGTGTGAAGAGCAGCTCAGTTCACACAGCCCCAGGACTGGCACTTCCTCAGTCTTTCTTAATGGTTCCTTTTGGGAAAAGTGTTTTTCTTTTATATCAGAACAGGAGCATATTCCATTTCCCCTATGATTTTGACTCTAGAAATAATAGAAAAAATACAAAAATTAGACTTTATAATGTTTTTAAGTGATAGTATGAAAAGGAGTGTCAAATTTTTTGGCCCAGTTCTTACAGTTGAATTGTTTTTGTAGTTGAGACACCATGCTCCATAATAATTGGAGGCAAAAATTTTACTTGAAATCAGTAATAGTTGATGAATAAGTAACAAACTCAGACAGGCAAGTACACCTTTTTATACTATAAATGCATGGTGGTATGAGAATATACACCTCAAATCTCCAGCTCAGAAAGTATAAATGACCATGAGCTCCAGCCTCAACCTCTAAAACCTGTTGCCATGTATCTGCAAGTGAATGCCTAAGTGTAAAACAGATCCTGATGCAGGTCTTTTCCTGGAGGAGCTGGTTTCCTTCAGTGGGTGACCTTGGGTATCTCACTTGTTTTGCCAAAATTTCCTTATAACCACACTGTAGTCCAAGATGCATCCACTCAGCTTCCTTCTTCCTTTTTTTCCTCATTCACTCTGGGGCAACCTTGTAAGGTGGTCTAATTCTCTCTCATTCTCTCATTGCTCATGCCCCATTTTATCTCACAGTTTTTTTTCCATAATGAATTTCTCATTATTTAATTCCATTTTGGTTTCTGATTATCAGAGATCCTACTCTAACACAAAATGTTCTGTTATGTTTTCAAGTCAAATCCCTCTTTAATTTATTAATCAGAGTTGGCAGAACTAAATAACTAGACTCTAAGAGTATGGGTTTAGTAGGGGGAAGGGCAGAGAAATTTAATTTTGTTCTAAGCATTAGACTTGCAAACAATTTTTAAATTTGTCCATATCCAGTCCAGCTTATTAGAGTACACCATGATGTCTTGAGTTATAGATGAAAACTGTCTCTCTAGTTCAGTCTCCTTTTTTAACTTTGAATAAAACATAAATATTCTTTAAAATATGAAACAGAGACCCTTGAAAGTATAGGGGAACAGAAATCTGACACTCCAAAATATGTTTATTTCATGGAAGGACACTGACAGTAGGGTGAAAGTTGCACTAGAAAAATATATCTACATATAAACTTTGCAAGGGTATGTATCAGGAAGACCTAATCACCTTATCTCTTTTCCTTTGAGAATCTGGAACTTAATTCACATACCTTCTAATACTGTGCTTTCCCAATAAACTCCTTAATTGACCTTCCCTTACCCCCTTCTTCTCTTGTCTCCTGTCTTAACTAAATGTATTTAAGATGGTTTCTAAACCCAGACAGGTGAGTTATTCATGCTCTCTCCCACGCGTACAGGAAGTATGCATGTTAATATTAAACTCCTTTTTGGCTTTTTTCACTTATCGAACTGTCTGATGCTTATTTGATCATCTGCCACCTAGAATAACCCAAAAGAATACAGGATGACTTTCTTTGCACCCCAACAAAAGCAAGATTATTATGGTTAAATTATAACCCACCAGAGAGCTAACTCTTTATTTAGTTCTTACCACTCTCTTGAATACCAAATTAATTCTCCCATTCTTTATAAAAAGCAAATATGTATTTAACATCATTAACTATGTAAAATAAGTTCTCATAACTTCATCTTTTTTCACAATGGAAAATATATCCTGCTTCCAGAGGATATCTATATGTAGAAAGTCATTTGATATACTCTATTATGTCTGACATAACAGAGGTACTCACCTGTGGAGCCACTCTGGAAATAATGTGACTCTTTACCATAAGGCACAAATGACCCATCCCCTCTCCAAATCCACTGAATAAGAATATCCATAGGTTTATACTAGAGATTTTTTTTAAAGAAATTCCAAGTTATTCTGATACATTGCTAAGTTTAAAAACAGTATCCCTTAGGCCTCCCCGGTGGCGCAGCGGTTGAGCGCTGGGTTGCGAAGCTGCCCACAACCTCTGCAGCACCGGTTTGATCCCCAGCTGCTCCCCGGCCACCAGAGGAGGGGTATTTCATCAGTCTACTCATTCATTTCCCCACTCTGGCTCTAGTGAATTCTCTCACCCTCCCGCACTTCTGACTATACCCAGTGCTTGTATAAATAAATAAATAAATAAATAAATAAATAAATAAATAAATAGATCTTAAAAAAAAAATAAAAAATAAATAAAAATAAAATAAAAACAGTATCCCCTCTATAGGATCAGATGAATCCAAATTATCAGAGCTGAGGATAGATCTCAGTCAATTTGTAATTAAAATCCCCAAGAAATGCTAGATGATTTGATGAAAATGTGTTTGTATCAAAATATTTTCTCACTGTACTGGACTTGTAAATTCAGTTTATGTATAGATTTTCTCATCTATAAAATAGGGGAAATAACAATATTCATTTTCTGTAAAATTTGTGTGTGACCTAGTCTTTGGATTAGGAAAGAACTTATCTCTTTTAACTAACCACACTGTAGTTATCTAAATTTTAAATGTTCATGAAGCTGATTTTAAACAAGCATTTTAAACCTAATAAATCCTATGTATGAATTATTGACTGTGACCTGTCTAAGGCCAGTTCTCTATCTAAGCAATATATTCTTCCTGACTATTCAAGAATATCATTCAGACAATTCTCTCATGTCTATCTTACACCAAAAGTGTTGTCTTCTTTACTGGATTACTCCCATGAGCATGCAAATTGCAACATATTCTCTTGACAATGTATTCTTTTATAGCTACTCACCTATTCTTTTATAGCTTGCTTCCATTAACAACAAAATTTCTTATGTGATTCCTGCATTTTATCTCCTTCTGTTATCTCACATCTAACACTTGGCCAAACAGCTTAAATCCATAGTGGTAAAACCAACAGACAAATAGGTTGACCAGTCCTCTGATATGTCCTAAAAGAAACATAGTTGTTCATGCTCCATGAAAATCTTTTTACCTTGGCTTCCAAATCACAACAGTCCTGAATCCTTCCTTATCACAGGGATCATGACTTCTTAACCCCCTTTACATGTTCTTTCTCATTTTTTCAAACATTAAAGGTTAAAAGTCTCCAAAGTTTAGCCCATAATCCATACTCTCATGTCTGTATACATTCATTCTCATGATATCATATTGTCACATGATTTTATACAAGTAATTTCCAAGTTTAATATCTGACCTGAACCTGTTACTTGTATTCCAGAATACAATGCTTCAACTAATTAAAAAATACATAATAAGTTAACATTTGAAAAACATTATGTGAAATTATTAGTATTATTGCTATGCAGGGAATGTTTAATGGAAAGGGGAATAAATAAGGAAACAACAAAAGAACACCAGTAGCCCAGTAGTAAAAGGAGTGATAAGGAGTTCCTTATCTCCACCAGCTAAATGACTATAAAATTTAAAACTTGAAAACATCACATCAATTATTAAAAATCATTAGAACAATTCAAAGTCACATTAAACATCGCCTTTTGAGTATCACATGACTATTTGCTATCAAAAGTTGGTTTTATATTTGAAATTGGCAAATTAGAAATCCAAATACATTATGTTTAAATATTTAATAAAATATGATTCCTATCATTATATATAGTAAAATCCATGATCTTGTTGTTACGTAAATTAATACAGTGAGATAATGTAATCTCCATTTTAAAAATTATCAAGATAGAAAAATAAACAAAGACTATAAGCAAAGACTTTCTAATGATTTGAAAATGCTTACTACTACCATGTCTGAAAGGAAAATAAATTTTATAAATCCTTACATAGAAAAGATATTAAAATTGTTAGTAATAAAAGATGGTGGAAGGATTGGAACGTGTTACTCTTGTTAATCGTACAGAGTTTAATACCCAATATCAGGTGTTATCTTTGTGCTTTGGTTTTAGATCTCAACTGGCCATGAGATAGCAACAGCACCATCCTAGAGAGTCAACTTAGCTGGGTAACAGCATGAGAGTAAGGTATAAAACCACTCACCACAACAGAATAGGTAATCACAATTGTGAAGAAGCTTATTACCCCATGACAGTAATGAAAATAAAGCTTCTGTGAAATTAGATGGCATCCAAATGTAGTAAAGTAAGAAAAATATGATTGGTGGAAACAAATTAAACTTCTCTCTTAAATATCTCAAGATACAATATTATTTTATTTCTGGAATGCCATATTTCAAAACACAGTAATAATATCTCTGTCAAGAGTAAGAGTAGTAAATGCTCTATAGATAGGTTTTCTGTTCAGAGAATAATTAAAAAGTATTGACCTTTCCAAAGCAATACAGTCATATAAGAGTTTTAAAATATTGTCATAATTATATGTTATATATATACAAAATATGTAAAGCTATTCATTAATAGCAAGATTTCATATTAATCAATTTTACTACTGTATTTTTAGAAACCCATTTAAAAGCATGTTTAATTTATGTTAATCATTAAATTATTCCCTTCTCAAAAATACTTCATTTCATCTATAGAAATCTTTATTATGTGTAGCCAGCATTGTGCTAAACACCATGAGGGGGCCTCCCTGGTGGCGCAAAGGTTATGATGCAGCCTATGAAGCTATCCACAGCCACTGCAGCATGAGTTCGATTCCCGGACAGTCAGGGAGCAACCACAGTGCAGCAGATGTCTCCTGATTTGCCCCGCTGCTCCCCTCAGCAGTGTACTTCGGTCAATCTGCCTGTTCTGTTCCCTGCTCTGTTTCTGGTGAATCCTCTCACCACCATCCCACACCTCTGACCTGTACCCCAGCTCTTGTATGCATAAATAAATAAATCTTTAAAAACAATAAAAATAAACACCATGAGACAATGAATGTCTATGAGAATTGTGTGTCATGAGGAGCTTTCAATACAGGAATACACTCAGGTAACAAAACCTAATTCTAAAGGACAGTGGACTAATATATAAATAACAAATTAGTAAATTAATTTAGCTCTAACAAGCATACTAAATCCAAGGATCCAGAAGAATGAGATAAATATCTCAGTGACTTTTCTAAGGAATTTACTGGCTGCAAGTGGAAGAGGATAGATTGATATACAGATGATTCCAGTGTAAGGCAGTAATTCACCGGAGAGTGGTGAACACAATGTAATAAATCCTTCATACACAGAATTCTTTCTCAGGATTTATGAACATGTGCCTCTACAATTTATACACTAACATTTGTGACCATCTTAAAATGAAAGCTCATGAATTAGTAGTGTGTTAAGAACCCTGGCCTTTGTGGGAAAAGTTGTGTTTTCTGTTCATTCTAATTCTTTCAACTAAGAAATATGTTGGGCAAGCTATTACCCCCGCCTTCCATCACTTCTTCACACATAGAAGTAATGGTTTCAGTAGATCAGAGTTCTAAATCTGGGATCTACTTTTTGTCATGAGGGTCTATGGGTCAAACTTGAGTAGGGAAAAAAAAAATTGTCTTGTTCACTAAGCTCCTATTAGAAATTTAGTATGTGGTTCCATTATGAAGATAAATAAACAGAAGTATTAGTGACATCTTCAAATTTGACACAAGAAATCACAGATATTAAAGATAACTCGAAACTTCATTGAGATTTTATTTCATTCTCTTTAAATAATAATATATGAGAACATATGTCACCATATAACAAATTAGATGTTTTAAAAGTATTTTAATAACTATATTTCCATAATATTGATTTCTTTGCAATACTGCATATTACAATTTGTACATGTAAAAACATTATTTTGAAAATGGTTCACCAAATTTCCAAAGGGGCACAAGAACAAAGAAAAATTATGAAGTTCTACAATATATGCTCTCTAAGTGTCTATACAGCTATGATATTTTAAGTAATAATTATCTAGCATATTTACAATTTTCTATCCTAACAAGTGAATAATTTGTAAACTTCTTAAAGCAAAGAAGAAATTAATAAAAACTGGAATATATCATGAGGTTTCCAGTACTTTAATACACTTTAGAGGGCTAAAGCATCTGAACATGAGATTGAAAAGAGCAAGAAGGAACAGAAACAAACTCAGCGGCTGCATTTTTGGGGTGTTAAGGGGTAGGAGTGTGCGTCTTTGTGGGTCTTGCCACATTTGTCTTGCTTTGTTTGTAAAGACCCTTGTCTTGAATTCATTGTGATTTACTGATTCCAATTCTTGGCTTCATCAATATTCTTGCTACTCTACACCTTCTGAATCACTTCTTGACACTAGATCCAAGCAGTCTTGAGATCTTTAGAAAAGAAACTTTCAACAATGCTTTAGAAATTATTAATGAAAGATTCTTAAGGAATTAGAGTTTTATATGAGAACTCTAGTGGAGTATCTAAGGATCAATAGTAGTTGGATAATTAGAGGATAGATTACAGGATATTGCTTTCTTCTTTTCTGATGCTGGGGTATCTAATGAGCCTCTTCATTGCTTTGAAATTTTTCTCTTTATTTTTTGATTTGCAGCAGTTTGACTGTTATGTGTCTTGAGGTTTTCTTTGTATTTTTTTTTTGGCATTGTTCTGAGTTTATTGGATCTTTTTCATTAATTGGATGTTTTTCATTAATTGTAGGAACTTTTCAGCAATCGTTTATTTCTATATTCTATAATTCTTCTGCATCGTTCTCTTTCCTCTTTCCATCTGGGACCCCCGCATTACACACATTAGGTAATTTTATTTGAACAATTTCTTTGGCATGTTTATATTTCATTTTAGAGTATTTATATTGATCAGTATTCAAAGTCCACTGATATTTTCTTCTGTTATATCCCGTATGAAATTTAGCTCATCAAGCAAACTCCTCATTTTTATATTATATCCCTTTAATTCTGCTATTTCTGTTAGTGTCTTTTTTGGTGTTTACTCTTCTCTGTTGAAATTATCTATCTTTCATTTATTAGTCATCTACCTGTTTTAATTATTTTATACTTCTCAAAATTATTTTATAATCTTTCTGGGCAACCTATTTTATACTTTTTCTGGGCAACCTGACTATAGTGGTTATTTTTTGTTTATTTTGATTTTGAGTTACTTTTTCTTATTTATTTATATGTCTCAAAAGAGATATATTTGTCAAAAATCTTCTTTACACTAAAAATTTGCCAAAATTATAAAATTCTTCTTTACATAAAAATGCGTATAAATTAAAAAGAGTGAAATTTTCTCTGAGAAAACATCTTGCCTCTTGCTCTGTCAGCCTGTTGATGAAAGGAATTGAGTCAATTTTATCATTGCTGAGCTTGGTTTTGGATTTATTGTGCCATTACATAGATTCAGTTTATCTCTGGCTCAGATATTTTAAAAGTTGCATGAAAATAATTCCTTAAAAAATAAAAATAAGGGCCTCTCCTGGTGGCACAGCGTTTGAGCACTGGGCTGCAAGGCTGCCTGCAACCTCTGCAGTGCCGGTTTGATTCCCAGCCACTGCAAGTGTCCCACATGGTGCACAGACCTCTCCTGCCCTGCCCCTTGCTCCCCTTAGCAGTGTGTTTCTTCAGTCTGCCTGTTCTGTCTCCTGCTCTGGCTCTGGTGAATTCTCTCATCCTCCTGTGCTTCTAACTGTACCCAGTGCTTGTATAAATAAATAAATAAAATCTTTTAAAAAATTAAAAGATAAAAATAAAACATTTATTTTATCAGGTCTTAGATGGTGAGCACCTGTGTGGTTTTTCAGAAATCTTTGTGCTTTATCACTGAATAACAATACTCTCAAATCTCCAAAGATACATAGATATAGATATAGATAGATATAGATATATAATCTTCCACTCCCTAAACTCTTTCTGTCTCTTCCCTCTACCAAGCTGACAGTTTTTGTTTTTAAACTTCTGGGGAATTCCCTTTACTTTCCCATTCTACTGTCATCTTTCTCTTTTTCTGAAAGTACAGTCTATGGTAGTCTTCTACAAAGCACACTGTGAAAACCTGACACATATTTGCATATATCTCTGCCCCTATTTCTTATTCCCAGCAGTGAGCAGGATTATACCCCATGTTTCATCAAAGTGCTATGTGTTTTGAGGCATCTCTCATTTTTCTTGTCCTTATGGTTTGAATGACTCCCCTTGCCACTGTTTTACACTCAGTAAGGGCTCACAGTAAAAATTTGATAAGCTTGTTTGTCGCTGGAGTTCCCTATGGATTATAATCCGTCATGATAGTCACCATTATATCACTTTCAATTGAAATAGAGGCCAACCTTATCCTTTATAGTTAGAATTAACTGTTCATACTATTAGATTGTTGCCCTAATGTGACAGCTACAAGTTTACATTTGTTTACAGAAAGTAGCAATAAATTGGCATACATGATGTTGCAGCTTAGGAATACAATCTTACAAATTCTGGTTAGGTCAGTGCATTGACATATATAAGAAGCTGATGTCTTGCTAATTAAAACAAGAATATTTTAAATCTTTCAGTTATGTCACAGGTACAGGAACAACTGAAGTTTCTCTTTTCTAAAGGTGACTGTACTGAGGCTTCAGCATTGTCCCAGAAGCCTGAAAAGAGTAAGGTTTTTCTATGGACTACAATGCAACAGAAAGGTGACAGCAAATAAGAAGTGAACTGAGTGACAGCGGTTTGGGCAGAGGCTGCCTAGAAAACCAAAGCAGCTTTCCCATGAGTTGGAAGAAAGATAAAGAAATTGCTTATAAGCAGTGGAATAGGAACCAAGGTTTGCAGAGAAGGAAGAATGGTAAAGCATAGAAGTGGGGAAGAAATAGAAAAAAAATCCTATACCTGTAGCTGTTCATTTGCTTGTTTGTTAGGTTGCCTGCAGTGTTAGGCATTTGGAAAATAGGCACTAATAAAATTTGCCAACTCTGTATGGCCAATGATTGTGCCATACCTTTTTATCTTCATACCTATATGTCTTGTACTTGGATATCTCCCACCTACCTTAAACCTTGATGAGGCCAACTTCTTTTAACCATTGGGTCTAGACTTAGATGATGTCTTCTGAAATGGAGTCCTACTTGACTGGGAGATGGTCACTTGTGCTTTCTCATTCTCAGACTCATTTAAGCAGCCCAATAGAGTAAAAATATCTATAGAGCAAAGTCCACATCTTATTGGATTTCTATCTCCCATACACATGGCAAAGTCACAGCTTTGTAATCAGTGCTTAGAAATATTTATTGGATGAATGAATGAATAAATGAATTAATACAGACAGTAATTGTTTATATTTTTCCCATGTCAGAAAAAATATTTTTAGAAGGAAAGAACTTTGCAGAGTAACATATTTTTTCCTAAAGAAATGAAAGGCTTGAAGCAATGTCACTGCTGAGGAGATATGTTGGTTAAGCAGTCCCTGTCTCACATGCCTTTCTCTGCAGGACAGTCTTTGGATCAATTTGTTGTGATAGGCAGTGCTGGCATGCCCACAGTTAGAATGACAGGACACACTGAGTCCAGTTGATCAGGGAAGTCTCTAGTTTCTCTTATTCCCTTCTTGTATTTTATGGAGAGGAGTCTCAATGTAGCTAAGTAATTATCCTACTACTTCTTACCTAGACATCCTTCACATGACTCCAGGGAAAGTCAGATGAGACAATATGAATGTCCTCTTTTTTTTTTTTTTTTTAAATATTAAATTTTATTTTTATATTCCCCCATACAATTGCAAACGCCCCATTCTGACCCCAATCCTTCCCCTCCCACCCCCACCCCCAAAAAAGTGTCTCTGGTTCATAGTTTTTTTGTTGATTTTGATTTTCACTTTCTTATAGTTATTCATTTTCCTGGTCCCTTATTTAAGTTTTCTAGATTCCTGCTATGAGTGAGACCATCCGGTATTTTTCTTTTTCTTTTTGGCTTATTTCGCTGAGCATGATCCCTTCCAGTGCCATCCATGTTGCTGCAAATTGCATGTGTTTATCTTTTTGAATGCTGAGTAATATTCCATGGTATATATGTACCACATCTTCTTGATCCAGTCATCTATTTTTGGGCATTTGGGTTGTTTCCAAAGCTTAGCTATTGTAAACAGTGCTGCTATAAACATAGGAGTGCAGGTGCTCTTTGGAATTGATGTTTCTGTGTCCTTTGGGTAAATACCTAGGAGTGGAATTGCTGGATCATATGGAAGCTCTATGTTTAGTAGGTCCAGAAATCTCCACACAGCTCTCCATAGTGGTTGGACCAGTTTGCACTCCCACCAACAGTGCACAAGAGTTCCTTTTTCTCCACATCCTCGCCAACATTTGTTGTTGCTAGTTTTTTTAATATGTGCCATTCTCACTGGTGTGAGATGGTATCTCATGGTAGTTTTGATTTGCATTTCCCTGATTACAAGTGATGTTGAACATTTTTTCATATGTCTGTTGGCCATTTTCATTTCCTCTTCAGAGAAGTTTCTTTTTAGCTCTTCTGCCCATTTTTTGACTGGATTATTTTCTTTGTTGTTGCTGAGTCTCATCAGCTCTTTGCAGATTTTTGTGATCAGTCCTTTATCATTAGTGTTGGGTGCAAAAATGTTCTCCCAGTTGGTGGGGCTTCTCTTTGTTTTTGTTATTGTCTCTTTTGCTGTGCAGAAGCTCTTTAATTTGATGTAGTCCCAGCTGTTTATCTTTCTCTTCACTATCACTGCTTTGGGTGATGTGTCTGTAAAGATGTCTTTGATGTGCAAATCCCGTAGTGTTTCGCCTATATTTCCTTCTATGTATTTTATGGTTTCAGGTCTTATGTCTAGTTCTTTAATCCATTTTGAGTTGATTTTTGTGTATGGTGTGAGGTAGTGGTCAAGCTTCATTCTTTTGCATGTAGCGACCCAGTTTTCCCAGCACCATTTATTGAACAAACTTTCTTTGCTCCAATGCATATTCTTTGCTCCTTTGTCAAAGATTAGTTGACCATAAATCTGTGGGTTTATTTCTGGATTTTCTATTCGATTCCATTGGTCTGTATGTCTGTTCTTGTTCCAATACCATGCAGTTTTGATGATTATGGCTTTGTAGTATAGTTTGAAGTCTGGGAGTGTGATGCCTCCATTTCCTTCTTTTTTTTTCAGTAGAGCTTTGGCTATTCGGGTTTTTGGTGATTCCATATGAATTTCATCAATAATTGTTCTATTTCTTTGAAGAATGCCATTGAGATTTTGATTGGAATAGCATTGAATCTGTATATTGCTTTTGGTAGGATGGCCATTTTAATAATGTTTATTCTTCCAATCCATGAGCAGGGGATGTCTTTCCATTTCTTTGTGTCTTCTTCTATTTCTTTTAACAGTGTTTTATAGTTTTCTTTGTATAGGTCCTTTACCTCTTTTGTTAGATTTATTCCCAAATATTTGATTTTTTTGTTTCGATAATAAAAGGGGTGGTTTTTTTGATTTCTTCTTCTTCAGATTTATTGTTTGTGTATAGGAAGGCCACTGACTTTTGCGTGTTGATTTTGTATCCTGCCACTTTACTGAATTGATTGATGAGTTGAATTAGTTTTTCTGTGGAGATTTTGGGGTTCTCTATGTATATTATCATATCATCTGCAAATAGTGATAGTTTGACTTCTTCTTTTCCTATTTGGATTCCTTGGATGTCTTTCTCTTGTCTTATTGCTCTGGCTAGGACTTCCAGTATTATATTGAAAAGCAGTGGTGAGAGTGGACATCCTTGTCTTGTTCCAGATCTTAATGGAATTGCTTTCAGCTTTTCACCATTGAGAATGATACTGGCTGTTGGCTTGTCATAGATGGCCTTTATGATGTTGAGGTATGTTCCTTGTATCCCAAGAATTTCAAGGGCTTTTATCATGAATGGGTGTTGCACTTTGTCGAAAGCTTTCTCAGCATCTATTGATATTATCATATGGTTTTTATATTTCTTTTTGTTGATGTGTTGGATAACGTTGATTGATTTTCGGATGTTAAACCATCCTTGTGCCCCTGGAATGAATCCAACTTGGTCGTGGTGAATTATCTTATGGATACATTGTTGGATTCTGATAGCTAAAATTTTATTGAGGATTTTTGCATCAGTGTTCATTAGGGAGATTGGCCTATAGTTTTCCTTTTTTGTGTTGTCCTTATTCGGTTTTGGTATTAGTGTAATATTGGCTTCATAGAACGTGTTTGGTATTGTCCCTTCCTTCTCAATTTTTTGGAAGAGTTTGTGAAGGATAGGCACTAATTCGTCTCTGAATGTTTGGTAGAATTCATTTGTAAATCCATCAGGTCCTGGGCTTTTGTTTTTGGGGAGGTTTTTAATTACCATTTCAATTTCGCTGCTTGTAATTGGTCTGTTTAGGTGTTCTATTTCTTCTTTATCTAGCTTTGGGTGATTGTAGAGTTGTAGGAATTTGTCCATCTCCTCTAGATTGTTGAACTTGTTTCCATATAACTGTTCATAGTAGTTACTGATTATTCTTTTGATTTCTGCTGTGTCCGTTGTGATTTCTCCTCTTTCATTTATGATTCTGTGTATTTCCTTTGTGAGCCTGGCTAGGGGTTTGTCTATTTTATTGATTTTTTCAAAGAACCAGCTCTTGGTTTCATTGATCTTTTGGATTGTTTTTTAGTTTCAATTTCATTTATTTTGCTTTGGTTTTATTATTTCTTTTCTTCTACTGGTTCTGGGGTTTTTTTGTTGTTCTTTTTCTAGATCTTTGAGCTTCGAGATTAGGTTGTTTCTTTGAGTTCTTTCTTGTTTTTTGATGTGAGCTTCTATTGCTATATATTTTCCTCTTATTACTGCTTTTGCTGCATCCCATACATTTAGGATATTGGTGTCCTCCTTGTCATTCAATTCAAAGAATTTTTTAATTTCTTCTTTGATCTCCTCGTTAGTCCAGTGGTCTTCAGTAGTGTGGCTTTTAATCTCCATGAGGTAGGATAGTTCCTTGCCTTCTTTTTATGATTTATTTCTAGTTTGATGCCTTCGTGGTCAGAAAAGATGGTTGGTATGATTTCAATCTTGGTGTATCTGTTGATGTTTGTCTTGTGCCCCAGTATGTGATCGATCCTGGAGAATGATCCGTGTGCGCTTGAGAAAAATGTGTACTCCGTTTTTTTTGGGTTTAGTGTTCTATAGATGTCTGTTAAGCCCAAATGCTCTAGGTCCTTATTTAGAGCTTTAGTTTCTTTACTTATTTTTTGTCTTGTTGATCTATCCATTGTTGATAGTGGTGTGTTGAAGTCTCCCACTACATATGTGTTTTCTCTGATGTCTGTTTTCAGAGAGGACAACAGTTGTCTGATATATTTTGGTGCTCTTTCGTTTGGTGAGTATATGTTAATGAGTGTTATTTCTTCTTGAAGTATTGTCCCCTTAATCATAATGTAGTGACCATTGGGGTCTCTTTTTATTTTTTTGAGTTTGAAGTCTGTTTTATCTGATATAAGTATAGCTGTTCCTGCTTTCTTTTTTGGCCCATTTGCTTGTAGGATTGTTTTCCATCCTTTGACTTTGAGCCTATTTTTATCTTTTGTAGCTAAATGTGTTTCCTGGAGACAGCAAAAGGTTGGGTTTTGTTTCTTAATCCAGGCTGCAACTCTGTGTCTTTTTATTGAAGAGTTTAGTCCATTTACATTTAGAGTTAATATTGATATGTTAGCATCTGTATTTGCCATTATGTTTGTCTTTCCTTTGATTTTATTTATTTATTCTTTTAATAACTTTTTTTTTTTTTTTTGGTCTTCTTTCGTTGTTATTCGTCCCTCTGAGGTTCTGGCTTCAGGATTCCTTGTAGTATTTTTTGGAGTGGGGGTTTAGTCGCAATGAAATTCCGGAGTTTCTCTTTGTCTGGGAAGGTCCATATTCTTTCTTCATGAGGAAAGAGAGCTTTGCGGGATAGAGTATTCTTGGTTGGCATCTGTTTTCTTGGAGTCTGTTGACTATGTCCCTCCACTCTCTCCTTGCCCGTAGTGTTTCTTCAGAGAAGTCTGATGTCAGCCTGATTGGTTTTCCTTTGAATGTTATCTGTTTCTTCCCTCTTGTCAGCTTCATTATTTTTTCCTTGTCCTGGATTCTTGGAGCTTTACTATTATGTGTCTTGCTGTGTTTTTCCTTTTGTCGTGGAAGTTTGGTGTTCTTCTTGCTTCTTGTATATCAATTTTCAGCTCCTTCTTCTCATTTGGGAAGTTCTCTTCAATTATATCCATGAATATTTTCTCTGTTCCTACATCTCTCTCCTCTCCTTCTGGAATTCCTATAACTCTTATATTTCCTTTCCTCATGGAGTCAGATAGTTCCCGAAGTCTTTCTTCATTCTTTTTCCTTCGTACTTCTCTTTCCTTTTCTGTTTTGGTTCTTTTTATTTCTGTGTCTTCAAGATTACTTATTCGTTCTTCCATTTCATCTATTCTGCTTTCATTGCTTTTCCCAGAGTTCTTTAGTTCCTCCATTAATTCTTTGATCTCCTGCATTTCTCTTACTTCCCTCTTTAGGGACTCAATTTCCTTCTTCTGATCTATCACTTTTTTAATCATGGCAATTTTAAATTCTCTTTCTGGAAGGCTCAGAAGTTCTTCCAAGTCGCTGTCGTTGCAATCTGGGGAGTGGTTTTCTTTTTGTGGCGTGCTTCTTTCCTGAGGAGTTTTTAGGTTGCGTGTGGTTCTTCTACTCCCTACTGTCTGTTTTCTAATTTGTCGTATGCGTTGGGACACTGTGTTGCTCGGACTGACTGACATCTTGGGTGAACTTCTCCGCTCCCCTCTGGCTCTTCCAGGAGCCATCTCTGTCTTCTGGGGGAGCTTTCTGCTGGTTTTAGGCAGTTTTTACTGAAGAAATGTCCCTGTTCTCAAATGGCGAAGCGGGATGCAGTCCCTGCGCCTCCGGTTTCAGGCACACTCTTCTGCGCACCCGGTCTGCCCCGGACGTGGGTGCCTGCTCCCTCTGTGGGCTCAGACTGCTGGTCGGAAGGGGCCTGGCGTGGAATAACTTCCCGGCTGGCCACTGGGTCCTCCAGAAACCTTCTGCCCTTTTCAAGCAGACTTAAGAAATGTCCTGTTTTATAGGGTGTTAGTGACTTTTTTTTCCCTGTCGCTAGGTGGCGCCAGAGATCTCTCCTATTGTCCTTGGGGGGCTGTTTTTCGCCTCCCCCCACCCCGTGGGACAGAGAACAGAGCGGGAATGGTAGGGTACACCTCAACAGCTTTGGGGTGCTGTGTCTGCCTTGTGCCCCACCGTCGTGGAGAAACCACGCCCCGAATTTTCGTGCCCCGGGTCTCAGTTCAAAGCCCTCAGGTCCAGGACGCGGGCTGTAGCCCAGTTCAGTGGCGCGGGAATGGCGCCTTTTGCACCGCTCCCGTGCCTGGGCGCCTGGTTCCTGCTTACTCAGGGAGGGACCTTCACCTCAGTGAGGACCTCCGTGCGTCTCCCCGCAAGCCTAGGTCGTCTCCCCGCAAGCCTAGGTCGCAGGCGCGGGGACCTGGGCAGCCGCGATCCTGGTCTGCACTTGCTTTTCAAGCGCGCCAGGCGCGCCGCGTTTCCCGCGCAGGCTTACCGGCAGCCCGGGCTGTGTGCGCGTCTCCCGGGGTCTTTGTTCTTCTCTAATGGCGCCCGGAGCCGTTTGCTCACCGCCGCAGTGGATCCTGCAGGGTTCGCCTCAGCTCCCGTTCACGGGGTGTGGTGGCTGCAATAGTTCCTTTCCGCTCACAGTCCCGCTTGCTGCGTTGTTTGTTCTTGTTGGTTGTTTTGGTTTGTTGTTTCCTCCTCTCTGCCAGTCGGAGAGTGCCGCCTCTGTGGGCGGGGGAGGGGAGCAGGGTTCTGCGCTTCCCTCCCTTCTAGTCCTCTTTTATGGCCACTTTCTTCTTCGGGCAGTTCGCTGGCGTCACCCGTTTATCTTCCGTGTCCCAGTTCTCACTGGGACCTGCCGCTTTTCCTCCCTATTCACTTTTTTTAATGGGAGATCTTACTCTCAGTGTCTCCTCGCCGCCATGTTGCTCCGCCCCCCCTCGAATGTCCTCTTTATGCATCAGTCAAATCTTCATATCTCAGAATTGCCAATAATATCAAGGGTTTTAGACTGTTTTGCCTATATGTTATTATGATAATTTTCAACAGAAAAAACTGAAGTCAGGGTAATGTACATTAGGAGAGGGGAGAACATGGAGTCACTTTTTGGGAAAAATGTACATTTGTGAAAGTCATGTATACTGACATGAAAATAATTGCTGGATGTGTTACACTTTGATACTTTTGACCACTTGAACAGGGAAAAATATATTCTGTATTTTATAAAAGGTTTCTATCAAAAAAGATTCTAAATCATGAATGTTTTTATAAATGGGTAATCAGAAACATATATACCAAACTAGATAAAAATTGGCTATGGAATAATGACAAAATGATAAAGAACATGGTAAAATAACAATAAAAACAAAAACCAACCACTCAGTAGCAGCATCCCCTAATATCAGTGCTCATGACAAAACTGGAGAATGTTACTTACTATTCTTATACTCAAGAAATCTAAAGCTCAAAGAAGCTAAATGAGTTGTTCAAGTTAACTTAGCAAAGTAAATATTTATGTTCAAGTTCATTTGCTTTTAATAACTACTTCCTCTTTAAGTTTTCTTACCTTCTCCTGTTTCTCAGGGTTGCTTAAGCCAAAATAGTGTATATTTGCACTTGAATAGTAAATAGTGAATGAATATCCAAAACTGATAATATTCCTACATAAAGATTCACACATAGATCTAAATCAGGATATATTTCTATATTTTATATATATAACAACTTTTTTCTAGTAGTAACATCTCTGTATACTTATTTTCAATTAGAAAAAAGAAAAGAAAGGGAAGAATTATACATGAATTTAAGGCAAAAGCCAGTGCTCCCCAGGGAAGGAAAGTTAGCAGTCTCATAGCTGCATCAAAATATTTTACTGTATACACAATATATAAATGCTATATATTACATCCCTAGCAAAATATTCTCTTTCCACTTCATAAGGCTGCTGAAACAACATATTGGATAACTTAGGTTTTAAATTGAGAATTCTCTAGGATTGAGTCCTTAGGCCTTTCAACCCTTTGCTCACCGTCATGGTGATCTCATTTAAACTCATGTATTATAATCTATATTCCAATTATTTGAAATTCATATCTTCAGCTCAGACCTTGCTCCCAAATTCTAGGCTTATATAAGCAATTTCTCCTCAATAGTTTCTCTTGGGAGTCTAATTAAAAATCAGTCCAAAACTGAATTGATCTTCAGTGAATAAGATTTGGTCCACCCATAATCATCTTTATACAAGGAAAAGGCTTTTCTTTGATTAGGTTGGATCAAAAATATTAGTGTATCAATAATTTATTTCTCATATTGCACATAATTTTTTTTATAAATCCTGTTGATTCTGACTGAAAAAAATATACTCAGACCATCCATTTCTTGCCATCTCTTTTACTATAATTGCCATGATCTCTTGCTTGGATAATTACAATAGCCTCCCAACTGTTCTAGCTTTTTACTCTTGACCGTCTCTAGTCCATTCTGAACACAGAAGACCAAATATGCTATGTCATGTCATTACTCTGCTCTAAATCCTCTCATTGTCGAAGTCCATAAAACAGCCATTGTCCTTAGAGGACCTGGTCTTTTGGCCTCTCTGACTTTATCTGCCACTGTTCCTCTTACTTACTTTGCTGTTGTCCCAGTGGATTCTTTTGTGCTGGCCAGCAAGTTGTAAGCCTCTTGTTCTAGCTGTTCCTTCCAGATGGAAAGTTTGTCAAGATACACGAAATGGCTAATTTCCTCACATCTATCAAATTTTCCTTCAAATTAAAAAAAAAAAAAACTCCCTCATTTTAGTAAATCAGTCTACAGAGATTTACTTTTGCAGGAAGGGGTGCTAAATTACCTTAATTATAACTAATTTACATTTGCTCTGAAGGTATTCATTTTCTTACTTAAAAAATTTCCTTCAATTTTTTCTTCTCAATGAATTTAATCTAAATACTTTAATAGTGAAACTAATCCCTTACTCTTTTATAGCATTTACTATCTGCTAACATATTATATGATTTAGTTTTCTATTTTAATTTTATTATTTACCCTACTCAAAAATATAAGATACACAGTGAAGGTCTCTTATATGATTCTTTCATTGCTGTATTCCAAGTGCATAGAACATCCTGGTACATAGGAACAAATAAATATTTGATTAATTGAATTACATTCCTCAAGCCTCTAAATATGTGACATTCCAGGGACTATTCAAGCTTTAACTGCACACTTCAGCCTTTATGAATCAAACTTATGCCTAGTTGAAAAAATTAGTTATGCCTGCTGAGGAAGATATATATTAAGAATGAACTAGTTCAATTGCAAAACTAAAGTTAAAAGAGAAAATATATTATTTATTTTATACTTTTTCACATCTGAGTGCAACCACCAGTATGTGAACTCATTTCTGAGCCTCACCAAATTCCTTGAATTAAATCAAACATACTGAATTGGTATTTCTGGAAATAGATAACTGTTGAAATAAATAACTAAAAATACTTTTTATTAACCATAATTTATAGCAATGCCACTTTCTGTAATAGACTTTACACTCCATCTATAGCAGATACTCTCTTTTATTTTAGGTCTGACTGACAGTCACTTGCACTCACCTGTCTTCAGAGGCACAATAGTAATTGTGTCTTGTATGCCCATCATTTCTAGTTACATTGATAAAGACTGTCTCAACAAAATATTGATCTATTGTGAATTTCCATAAAACCAAAGCTAAGAGAATTTAATTATAATTATGATGGTGTTATATTCACCTAAGTAAGTCAAACAACTTCTTCAACAAAAATAAAATATATATTGCATGCATGTTGACACAACCCTTCATCAAACCATGCAAATCTCTGAGTCTAGATACAGAATCAGGATTCTTTCAAATGCAAGGTCCCAAACAGCTCTACCTGTCATTGTCAGGTGGGATAACACTCATTCATCACTTCTTAAAAATTTAATAGTACTAAAAAAATAAGGTTTTTGATCATCTTTCATATGTCAGGCACAATTTCTAGCTTTCATTATATATTATCATAATTACACTATCACTGCAAAGTAAAATTGTTAGTCACACTTCAAAGAAACAAATATACAAGCAGAGACAATGGGTAAACAATGAAATAACAGATAAATATCTGTATAACAAGTATCCATATTTATGAACTTCTAATCACTGATGTATAATACAGTGAGGCAATGGCAAAATTACAGTGGGACCTAACTGAACCAAGGGATCAGGGAAGGTTTCCTCAAGTAACATTTAATTGGATATCTGAAGCAGGAGCTAGACATATGCAGTATGATTGGGAGAATTGGAAAATTGTTTTGTACAATGTCTTAAGGGGATGAAAGCCAGCAAGGTCAGAGAAAGAGGGAGGGAAGAGAGGGAGGAAGGGAGAGAGGGATAGAGTAAGCTAATAGCGGGAATTAAGAGCAGGTAAGTGTGATCTCAGATGCTAGATACCAGTTCAAGTTAAAGCATAAGATAGAGCATGGGATGTGTAATTTCACCTGGATGTATAGATGCCACATCATTGAAAAAACTACTGATTTAAAAAACAACATTGATGTACTACAAATTCATAAAACTCAGAACCTAGATACCTGAAGTTTTAAATGAAAGTAAAGTACCAAGAATAAATTATTGAAATGACTAAATGTATTGAAAGTCAGGAACAGTCCTTCATCTTCAGCATCTCTGGGACCTAGATTCCTATAACTTGAAAGTACTTGGAGTGATGAGCTGTTCTTAACAAAGGAAGCATAACTGACACACTGGGGAGTTTTGAAAAACATACATTAACAAAATTCTACACATATAAGTTTTACCTAATTCAGGAGAAAGTGACTGAGGATGGAACACTTTGATTTATTTAAAGCTATACAAAGAAAACTATAAAACACTGTTAAAAGAAATAGAAGAAGACACAAAGAAATGGAGAGACGTCCCCTGCTCATGGATTGGAAGAATAAACATTATTAAAATGGCCATCCTACCAAAAGCAATATACAGATTCAATGCTATTCCAATCAAAATCTCAATGGCATTCTTCAAAGAAATAGAACAATTATTGATGAAATTCATATGGAATCACCAAAAACCCCAAATAGCCAAAGCTCTCCTGAAAAAAAAAGAAGGGAATGGAGGCATCAGACTCCCAGACTTCAAACTATACTACAAAGCCATAATCATCAAAACTGCATGGTATTGGAACAAGAACAGACATACAGACCAATGGAATCGAATAGAAAATCCAGAAATAAACCCACAGATTTATGGTCAACTAATCTTTGACAAAGGAGCAAAGAATATGCATTGGAGCAAAGAAAGTTTGTTCAATAAATGGTGCTGGGAAAACTGGGTCGCTACATGCAAAAGAATGAAGCTTGACCACCACCTCACACCATACACAAAAATCAACTCAAAATGGATTAAAGAACTAGACATAAGACCTGAAACCATAAAATATATAGAAGGAAATATAGGCGAAACACTACGTGATTTGCACATCAAAGACATCTTTACAGACACATCACCCAAAGCAGTGATAGTGAAGGCAAAGATAAACAGCTGGGAGTACATCAAATTAAAGAGCTTTTGCACAGCAAAAGAGACAATAACAAAAACAAAGAGAAACCCCACCAACTGGGAGAACATTTTTGCACCCAACACTAATGATAAAGGACTGATCACAAAAATCTGCAAAGAGCTGATGAGACTCAACAACAACAAAGAAAATAATCCAGTCAAAAAATGGGCAGAAGAGCTTAAAAGAAACTTCTCTGAAGAGGAAATGCAAATGACCAACAGGCATATGAAAAAATGTTCAACATCACTTGTCATCAGGGAAATGCAAATCAAAACTACCATGAGATACCATCTTACACCAGTGAGAATGGCACATATTAAAAAAACTAGCAACAACAAATGTTGGCGAGGGTGTGGAGAAAAAGGAACTCTTCTGCACTGTTGGTGGGAGTGCAAACTGGTCCAACCACTGTGGAAAGCTGTATGGAGATTTCTGGACCTACTAAACATAGAGCTTCCATATGATCCAGCAATTCCACTCCTAGGTATTTACCCAAAGGACACAGAAACATCCATTCCAAAGAACACCTGCACCCCTATGTTTATAGCAGCACTGTTTACAATAGCTAAGCTTTGGAAACAACCCAAATGCCCAAAAATAGATGACTGGATCAAGAAGATGTGGTACATATATACCATGGAATATTACTCAGCATTCAAAAAAGATAAACACATGCAATTTGCAGCAACATGGATGGCGCTGGAAGGGATCATGCTCAGCGAAATAAGCCAAAAAGAAAAAGAAAAATACCGGATGGTCTCACTCATAGCAGGAATCTAGAAAACTTAAATAAGGGACCAGGAAAATGAATAACTATAAGAAAGTGAAAATCAAAATCAACAAAAAACTATGAACCAGAGACACTTTTAGGGGGGCGGGGGTGGGAGGGGAGGATTGGGGTCAGAATGGGGGGGCTGCAATTGTATGGGGAATATAACAATAAAATTTATTAAAAAAAAAAAAGAAAAATTCATGTTTTGGAAAGAATAAATGATGTTACCATAAAAAAAAAATAAATAAATAAAGCTATACAGGAAATGTGATGTGTAGTGACACTGACAACCACCAAATTGTGGAAGCTTTTAATTGTCTGGGCCTTATTAAAAATTCAAGAGCAAAGATATCCTTAGCTATGGCTTAGGGTTAAGTTGAATATGATCCAAGTTTTTTTCAAACTCATGTCCATAGCTATAACATGTTGTAGAGAAATGATGTTTATAAACAAAAGCAAAAGCACTATAAGAGGGGCCTCCCCGGTGGCGCAGCGGTTGAGCGCTGGGTTGCGAAGCTGCGCGCGGCCTCTGCGGCGCCGGTTCGATCCCCGGCTGCTCCCCGGCCACCAGAGGAGGGTCCCACATGGCGCGCAGACCTCTCCTGCCGCCCACTGCTCCCCTCAGCAGTGTACTTCGGTCCCTCTGCCTGCTCTGCTCCCCACTCTGGCTCTGGTGAATTCTTTCGCCCTCCCGCGCTTCTGACTGTACCCAGTGCATGTATAAACAAAACAAACAAACAAACCAGCAAACAAATAAATAAAGCATGCCTCTATAAAAAAAAAAAAAAAAAAAGCACTATAAGATTGTAAGAAACTAACCAAATATTAAAGGATTTCTATTATACTTTATAAGACAGTAAAAAATACATACTTTCTCAAAACTTTTAACTATCAGTTACAAGCAAAGGAATTTTAACCTTAATTAACCAGAAAATTCAGATGATAAAAATTATTATGTTCTAAATATGTAAGTTACCTGAGTTTTCTTTATTAGAATAGCTTTACATTGAAGCTGTTGGTACTATTTTATCTTATATTGCTATCCTACCTCTTCTGCTTTACATTTCTCTTTCATAGTTCTATATTTACCCTATGCATTGTGCATCTAATTAAAAGCTTAATTGTCTACATAATACTATAAGTCAGATATTAGAGATAACCTTTGAGGATGTGGAAAGTATGTATATCTGTGTTGATTGTACATATATACACAAATGCACATGTACATTTTTAATACAGTTTAGCTCCACTTTTCATTTAACAGTTTGTGATAGCATTCCCTATGTAAACATGCATAAATACTCATTTTATTGGTTACATAAAATGCTATACTATATAACCAGTTATATTATTATTTTCACGTTAATAGAAGAGTTTGTTTCAGATTTTTACCTATATAAGTAATGATGCAATAATCATTCCTGGATGTAGGTACTTACATCAGCATTAAAAAAATAGAGAATAGATTTCTTAAAAACAGCAATGCATGGTAAAGAATATGTGCATTGTTTAAATTACCAGATATGGCAACTGACTTTACCTAAGGTGTTTTTCATTTATTGAGGTACCATTGGTTTACAACACTGTATATGTTTCAGGAGTACAGTTCCATATCTCTTCACAGTATATTGTCACACCGTGCCCACCCACTAAAATTCCCAGGGTCCTCCACCACGGTACATTGAACTATATCCACTCTTAGCTCTCTCTCTGGTAATATCAGTTCTGCAGTCAGAATGCAAAGGTTGTTTTAGTCTGACTTTGTTTGTTCTTTTGCTCTGTTTATTTGTATTCCAAATATAAGTGAAATCATCCAAAATTTATCTTTCTCTTACTGAATTATGTCACTTCACATAATCCTCTCCAGTTCCATTCATGTTATTACAAATGGCAACATTTCATCTTTATATATAAATATAACAAAGCAGAATTCCATTGTGTACATATACTACATCTTCACTCACTCATCTATCTATCTTTGGGCACTTAGGTGGTTTTCATATCTTGGTTATTATAACTAGTGCTGCAGTGAACATATGAGTGCATATCTCTTTTCAAATTAGTATTTTTATATTATTCAAATACATATCTCAGATTGGAATTGCAGGATCATATAGTGGATCTATTTTTCAAATTTTAAGAAACTTCCATACTGTTTACCATAGAGACTGGACCAGTTTAAATTCCCACCAACAGTACGGAAGTATATTTCTTTACACCTTCACCAATTCTTTTTCTTTATGTTCATTGTTATATAGGGCCTTTTCACAGATGCGAGGTGATAAATCTTTGTAGTTGTTATTTATATTTCCATGATAAATGATGGTGAAAATTTTTCATGTGCCTGTTGGCCATCTGTCTGTCTTCCTTGGAGAAATATCTAGCTCTTTTCTCCATTTTCTGATAAAGTCATTTGCTTTCTGTTCATGAATTATGAGTCCTTATAAATCTTGAATATTACCACAATATTGGATGCATGGTTATTTTTTCCCATTCAGAGTTGTATTTTTGTTCTAATGAGTTTCTTCCACTTTATAAGGAAGTTTTTTTTTAATATGATACAGTCCCATTTACTTATTTTTGCTGTTTCCCCTGCCGCTGATACAGAGACCTCAAAGACATCATTGATGATGCCAATGTTACAAAACATATCACCCATGTTTCTGGTATATATTTTATGGTTTGAGCTTTTACATCCAATTGTTTAATCCATTTTGTATTAATTTTTGTGTTTAGTGTGCGATAATGGTGTAGATTCATTTTTTTCATGTCCAGTTTTACCAGCACCATGCATTGAAAAGACTCTCCTTTTAATTAATGTTTCAATTTACTTTCCTTGTAATTGGTTTGTTCAGGTTTTCAACTTCCTCCTGGCTTAATCTTGGAAGCTTGTATAACTCCAAGAATTTTCCAGTAATTATAGATTATTTAATTTTTTAACATAAAGATATTAGTAGTAGTCTCATGATCTTCTTGTATTTCCGTGATGTGTTATAAATCTCTTTCAATTTTGTTCTTGTTAGTGTTTTCCATCTTTCTTTTCTTTGTGAAAATGTCTAGATGGCCATCTATTCAGTTTATCTTTTTAAAGAACCAGCTCTTGATTTCATCCATCTTTTGTAGTGTTTTTAATTTCTCTTTTATCTTCACTGTCATGTTTTAAATTTTCTTCTTTCTATCAATACAAACTTTTGATTTTCCTTGTTCTTCATTTTTTGTTTCCTTAAGGGTAAAGTTATATGCTGTTTGAATTTTTTCTCATTTCTTGATATAGTTCAGTATTTCTATAAACTTCCCATTTAGTAGTGATCTTACTGCATCCCATAGGTTCTGATAATCCATGTCTGTAGTTTTACCTGTCTCCAGGTTTTTTTTTTCTCCTTTGATTTTCTCATTGACCAAGTTACTCTTCAGTAACATGTTGTTTTTGCTCAACATATTTGAGTTTTTGTCAACTTTCTTTATGATTGTAGTTTTATAACCTTGTCTCAGAAAAGATTTTGATATTTCAATCTTCATTAATTTATTGGCACTTGAGCACTTGCTTTGTGTCCCAGTATGTCAATTTTTGAGAATGTTCTCCGTGAACTAAGAATTTATACACAACTTTCTGGGAGTGGACTGTCCTGTAAATGTCTGCTAAACGCAGCCAGTCTAATTCTTCATTTAACACTGTTGTTTCCTCGTTGACCTGGGGCCTGTTTGCTCTGTTTGATAAATGAGATGTTCCTCTGTCTCTTCATTATACTTGGCTCACTGTGTTTATGTTTTTATGAATTAGGCTAAACCGTTTTCTTTTGTAGTTCAGTGATAATGTTCTTATGTTAGATTTGAAGGTTACAGGTTAATGGCCTAGGGTGTTGGCCTTGGATTCTCTGCTTTCTATTGTTATATAGACTGAAGCTTTGTCACCAATAAGGATTACTACAGCTGAGCTCAAGAGCCAGTGCAGGGTGAGGATCAAGATCTCAGTTCTATAGTGTGTGGGCCAGAGGAGGTGGTAAGAAGGTAGTAAGTGTCATTGTAGAGTTTCAAGGATACAGACTTCCTTGGGCGCTATAGGTGCTGAAGCTAAGGAGGGATCTGCAGTCATTGCCAGCTCAAGGCAGATTCCACTGGCAGAATTGTGCCTGTAGCCCCAACTACAACTGACCCCTCAACTGCAGTCTAGCTCTAATTTCAGCAGGTTTTATAAGCACAGTTTTTCCCCTGAGGCTTAGGAATGAGCAGAGTAGCTAGGGGCTGTGAACTTGGGCTGCAGGAAGGTACTGTAGGTGTTTGAAGTCTTAGTAGCAAGCAAGCTGTCAAAATGTCTTCCAAGCCCAGGCAGAGGAGGAGCAGGTAATTGGGGATTTGTGGGAAGTGGCTGAAAAGAACACCCTGGTGGTAGACCACACATTTCCAGCAATGGGATTCCAATAATTTAATGATGGTTTTCTTGATTCGTCCTGCAAGTCTTCATTTGTGTTTTTATTTTCTTTTTAAATCATCTATTGTGATTTTTTTTCCATTTGATATTGTAAGACTTTAGTATGTTCTCAGTAGTGCTTCTCTCTCCGCCCCCCACATATCCTGATTTATTATTTTTGAAAACATTTTGTTTTAGACCTATAAATTTATTTTGTGCTTAATTGTGTCATTTTGATAATTCAATTCTTTGTTATTTTTTCTTTTATTATGTTAGTCCTATAGGTGCCGATATACTAATTTATTCATGTGAACTTTTTTCTTTATATTGTTGATGTTCCCTAAGAGGAATACACACACACACGTATGCATACACATGTATACATATATACACATATATACATACATATATACATATACACACAAATATATTTGGGTATGTATTTCTTCAGTACACATAGAGATTTTCTCTGTAGTGTCTTGTGCTATAAAATGAAGTATGCTGCTGTGTTTTTGTTTGCTATTTTTTGTTATTTATTTGTTTGTCATGTAGGTAGTTTACATTTCCATTCATCTGGTGGACCCCCATTACCTTTTGTTAAGTCATCAAGGATAACGTTCTCTATTTTGTTTTTGTTTTTTTTTTTTCCCCTAGATAGAGATAAGAAGAAAGTGTACTCATCCCGGTCCAACTAGCTCATTTTGGAACCAGTTCAATTCACATACCCAGTTTACCTCTAGATCTACCAGTATTAGTAAATCAAACATGTTCTCCAAATCATTCCTGCAAGAAATCAGCTGGCAGAGACTCCTGGATCCATCCCAAGACCCAACTGATGGACTCTTTTGGGGGAGTCAAGAATTCCCGGTTTGTGTCCCAAAGGACAGATAGGATTTTCCTCTGCTGTTGGCCCTCTGCCTCTCACCCATAGCCCCTATGATAAAGTCTCACAGTAGAGAAAGAAATTGAAATGATGCTCTGTTGACCTGCCTGGTCTGAAAAGATATTAATGCAGCTTCAGTTACATGCCATTTGGAACACACCATCTGCTGGACTATGGTAATTAGCCCAGCTTGAATACTGAAATGTGAAGCCCTGTAAATTTTGGATAAAGTCAAGGAACAGAGAGAAACAAAGAAGCAAAACCAAGAAACATATGCTACAAAGCAATAGAAAGTTAAATGATGGAGGACCAGGAGCATATTTGAAATTATTCCAAAGAATGTATGCCTTTTCTTAATGAATTGTCTGCTTTTACAGATTGTACTAAGTTCCAATTTTTGAATATTACACCTTCTTGGGGAAAGTAATTTTTATTTCACTAATCTTATCATCCTATTTAGGAAATATGTAGCCTACTTTAGGAAATTCCAAGGAAATTTACTGGTGATAAAATAAACTATTAGAGAAACTAATGGCCACTCCCCAATAGACTTCTAGTCTTTCAATTTTCAACACAAATTAAATGAAATACAAAATTTATTTCATAAACATAAATCACATATTTATATAATCATAACTTCATCTCTCATACAAATGCTTTGTAATTATTGCAGGAAATTTTAAATTTAAAATTCCATAAAATAGCTTCTTTGTTGGAATAAGAGAATTTCAAGTCTTCTGCCCAAAACATGTCAAAGCTTGAATGGGTTTTAGATTTATTTGAAAGCATAAATGTAAACAATGTAAAAATATCAACTTTTATGTTTTGAAATTTGGACCAACACAAATATAGACATCTTTCCAAGAGCTAGTGTTATATAATAAAATTCACAAGAGCTTTTAATTTGAAGAGTCTTGGACTGAAACCCCAACTTCACTGTTTATCTAAAGATTGGCTGCACATTTTATTAGAAGGCAAGTCCCTTGTCCAAAAACCATCCACATGCATTTTGATTCAGTTAATCCAGAATGGGATACATTTGAAATGTCCTTAATATAACTGAAATTATTGGTTAAAAATATGTTTCAACAAAATATTTATTTAGATCAAATTGGCACTGTTTGAAGTAATCTCATTTTTCTTCCTTTAAGTGTGCCATTTACGTTATATCCCAAACACATCATTATTCCATTATGTGACATCTAGATTATATATATTCAGTTAAATTCAACAGTTATTTGCTGAACATCTTCTGTTCCAATCATTGTGCTCAGTGCTAGAGATTATAAAGTTAAATTAGGCTTTCTTAGTTCAACAGACTCTAACCTAATAGTAGAAAATCTCCAGTTGGGGAAAAGGATTAGGAAAATATTATTATTATACCAGGATACTTAATAATGGATATGGAAGATGGGTTAAATTCTAGGAGGAAGTTCATGTTTTCACAGAGAAAACAAGAAATAGCATCAAGAAGTGAGATGTGGATTCTCTTCAAAGGGTAACACCAACTAGTAATTATATGTAACCCCTAAGCATCAAGCTTAGTAAACATATTATGAAAATATACTTGTTGAATGAGAAATTAAAGAAAAATGTGAGTTACAGTATTTGTTAAAGTGACTTGCCTTTCTGTCTTTGCTTTCAGATGGATGTAAATTTTAAGTAAACCTGTTTTGCAATTTTTTGTTTTCCTTCCCATTTGGAAAAAAAATGGAGGGACAAAGTAGTAGGCAGGTGGAGAAACAATTATCAATTTTAATACCAAATAAATATGGTTTTGGAATAGGATTTTAGAACATAGTCTATATATTACCAGTGTCTTCTGTTATATGCCCCCACAATCTGTAGATGGAGAAAATTGGCCACTGTCACACAGAACTATATTTCATGTTTGATTTCCATCTCTTTTGTTAAATGGAAAACCCGAGGAATATATACTTCTGGTTAGCCCATTAAATTCTTTATGGGCATTTTAAAACTTTCAAGTGAACCACCGGCTTGGTCATTTAGAGGGAATATAAGATTGATACACTATTCAACAAGATCCATTGGAAGTTTTCCTTTAGGTATCAGTGACTTGGAGTTATAGTTTTACCAGTCACACTATTTAGTTCAGTGTCCTGTGGTGAGACAGGTATTTTATGGACCAAATCATTTATTTCATTACCTAAAACCTATAATTCATTATCTCTCCCCTCTTATTCTCAGAAAAGAGTTATGAAATTACCTCATGTAGCATCTTCCAAGATACTCCTCTCCAATTAGAAAACCGTCCACCCCCTAGAGGTCCTAAACAGATCAGAGACACAATACATTCTTTGCTGTCTATTCTGAAACTTTGGTTTTTATTGGGTAACATTTTTCTTAGCCTGATCAATAAAAATCAGAAACAAGATAATTATCTCTCAACCCTCAGAAACTATGTGCATGCACATCTCCAGATAATTTAGATAGAGTAATAGGTAATGGTGGAAGGTACAGAAAACCTAAGTACAAACAGTGCAACAATTTAACTATTCCCTAGCTTCTATATCAACTTGCATTATCAATGGTTCTTGTTTTTCTATTATCAAGACGAGTATCAGCTTTTAATAAAGTACTGCTCATACTAAGAACTTATTTTTTTTTAAAGATTTATTTATTTATTTGTTTGTTTATTTATTTATTTATTTATTTATTTATTTATTTATTTGTACAAGCACTGGGGACTGTCAGAAGCGAGGGAGGGTGAGAGAATTCACCAGAGCCAGAGCGGGGAGCAGAGCAGGCAGAAGGACCGAAGTACACTGCTGAGGGGAGCAGCTGGCAGCAGGAGAGGTCTGCGCGCCATGTGGGACCCTCCTTCGGTGGCCGGGGAGCAGCCGGGGATCGAACCGGCGCTGCAGAGGTTGTGGGCAGCTTCGCAACCCATTGCTCAACCGCTGCGCCACCGGGGAGGCCCGACTAAGAACTTATTTGTGTGTGGGTGTGTGTGTGGAGGGAGAGGGAGAGAGGACGAGAAAGTCACACACACGCACGCAGGCAGGGGAAGGGGGTGGGATCTGCCAGAGCACTATGTCATTTGGGACTGATAATACCGTCCATACTTCTATTTTGTTGCCCTAGTCTTTTCATGGAAACCTCAGGACATCTTTCCTAAATATATTCCCTGGTGTTTTCCTGTTACACACAAACTGTGAAACTACATGGAGTTCAACATAGTTCTTTCATGAAGCTAAATATATCTTACAATTTTGAGATCCTCTGTGACTCTATTCAGCTGTGAAGTGGTCCTTCAGTTGTTAAAGGCTGAATAGCCTAGACGCTCTGGAAGTCACAACAGGAGCAATGGTGCAAAATTTCTACTCTTGGATTTTTTCCTTTCATATTCTTTATAAGCAGCATCATACTTGATGATCTTAAAATGCCCAATCAAATGCTGTAATCTCGTCTTTCTTTAATCATGCAAAAAGCACTTTTAAATAAAAAGATTACATTTTAAATAAAAAGATTACATTTTAAATTATCTTACTGATATGGTTAAGTATGTTAAAAACAGGTCAAAAGGGAGGAAAAATGTTTTATACTTTTTATTATGATGCAGAATATTTTCTTCAGAAACTATAGTAATGAATCCTAATAGTGCCCATTATTTTCTTGAAACTCAATTAGATTAGAAACACAAATAAAAAAACAACATATAGTACCACAAGATAGGAGTAAATGTCTCATTAAAGGACTTAACTTACTGTAATGCCAGGAAGGGATGGAGCATGATCTCTATGATCCCAGCAGACAGGTAAAGGAGAGTCCTGGAGCCCTGGGTGGCTTTCTCAGGCTTTTATTGAGCTTTTACATGTAGTGCAGCATCCAGGTAGATGGCAGACAGGGGTGAGGGTGGGGGTGCCAGGAGGTTGGCAGGCCTCCCAGCCCCTGCAAATCTTCACCCTTTACTGGGTTCTCTGGCACTAGCTTTCCTGCCTCTGCTTCTCTTGGGAAATATATATAATGCAGCCATGGCCCACAGAAGTAAACAGTGCAACTAAATACAACAGTGTAACAAAATGCAGGTGCCCGCCATCAGGCATGCAATCCTAATGGCAGAGGGCAGAAAAGCCTGAAAATCATTTACCGTACACTACCATGACTAAATCTATCCCATCTATACATGTAATATACATTCAGTGAGTAGTTCAAAGTTATCATTCAGTTCTTAGTGAACTACTTCACCATATGAAAAAACCAACTTCTTATCAAATTATGGTGAAATTTTATTAGTAAAGAATTATTGGATACCTATATTTTATGGGTGAGGAAGAAAATAGCTAATTTCTGAATAACCAAATATTGCTTTCATTGTATTAAAATGCAGTTAGGATATGGAAGTTCATTATTAATGTTTTCAAAAATTAAAGGTGTTACTGTTTTCCTAAGCAAGGAATATGGGCATCAATTAATCACTTCTCAATGAGTCAGATCCACATTGTGTACTCAATTGCTGTATCTGCTCTAAGAAAATGATGCTCTTCGGAATTAATGAAGTATGATGATAGCTTCTTTTTTTTTCCTACACTAATTCATATGAGATTAATACACTAGGATTTTCCTTTTTTCAACTTACTTTTCCTTGTCACTTTTGCTTCTGTTGTATTGTCTGCCTTAAATGACTTTTTTCTTTTGCTTTTAATTTGTTTCAAAAATCAAATAACTCCCAAATTAGGATCATATAAAAGTTGTGCTCATAGGCCTAAATGAGTTCTTGTATCTTTAAGGAACAGTTGTGTGTGATTTTTTACTTCTACTTTCATATCTAAAAAATGCTTTCAACAATGAAAATTTGCCATTTGTGACAGTATTGATGGATTTTGAGGTTGTTTTGCTAAGTGAAATAAGTCAGACAAAGAAAGACAAAAAAACATGTGACTCTCTTCTATGGGAAATCTAAAAAAAAATAAGTTAAATAAAAAATGAAATCAAACTCGTGGATGCAGAGACCAGATGGTGATTGGTAATGGGCACATGGATGAAAGGCATCAAAAGGTACAAACCTCCAGTTATAAAATCTATGGCATGGGATGTAAGATACAACATGGTGATATGGATATGGAGTTATATATGGGTGGGGGGGTATATATTACATACTATATATTTGTAATTTGCTAAGTGTGTAAATCTTTAACATTCTTATGACAAGTAAATAAAATGATGTATAATGATGAATGTTGACACATTGTGCTCATTTTGCAAGTATAAATAATAAATCATTGTTAAATGCCTGATATAGCATGTCAATTTTATCTCAACTTAAAAAAATTCTCTCTTAATTCTTGCAGGATAGGTGAATTTGCCAGAGACAAGATATGAGAACCATTCAGACTGTCCCAAAATACTTCTGTTCTTCTGGTCATGGTAAGATGATTCCTTCTCAGTATTTGAAGTTACATGTGTTCATGACTTAGCTGGATAACAAAATATGAGTGAAAGAAACCTGTATCACTTCTAGGCCAAAATTTTAAGAGTTCAACAAGAATAACACATTGTCTTACTATTTACTATGGTGATCATGAAAGTGAGAATCAGGATGGGGTTAACTCAGTTTTCAGTGTTTCTGATAAACACAGGCTCTACCCAAACTATGATGAACATGAAGTGTGATCAAGAAAAAGTCTTTGATTTTTTTGAGAAATGGGGAGTTGTATACTATCAAAGTATAATCTATTTACAATGTATACCTATATCAAATCATCACATTATATACTTTCAATTTTGATAAGACTTTGTCACTTTTAACTTTGTTCCTTTGTATAATAGGTCTTTAAAAAAAAAAAAAAAAAACCTCTAACTGCTTTTAAGATGTTTTCATCATTGATTTTAATTTGGATTTAATATACCCTAGTGTTGTTTTCTTTATATTTATTCTGATTGGGGTTTGTTTACCTCCTTGGATGTGCGGGTTTACTGTTTTAGCCAAACTTGAAAATTCTCTGCTCTTCTTTCTTCAAATACTACCATTCTCAATTTCCCCCTTTATGAATATACTTATATATTCTGGATTACAATTACTAGATCATAGTTCACTGTGGTTCTTTTTATGTCTGGTCTTTCCCTTCAATCACTGTGCTTTATTTCTACTGCTATGTATTCATGTTCACTGATTTCTTCTTCTATGGAGTTTAATATGCTATTAATTCCAACAGGTTATATGTATTTTGGTTATATGTATTTTGTCTTTATACATGTTCATTTTGTAATATTTTATGTCTTCTATTTCTCACTTTGTCATGTTCATATTATTTTTACCTTCCTGAGACTATGGAATATGGTAAATATTTTAAAAATATTTAGAAATGTCCTTCTTAGCTGATTCTGTCATCTCTTTTTTATTAATCTGTTATTACTTAACAGATTTCTCTCATGGTTCTGAGGGATAATTTTCCACTCCCATTGATTAGGTGCTTGCCATTATTTGTTTTATGTTGTTGATTGTTAGATTTTATTGTATTTCTTTATGTAGTGTTGTGTTTTCTATGCGCAATTTAGTTACTTGAAAACAGTTGAATTCTTGCTTTTATGTCTTTTAGGGTATGTCTTGAATCTCTAATAAGGTGGCGCCTTTCTGAGGTTTCCTTAGGTATAAAGGTTGTTCAACTGTGGCTGTTGAGAAGAAAAAGTATCCCCAGTTCTGTGTGGGTTCTGGGAATTGCCCCACTGAAAATATTCACATTTTCAGTGGTTAATTCTCTGCTCAAGTAGTGTCCTCATGTGTGCACAGAGAAGATCTACAGGAACTTCTTGTTAGATTTTTTTTTTTTTTTTGCTTGTTTGTTTTTTTTTTTTTTTTTTTTTCTTTTCTCTCTTGCTGTTTCTGAGCTCCTTGCTCTCAGTATGCCACTGTAAAAATTCTGGTCACTCTGACTTCTTCGACCTTTAATCTCTGTCTTCTTATCTCAGCAAAGTTGCTTGGCTCTTCAACTAGACTTTACCTTCTCTATACCTCAACCCAGCAACAACCTCTGTTTTCCAAACTGAGATGATTTTGCCCCCTAGCGGACATTTGCAATATCTTGAAGCATTTTATGTCAAAACTTGTGGTGATGTTACTGCATATACTGAGACAAGGCCAGAGATGCTACTAAATATCCCACAATGCATAGGACAGTAGCACAACAAGGAATTATCCCATATGTCAATTGTATCAAAGGTTGAAAAACTCTGCCTTTGGCAGTCTCCAGGGAATGTCATCATTTACTTGGGAATTATAAGCATGCACTGAGTAATGTTCCAACTTTGTAGTATCAGGAGACAGAGTGACATCTTTGTTTCCAAAGATTATGTAAACAAAGCTTGCTACTTTTCTTTTATTAACTTTCTTTACTAAAATCAAATTTCTTTGCCTTTTGTCAGTTCTTTACAAATTTGTTTCCTTCACAATGAAAGGCATAAAAACTATGGGCTTTGTTTACTTTTTTGGGTCTTCATATCTTTGCGGGGACTTCACTATAGACTAAATTTAGTTTTTCTCCTGTCAATCTGTAGTTTATGATGGAGGTAACGGGGAAAGGGAGGGTCTCAGCTAAGTATCTAGATGAGCAGAGGAAAAAAGTTTTTTCTCTCCTACACCATACTGAAACAAAACATTACTTCAGATGTTATTATTATTTTTATAATCTGTGACTTTTAAAAAGCTAATATAGGGCCTCCCCGGTGGCGCAGCGGTTGAGCGCTGGGTTGTGAAGCTGCCCGCAGCCTCTGCGGTGCCGGTTCAATCCCCGGCTGCTCCCCGGCCACCGGAGGAGGGTCCCGCTTGGCGCACAGACCTCTCCTGCCGCCCACTGCTCCCCTCAGCAGTGTACTTCGGTCCTTCTGCCTGCTCTGCTCCCCGCTCTGGCTCTGGTGAATTCTCTCACCCTCTTGCGCTTCTGACTGTACCCAGTGCATGTATAAACAAAAAACAAACAAATAAATAAATAAATAAAAACATGCCTCTATTAAAAAAAAAAAAGCTAATGTAAACTTATATGTCTCAATGTTTTTATCTGTAAAACTGAGATACTAGCATTATTTCTGGGATGACAATAATAATACTTTGCTGATATTTGAAAACTCTTTTTTTTCCAGGTTCCCAAATCAATATATTGATTTGTATTCTTATTATATGGACAGTTGGCATCAATACTTTTAACAAAACCAGTTCAAGTTAATGCAACAAATTAAAAAAATACTGGTCCTAATAATGTTATAAATTAATTCAACAAATTTCAGTTCCAACATTTTCTTTTTAAATGCACTGCAAAAGAAAGTGGGTGCATGAAATCTGTATGCTACTAACATCTATAGTAAAGGTCAAACACTAACAACAGGCAGAAGATGTGATCTTAAGTAAACAAAGTTGGAGAAAGAGAAAGAAACCAAGGAAGGGATATCACTTTCCATGAAAATCAAATGGTTCTTTCATACATGATAATCCTTTCAGTTATAAATTAAACTACAAAATTATTATACTTATTGTACTATTTTATAGGAAAGTAAGGTTCAGAAATACACTTAAAGATACTTGTAAACTATTGTATGAGAATTTGAAAATAGAATTTCTTTTTTTTTTAAGATTTATTTATTTATACAAGAACTGGGGTACAGGTCACAGGCACAGAGGGTGAGAGAATTCACTAGAGAGAAGAGTGGGTAACAGAACAGGCAGATGAACCAACGACACTGTTGAGGGGAGCAGTGGGCGAGGCAGAAGAAGTCTGCCACGCCATGTGGTTATATCCCTGACTGGCTGGGAATTGAACCTGCACTGACGAGGCCACGGACAGCTTCACAGCGTGCGCTCAGCCCACTGCTTCACTGGGGAGGCTGAAAATACAATTTCTAACTCTAGCATATTTTAACAAAGGAAGATACCTAAGTCCAATGCTTTTTTTTTCCCTCAGAGAAAATAGGTGAAAGATTGCCCATGAGCTTTTCTTTTTCTCAGTTTTCCACTTTGATGTCATAAATTATTATAATGTAGCAAAAATAAAGTATTTTCATTTTTATTAAAACAGTGCTCATATATTTTGAGTTGTTTAAATTACTCCTAAATAGGCTAAATACTCTAGCTTTCTTGCATCCCCTTAGACACTAGTTTATCTAACAAAAATTATCAAAACTAACAAAATGTTTAGTATGGTTAATGTTGCTAAATTGTTAAATTACATTTTTAAACATCATTTTATAGTTTACTAATGTTCAAAGTTCTAAAAACACATAAGGTCCTGTTTTAAAGATTTGATTTTCAAGAACATCCATGTATACTCCTTTGAGGAACTGACATTTATTGTAGAGTTCAGGACTCCCCCATCATCTCTTTGCAAGACCTGTGTAATCTCAGTCCATTTACTAACTTAAGTTATGTCTCAAGGGGAAAAGAAGAAATGTTTACTACATATCTAGCTACTAAGTTGTTATGAGAATTGAGCCAATACTGAATGTGCTTTGAAATTATGGAATGAAAGATGATATTCATGTTGCAATTGTGATCAGTCCTGTAACCTCTTTAAAAAAAAGTGTACTATTGATGGAGTGATTGGAATTGATCCAAAGAGTGAGTGAAATCAGCATATGATTTAAAAACATAGTCATTTTTTATTTTTGGTCACTTGTATGCACCAGAAGAAAGGTCAAGGCAAGCATAAATGTCCTAATTTTCAGAAATCAATCATCAAAACTAAATTGTCCACTTCTTTGAGTTTTTCAAATTGTGGTAGTACTAGAGGTCCCTATCTTCACCCCTCTATCCCTTTTACCTGATGCTATTAAAAGAGATTATATTTGAAAACAAGCACATAAAAAAATACCTAGTTTCAGATACATATCCCTTGATATTAAAATGTAAAGCAAACTTCAACTCTAAGTACATAAAAAGGCATAAGCATATGCCTTATATCACCAGATTATATATGCCTTATAATCACCAGTTTACATTATTTCCTCTATTTTAGAAATGTTTTAGGCTTCTATTTTGTGGTGAAAATCAAAGTTAATAAAATAAATCTATTTACTGGGCAGTTACTTTTGTGGGTCAGAAATGTGCCAAAGGTTTTTCATTTACTTCATACCTAATTCAGTACTGAAGGATGTGCAGAACCACCCACCCTCCCCCAAGGTGTATAGAACTCACCTACCCACCCAAGATGAGTCACTTTGGTGTGTGGGTTATTTTGAGCTAAGGTCAATCAAGGCTCTCTGGTTTAAGAGAGACTTTACTACTACCTAGTGTAATGAAAAGTGTGGATATTATCCAGAGTTGGGATTATCTACAGAAATACCTTTCTGTCAGAGAAACATATCTATATGGTAGGGCAAACCTGTAATTGCAGTCTATCTGGTTCCTTTATCATCTGAGTCCCCCTCATCTCTTCTTGAAGGCCCAGGCCCTGTCCCATTCCTTAGTTCAGGATAAAAACCCTTGTTTGGTGCCAATTTCTTTAGATATTAAATCCCATGTACATTCTCCATATGTGTGTAGTTAAGTTTGTTCACTTTGTCTTCTAGTCTTTCTGATGTTAATTTGGTTGTTTCACTAGCCAAAGAAGAACCCAGAAGGCTAGAGAGAAATTTCCTTGTCCCTGTAGTGTTATGGGACTACTGTTACCATTACACCTATTTTATAAATGGTACAAGTGAGACTCAGAGTGACTTAATCAGGGTCATACAGTAAAAGAGAAGTCAGACTCAAACCAAGACCAAACTTACTCTATATATTCAAAATGTAGTTACTTTGCCACTTTAACCTAATGTTGATGGCTAAGATGAAGGAAATTATCTAAATCTTCTTAGCTAAACATGAAACATATTTAGTGCAAGCATTTCTTAACAATGGTCCCAACTATTTTAAAAGTAACGATAAAGATAAGAACAAGGAAGAAGAGAAAGGAAGAAGAGGTGGAGAGGAGGAAGAGATGTTATTTCTCCAAAGAGTGCGCAGCAGAGTGTTTTAGAGGCTCTGTGATGTGTGATTTCACAACATAGTATATGTCAAAGACAAATAAGAAAGCAGCTGTCTTTTTTTTTAATTTTTTAAATAAATTTTATTTTTATATTCCCCATACAATTGCAACCCCCTTATTTTGACCCCAATCCCTCCCCTCCCCGCCCCCCAACCCCCATAGAGTGTCTCTGTCTTCTATTCAGTTAGACATTGAGGAGACTTGTAAAACTATAAAACAGTGCCACTCATTTCATTAAATTGTCTTTGTTTTTAAAAATATAGGTATTTTTATAGAATATGTTGCTTATTTAACATATAAAGTTTTTATTCTGAAATTAATAAAGACTGAATATGTAAGTTTTAATTTCTAATGCAGTAAATGTTAATAAAAACAATCCAGATAAACAAGAGAACTTTGGGAAAATTGATAATTGTTAAGAATGTAAAGGGGTTCTGAGATTAAAATGTTTGAGGGCCACAGCTTATAGAGTCTTTCCATTAAACACCTTTTGTATCTAGTTGGACTGATTTAGTTCTTCAGGAAGTATAGCTGTTTTAAAACATTGTATCTGTTTTTTGAACTAAGTCTATCACCCATCTATAATGCCCTCCCCAAATTCCATTCCAGGAAATCTTTTAAAGAATTGTATGAAGCCTGATTTTGTCTGCTTAAGGCTTGAAAATATCTCCATTTGAAAAATCAATGGAGTGGCTTTTCATTCTTATTAATGCAGGATCAAGTTGGTTTTGACTTGATACTCAATTCTTTATAATAACCCACTGAGTACATGAAACTGAATGGGAGACATATCTAGCAAAGTGGTACTCTTGGAGTTTTCATAACTTTGTGTTGCTAGGAAACAACTTTACCATCAGCGAAGAGCATCTGCTTCATTTAAAATCTCCCTTCCAGGCAGTATAGATTGCATTGAGCATTGGGAGGGGAAAAAAAGCAAAGAAAAACCAATTACTTTCTAAAAACAACAACAATGTTAAAAGTCTTGAAAGCAGACAGCCTCATGCTATATTTGTGATTATATTCTTTGGAAAGCTTTGCTGGAGGGGTTGTCTTTCTGCTAACTCATAAAACTGAAGAAGTCCTGAGTAGAAATTGAGATCACTCAGGTTCAGAATTTTAAGAAATACAATGAGAATGATAGTTGTCAGCATTTGCGGAGGGACTTATGTGGTGTGTGTGGTGGTGTGTGTGTGTGTGTGTGTGTGTGTAAGTGCGTGGGGGGGGAGTAGTTGATATACTTTATGATCTGAATTTTATTTTGTCATCTTCATGCAAAGTTCTTATTTTAGAGAAATATTTTATGATGTATATAGGCCACATTCTAGGACCTTCCTCCTGCCTCCTCCCTCATTGTTTCATAGTTCATCAAGGTATGATCAGTCTATAGTAGGATGGAGAAACAACATATATTGCTAATAGCTGTATTTTATGCAAACCGACCCCATATCCTTGCACCATTTTTTTTCAAAGTAAATCTCCTACGTCAATAAATAATAACATTTCATATTGTTTTATATAATTCACTCCCATGTCCTTGAATGGAGTATTGGTGGTACCCTTATCCAACAAAAGCAAGATGTGCTGCTATTTATATGTGAACAAGTCCTAAAAAACCAGTGACTTCTGTTTCACAGTATTTCCACATTTGCATTCCTGACAAGATTTCAAAGATTAAAATAAGAAAGAAAAATAGAGCCTCCAGGGGCAAAGGAAAGAGAAGAACCAAAATGAGAGAAAGACTGGGAAAGGATTTTACAGCTTATTGGGGAATTAACTTACTTGCCACAACATCCATTCTGGGGTGTGTCATTTTAAGGTTGCTTTCTAAAAAGAGGAAAGAGTATTTAACATTTCCTCAATCTGGGGAAATGCTATGGATTGTCAACATTCCCAGACTTCCTGCTCACTGATGACTGCTGTTGGAGTTCATTGACCTCACTGTGGGCAGCCCAGGACCTGCAGACCACAGCAACACCCTGCAGGTACATGGCATAACCTCTGTGGCCCCTTCTGTCCAGAAATGCTTAACAGTGGTCTTCCATGATCCCTTATTCATGACTCCTGACACATCTTGAAATCTAGTGGCTACATTTTCTTGGTTTTTGTGTCTCCTCATGAATTAAGTTTGTAAATTTGCCTTTCTATAGACATCTTCTTATTTCTGTGGTTCCAACTCTAGTTCCTACCTCCCCACCCCAAGTCATAATCCTGAATTCAGGCTACTATTGTTTCTCTGGTTAAATCCCTTAGATTTTTCCATTTGAAATAACATATTGCTTGTTTCAGAGATAACCCTTATGTTGTATACCAACTTTAACAAATCAAATACTTGTGTCTGTATCTTTATATATGTATTTTTAATTATAAAATTTATTCCTTTATTGGTATTGCTATTAAAAAATAGGACAAAAAACAGGTCCCAAATGGAGTCATTCCTGCTGGGCCTCCACCTAGACTTACTACCTAATCTCATTGCTGTTTGAATTTCTCCTAAGAGTATAATACTAACAAATCAATCTGGAGTTTCCCAATCAATACCAGTGAGGTAATATGCATGACACTGTGCCGCCCTTCAGCTAAGGTAAGGTAACTTCATTTGAAGTAATCTTTATTAAATACTTTCTCCCACCCTCTTTCTATCTATAACTACCTTTTTGTGTAGGAAAGGGGTAGATGGGTTGAGGCAAGTCTGAAAGGAAAGAGGCAAAATCAAAGTACAAGTCAAAATAAAGGCTGCCACTGACAGCCTCGGGTCTCTCACCCATGTATCTTCCAATATTTCCTTCCATGTCCCCCAAGTCCCTGGGCAAGTGTGAGGCAGAGAAGCAAGTGTGGTTTCTTCACATGTCTCTCTGCTCAGTGTGACTCCTCCAGTTCTTCTTTTTCAGCCTTCTCTCCCAAGTCCTTTTTAGCTTCCCTTAGCTGCTCAGCTCTACCTTTCACTAGGTGGGTCAGAGAACATGGACCCTCCCCGTTTTAGATTTCACTGTTATACCTACACTAAAAATTAGGAATAAGTGGAATTAAATTCTGACTATCCTTTGTTCTCTCTCCCCCCTAACCCCTCCTCATGATTAAGCAGTAACTAGCTCCAACTGCATTCCTGGGAACTTATAAATTGTTTGTGTTACATCCCTAATACAGTTCTCTGTGTCCCTTTGAGCTTGACAGTGTTATAGAAACAAACATCTGCTGATTGTTGAGAAAAATGTCATGCTGGCAAAGTCAAATACCTTGACTCATGTCACCTAGAAGTCAAATACTTTGACTGTTACCTAGACTACCCAGCACCTCCTCGGACCTGGAAATGCAGAGCCCCACACATCACTCCCATCCCTTTTCCTGCCATTCATTAGGTTGCTAACCCAATAGCTGAATCCTTTGGTGGTCACCTCATATAATAAACTCCTCTGTGCAAAGATATTCTTGTGGTTCAGAGTTTGGCATCTTGGATACAAGTGAAAGATCTGGTTTGGCCATTTACAAGAAGCCTGCTTTAATTCTTATCCTTGTTTCTCACTAGGTTTCAAGGCCTCTTCTTCTGGATTCTTTCAAGGTTATTTTGCCTTTTGTTTTCTACTACTTGAATATAATATGCTCAGGTATAACTTTTTGCTGCTCATTCCACTCAGTGTTTATTGAGCTTCCTGGATTTGTGCTTTGGCATCTGCCATTTGTTTGGAAAGTTTTTGGCCTTTATTTCTTCTACTTGCCATTTTATTTCAATAATACTTGCATTATCATTTCAAATATTTCTTCTGTTCCTTTCTTTTGTCTCTTTCTAGTGCCATAGTTATGCATGTTATAGCTTTTAAAAATTGTCCACAGTTCTTGGGTATCCTGGTCTGTCTTTGTCTTAATTTTTTAAATTCATTTTTGTGGTTTGGGAAGTTTCTATTGATGTATTTTCATGTTTAATGATTATTTAATCAGCTGTGTCTAGTCTGATGAGTCTTCAAGGAAAAAATATTCTGGTATAGATTTTTTATTTCTAGTTTTCATTTTTGATTCTTCTTCAGACTTTCCGTGTCTCTTCTTATATTACTCAACTGTTTTTACATGTTATCCACATTTCCATCAGGATATTATCACATTAATCAAAGTCATTTTAAATTTCCTGAGAACTTTTATACATCTATGCTATGTTTGAGTCTGGTTATGGTGATTGCTTTATCTCTTGAGATTGGGTTTTTTCTTACACTTTGTTGTAGCTAGTATTTTTTTGTTGAAAGCCAGACATGCCTTATCAGGTAATAGGAGCTGAGTTGGACTTTATTTAATGTTTGCTGCAGTTGTAGGTGTCAGATGCTTCAAATTCATCTAGTATGAATTTGTACCTCCTCCTGACTTTGACTTTTTCTTTCTAATCCTCAAAAATAATTTGTATCATGCCTCAGCAGTAATGCATTACTATTATACTGGAGCTCTGTTAGTGTGGTGAAGGACTATTCTATCATCTCCCAATTTAAACTGTTTTTTAGTGGACCTGTTACTATGACCTGTGGCCATAAGTATTTCTTCTTTATTGCCCATTAAATAAAATAGGAAGACTGGAGAAGCCTGCAGTGTGAAACATTCTCTCAAGACTCTGGGACAAGCCTTTGATAAGGTCTTTATTCCTGGGTAGCCCTTGCTATGGAGAAAACTTTGGGCATATTTCACAACCATTACTATTTACAATCACTTTTTACAAGTATTCCTTTCCCCTTTCTCTGCCAGAGACCTGAGAGGATCTACAAATATTCATAGTGACAACCTGTTGGAGTTTCTAGTAAAAGTGTAGGAGTTACCCTAAAACTGCAGCCTCCAGTTATTTCTTATTCTTACAATTCTAATCCGCACTCAGTGTCTAGGAAGTCTTGAAAATTATCCTTTACGTGTTCCTCCCAGTTTGTAGCTCTAGAAGTTCCTGCTCCAGTTAAGCAGGTCTCAGCTGTGATTGTTTGGATTCTTCTGTTTCAACAAATGTCAAGATGGCTATTCACGCTACAAAATCATTTATCTGATGAATACAGTAAAATGCTTCAATTTTTAGTTTGTACAGACTTTTGTTATTTTTGTTGTTATTGCAAGGATGGGGGTGATAACTTCCAGATTCCTTACATGGAGTTGTTAGTGATTTTTAACAATATACATTTATTCAAAACAACATTAATTCATGTGCACAGCAAACAATTAAATCAGCCCCTCACTCTGCCTGGCATTGTACTGAATGTAATGGCTGTGTATCTCAGAATACCTTTCCACTGGTAAAGTAGATGCTGATATTTTGCTGTCCTATATTAGAAAGACTGCCAAGATTCTCTTAAAAAAAAAGGAAAAAAAGCTTCTTTTTTCCCATTTCTGCATGGGTGACACACTGTCAGATGTGTAAATTCTATGCAGAGGTATTTGTTTCCTCCTCCTGGTGTCAAGCTGTTAAGTGTGATTTGTACTTCCTGTTGCTTTGCTTCAGGCAAGGGAGGAGGTGACAGCTCAGATTTGAAGAATTAGACTAATTGCAGTAAACACCCAAGGTTCTCAAGGAATGTGCAAATATAGAAAATCAATTTTATAGTATTATTATCCAATTTTACAGTGTGTAATAATATATTTATGAAGCTTTAGCTTCAAAAATAGAAATAGAGATGAACATAAACAAAAATAAAACCAAAGTAGGCTCTATGCCCAGAAATCCAGAGCAGTAAACTAAGTACAACAGGAAAATATTGCCAAAAAGGAATAGTTCTCAGACACACACCAAAAAAAGTGCTTTGAAAATAATTTCTCCCAAATTGAAAGAGGATTGAACATCTTAGCTGTGATAGGAAAACAAGAGACAGAAAGAGTCCTGTGTAATGTCTCTATCAATCCTTTAATTTAGCAATTATGGAATTGATGATCAGAAACATCATCTCATACTTTCCAGAGCTCAAGATCTGAACTATAATTCAGGTTTCCTGAATGCTATTCAAGGTATCTCCTGCACAGACAAAAATGTTATCTGTGGCTCTGTGTTCTCCATACATGAGCTTTCAATACAATTCCTTACCAGGATGTAGACAGACAAAATAACTGGGAAAAGATGGAGACTTCAACAGAGGTAACTAACATAGATTCACAAATGAAAAAATAATATCCAAAAATCTACTAATAGGTAGAAATATCTTTTTTCATTGCATTTTGCCATAATATAAAATAAATATATTTGGTAGATATATGTCCCTTTAATGTGAATTTTTTTTAACTCTAGATATTGAAATAAAACAATTCACCAATCATTTAAACTCTTTTATCCCCATAGAATGAATTATTTGTTATTTTGATTATTTAGTAGCTATTGATAAATAACTTAGAATCAGTATGTATGCTGACTTTGCTCTATACTGTACTGGTCTGTCAAGCTTTCAAATGCCAGACAGAGCACATAGCATGTCTGAGCAGTCAATACTGTCTTTTGGAATTGACACTTAACATCACTATTGAATTCTGTGGTAATTCTTCTTGGTTTTAAACATTGTTTGGGCATTAAAGAGTTATATTTGAACTTGAGCTTTTAAAGTGTTAATTGAAAATTCTTGGTATGGCAAAGAAACCTTAGTTTTTCTTCAACTTGCAGGTTTACATAAAAGCAAATTGAGCTTTTTTAAAAAAATTCACACGTGTTTTTCTAATTATGAAGTGAATAAATTAATAAATTTAGGCATAATTAAAATTATTACCTTGTGTAGGACAAAAAGGCAAATTAAATTAAATATACATGTATGTTTCAGGGGTGGGGAACCCACGAAGAGTCAGGGGACAGAGAAGGGGACCCTAGGGAAGCCTATAAGGCATGAGAAGAGAAGCAGAAAATGGTTATGGACTCAGAACAGATAGGGCAATTGGTCAGTGAACCCGGTCAACTGAAAGAAAAATTATAAGAAGTAAATGGACCCAGAAAATTTTTGTAAAAGGAGATTGATATGATAAACTCAAGGCTACAGTGGTGGATATAGAGACTAATCAGAGATTTGTACTAGAGGAAATTGACAAGAAATGGAGTATGTATTATTCAGGTCTTCTAAGATGTTGCTTCTTTAACTTTGAAGTGCATACAAATCATCTGGGGATCATGTTGAAATGCATGTGGAAAATATAAATCTGGATTAGAACTTGGGATCTCTAAGCCAAGCTCAGAGATGATGCCAATGATGTTCCATGGATCATACTTTGTATAGCAAAAATCTAGGACATTCATTTTATTGTATCTTTACCAATATTCACCAAAATATGAAGAAAGTGCCCAAATTAATGGGCTGGGCCATTTACTATAATCAGTTTAATAAAATGCAAATGGTGTGTGCAAAGAACCTGAAAAGATTTCTTTTATAACAAAGGATAGTCCCCCCAGATATTCAGATAACCTGTGCACTGATGTCCAGAACAGGCCTTTCTAAGACATGTCACTTTAGTATGTGTATTATTCTGAGTTAATTCAGTTGAGGCCCTGTTGGCTCATGAGAAACTTTTACCACTCCACAAACATCCTAGAAGTGTGAAAATTGTGTATATTACCTGGAAATAGGATTTTTAACAGAAATAATATTTCTATCAGAGAAACCTATGTATATGTCAGGGCAAATAATATCTAATAGAGAGCAACTGATCTATTTCATGAGTCACCCCCTCCTCATCATGTGAATACCCCTCCTCCCTCCTGGAAGACACAAGCCTTTATCCCATTGCTTAGCTCAAGATACATACCCTCATTTTGCCGCAATTTCCTTTTAGAATCTACATCCATGTAGATTCTCCATGTGTACATAATTAAATATATTCTTTTTTCTTAGTAATCTGCCTGGTTTTAATTTGATTGCTTGGCCAGCCCTAGAAGAACTCAGAAACATAGGGGAGAAATTTCTTTAATTCCCTATAGTAATTATTATTTTAACAAGAAAAATACTATGATGAATCCAAGAAACCTAGTTATTTTCCCCATTGGCATTTAGTAGTTTTTATTTGTGTGATGATATTTAGCTTGGTTTTATGTAGTCACCAATTATTTAGGAAAGCAGTCTCTGTGAGGATGAGTGGTCAGCTAATGTTCTATATCTTGCTGTATCCAAATGGCTACATATAACATATAGGATTTGTTTTCTTAGTTATAAAGGGCAAGTGGTGTGACTTAGTTTCATTTCATGTAAACAGCAAAACATTTTTAAATTCTCACTTAGCAATGTGCCAGAGTTCTGAAACAAGGCATTTATTTAAATTAAGTAATATTTTGAAACAGGGCTCTCTGAAAAGATAGAACACTCATCATCTTCATGGAAGGTAAGAAAGTGAAAGTTTCCTAGCAATTGCTAGAATTTGCATTAATTCTCTCAGGAGCTGTGCACAGCCAGGTCTTCTGTTTTTTCTTACTCTGTTCCCATTTCTCTTTCTAGCAAAGGAAGAGGGGAGCTCTTGTGCCTCCTCTTAAAGGTCCCATATGTGGGGGTGCATAAGTACTAAGCCAAGCAGTCGAACTTATAATTAAGCAGCTGCAGTGTTTACATATTTCTTAATGTGTTGTCTTTTCCATATCTGTATTTTCTTTCTAAGAAAAAAAACCCTAGTTTCAGTTGCTTCTCTGATTAAAGGAAGCCCCTGTGGCTTGGAGGTATTGTGCATTCCCCCAAAAAATTAATAATAATAATAATAATAATGATAATAAAGTTTAGAACATGTGATTTAAATTGGAAAAAAAGAATAATGAGAATATTCTCTCAGGATAGGAAAAATATTGCATTTTTCAACTTTATGAATTATGAATTTTAATTGACATATATCATTACATTATTGTGAGACATGCTTAGATCGATATTCATCAGATTATCACTGTCCTTTTTTGCACATTAATGCTATACATCATCTAATTCCCTTTTACAGGAAGAATAGTATTTACTGCAGAATTGCTAGATTTCTTAATTATAGTTCACTGACTACCCAGCTCTTCCTTTAACAGGAATGTAGACCTCAAATTATAATAATTGGTCACAAAACTAGTTTAGTTACCCATAAGACCATGTGAACATCACTTATTCCTTGGGACTCAATGATAAAGTAGAACAGGGCCAGAAATTGGGAATTGGAACCAGTACTAAATGATGTCATAGGTCTCTTGGTTTCCTAATGATATAATGTCAATAGTGATATAATTAAGAAAAATTGGCTTTTGAAAAGTAACAATTGAAAAATACACACATACACAAACACACACAATAATAATAATAATGATAATAATAATAATAAACAATTGGCTGCAATACTAATTTTAGTTACCAACAATGAAAAGGAATATCATGTAACTACTTTTAATTACATAGTCATGTTGATTATTTATTAAATTATTAAATAGGTTCCACAGAATGGCAAGGTAATTACTTAGGGCCTGATTCAGTCTCAAAATGCCTCTGCAACAGTAGAGGCTGCTAAGACCTGGGTCTTCTCCCTCTGGTTAGCTGCTGCACAGACTTTCCTTCTGTTAGAAGTCATAAGCCTGACTATCCTCTGACTCTGTGGCCTATATCTCCAGGCCACTTAAATGATTTTATGTCAAATCTTGGCTTCACTGAAGGAGCCTAGAATTACAATTCTTGATACTAACCAAGAGCCCTAGAAAGGTATGATATGGCACCCTCTCATTCTGACCTTAGGTGGCCTTTCTTCTCAGCATTATGCTTCTGTTTTGTTAACTTTTTCCCAACTACCTAAAGAATGTTTTGTGTTCTCTGGTGATTGATTGATTGATATTGAGGAAAAGATTACAAATAAAATCAATAATTGTGTGATAAGTTAGTATATAGACATTGTGAAGTGAATACCACAATTGAGTTAATTAACACATCAATCACCTCATAGTTACCTATTATTTTTTGGTAAGAATGCTTAGATCTGTTCTCTTAGTAAATTTCAATACAGTGTATAATACTGTGTTACTAGCTATAGTCTCCATGATGCATATTAGATCCTCCAAACTTGTTCATCATATAATTAACAGTTTGTCCCTTTTCACCAAAACATCCCTTTTCTCCTGTCCTCCATTCCCCGGGAACTAGCATTCTATTCTCTTCTTCTATAGATTACATATATAAGTGATAATACAGTATTTGTCTTTATCTGTCTGATTTATTTCACTTAGCATAGTGACCTCCAGTTTCAACCATGTTCTCATAAATGGCACAATTTCCTTATTTTTTAATGGCTAACTAATATCCCAGTGTGTGTGTGTGTGTGTGTGTGTGTATGAGACATATATTGTCACATTTTCTTTATCCATTCGAATCTCTGTCAAACATGCTTAGATTGTTTCCATATCTTGACACTCAGGAATACTGAGGCAATGAATATTTCATTTCCTTTAATATATAGCCAGAAGTAAAATAATTAGATTATATGATAGTTCTATATTTAATTTTTTGAGAAACTTCCATATTGTTTTCCATGCTGACTGCACCAATTTTTTTTTCCTAGTAACAGTGTACAAGGATTCCCTTCATCCTTACCAATATGTATTATCACTTTTCTTTATCGTAATAGCAATTTTAGCAGTGTGATATCTATTGGTGTCTTATTGTGATGATATCTCATTGTGGTGTTAGTTTGCATTTCTCTACTGATTAGAGTTATTGGCAGCTTTTCACATAACTGGTGTTTTTCATCGTTGGAAAAATGTTTGGTAGTCCTTTGACTTTTTTTAAAAAAATCAGATTGATTTTTTACCTTGGTGTTGTATGAATTCCTTATATATTTTAGGTATTAAATCCTTCTCAAAGATAAGATCTGCAGAAATATATATCCTCCCTACAGAAAGTAGGTTTCCTTTTCATTTGTTGATTGGTTCCTTTTTATTTTTTAAAGATTTATTTATTTATACAAGAACTGGGGTATAGTCAGAGCTGCGGGAGGGTGAGAGAATTCACCAGAGACAGAGTGGGGAGCAGAACAGGCAGAAGACTGAAATACACTGCTGAGGGGAGCAGCGGGTGAGACAGGAGAGGTCTGCTGTGCCATGTGGGAATCTCCCTGGCTGGCCAGGAATCGAATCGGCACTGCAGAGGCTGTGGACAGCTTCACAGCCGGGCGCTCAACCCACTATGTCACGGGGGAGCCCCTGATTGGTTCCTTTTGAGTACAAAAGCTTCTTAGTTTGATGTGGCTTCACTTGTTTATTTTTGCTTTTGTTACATGTGCTTTTAGCATATAACATCTGAAATAATTACTGCCAAAATTAATGTCAAGAGTTTTTTCATTGTATTTTCTTCTAGTAGTTTTATGGCATCACAATTTATATCTAAGTATTTAATCCACTTTGAGTTAATTTCTGAGTTTGATAGAAAGACATCCAAGTTCATTTTTTTGCATGTAGAGATCTAGTTTTCTCAACACTTATTTATATTTTGAAAGGCACATTTATTTTTAAATGAGAAAATAAATCACATTGAATTATGAGTTTTGGATGCTGAAATAAACAAATATATGTAAAACAAAAAACACAAAAATAATTTATTTTTATACATATTTTTATTTATCCCTATATTTTCTGTTTGTTAATTATCTCCTCCTATGATAATAATTTTGTGTAATCATTTTCTATAAAGAGAAGATTATATTTTTTCTTTAACATGGCTACTGAAAAGTGGAATTTTAATGGAGTTTCCATTTGTTTCTTTTTAAATAGAATATTATTGTTCTAGCTCTCTAATATTTATAAAAATAAATTCAGATTCACACCTTGATATGCCAGTGACATTTATTTTTGGCATTCTTGTCAAAATTTAGTTAAATTCATATACATTGGTGGGGCCTCCCTGGTGGCATAGGTGGTTGAGCACAGTGCTATGAAGCTGTCCGCAGCCTTGGCAGTGCCGGCGGTTCAATCCTCTCTGGCCTCGGAGCATCCCATCTTGTGAGCAGACCTCTCTTGTCTCACCCGCTGCTCCCTCAGCAGTGTATTTCATCAATCTGTCTCTTCTGTTCCCCACTCTGTCTCTGGTGAATCATCTCACCCTTCTGCGCATCTAACCTGTACCCTGGCTCTTGTACAAATAAAATAAAATCTTTATAAAAAAAATGCATTGGCTTATTTCTAGGAACTTTATTCTATTCCACTGGTACATGAATCTGTTTTTATGCCATACAATACTGCTTTGAGCAAACTAGCTTTGTAATATAGTTTGAAGCATGATGCCTACAGTTTTGTTCTTCTTTCTATAGATGGTTTCAACTTACATAAATTCATGTACCAAACAAGAGTTTGCATGAATTAAATGCAGATAATGTAAAGAAGAAATTTTATCATGGAAAATGACCACAGTAAAAAATCTTAAGAATGTTAGGTGTCCGAGGGGGTGGGGGAAAGCAAATATTGTTTAATAATGAACAATGATGTAAAATAAAAATTTTAAATAATATAAAAATTAAAGAGTAACATTTAGATACATATGACTATATCTATATCTGTGTATCTATGTATCATCTATCTAATCATCTGTTTCTCTCTCATTGGAGAATGCTAGTATAATAAACAAAATAAAGGTTCATAACCATACATGGAGTAGAAGCTCAATTTTATAAATATGGAAATAAGGTAAAATTGAATGTATTTGTTAAACTTTCCCAAGTCTCTATTTTGAAAGTGAATGCTAAAGAAGTGGATATAAATTTGATTTCTTTTTTATAACTCTTAGTTTCTAATTAAGAACTACTTAAAAATAACAAATTTTCAATTACTAGTCTCTTGCCCAATTTTGTTAGATAACCACTTTGCCTTTCTCCTTGCTTTCATGTTTGTTACATGCTGGAATGAATAACAAAATTGAAAAGAATTTAGGGAAACTGTATTCCACTCGTATTCAGGGTGTATTTCAGTAAGCTACACAAGCACTATGCTTTCCTTTATTTGTAAAATGGAATCAGTTCCATTTGATATAATACGAACCTATATTAAAGATACCTTGAGGATTAATGAAATGATGGAGATGAACAGAATTGCTATACAAACACTGATTTTTTATATTATTTCTTTTTCTTTTCTTTCTATATCTCCTTTATTCATGCCATTCTCTTTCCTTCATTATGCCAAAGTGATAACCAAGAAAGATTAAATAAAGTAACAAATACTTCCAAAAAAAAGAATGTTAGCTGTCTTTCATTCTCCAGCCAAATATTATTCTTTTTAAATTAATACTAACCTAAAGTGATATTAGATATAAGATTGAAGAATCAGCCATGTTAGAATCAATCTCTTCTTCAATCACAAAATTACTTACTTTAGTTCAAAATGACATGCTACTTCTAGAACCAAGTTTCATTTTTAGCACTTTTCCCCATAAAAATTTCTTGCTCTATTTAATTTGTATTGGACAATTCTATAATATTTCATCAAGCTCAATCTCTTATATTTGGTTATAAATTATGACATTTAAAAATCCCTGTTTGATGTAAATCAGATGTTCATAATATTATCAGACAAAAGGTTTTCAGTCCTGGTAGAGTCATTATTTTTAGGTCAAAGAGAAAAATTCTTAGTTCTAATCAATTACCTGCCAAAGATTTGTGCTTTTGTGTTTTGGATTTGTGCTTTTGTTGTTCGGATTTGTGTTTAACAGGGGTCAACTCTACTATATCACATACCCATAACAAGTATGCTTACCTCTTTATTTACAATGTCTAGAGATTTGGTTTTAAGGTTTCTGGGAGAGAGAATGCTAATTGAACTTCATGAGGTGAGATAGGAAAACAGGTCTTATCCTGTCATTTGCTATTTTATTTGGTTCTCTAATTAGACCATGGATTCCTAAGGGAAAAGAACCTATTTCATTCATCTCTATACTCAATCAGCAATGTGTCTGGCCTAGAATGTGAATTGATGAATGAATTAATTGCTGTTTAGGATGATCTGAATTATTGCACTGCCTTCAAAATAAAAACTATGGTTAAGGAAGAAGCCATATTAATGTGTTGTGGCCTAAAATCAATGTTAATCACTCTTTATTAAAACTGCATAACTCCCTTAGTCCCACTTGACTTTTATTGAGGTAACTATTCCTATTATTCATAATAAGCATACTCTACTTCTGTATGTCTATGAATAGGAAAAAGTCTGTATCTTCTATAGCTATACCTAAATGAAGCAGAGCCAAATAGGAAGCAAAAAAAGAAATCTTTATTTGATTTTCCAAAATGCATCTTAAGGACAGAATTTTATTTATCTTTTGTGTTTAAGCTTCTGTATTTTTTTTTTTTTTTTTTTTTTGCTGATTCTCTGAACTCAGCTTTTTGACTAGTGAATGCTCCTTGAGAGTTTATGTGTTGGAACCTTGTTTTATCCTCCCCACATTCAAGGCCTGCCAGGCTACTTTTTAAACTTTTCTACTTTATCTTCTAATATCAGCATAACTTAGGTTCTGTGCGAGCGTTTGTCTATACATCTCAGGGCATACTATCCAGAGCATCTGAGTTTGGAGAAATGACAACGAATGAGCATTTTAGAGAGTCCAAAAGACTCTCTAAAATTATATATACATTATATTTTTCTAACTGAAAATTCACAGTCCATAGGTCCTTTCATCTCTATAGTGGAATATGTGGCTGTCCCAAACAATTTAGAAACATTTACCTTGTTGGCTGGGCTACTACTTAATTATTTGCTCCTAGTGTAACTACTTTTTAAAATACCTGTATAGCCAAAACAGCCTCTAATATAATCTCACATCTATGAAAATGTACCCACAGTAATTAAATTGTAAAAAAAAAAAAGTTATTTACTTGTAAGAATTGATATTGTTAGTAAATTTTTGCATATCTCTCCCCCAAAGAGATACTGTTTTTTTTTTTAACTGAATTATTTCTATTTATAAGATGAGCTGCAATGAACAAAAACAAAATCAGAAGTAAGTTATAGTATGTGCTGTGGTGAAATAGCAATTTCTTTACTGATAAAGCACACTATTGTTTTATATTAATTATTAGAAATATGGAAACAAAAGCTTATGTATTAAAAAAATTGGGTAAAAAATTGGGTAAATAAAAGAAAAATATGTGATTTTTAAATAAAATATATGAGTATATATATTTGCAAATATTTATGAGAAAGCAAAATTACCTATAGAATACATATTTTTTGGAACTAAAAAAGCTTAAGGATCTCACATTTTCATTTCAGGTTCAGCAACATATTTACAATTTGAGCACAATGACTTAGCTCACAAAATTTTTAAGTGTTTTAAACTATGTTTTCTTGGACTGGAGCATCACTAACCCACTGAAAATGTATTTGGTATTAACACCAGTCAGAAGTAATCATTCAGAGCAGTCTACAAAAGCTACAAATTCATTATGTAAGAATACATATGGAATTAGAGAGAGCAAATATATGACAGTAGGTTAATCGAGTGATGAAATTAATAAATATCTTGAGAAAAATTAAAATTCTCAGTTTATTATGACTTTATTCTAATCCTATGCTGTATGAACTTTGATTTTGTAAAAAAAAATCAAAGAAGGAAGATTATGAGTGATATAGACATATAGATGTGCTGATATGAAACAATACATTAATGCTTTACTTATTTTGTTTAGTAAATAGTGATTGATTGTGATCAGTTGAGAACTCTTACATGTGAAATACATAGGCCAATACTGAGCAAGTATTAATACATAGGGTTTTCTCTTCAGTTTAACACAGCAGCAGAACTGGAATGTATTAATTAGACCTCCTTCCAAGAGACTTTGCACCAAAATGGGTTCTATAAACTAAAAAATTCAGAGTGATTGTCTGCTTTGATGGGCTTATCTAAACATCTCACCAAAGTGAAAAATGAATTTTCACAATCAATGAAGTCTATGATGCATGAGACACTAATTATTTCCCTAGAATTAACATCAGGTTTATATTTATTTAAGGTATGTGACTCTAAAATAAAGAGATATCTCAGATAAAAAAGTCACTGTTTGTCAAAATGACTATAAGTAGGCCTTGAAATTCTATTTTATGAAGCATATAAAGACTTTTTCATTTTATTCTGAAACTATCATAAACTACAGAATATTTGCATGAAAAGTCAAAAGCCATTTTCCTCAACCATTCAAGCGTATATTGCTTGAATGATGTTCTATCATTTTCAAATACCTTAGAGTGTATTTCCTATAAATGGGTACATTCTTCTATCTAACCATGACACAATCAGAAATTAGCATTGATGCATCAGTACTATCTACTCTGCAGCCATAATTCAGCTGTTTGCCAACTGTCTCAATAGTGTCCTTAAAAATAAAAATCAGCACAAGATCTTGTATTATGTTTAGTTGCCATGTCTTTTCAGTTTCACCAATCTTTCCTCGAATTTTATAACTTGGACAGTTGTGTAGACTAGAAAGAAAATTACTTTGTATAATGTCCCTCAATGTAATTTTCTCTGATCTTTCCTCATGAAGAGATTCCAGTTATGCATCCAAGGTAGACTAGCACAGAAATGATGTATTTTCATGTTATTCTATCACTAACCGGATAATTACAATTTGTGCTATTATTGGTCATTTGGTTAAGATAGGCCTGTATCTTTAACTACGATAAAGTTATTCTTTCCTTCCTTCTTTTTACTAATAAGTAATTATAATCGAAAGGACTATCTTATGAAAATATGTAAGTGTTTTCCATTATTTTTTTAAAATTATTCATTGATTTATTTATGTTAACATCATTATCAACTCATGAGATACTATTACAAAGAGTTATAACCTGTTATATAGTTAATTGTGTAATTGTGATGCCTAATTCAAGATTTTGCTTCTGGAAGCTTCTTTAAATCAGAATCTGTGTCTTCCTAAGTATAACCAGTCACACATTACTACTTTTGCTCAACCTCATCCCTAGCCCCCATGGAGATCTCTTTTCACCCTATTCTGAATCCAACACCCTATGCTGGGCTATCATTGCCACTGCTTTCTTGCTTGGACACTCTCCTCATCCTTCTTGAACACCCCACCCTATACCAGATTTCCATTGCTGCCCATTTATGACTACCCCTTTACCTTGACGTGCCTGAACACTTTTTACCCTATTCAAGTTCCAGTGCCCAAAGCTGAAAAACCATTACTGCTGTCTTCACCTTGCTCATTCCTCATTATAGGTGGTGGAGGTCACCATTGTCCTGCATGGAATCCACCTATTGACTTTTGCCTGATCTTTTCAGAAAGTGAAGTGAGGAAAAAACAAAGAAGGAAAACCAAAAAGAAGGTGTGAGATAGAGGGGTGAGATAGAAGAAAGAGGAAAAGGAATGGTAATGGATTAAAGTATATCAATGTGTGCTTTAAAACAAAATAGATGTAGCTGGCAATAGCTCTTAGCACTTTAAAATTCCTAAAAGCTTATACATTGTTGGAGTCAGCATGTTGTATTACATTGAGTAAAGGGCCAGTGAACATTTCTAAATAGATTTAAAGGTTCAAGAGTCATTCAGAATAAGTACACACAATGATTTTCAATATGATGTTCATCTAAGGTTCTGCCTAGGTTCAATTCAAATAAGTTTTAAATAATTATTCGTAACATGAGGCCAACGTTCAGCAAGCATCTATTGAAAATATTGTATGGGAAATTTGTGGATAAGAACAGAAGTTTCACGAGATTTATGGACTCTGTAGTAGTCAAATGCCATGGTTCAAATACTAATTCAGACATTTACTAACTATATGACCTTGGACAAACTTGTTAATGTCCGTGTTTCAATTCCCTCCTCTATAAAATGGGAATCATAGCAGTAACTACTTCATTTCTTTGTTTTAAGAGTTATATGAAATCATTTATTCTAAGTAGCTGAAGAATTTTCTGACACATATAGTGACCATATCAGTTTTTACTCCTATTATTGGAATGAGCTTGAAATAGTGGCTGCTTGCTAATAATTTGTATTAGGCAGAATCCTGTCAGCCTCAAATGAAAAGCAGTTTGTATAGAAAAGGAAATTTCCTAGAAGGTTAGATTTATGAGTGTGAATAAGCAGAAGTCTGGAAGCTAGGCTAGAAAGAAACATTATTATATAGAAAAACTTAAATGACATTAAAACTTTGAGACAGGACTTTTATTACTGTCTGCTTATGGGGTTAAACAAGTGGAAAGGCGAGAGGGAGTTTTGTATTGGGTTTGCCAGTGTAAGTGTGTTTTAGGCAATTAGAGCAATATTTTCTAACCTTGGGTAAACTGTAATTACATGCACTTATAATCCAATCAAGTAGCGTTGTGATACTTCTCTGGCACAGAATTAGTGCTATTTTTACTTTCCAGTTTTTAATGTTGTTACTCAAAGTATAAGTGACTGTTTCAGATTTAAAGTTGAAAAAAGGAAAGATGATTATCCTGAGGCCTCAATACCATAAGTGGGATTTTTTAAAAAAAGAATAAAACCTTATAATCTATGACATCTAAGTGCTTAACCCAACATAATCCTTTTTTAGAGTCTGAAATAGCAAGAACCATGGAATGGAGAGAAATTACTGAACTTCTCTAAATTTGGTTCCACTATTGTTATTGTGTGTATGACTGGGTAAATTGGGTCTGAGCTACATTTTTCCAATTATACCTACTACATACGCTGAGAGTAAAGAGATAAAATATCTCCAAAATTGCACAGTACTGGGCCTATATCAGAGAATAAAATGTAACAAAGAGCAGTAATGGACCTTACTTTAAGAAGACTGGAAGAGAAAGAAAGAAAAGAGAAGGGAGGGAGAGAGGGGGGGAGAGAGGGAGGGAGGGAAAAAAATAATCAAATAATTTGACTTTCAAAATCAATACCTTAAAGCTTTACAAAATTCATCACACATTTGCAGATTTGCTTCCATGCTCAGTACCTATAGAGAGAGCACTCAAATCCACTTCCATATCCAGCTTAGATATTATGTCTCAATTTTTTCCAATTATTAAAGCATCATTCTCATATATATGTTTTATTTTTATTGCATTGTGCTCTATTCTTAAATGCAATATGGAACTACAAAGGGTGCAAGGTGGGTGGCAAGACCATCAATAGTAGGGAGTCCTAAAATACAGGAGCTTCATGTCTTGTGAAACATTTTAAGGTCACCCTCACATTCCATATACCTCTGGTTTTGAATTTAGGAAATAGCATAGATTTGTTTAATATGAGGGTGGTTAGTCACAGAAGAAAAACAGTAACCTACTCCAGGAATATGACTTAACTTGTGAGGAAGAATAAACATGTTACCCACTGGGTTTCCCTTTTGATCCACTTCTGCAAGGATTCAAGCTATAATCAGTTTGGCAGGCATCTCAACAAAGGATAATGGTGTATCTGGCAGCAATCAGAGCTTCTGAGAATAATTTCTGCTTTGGGGAATATGACTAGTACCTAGACTCCAACAAACCAAAAGGATGGAAAAGTCATAAATTTTAGCAAGCAGGGATTTAACAGGAGGGACTAAATGTATCTGTGTCTCACACTAGAGAGAACCAGTTGAGATGCATTTGTTGTGCCCCCCCCCCATTTCTGTTACTATCCAATATCTATCAGTGTGAAGACAGTGTGTCTCTTCCTTGAAGATATTTGAAGTTACCCTTCACAAAATAGCATGTCAACAAATGGACCTTATTATACACAGTGCAAATGTAACAACTGAGTACATAGCAAGAAGTGAAAATGACCAATATATTCCAACAGGGATTCTTATGTTAAAACTCACATGTGTGTAAGAAACTTACACGTGTGTAAATTGCCTCATAATTAATTTTAAATGAAATTACATTCTGCATAATAAAATTATATGAGTGCAAAAACGTGTCACAACACAGAGCTTGCTGTAACATTTGGGTTTTTGCTATGCATGGGCAGATAAATCAGTACCGTACTACATTTATTAATCAAATATGTATTCTGTACTTGTCAGTTTGCTGCCAAACAACCCCCAAACCTTTAACATTTTATTTCTGGTCCTATTACACAGTGGTGCCTGTGAATCATCTGCTAGAGTTCTGACTCATGTGTTTTTTCAATCCAGCATAGAGGAACATTCCCTATTTGGATTAAATATTCCTACAGCAAAGGGAAGTGAGCAAGCAGCCTACTGGAAAACATATTGGCTTTAAAAGTCGCTTCTCAGATGTGGCACGTGTCACTCCCATTCATATTGTCCAAATCTAGTCACTTGTTAAGGTCCAAGAATAATATCAAAGAGAAAGACTGTGCCACCAAAGATACTGAAAATCACATAACAGAAGGTGGGAATGTATAAAGTCTCTTAAAAGAAATAAGAAATTGGGTCACTCCTCAGTGCTATCAAGTTACCACCAGCCACTGCAGCATGAGTTTGATACCCAGCCAGGGACAAACCCACATAGCTAGGCAGAGCTCTCCTGTCTCTTGATATGGTTGTAAATTCCAAAGAAAAAGGCCATGGACCAAAGAGATATACCCTGTGTTTAAGGACTCGGGGTTTCAAGGAGGGAGAGGGGGAGATGTCACATGACTGACAAGAAGACTATTCTCATCTGAAAGTAAAAATGAGATTCTTGGATAGAGAGGACTTGTTCACTGATAAACCTGAATGATAACACCTGCCACCTCCCCGCCCCCCCAAAAAAAAGACCAACTACATTATTTTAGGTAAAGTAGTGATTACTTCTTTCATTAGGGAAAGGAAAAATCTCCTTAATCTTTAGGGACTTCATTGCTCTTAACTCAAAAGAGTCTACATTTTTTTTAAGTAATGGGGATAGACTTTTCAAGACTCATGGTCCTTAAATGACCTTTAGTTCCCATATCAAGATGACCCTGAACATATTGAGTAAAGCCTATCTGACTCTTTTAGGGAGACTGACCCCACAATGCAAAGGATTATTATAGTATTTCACAAGGGACAATGACCAAGACTGCCTTGATGTTCTCTAGTTTACTTATCTAAACTTTAGCTAGGTTTCTTCCTGATTGCAAGCACTTGATCCCCCTTATTTTAGACTATTTACCTTAGGAAACTTGCCATTGTAAATTCTTCTTCTGTCCCTTGAAAGTATAGATTTTTCCCAACATCTTCTCATTAAAACATGCCTTTTCAACATGAGAGGAATGTCTTTCTCAAGATCTTATGTGCCATCCCTTTACATCAAGAAATATAGGCCCCAGTCTGAAGGACAGTAGGAAATTAACTTCCATAAGAGATAATTCACAAACACATATAGTTAATCACATTGACCCACTTCCCATCTGAAATTCTCCAGTACTTTCTCACTCACTCATTGCTGTGCTTAAAAATGTTCCATCTTTCAGGGATGTTGAGTTCAGTTTCTTCTATTGCAGTAGTCTTGACTTCTATTTCAATAGTCTTGAATTATGTCTTCCTTGGCTATTTAATTTCATATGGCACACCTTTTTCTTTAACAATAGAAATGATTATTTTCTACATGAGCTTAAGCTAGCTAAAGGCAGGGAAATATACTAGAACACCTTTTGAAGTTTTTTTTTTTTTTAAATCTTCAGTGGGAGTTATACAGTGAAATGACTTTTAAGAGCTATGAAAATGTCAGATGATATCCAGTCCATAGTAAAAAAAGAAAAAAAGTTAGTCACATACCCTTCATAACCCCCAAAAATGTTTGATAGTGACATCATTTGCTAGAGAGTGACTCACATTACATGAAGCCACCAAAGAAAATTAAATTTACTTGAAGCAACCCAAATGCTGTTTCACTAAATCAATATATGGAAGAAATAATACTAAAAGATGTAAATCCATTTTCCATTTTAGAAAGACAAGGTTTCTGTAATGAGATTGAGTGTAGAGAGCAGCATTATCATATATTGTCATTGAAATATATTTTACTGGTGGTTTTGCCCCCAAAAGTATGATATTGAGATAAAGAGTAAAATGGGTTATACCGTAAACAGAAGGTAAGTGAGTATGCATCATCTGAATTGTGTGACTTGCTTAATAACCAGTGGTTTTTCTGATTGATGGGAAACCAGGTGATATCTTTAGAGGTCCTGAATTTAAGGTGATGGAGGCCTGAGTACGTCACAGATTCTTATCAGCTTTACTATTTCAATCTATAGCTGAGATAGAAAGCAAATAAATAAGTAGAGATAAAGAATCCTGTTGCTGGGAGAGAAGGTAGGCAAAACTTTCTTTCTCATTTCTGTAAGAAAACTGCAAACTCTGTAATGGTATCTAGGTTCCTTGAGATTGTCGAGGAACCTACTGGGGTTGAAGAGATATTGATCAGAACCCACTTCATCTCCTCTCACATGGTCTGCGATGGTCTCTGATGCCCAAGAGGTGTTTAAATTTTACCCCAAGCCATGGAACATTCTTAATAGTGACCTCTTGGGAAACTGTTAGATGCCCCTCTCAGGAGTGAAGCAAGAAACATCCTCTCTTGCCATCTTGATGAGAGAGTCCGTATTTTCCAGATTATATTTCTATACAGAAAATATCAGTTCTCTATTTTAATATATTTAATGCAATTTCTCCTCTGTATTTATCTTCTTAAATAATTTTTTAAAACAAAATGTACATATTTATTGACTTCATGGTCTCACACTTAAGCATTTCTCCTTTTAATTACTGGTCTGATTAAGCAATTTGAAAAATAGTGTTATGATATTAGAAAAAGTGATCATAAAATGTTCTTTTATTTTAGGAAAATACTGAGTTGATTTATGATTTAATTATCTCTGTCATTTTATATAGTGACCTGGAATAGCATTTTCCCTAAATTACTGATAAAAAGTATAAGCTTGATGTGTCATATAGATAATTAAATATAGAACAGTCTTTCATCCATTTATTACTAAGTTGGATTTTAAAAATGAAGTAAAATGTCAGATAATTGAACGTAAATTTTTCATAGCTTAAATTGCTTCTGATGAAATAAGGAACACAAACACTTAAAGTGAGTTTTGTTTTGTTTTTAAAGATTTATTTTATTTATTTATACATACAAGAACTAGGGTATAGGCCTCTTCCAGAGGTACAGGAAGTGAGAGGATTCACCAGAGAAAGAGTGGGGAGCAGAACAGGCAGATCTACTGAAATACACTGCTGAGGGGAGCAGAGGGCAAGACAGGAGGTCTGCTGAGCTATGTGGGTCAATTCCTTGGACTGGGATCGAATTCAGGCAACAGTGGCTGGTGATAGCCTGATAGCACTGAGACTTAACCCCTGCACTACCAAGGAGGCCCTTAAAATGAGTTTTGTATACTCACAGAAACATAGAGGAAGGCAAAATGGTAGTCATATGCAGTCATGTTTATCTGGTCATCTATTTATACACATTATATGCTATTGAGTCCACTTTCTTATTGGGTATAAAATAACCCCACTGTAATATGTTTTCATCTCCTGTTCCATAAGATATTTTAAGTGATAAAAGATAAGATGCAGTGGCATCCTTATTTCTGCTAAGATGTGATAGTCACTTTTTGACCACAACCAAGAAGTTCTTTTCACATAAAATATCCCCTCTGCTAGTAAACAATGGATAGACCATGACTGATATCAAGGCACAGAATAAAGTCTATACCTTTACACTTAGGAAAATAATAGTAAATTATAGTAGGCATTTGAAGAATTTTAAGAGATGCATAGCTTTCTGGTTAATGCAGTGGATAAAGATAACATTTTAAATTATCTTTTTTCACGAATCTTTATGAGAATTGTTAAATTTACTTTTATTTTTTATTTTTTATTTTTTTAATTTTCTTACATAGTTGTTAATTTTTGTACAGTTCTGATTTCTCCCCTCAGGTGTTGTCCCATAGTACACCCCCCCCCATCATAGCACCCTCAGTCCATCACCATAGTCCCTTGTGCTCTTAGCTCCTCTGTTTTGAACCCTCTCTTTCCCTCTCCCCTGGTATATGCCTCAGATCTAAGGAGAGCTTGCAAGTTTTGTCTTTCTCCTGACCCTTTGTTCTGTTTCTCCATATTCCACATATAAGTGAAAACATTCAATAAGACCATAGCCATTAAGAAAACAGTAAAAAAGTTTATATTCAAAGGTGTGACTTGCCCAATGTAGGCCATAAAGACTAACATCCGTGGCATGTAGAAAAGAATCAGAAAAATTGTATGTAGAAAAATAGGAAAAGAAAATCAGGGAAAATCACCAAGGCATGTATGGCCAAGGGTTCATGAGAATTTAAATGTAGGTGATTTGAAAAAAAAAATTATTAAAATTTTAATGTTTATTAAATGTTCCTGGATATGATGTACATTTGAAAGTTTATTGTATAATTAACCTGCCTGTAGGAATAATATCATAAACTCCATTCAGATGAACTCATGCCTGCTACACACTTACTAGCAGTAGAGGTTAATATGCCTATAGTCCTATTAACATTAAACAGAATGTGATTTTAAATCCCACCCCCCCAACCCAGGAAAAAAAAAAACCTAGACTTAGATACTTTCACTGGAGAATTTTAGGAATCGAAACAAATTCACACAATCTTTGTCAGTACATATAAGCTGAGAGAACACTTCCCACTCATTTTGAGACCAGTAATTCCTGATATCAAAACCACACAAAAAGACTACAAAAGCAGAAAATAACAGAGAATTATCTTTCATGAATATAGAAGCCAAGTTTCTCAACAAATTTTTATCTAATTAAATCCATCAATGTATAAAAGGAGTTCAACATTATGACCAAATACAGTTGATTTCAGTTATGCAAGGATAGCTTAATGCACTCAATCATCAGTGTTCTTTGAAAATTCAAAGAAAATCAAATAACTGGAGATATTTGCTATGTTCACAGATGAGTAGACTCAACCTAGAAAAATGTTAATTTTCTTTAAATTGGTATAGAATTTTAGAGCATTCCTAATAAATCCCAGCATCTTAAAAAAATCATTAATTTCTAAAATTTATTTGAAAATGCAAAAGCCCATAGAATAACTTAAACATTTTTAAATGAGAATGTGAGAGGAATTTATTGCACTTGTTGGTACTAAAAATTTCTCTATATCTACAATAATCAAGATAGTGTAGTATTGATAGATAAACATAGATCAACAAAAAGAATAAAGAACTCAAACTCACAAGAAATAAATAAAATTGATTTCTGACATGGATACAAAAAAAAAATCCAATGGAGAAGGCATAGCTTCATTAACAAATGGTCTTGTAGCAATTGGACATCCTTAGTCCAAAAAAAAAAAAAAACAAATGTAACTGGAAATGGCTCACAGACTTAAATGTAACATAAATATAAAACTTTTGGGAATAGATAAGTGGAATTCTTCAAAACTCAGGACTAGGAAAAGAAATTTTAGACTTGAAACCAAAAGCAACAATTCATTTTTTAAAGTGACAGATTGGACCTCATCAAAATTTAAAAATTCACACTGTGAAAATTCCTATGCAAAAAATGAAAAGAAAAGCTAAAGGCTGGGGAAAATATTTGCAAACATGTCTAAAAGATGAAACAACTCTGGAGCATTCTCAAAAGTCAATATTATAAAAACAAATAATCCAATCAGAAAAAATGGGCAGAATACATGAAGAAACATTTAAGCACATGAACATACACATGAAAATATGGTCAGCATCATTAGTCATTAGGGAAATGCAAACTAAACTACAATCAGATGTCACTACAAACCTGTAATAATGAAAAAAATAAAAAAAAAGCCATACTATTAAAGAATGCAGAGAAATTGCATTGCTTTTTTGCTGATTGTAAGAATGTAAACCATCCCAACCATTGTGTAAGGCTCTCCAAAACTAAAAATGGATTTTCCTGACTGTAGTCCTCTAAGGCATATATTCCAAAGAAATAAAAAACTATGTCCATACAGAAGTGTATGTGAAGTTCATAGCAACTTATTCGTTATAGCCCAAAACCTGGAATTTACTTAATGTCCTTTAATGGATAAATGTTTAAACAAACTGCAATGTGCATACATACCATGAACTAGAAATCTAGAAAAGACAAGAAACAGACTATAGGCACACTCATCAAAAAAAGTGGCTAAATCCCAAAGAAATTATGCTGAGTACAAAAGGTAATATCAAAAGCTCATTCTATGATTCTATTCAACAACAGTCTTGGGATAACAAATTATATTTAACAAATTATAGAGATAGAAAGACAATTAGAGTAAGTAGAGAACATGTATGTTAGTTACACCAAGCTGCCTAAAATAAAACTGCATAGAACTCGGGACCTCCCCGGTGGCGCAGCGGGTTGAGAGCCACGCTGTGAAGCTGTCCGCAGTCTCTGCAGGACAGGTTTGTTTGCCGGAGCTGACCACGTAGCTTGGCAGATCTCCCCTGTCGCACCTGCTGCTCCCCTCAGCAGTGTATTTCGGTCCTTCTGCCTGTTCTGCTCCCCACTCTGTCTCTGCTGAATCCTCTCACTGTCCGGCACATCTGGCCCGTACCCCAGTTCTTGTATAAATAAATCAATCTTTAAAAAAAAAAAAAACTGCATAGAACTCTATGTATACACAAATGAGTACATTTAAAACTAGTAAAATGAAAGTAAACTCTGGAATATTATCAGTGTAATTAGCTGGTTTTTGTCATATCATACTTTATTATATTATGTTATATATTAATATACTATATTATACTATAGTTATACAAATTGTTAACAATGGGAGAGAGTAGAAAGGAATGCAAGGGTCCATTTTCTGGGAATCTATAAGTGTTTGAAAAAATATTTTAAAAAGTTGACTGCATCATAATGTATGTAGGTTAATTGTAGTGAAGATTCAATTGAATATTAATTAATTATTTTTATGATATTGAAATCTTATAAACTGCTTTACAGACTTTTTTTTTAGTACATGTCCTTATTTCCTTATAATTTATCAGGTACCTACAGTCTCTTAAGTAATCATTTCAACAAATATTGCCCCATGTTATATGAGGAATTATGCAAAAATCAAAACATTTTGATTAAATTTATAATGAAATGTTTTTCCTGATTTTTAAACTTACATTTTTCAAAAATAACTCCAAGTTATCTCCATGGATTACTTCACTTAAAAGATTCTCAATTTGTGTCATTTTCTAATAAGAAAAGGAAGATAATTATAACAACCTGTCTTAGTATGTTTGGGCTGCTATAACAAAATAGACTGAATGCTTGTCACACACAATTCTGTACAGTGAAAGTCTAAGATAAGGGTGCTCAGATGGTTGGGTGCTGGCATTGACCTTCTGGGATACTGCTAACTTCTTCCTGTGTTCTTCTGTGGTGGAAGATGCTAGAGATCTCTTTGAACCCCTCTTTATATGGGCACTAATACCATTCCTAATCACTTCCCAAAAGCCCCACTTCCTAATAACATCAGCTTCAGCATTAGGATGTCAACATATGAATTTGGGACTGACACAAACATTCATAATATAGCAAGACCTATCAAACCTTCATTGTTGGAGACAGTATAAGGAAGCATAGGTAGTGAGGACTGAAGGAGAAAAATATTTAAGGGTGTTATATATTGAGGGAGAAAAATGAATCATTTACAAAAATTGACTCCTGGAGAAGTTACCTAAATTATCTAAGACAAAGTTTCTATACTCCCTCTTTCAAATCTGAATCTGTTTCTCTTTCCCTGAAATATTAATAGCAGGTCAATGTCTAAATGAGACGAGAAGTTTGCTATTTATCTGACACACAAGTCTTTGAGGGGAATTGAAGAACCGACAGAGTGCTAGAGGGTTGGCAGCTGGGTTCTTGTCAGCAAGCCCTCTCTTGCTAGCTTGGCAAGATTAAAAATGGTTATTGCCTTAGGAAGTAAAGGGTAGCCTAGAGGAAATGGCCTGAAGGAAGCTAAATTTCATCACTGTGGAATCAATAACAAGGCAAAAAGAAGGTTAGTCAGCAGAGAAACTTGGTAAACTCTTTTTGTTCAAATGGCATAGTAGTAGCAGCAACAAATTATGAAGTAAACAAGTTCACAGAAATTTCAGGAGATATTTTGAATGTCAATGCTTATTTTCAACAATCCTAGGAGATAAAGGACTCATTTTTAGTTTTGTTTTTTTTTTAATATTTATTTATTTATTTATTTACTTACTTACTTATTTATTTATTTATTTATTTATTTATACAAGCACTGGGGACAGTCACAAGCGCAGGAGGGTGAGAGAATTCACCAGAGCCAGAGTGGGGAGCAGAGCAGGCAGAGTGATGAAGTACACTGCTGAGCGGAGCAGCGGGCGGCAGGAGAGGTCTGCACACCAATTGGGACCCTCACCCGGTGGCCAGGGATCGAACCGGCACTGCAGAGGCTGAGGGCAGCTTCGCAACCCAGCGCTCAACCACTGCGCCACCGGGGAGGCCCTCATTTTCAGTTTTAATAGTATTTCCTTATGTGTACCAATATATACACCTATTATTATAGTTTAGCACACTAAGTTTCCATCTATTGGATTTCATTTTGCAAAAAACTGCGTGTGTCTTCTTGACTCACATCTTATGCCAATCTATCTGATTTAAACCTGAACTTGAGATGTAATTTTTAGAGCTAAACCAGAAAAGGACCCTGTATCATGTAATTCCATTCATATGAAATGTGTAGAATAGAGAAATGTATAGAGATAGAAAGATTAGTGGTTTCTTAGGACTAAGAGGTTGGCAGGGTCAGAAAGGGATGGGGTATTAAGGAGTATGATAAATATAGGGATGGAGTGATAGAGAGTATGATATCTAGAGACTTTGTGGTATCTTTTGAAATGATGAATATGAGTTCATCTTGACTTGGTGATGTTTTATTTATTTGCACTAAAAAACATTGAGTCTATTTTAGCAACTGAATTATAGAGTATATGAATATATAGAGGGTATATGAATATATAGGGTATATGAATATTTTTGCTCAAAAAAAGAAAAGAATAACCCGCAGCCACTTACTTAACTCCTAATATTTCCCACAGACTTGGAGGAGGGTGGGAAGAATAGGAGGGGAATAAAGACACATCCTGCCCAGCTAGACAAATGTTTTAAACCATAACAACATGAAATAAGTGAAAATTCTGATCCTTTAGAAATTAAAAATGACTCAATGATAGAGTTAATATGATAATACCTTCATATCAGATAATTAGTTAGTAGAGAAATAGACTGTATATGCTATTTGATAAAACATTGAACTCTAAAATATGTAATGATATTTAGTACCAGAGAAATGCAATGCAGGAAAAATGTTGGATGCTTCAGAACCATCATGATTCTATAAACAGTTTAATCAATTATTATTCACCTGCAATGCTACACTAATTTTTTTGTTTCAATATATTAAAAGATATGTTCCCTGCACTCTCAATTAGGTTTTCAATGGCTATGTAACAAAGTAAGAATTCTAAGATCAGAAATTATTTTTTTAAAAAAATTAAATGAGTTAATTCCTAGTTAATTACAACAGAGGTATAACAATTTATTGGGCAAGTAGATAATAAAATGTATTGAAACATAATGAATACTTCTCTGAACTTCATTATGAAGTTATATACTCATTTCTATTTAATTATAACTAAATCACCACCATTTATTGCCAAGTTGGAAACACTTTCAAATAATAGCCTGGTTAATACTGAATTAAAACACAGTGCTATAGAAGTGCCTACATAAAAACAAATGAATTAACTAGGAATAAATTTGTCACTGTAAGTACTAGGAGAGTTATTATAATTATGTCATTATTTCAATATAATATTCAGAAACATTTTAGAACTTGTAGGCTGAAAACTAAAAGGATGCATTTAAAAAGTTAATTTTGCTGTCCTAAGTGGTTTCTCATATCATAAAATATTTTGCTTTAGACCATTTGTCATTTGAACCATTTGGTGTTGAATTCTCCTAGCCCCTAACTGAAAGATATTTGAAGAGTTATAGATGAAAATGAAGCATAACTAATTTAATGTGATTGGATTAGAAGCATTCATCATCATAATGAAAACCACAATATGCCATACTGGGCTCAAGAAATTTCTAATTCAATTTTCCCCATTCCAAAATGTTACATTTATAAGAGACTTGCTTCTTCAAGATACTAAATTTGTGAGAAATACATGAATAAAAAGTGATTGTAAATTGATGTATTCATTCTGACTTTTTTTTTTCAAAATATGGTATCTTTGTAGGAAAGCAAACATGTAATTTAGAATACATACTCCTGATCTCCAAGACTTACATGTTGTATGATAGTATTCCTTCCTTGTTATTTTGAGAAACATTTGGCAAGTTCCAAAATTTGCAGCTAGTTCATAGTAGTATAGAAAACAGAATGAATTTTTGTCCTTTCTTTTTCATCCTTTCTAACACCTCAATACAATATTAGGCACCTTGTAGGTCCAAAAAAATATTGGTCATTTAATTGATTAGGTCTCAGTCATTAGCAAGTGTGATGTGTAAATAGACTTGTGCAACTTTACACTCAGCACTGCCTAGAAAGTGACAAAGCCTTCATTACTGGGAATTTCTGAAAAAATCTGAATGCCTATGCCAATACTAGGATTTTTCTGTTTACCTTTGTCTCTGTCAACCAGAGGCTTCCACTCTAGCCGTCTTTGTTCTAAGGTGGATTTTATTTCTTGTTCTACCAGAAAACATCCAGTTTGCTGCCCTGGTTAACTTCCTGATTTGTGTCTGAATGTGGCTGTTTTTGAGACCCAGACCTTCAAAGGTCTCTTCCTGCTTCCCTGAGCTGGAATCTTGTTTGGACATTAACTGCATAACTCATAACTCCATCAGGTTATAAGTATCTTCTTTTGGCATTTTTTATCTCCATCTCTATTTCTTAATGTCTACTCAGCATTAAACCTAGACTCAGACATGACAGTTTACAAGCTGAATTATTCCCTTTCGTCTCCTCTATACTCTGTATCACTTCTAAATCACAGCAAACTAATTCAATACAATGTTGTAATATATGTTTTGACATAAACATCCTCAATCAGTTTGTGAAGCCCTCAGGACTCAGCCTTTGTGTCTGGTCATGAAGTGTCATCAGGCAAAATCAGGTGAGCTTGAATTGCATCCAGAGGAGAAAAGTATGAGACAAAAACATTAGGGAGACATGGGAGAAATAAAAGAACTAGATAGGACAATTCTTAAATTTGTTTCTTTTATATGTGTTAGATGAAACCAAAACAAAGTTAAACCCAGAGGAGAAATGAAGGCATAATTAGAATCACTTTATAGAATATTAAGATGAATGAATGAGTGAGTGAATGAATGATGTGATTCTTATTGTCATCACAGTATAATTCCTCTAAAATGTAATTCAAAACAATTTAAAAAATATAGTACAAATCAAATATAAATGATAGTAGCATGTATGAACCTTTGTCTTCCCATCTAACCTCTCCTTCATTAAGTGGATCTTTCTATACAACTTTAATTTCATACTATAGTTTTGTTTTTAGCTATTAGAATACTTTTTCCTCAGCTAAATTCCAAGATAAACCTAAAAAATAATATATTCCACTTAACCCCTACATCTATTTGATCTATAAATTATTCTTTCTGTCTTAAGCAGATTCTACAATAGTGGAAGAAATATGTCAATTCTAGAAACAAAGAATGAAGCACCATAATTATGACCTGGGACCTTAAAATTTAAATCTTCTTTGTGTCAATCTGGTTTAGTGACCTAAGGAAAATCATTTATACTCTATTAAAATCCTTCTGTAAATTAAGATACTAGTACCTATCTCAAAAAGATGTTGTGGAATTATGAGATGCAAATAAAGAGAATGTTGCAACTGCTATGTTGTAGGGGTTAATGCATGTTAGTTATATATTTTTTAAAGATTTATTTATTTATGCATACAAGAGCTGGAGTACAGGCCCAGCAGGAGGTGAGAGGATTCACCAGAGACAGAATGGGGAACAGAACAGGCAGACTGACTGAGATACACTGCTGAGGGGAGCAGAGGGGAAGACAAAAGAGGTCTGGTTGGCATATGGGTTGATCTCTGGCGAGCTGGGAATCAAACTCATGCTGCAAAGGCTATGGATTGCTTCATAGTGCAGTGCTTAACCCCTTGCACCACCAGGGAGGCCCTATTTTTTTTATTCTTAATGGTTCTTGGGAAAAGACAACTATGATAGCATTACCTCATTTGTTGCTAAACAAAAATTGAATCCTAGAAAGCACAGACCTAGAATATTAACCACATTCTATTTATCCAAATATATTTTTGTAACTTTTCACTTTAATACATTTTTATGTTATTCTATTAGTTGTAATCTGTTACTCTGTATTGATTTTGATTCTCAGATTGTCTAAAATTTGGCCAGTGTGAACTTCTTCAAGCTGGCTACTGTGTTCTTGACGTATTCCCATATTGACTACTTCCTTTCATTCTGAATCAAAAATATGTTTCTGTCTTATTTTGTGCTTTTCTGAACCAGCTCTGGAATCAGGCAACTTTTAAAATAAAATGATCACTATTTCACTCTTTCATATAGACTTTCTAAATGGCAGAGCTAGGAATTACTTCTATCTTTGCATGAAAATGCATATTTGTGTGTGCATGTGTATGTCTTATCTATATGCTTTTTTGTGCTAAAACCGTGAATTAATACTGATACCTCCATTTCCAATCCAAAGTCATATGGTGCATTTTAGCATTGGTCCTTTCCATATATGTAACTCCCTTCCCAAATTGGAAGAAACCTGGCTCCCATTAGCCTTAATATATGTGCTTTTTCTCTCCGTCATAGAAAATAGAGAAAAATAGATTCAGAATTGCTGTTCCATTCCAGTGAAAAACAAACTTATTAACTATAGTTCAATATTTATTTATGATTTTTATGTCCTTAGAATGAGAATATATAAGGACAAGTAAAAATTTAAATAAGAGGCTAAATCTCCCTGATAAAAATAAGGACAGAAATAGCCTCCACCCCCCTTTTCTCAGAGCTTTTTTTTTTTTTTGAGTCAACCTATAGTTGTAAATGTATGTAAGATGTTTTTTAAGGACTTCTTGCCAGTTTTGTAATACAGGAAAGTTTTTTCAAGTACTTGGAAGCCCTCCCTTTGAAACTTAAGCGTCTTGGGAGATAATACTTTTATCTCCCAATTTCTGTGGGACCTGGCTCCACTTTGCAAGACTACTTCCTTTCCTAAAAAATATGAGAAGCTTATTTTTCTTTTGTAAAGCTAATTATCTAACACAGATGATCACCCCAGTTGCCAGTAAATTAAGGATAAACTACTGTAATAAATGGTTGCTGTCAATTCCTCTTATTCGAGGACCAATTATTATCTATCTGATGAGTATGTATGGAATGGGTTTGTAATAGGGTGGTCCCCTGGAAAAGGGGTGGTTCCAGGCTCCCAGTCCCACCCAAGGAAGGGTAGAGGTGAGGAGAGAGAAGAAGCTGGAGAGAAGATTGGGAGAAAAAAGGAAGAGGAGATCAAGAAGGAGACCCAGAGGTGACACATGGAGCTGAGAGACATGTAAAGAAGATGCACTCGCTTCTTTGCCTTGAACTTGTACCAGGACTTGAGGAACACAGAAGGAGACACTTGAAACAGGTGTGGGTAAGAGGTTGACAATAGCAAACTTTATCTTGATTTTAATTTTGCTCTTTTCCTTACAGGTTTGTCTGACCTCTTCTACCCTTTTTCTCTATGTCCCCACCAGAAGGTGCCTTACACTTGTGGCAAATTTTTTGGCATCAGTGGTCCCGCTTTGGTTCAGCCCTGTTTGACTTGGCATTTACCCACAAGGGGATGTGAAACTTTGGGTGCTTGATTTGGAAACTATATTCTTTCCCTTTTCTTCTTGCTATTGCACATTATTTGTATTAAAATTCCTTTCAGTTGAAGGTCCCATGCACTAGAGTATATTTTGTCTTGATGTGGCAGATGACAGTTACCTGTGTAGAGCAGGTAGGCTTGGGGGTTCCAGGATGCCCCTCCTCCTACCTTATAACAGGTTTTAGCTGCTTGAAATGTCTAAAAGGGTGAGATTTCTTTTGGAAGATTACCTGTGAGGCACATCACATCCTGGTCTAATGTTTTCTTTCTCCACTACTTTTGCAGAGAGGTTTCTAGGTTGAGAAAAGATTTTGCTTTAAATTATATTACCCCAACAAGTCAAAACTTCCCAAAAGTTATTTGAGCTAATTACTACTTCCCTTAGATGTGGTTATATATTCAATTGAAATACAGTTAAGTCCATCTATTTGTATTTCCATTCTGATTGTTCCTTTTCTTGCAAAGTTTATTTTTGAGAATGTAAAATATCCATTGTTCCAAAATTCAGTGCTATATGAAAAGGCTTGCAAAGAAGTATAATACAGGTATAGATTCCCAAGGGTCTTTGACTTTCACTCAATTCATCTCCAACAAATTTTGAAAGAGCCAGTGGATTTTGTGTGAGGAAAATTTCTTGTGGATCACATAATGGGAGAGATGCTACAAGTGCCTTGAACTATGCTCTTCCCTGAGAGCAGTGAAGGTTTTATGTAGTTGCTTTCCAGGGTGGGATTGTGGGGAATAGCATCATATCATCATTAGAGCAGGCTCTTTTGGGCCTTGTGCAGACCAGACAAGTTATATGTTTCCTCATACCTTGCATGTCTCATTAGCATTTTAGGTATTCAGCCAGGGGTGTGTAGTTTTAGCATGCTAATGAGATGTAGGTCACTTGTGGGTCAGGTCTTCAGCTATCTGCATCCTATCTTCTGGGTCTGGAGCAATTGCCTAAAGCAGGAAGCCTGTGCGGGGTAGAGGATCTGCTTCTCACTGGTGACTGATTGAATTCCTATTAGACTAGGGGCTCAATAACAAGAAGGTAGCAAACAAGGATCAGGTTCCAGCGGTCCTATGACAAACTTACCCCTCAAGCCTTTCAAATTCACTTCTGCTCAGCCCTGTAGTTAATCAATTTCATTAATATATACTTTCTTTCTCACAAATAGGCCAATATATGTACATTTTCTTTTCTTTCTTATACATAAGGTAGCATACCTCATGTGCTCCTTTGACTTTGTCTTTGTGTTTAAAACAGGAAATCCCTCATAGCAATTCATTGGGGTACCTCCCATTCCTTACATAAAAGCATTTTACTGAAGTTTTTGAATATACTGTAAGTTATTTAGCTAATATCCCATATGTAGGTATTTAGGCTGTCTACATTGTGCTGAAATTATAAACATTGCTAGAAAAAAAAATAACTTTTGCATATGCATTTTCATATTGTTGGCATTATATCTCCGTAGTAAAGATCAAGAAGTAAACATATATTTAGTTTTATTTAGATACTGCAAAACTCCTTTCTATAGTGGTTACACCAATTTGCATTCTTGTAGAATCACCAAAATAATGTGTTACAAAGCTTATTGGTTTGGGTCAATATGAAACTTTACAAATTATCTCTTGGGATTGTTTTATTTAAAAAAAAAGTTAGAAGAAGAAAGTGGCCATAAAAGAGGACCAGAAGGGAGGGAAGCGCAGAACCCTGCTCCCCTCCCCCGCCCACAGAGGCGGCACTCTCCGACCGGCAGAGAGGAGGAAACAACAAACCAAAACGGCCAACAAGAAAAACGGACGCAGCAAGCGGGACTGTGAGTGGAAAGGAACTATTTCAGCCACCACACTCCGTGAACGGGAGCTGTGGAGAACCCTGCAGGATCCGCCGCGGAGGTGAGCTCCGGGCGCCATTAAAGAGAGACCCCGCCCAGGAGGAGACCAGCACCAGCACACAGCCCCGGCCGCCCGATGACTCCTGGAGGAACCAGAGGGGAGCAGAGAAGCCCACCCAAGATGCCGGCCAGTCCCAACAACACAGTGTCCCAACGCATACGGCAAATTAGAAAACAGACAGTAGGGAGGAGAAGAACCACACGCAACCTAGCAACTCTCCAGAGAAAAAGCACACCACAAAAAGAAAACCAGCCCCCAGATGGCAACGACAGTAACTTGGAAGAACTTCTGAGCCTTCCAGAAAGAGAATTTAAAATTGCCGTGATTAAAAAACTGACAGAAGTCATAAAGGAAAACAATGATAAGGGAAAAATAATCAACGATCAGAAGAATGAAATTGAGTCCCTAAAGAGGGAAGTAAAAGAAATGCAGGAGATCAAAGAATTAGTGGAAGAACTAAAGAATTCTGGGAAAAGCAATGAAAGCAGAATTGATGAAATGGAAGAACGAATAAGTGCTCTTGAAGACACAGAAATAAAAAGAACCAAAACAGAAAAGGAAAGAGAAGTACGAAGGAAAAAGAATGAAGAAAGACTTCGGGAACTATCTGACTCCATGAGGAAAGGAAATATAAGAGTTATAGGAATACCAGAAGGAGAGGAGAGAGAAGTAGGAACAGAGAAAATATTCAAAGAGATAATTGAAGAGAACTTCCCAAATGTGAAGAAGGAGCTGAAAATTGATATACAAGAAGCAAGAAGAACACCAAACTTCCACGACGAAAGAAAAAATACAGCAAGACACATAATAGTAAAGCTCCCAAGAATCCAGGACAAGGAAAAAATAATGAAGCTGGCAAGAGGGAAGAAACAGATAACATTCAAAGGAAAGCCAATCAGGCTGACATCAGACTTCTCCGAAGAAACACTACGGGCAAGGAGAGAGTGGAGGGACATAGTCAACAGACTCCAAGAAAACAGATGCCAACCAAGAATACTCTATCCCGCAAAGCTCTCCTTCCTCTTTGAAGAAAGAATATGGACCTTCCCAGACAAACAGAAACTCCGGAATTTCATTGCAACTAAACCCCCACTCCAAAAAATACTACAAGGAGTCCTAAAGCCAGAACCTCAGAGGGACGAATAACAATGAAAGAAGGCCAAAAAAAAAAAAGTTATTAAAAGAATAAATAAATAAAATCAAAGGAAAGACAAACACAATGGCAAATACAGATGTTAACATATCAATATTAACTCTAAATGTAAATGGACTAAACTCTTCAATAAAAAGACACAGAGTTGCAGCCTGGATTAAGAAACAAAACCCAACCTTTTGCTGTCTCCAGGAAACACATTTAGCTACAAAAGATAAAAATAGGCTCAAAGTCAAAGGATGGAAAACAATCCTACAAGCAAATGGGCCAAAAAAGAAAGCAGGAACAGCTATACTTATATCAGATAAAACAGATTTCAAACTCAAAAAGATAAAAAGAGACCCCAATGGTCACTACATTATGATCAAGGGGACAATACTTCAAGAAGAAATAACACTCATTAACATATACTCACCAAACGAAGGAGCACCAAACTATATCAGACAACTGTTGTCTTCTCTGAAAACAGACATCAGAGAAAACACATACGTAGTGGGAGACTTCAACACACCACTATCAACAATGGATAGATCAACAAGACAAAAAATAAGTAAAGAAACCAAAGCTCTAAATAAGGACCTAGAGCAATTGGGCTTAACAGACATCTATAGAACACTAAACCCCAGAAAAACGGAGTACACATTTTTCTCAAGCGCACACGGATCATTCTCCAGGATCGATCACATACTGGGGCACAAGACAAACATCAACAGATACACCAAGATTGAAATCATACCAACCATCTTTTCTGACCATGAAGGCATCAAACTAGAACTAAACCATAAAAAGAAGGCAAGGAACTTTCCTACCTCATGGAGATTAAAAACCACACTACTGGAAGACCACTGGACTAATGAGGAGATCAAAGAAGAAATTAAAAAATTTTTTGAATTGAACGACAAGGAGGACACCAATATCCTAAATGTATGGGATGCAGCAAAAGCAGTAATAAGAGGAAAATATATAGCAATAGAAGCTCACATCAAGAAACAAGAAAGAACTCAAAGAAACAACCTAATCTCGAAGCTCAAAGATCTAGAAAAAGAGCAACAAAAAAACCCCAAAACCAGTAGAAGAAAAGAAATAATAAAAACCAAAGCAGAAATAAATGAAATTGAAACTAAAAAAACAATCCAAAAGATCAATGAAACCAAGAGCTGGTTCTTTGAAAAAATCAATAAAATAGACAAACCCCTAGCCAGGCTCACAAAGGAAAAAAGGGAGAAAGCACAAATAAACAGGGTCATCAATGAAAGAGGAGAAATCACAACGGACACAGCAGAAATCAAAAGAATAATCAGTAACTACTATGAACAGTTATATGGAAATAAGTTTAATAATCTAGAGGAGATGGACAAATTCCTACAACTCTACAATCACCCAAAGCTAGATAAAGAAGAAATAGAACACCTAAACAGACCAATTACAATTAGCGAAATTGAAATGGTAATCAAAAACCTCCCCAAAAACAAAAGCCCAGGACCTGATGGATTTACAAATGAATTCTACCAAACATTCAGAGACGAATTAGTGCCTATCCTTCACAAACTCTTCCAAAAAATTGAGAAGGAAGGGACAATACCAAACACGTTCTATGAAGCCAACATTACACTAATACCAAAACCGAACAAGGACAACACTAAAAAGGAAAACTACAGGCCAATCTCCCTAATGAACACTGATGCAAAAATCCTCAATAAAATTTTAGCTATCAGAATCCAACAATGTATCCATAAGATAATTCACCACGACCAAGTAGGATTCATTCCAGGGGCACAAGGATGGTTTAACATCCGAAAATCAATCAACGTTATTCAACACATCAACAAAAAGAAATATAAAAACCATATGATAATATCAATAGATGCTGAGAAAGCTTTCGACAAAGTGCAACACCCATTCATGATAAAATCCCTTGAAATTCTTGGGATACAAGGAACATACCTCAACATCATAAAGGCCATCTATGACAAGCCAACAGCCAGCATCATTCTCAATGGTGAAAAGCTGAAAGCAATTCCATTAAGATCTGGAACAAGACAAGGATGTCCACTCTCACCACTGCTTTTCAATATAATACTGGAAGTCCTAGCCAGGGCAATAAGACAAGAGAAAGACATCCAAGGAATCCAAATAGGAAAAGAAGAAGTCAAACTATCACTATTTGCAGACGATATGATATTATACATAGAGAACCCCAAAAACTCCACAGAAAAGCTAATTCAACTCATCAATCAGTTCAGTAAAGTGGCAGGATACAAAATCAACACGCAAAAGTCAGTAGCCTTCCTATACACAAACAATAAATCTGAAGAAGAAGAAATCAAAAAAACCATCCCTTTTGTTATTGAAACAAAAAAAATCAAATATTTGGGAATAAATCTAACAAAAGAGATAAAGGACCTATACAAAGAAAACTATAAAACACTGTTAAAAGAAATAGAAGAAGACACAAAGAAATGGAGAGACATCCCCTGCTCGTGGATTGGAAGAATAAACATTATTAAAATGGCCATCCTTCCAAAAGCAATATACAGATTCAATGCTATTCCAATCAAAATTTCAATGTCATTCTTCAAAGAAATAGAACAATTATTGATGAAATTCATATGGAATCACAAAAAACCCCGAATAGCCAAAGCTCTCCTGAAAAAAAAGAAGGGAATGGAGGCATTACACTCCCAGACTTCAAGCTATACTACAAAGCCATAATCATCAAAACTGCTTGGTATTGGAACAAGAACAGACATACAGACCAATGGAATAGAATAGAAAATCCAGAAATAAATCCACAGATTTATGGTCAACTAATCTTTGACAAAGGAGCAAAGACTATGCATTGGAGCAAAGAAAGTTTGTTCAATAAATGGTGCTGGGAAAACTGGGTCGCTACATGCAAAAGAATGAAGCTTGACCACTACCTCACACCATACACAAAAATCAACTCAAAATGGATTAAAGAACTAGACATAAGACCTGAAACCATAAAATATATAGAAGGAAATATAGGCGAAACACTACGTGATCTGCACATCAAAGACATCTTTACAGACACATCACCCAAAGCAGTGATAGTGAAGGCAAAGATAAACAGCTGGGACTACATCAAATTAAAGAGCTTCTGCACAGCAAAAGAGACAATAACAAAAACAAAGAGAAACCCCACCAACTGGGAGAACATTTTTGCACCCAACACTAATGATAAAGGACTGATCACAAAAATCTGCAAAGAGCTGATGAGACTCAGCAACAACAAAGAAAATAATCCAGTCAAAAAATGGGCAGAAGAGCTAAAAAGAAACTTCTCTGAAGAGGAAATGCAAATGGCCAACAGGCATATGAAAAAATGTTCAACATCACTTGCCATCAGGGAAATGCAAATCAAAACTACCATGAGATACCATCTTACACCAGTGAGAATGGCACATATTAAAAAAACTAGCAACAACAAATGCTGGCGAGGGTGTGGAGAAAAAGGAACTCTTCTGCACTGTTGGTGGGAGTGCAAACTGGTCCAACCACTGTGGAGAGCTGTGTGGAGATTTCTGGACCTACTAAACATAGAGCTTCCATATGATCCAGCAATTCCACTCCTAGGTATTTACCCAAAGGACACAGAAACATCAATTCCAAAGAGCACCTGCACCCCTATGTTTATAGCAGCACTGTTTACAATAGCTAAGCTTTGGAAACAACCCAAATGCCCAAAAATAGATGACTGGATCAAGAAGATGTGGTACATATATACCATGGAATATTACTCAGCATTCAAAAAAGATAAACACATGCAATTTGCAGCAACATGGATGGCGCTGGAAGGGATCATGCTCAGCGAAATAAGCCAAAAAGAAAAAGAAAAATACCGGATGGTCTCACTCATAGCAGGAATCTAGAAAACTTAAATAAGGGACCAGGAAAATGAATAACTATAAGAAAGTGAAAATCAAAATCAACAAAAAACTATGAACCAGAGACACTTTTAGGGGGGCGGGGGCGGGAGGGGAGGGATTGGGGTCAGAATGGGGGGGCTGCAATTGTATGGGGAATATAACAATAAAATTTATAAAAAAAAAAAAAAAACATAAAAAAAAAAAATAAAATGTTTTATTCAATTTAAAAAAAAAAAATAAAAAAAAAGTTAATTTATGCATACAAGAACTGGAGTACAGAGATGTGGGGGGTGAGAGGATTCACCAGGGACAGAGTGGGGAACAGAACAGGCAGATTAACTGAAATATACTGCTAAGGGGAGCAGCAGATGAGTCAAGAGAGTCTGCTTTGCCATGTGGGTGGCTCCCTGGCTGGTCAGGAATCGAACTTGTGCTGCAGTGGTTTTGGATAGTTTCATAGGTTGCATCTTAACCCCTTGCACCACCAGGGAGGCCCCTCTTGGGATAGTTTTAATATAAATTTTTCTTGTAATGAGTAAAGTTGAAAATCTTGCCATAGGTTTAAGTCATTTATGCTTTGTATAAATTATCTCTTTATGTCTTTTGCTGTTTGATTTTGTTCTTTCCCCCCATGTTTTAAATATTTCTTTAAAATGGTATATTAGCCTTTTATCTGTGATAAATGTTTAAAATTACCTTCTAGGTTGTTATTGTTATTTATATTTGTATCCTGCAGATGAGCTCCTCAGGAAGCAGATAAAGACTGAGATAGAAATTGATCTGTAGGAAGCTTATTAGGGAGTGCAGTGAAGACCAAAAACTATGAAGGGAAAAGAGAATTTGAGCTATTGTATGTCCTACCCGGTTCTAACCACATAATTCTTGCGGTAGATCATTTCAGGTTTTTCATAAAGCTGTAATGTCAGTCATCAGTAATAATATCAAAAATATAAACAATATAGGGAAGCATAATATTTTTCCAACATGCCTCCATTTTCTTTATCGTGGCTGTGTTTAAATAAGTGGCAATAATAACTGAAGGGTCAAGGTAACTTTTAAAGTTATCTATTCAGAATATTATGGATAGCCTTACTTTAGAGGCAGATAAAAATAATTAAAACCTCTACAAAACTTAAGAAAATACAAATGGTCAGAAAATAAATTTCTGAATTATTTTGACTATGTTTCTGTAATTCCCCATATTTTAAAGAGCTGAAATGATGATTCTATGTTTTCAAATTTCTGCTCTCTTTCTACCACCAATCACTTATGTTATTTTGTCTTCAAGAAGGTTACAGAAACAGTGAAAACTAAACACACACACACACACACACACACACCCCTTTGTAGGAAATAAATTGCCTAATAATAACCACAGCTGTTTTTTTCCTTTTGACAATGTTGTAGTCATTTAATGTGATGGAGTAGTAGAAGCCCTCATTATCATAGAGGTAGTAAGTTATAGTGGCGTTTATTCACTTATTTATAGATGTAATCTATTCAGTTTGGGACAATGGAATTAGCTGGACAGAATAAAGAGACTATCACAAAAACATTTAAAAACCTTTAAACACTCAGAGAACTAAATGACATCAATTGCCTTTATCAACTCATTTGTCTCAATATCTATAAGCCGTTCTAAAGTCATTGCTAGGATCTGGGATTTGAGGGAAAGAAGGAGAAGGTGATCACTTAACTGCATTATTAGTATTTCCCAAGTGTGCCCCTCTGCAGAAGTGCATTCTGGGGCTATCTATCCGCAGGCAGAGAGCAAGCCTGATATTTCAGAGTGAGACTACCTTGGAAATAGCCTTAATTTTGTTTATTTCATTATTATCAATATCTTCTTTCTTCTTATAAATAAAGGAAACTAAAATACCCTCTAGCCTCCTCCCCCCAGTTTCAGTTCCCTGACCACCACACTCTAAAGTTCTTATATTGTTTATATCCTTCCAAAATTCCTCCTATGTGCTAACCACATGAACATTTATGTCCACTCAAATATTCTTTCCATTATCCAGGTCACCTAAAGAAAAATCAGCCTGGGGCACTTCAGATTGTGCACACAGCCACATCCTTTATTTTATCCAAGTTTATCTAAGTGAAACATAACACACAGTTCAATGAGGAGGAAAATAAGCTAAGAGGGATGTTGTGTAGTTTCCAATATGGGAGTATGGAAAATGTTGTGCTTTAGCTTCCCAGTGGTAAGGGTAGTTGAGTTGGAAAGGAAAGAGATTGATGTTTGTATTTCTTTCCCCCTCGTCCTTTTTCTAGTTCCCTACCTTTATAAAGTTCTAGTAAGATAGTCTCCAGAAAGCCAATTTCAACTTTAATATGGAATATCCTGGGGATAAAAATGCTTCCAAAATAGATAGTATCTGGGCAGACAGAAAATCCTCTTATACAACACTGGATTCCTCTCAGGCTGAATGAGTAATCAAAATAGCATCATTCAAGTTGGCAAAGGAAAAATTTATTTAATAACATGATTGTAGAATATACATGGTTCTCAATTCTAAAAAATAAAGGGATAGACCAGGGATATTTATACTGTATTTAGGAACTTCATTTATCAAGAGAGAGAAGGGGCTTCAAATGACAGATAAAAAGGGGGTTAACTCATTTTCACTCTGAGAGTTAAGGTGAGACCTCAGAGAGAGGGAACATTTTCTCTGATAAACCAACAGTGGGATGAGGTCCCACCAAACTACATTCTTCTAACCCATAAAAAGGGAAGGAGTGATTATATCTTCAGTTATGGAGAAAACAAGGGAATCAGGCAGGAGAAAAGCTTCTCTTCATCTTCTAGGGCCCTTACTACATGCAACTTAAAACTGTCTACATTCTTAAAAATAACAATAATGGTTTTCTAAATTCCTGCTATGAACGAGACCATCTGGAATTTAGAAAACCTAAATAAGGGACCAGGAAAAAACATAGTAAAGTAAAAATCAAAATTAACAAGCAACTATAAACCAGAGACACAGTGGGGGGAGGGGAGAGGGTTTAGGGTCAAAATAAAGGGGGTGGGAATTGTTTGGGGAATATAACCAAAATGAAAATGCATACATTGTGCAAAAATTAAAAATGATGTAAAAATATATAAAATTAAAAAATTTAATAAAAAAATTTAAAACAAAAGCCGTAATGGAGGTCTCCCTGATGGCACAAGGGGCTAAGCATCAGCACTATGAAGCTGTCCGCAGCCACTGCGGCACAAATTAGATCCCCAGCCAGGGAGGTGACGCACATGGCACAGCAGACCTCCCCTGTCTTGCCTGCTGCTCCCCTCAGCAGTGTATTTCAGTAAATCTGCCTATTCTGTTCCCTACTCTGTCTCTGATGAATCCTCTCATCCCCTGCACCTCTGCCCTGTACCCCAGTTCTTGTATGCATAAATAAATAAATCTTTAAAAAATAATAATTATAAATAAATAAATAATAGTGGCTTCCTGCAGCACACAGGCCCTTAGTTGACACCCAGTACCCAAACAAGGTGACAAAAGGCTTACACTGGGGTATTGAGAAGTTTGTCTGATCCTTTTTGAGAGACTGATCCCATTATAGAATATGGCAATGTTTGCTATTCATTTTTTTATTGTTGTTGCTATTGTTATTATTTGTGGGATTACTATTCTCCAAGGAAGATGGGTCACAATCCTGTTACAATTCCAAATTTACTGGAAGAAGCATACCTTTAGCTAAGTAGTGAAATCTGAACCCAAATTTTAAAACCACCAGTCCCTGCATATGTATCCAAACACATAAAGCATTAACTAGTGATTGAATTTCCCTTGGAAGTTGTGGTTATACACTCTTCAAATAATAATACAGTAGAGTACTAGAAATGTCAAAGAATTTGAGCTGAGGTTATAAAACCTGATCCTTTTTTTTCTCCCAGAGACAGCAACCCCAACCCTAGAGGGGCATTTCCCAGGTTTGAATTCTAGTTAGGGTCTTCTCCCTGGCTGTGGGGAGCAATAGTCAAGATCTTGATAAAATGGACACCTAATTACTTTGACTTCTTTTGTTTAAATATTCAGTACTTGAAGACAATAACTATTTTGTACTTAATTCAGGAAAAAAAAATATGACAGATAAAGTCATTTCCAAAAGGCCCAGGTGCTAAAGGGCAGAGGAAGGTGCCTGAATCCACAGAGGACTTGGCAGGACTCTCTTCTGCTACAATTGGCCTGAATCAACACAGATGGTTGTGTGCAAGGTGATAAAATGCTTGAGAAGGTGAAATGACTCCTGAGGAGAGGTACTGGCAATGGCAAATAAGGCATTAAATTGGCAAAGGAAGTGAAAATTAAAAAAACACAAATTAACTGGAGTCACTGATATATACAACTCCCAAGCGCCCAACATTTTAGATGACTTAAATGGTTTTAATTGTTTAAACAAGGAGGCAAATGTACTTACATGGATCAGTACTTTAAACAATTTTTGCTTCATTCTTTTTCAATTATTTTATTAAATTTAATTTTATATGCAACTTCAAAACGAAGACACTGCTACAACAGAAACATCAAGCTAGTATAATTGACACGCAATATGTTTTAAATTCAGCTTTATATTTGGAGATAGTTGTGGATTCAAATACAGCTTTAAAAAATAATCTTTCACCAGTTTTCCCTACAGGCAACATTTTACAGAATTATAGGACAGTACACAACCAGAATATTGATGTTTATACAATAAAGATAGAGAACAATTCTATCACCACAAAGATGCCTGACCATGTAACGCATTTTAAATCAATAGATTTTTCAAATATTGACTTGTTGACTGAAATAAGTCTCAGTAATAGACAAAAAATTTATTAGATAATCAAAGTGAAGATTCAAACCCAGTAAGAAGCCCAACAGATTTTATTCTGTGAGACCTGTTCCAACAATCATAAATTTGATTTTACTTTATATAGATTAGAACATTGAATCATCAACATCTGAAAAATATAATTGTGCTTGACAATGGTGCAGGGTGCTTCTGGTAGACTTGGCTCTTTTATTCACCTTGACCTAAAGACATGCTGATGTTTTCTATATGCAGAGGAGGGCAACTGCCATGGTTTAATCTCTTCCTAAACTTCTAAAGATTCTGTGGTAGAGTTGTCAAAGCTAGGTATTCATTATTTAAATACTTAACTGGGAGTTGAAAACTGGTTTGCCCTCAGGAAGAATATTCTTGCCTGATTTTTCCACAGAACAGAAAGTGCCGTTTTTACTTCAAGCCCAGGCAGATGGCTTTGCTTTCTTGCCTGCTGGGGAGGAGGAAAATACAGAGTATCTTCCCAGAACATTGACAGTGTTTACTAATTTAACACATTAAATGAAAGATATGGCACTAGTAAACAAACAGGTGCTTGTGTATATAAGAATATGTTGGCTGTTTTGGTTATCAGTTTTTATTCCACTAAGTCACAACTATCACCAGGTAACAGATAATTTAAAACCTTCATCAGTTTTAAGCCTATGAAACTTTAAAAAGACTTAATTGTCCAAAAATCTCCTTTGAAATCTATTAGTGTGAATAATAATGGTCAATAAATATAAATATATTCTGTTTTTTAAGTTAGGGACTGAACTAAGCTCTTTGTATGTACTACTATCTCAATTAATGTGGTACACCACATACCTTTGTCTTCTTCAGTTTGCTCATTTTTTTCTCTCATCTAGTTAGTGGAGTTTAAGAATTAATCCTCCGGCAAACCACAGAAATGGTCTTTATAAGCATTTTCCTTAATACATGACCTGTCCTTTTACCTCCTTCCCCCAAATATTTCTTCCTCTGTGCATAAACCATTTCCCCTAAAATTCACATTTATGCACATCTCCTTGGACCAAGTTTTTAAGCTGATTTCTAAAAGTTTGATTCCCTGGACTATTGCTTCTGTTCTGGTGTTACTTAAAAGCTGCTCATCCATTCTAAACTTTGCTCTGTTCATGGAATATAGCCTTAGGGGCAAGTTGTGCTATTTCTATGAGTCAAACTCTGTCCTTCAACAAATGTCAATAGGTACTATCTGCAGACACCTCAGGACATAACTTTAGCAAGCTGAATTTACTCTACCACCATATAGATAACTGCATTGCAAGTTTGTAAACCATGGTTTTGCAACAAAAATAAGGTATTAGAAAAGAAAAGAAGAACAGAAGTTACAGAGTAAAGATAATAAATAACTCTTCAGTCACAGAAGACAAGACCAAGGTGACATCTTTTGACAGTTGCCGGAGTATTCCTCGGGGGGAGTGGAAGGGAGGAAGGGAGTTGTTGTTGGAGGAGAAATGTTTTCCCAGACAAAAACAAATACTTTAGAGAATAAAAATAGCTATTACTAATACTCACCAGGGTCTCTTACCTTCATGTAAGGGTTTCCAGCTAAAATATAAGATGTTCAGTTAAATTTCAATTTTAGTAAAGAAAAACAATTTAATGTATAAGTCAATTATTGTTTGAAATTCAAATTCAACTAGATGTCATGTGTATTTATAAATATACATATATGTAAATATAATATATAATATATACACACATATATATATGAAATCTGGCAACTCTACACTGATTATAAAAATGTATCACTCTCCTACCCAGAAACAATAGGGCAAGTAACCAATTCTTAGAAATTTTAATAAACATAGTGTGTCAGTCTCAGAATGAGTTTATGAAAAAACCTAGAAACTTTTCCAGTTTCTCTTTCTTCTTCAATGACCAGCACAGAGATTTTATAATGTGTCCTATCCTGGATAATGATAGCAGTAATCATGTTTATTAACCATTGTTCTCTCCCTGGAAACATTGAAAAACCACATATAAGTTTGAAGGGTTGATAAAGGGCCTACTTACCTAATCTTTATCTTATATTTATTTGACTTATTTATACTATCTTGAATTTTCTTCTCTGAATACCTACTTCTAGACCCTCACCTAATGGCCTCAATGATCCTTCAATACAGACCATCACAGGCATCCTGACTCCATCCCAGAGAAACAGGGAAAGAGGTCTTATCAGGTTGACTTGAGAACACCCTGGGACCAACAAACTTGCACACTCTAAATAGGTGCTGCCATGAGCCACATAAAGACCAAGCATTCTCTTAGCTGAAGGAAATTTAATAGGATTAGTGTGCACAGAAAGAGAAGATAGATTTTTCTTGTAATGCCTATCAAATACACATGAACCTCCCTCTCAGATTTATGAAACCCAATTTTCTTACTTATCAAATATATTTAGTATAACATCATGGTGTAAAGTATCAATCATTCAAAAGAAATGGATACTTTATATACAGGGCCAACATCACACAGAAGAAATGAAAGGAATGTGTGACATTTTTGATATATAATATACTTTAAATATTTTTTCTAAATATTCAATTGAATGAACCAAAGAATGAATCAATTTAAAAGTGCATACTTCCCAGAATTAGCCTTTTCAAACCTCATCTTTACGTTTATTACAAGAAAAAAATGTTAAGCTAATACTATATAGTCACCCTTTATTCACAGATGCAGAGCAAGGGCTAAAATTAAAAAAATTATTATCATAAAAAATGGACAATTAGGAATAACATTATATCCTAATCTCCCCCCTGGTGAAAGATACATGGAAATTTTGTGAGCTTTGGGATTAAAGCAGAGAGGTTTTATAGTAAGAATTGCACCCATTTTGGAGGATATTTTCCCCTCACACTCTCATTTGAAGCATAACCCACTACTGCAAAACTGATGTGGTTTGGTGGTTAACTCAGGGACATATAGTATACAACTTCTCTAATAAGAAATTTCTGAGAATGAGGTTTTATTTTCCTACCAAGGATCACATCTCTGACTCAAAAATACAAATTTGCAATGTAAAAAAGCCAGTAAATTAATTTTAGTTTTAAATAAAGAAACCTAGGTACATGAGAGCCAGTTCATTTCCTCCTTGTGAATTGAAAAGAACCACAGGAATACAACTGACACTGACCACCTGGTTAAAAGTGGAGGTTCTATTATTATAATTAGGATTATCTTTGTCCTGGGTCCTTATCTCTCACCACAGACTCTTCTTAAACACGAAACTTTCTGAGGTACTGACAACAGACCTAAGTCACTACTCAAAAATTTTCGTCCACACTGGGTTATTCCCTGATTAGATAGTTATCAAGCACCAGGGAGTTTTGAACTGAACTTACTTGATAATTACTTCTTTCCTCCTAGTCTTTCAGAGTATTATGTGATATGATTTTGGTGAGTTAGATTTGCTAATGGTTCTCAGGTTTAAACATGACAACTGAAGAGCAGGTAATGTACTTACCTACAGGCTGTTTGTTTTCTTAAGAGTTCTTCTCTGACCCAAATAACTATAGGAGACAGATTTGGGTGAGATAGGGTCTATACTAATTAATCCATTTCTAAAGTATTTTACAACATGATGACATAATTAGCCCTATCTTATTCATGAGGGCACTGAAGTTGAGTATATACATGAAATTTGTTTCAAATCATATAGCTATTAAGTGATGAGTTGGATATTGATCTAATTTTAAGAATTAGGAGAACAGGCTCTAAACCAAACTTGTTTGTATTTAAATTAATACTACATCACTTACTAGCTATAGAGCTTTATTGCCTATACTTTCCCTATCACTCATTGCTGCTAGCCACATTGGCAACCTCTTTGCACTTTCTATTCCCTCATTCCAGAACGAGATCTCTGCAGGTATCCACATGATTTACTGTCTTGCCACATTTATGTCTGTTCTCAGATATCAACTTAATTTATTCCATCAATAATACATACATATATAATATTATTCTGGAACTTAAAATGAATCAGGAAGTAGACAAATGTCCCTGCCCTGACAAAACTTATATTCTAGTAGTGAGGAAAAAAGAAAAAAGAATTATTTTTTAAAAGGCATTCATGTTGTATTAAGTGGTGATATGTGCTATGAAAAAAAGAGAAAATGAGACCATGGAACTAAAGCAGATCCCTTATCAATTTAGCCAAAAATGGTGGGATGCAAGAAGATGTCAACATAGACTTGATGTGGAATATGGGGCAAATACTAGGGTTAAAGGTTTTAAACTTTGGAACCAAACTGCTAGAATGATGGAATTGTCAGTTGTTTCCTGCAGATTTTCTAGGTCCCTGAAAGCTCCCTTCTCAGTCCAACTAGTCTCAGGAACTTTTCTGAAGTGGAAATTTTGATATCCATTGATTTAAGTGCACCAGGAAGAAGCTAAAAATTAACTCACATGTGACTTGATACCCTCCCACTCAGGAAAATTAAGAAAGCAATAAAAACAATCTTACTTTAGTAAATTGCATCTGATCAAGTACTATCCACAAGTAAGATATTCCCACAAATCAAGATACTGCTGCCTGTAGTCGGCAAACAGTAAGTCCTTTTCCATGATGATATGTTGGTTTAATATGCACTGTCTAGTATTGGTACAAGGATATTACTTTATATGTAGATTCACTTGTATATAAAGAATAAGTTACAAGCAAAAATTAAATAGACTGTGGTACTATGGTTATTTCTGGAGTCATGTATTAGTAAAATTAAATTACAGTCCTCTTTATAAAAATGAGTTAATGCCTTTATAGTAATATGTCCTCAAATTATTATGAAGGCCTAGCATCCAGTATCTACGACCAGTTTGGGCTAAAAATAATTTTTGAAAGTAGAATCAATATACTTATGTTCTATAATGTTCTGCTTGAAGAATTTTATTATACTGTGATGTAGACAGGGATACCGGAAAAGAATGATAAAGCAGAGGAAAAGCATGGTTAGCTTAACTTTCATGTTCCTCAAAAACAAATTTCTGGTATGAGTTATTCTTCAGTAACTATACCATAGTAGCAAAAAATCACTGCCTCCCACACCCCCACAAATACAAATTAATATCTATACCACTATTCTGAGCTAGTATAATACAAATCCTGTTTTTTTTTTTTAATTTTCTTCAAATGTGTGTTAATAAGTCCCTATGTTGAGAGTGTCCTATTATCAGCCTGGCACATGTTTGGATGTGATCATTGAACAGGGATCCTATTTAACTCTGTCCCTCCCTTTTACCATCTTACCTTCCACATCTCATTTCATTCCTTAGTAACCTCTCCCTTGGCCCAGTCAACAAATGTATAAATCAGTTATCTATGCAGGAAATTTTTGGAATAATGTCAAATATTGGAATATATTTTTCATCAATTTGTCAGGCATCAGTAACTTGTAGACACTGAGTTTATCAGATATTTAAGTTTTGGTCTATGTCATGCCAAAGAACAGATGAGGATGTGTTTCTTTCATTAAATTAGTCAAATATTTAGGCACATTATGTGAGGGATTTCTTGAAAGCTTCTAATCATACTTTTCTTTCCAGAGATTTACTCAGGACTTCATTCTGTCTGTGCCACACTGCAGCACTAAAATCTTATTTCTCCAACTTTCCAAAGGAAGTTTCTGAAGATATTTTATAAGAACATTCTCCAACATTTGTACTAAGATAATATTGATATTTTCTCTACATATCCATTACAGTCTAGCTGAAACAATTTGAGATGCTTGAAGTTATGAGTAGATAGCAAAAGTGTATCTAGCAGTGAATGTAATCACATAGTAAGAAGAAAATAAGGCTATTAAAATAATTCAGTACCCTTAAAATTATATCAAAGCATTGCATGAATTTTTAATAATCTCCATCACTAGTGGATGTTCAGGAGAGAAAAAGTAATCAATGTAGTGTTCCATCATAACATCAAAATGAACTGGGGAGAGAAGACTGGTTCCCTGTCAGTCTTTGACTAGTATCCTAATCTGCTCTTTGAAGATCACCCTAACTTCTCAGATTTAGAGAGCTCAATGCCATTATTTCAGACTTAGCCATATTATCTCAAATTGCATTTTTTTAAAGAATTATTTATTTATGCATACAAGAGCTGGGGCACAGGCCAGAGATGCAGGGGGTGAGAGGATACACCAGAGACAGAGTGGGGAACAGAACAGGCAGACTGACAGAAATACACTGCTAAGGGGAGCAGCGGGCAAGACAGGAGCATCTGCTACACAATGTGGGTTGCTCCCTGGCCAGCCGGTGATCAAACTCATGCTGCAGAGGTTGCGGATTGCTTCATAGTGCAGTGCTTAACCCCTTGCGCCACTAGGGAGGCCCCTCAACTTACATTTTTATTCCCATTTCAGGGAAAATGCTAACAATTATTGATTAATTAATATATGGCATTTAATAAAGATGGGAAAAGGTATTACATAATGGTATCAAGTAATGAAAGAAGAAATACATAATGTTGTAAAGATCATCCACTACAAAAATTGTGCTGTCACACTTTATTTCCAGTATTCCTCCATGGTCTCTCAGGCCACCTTCCCGTCAGATATTAGTGCTTAAGGGATACAGTGCCCTAATAAATTATTTTCTAGATTCTCTGTGGAATCTACAGTTTTCCTATTCTCAACAGCTTATGAATCTTCAAATGTATACCTCATATTTGATAACATAATGGGTCTTATTCTCTTTCTTGGTGTACCTAAAAGAAAGACAATATTTCTTCTTAATTTAAAAAGGAGTAAATCTTGAAAACTCTAGAAAATGTAAATAGTAAACAAATGCATATCCCCCCCAACACACTTCAATTTTTTGATAACTGTACCTGCAAATCATTTATTATTATTTAGGGGGGAACTTACACCAAGGTAAACTTACAGTTAGATAGTTGATTTTAATACATAGAAACCGTAGAAGGAGGGCAAGTGGGAGAAACAAATGTTTGTTAAGTTATCTTAGTTGGTCAGTAATTGTTCAGCATAATTAATCGATCAATCAATCTTAGATAGGACCACTTCCATTTTGGGGTCATGAAATTTTCACCATTTTTTTCTGCGATATAGTCGACAATAGATTAAGTCAACCAGTTGCATATATCTTACCTAGGCATTTATTTTCATAGTCTAATCAGTTGGATTTTAACAGATTCCTGAAGGCTCTGTGTAATAGGGAACTGGAAAGTTGTACAAGAAAGATAGGTTATTTGACATTGTTGCTTCCTCTTTAATTAGCATGATATGATAAATCTGCAAATAAACTTACCCATAATTTTAGTTAAAAGCTTTTTTAGCATACTTCGTAACGTAGATCTGCAGATTTTCCTTTCTTCTGCAAAAAATAAATCAGCCATAATTCTAATTAAAAAATTTTTAGCATACTTCCTTCTGACACAATGCTATTTAGTTTTCCTTAGTGTAATTAAAATCTTATTCCTCTTGGTAATTGAGGTGTAACTTTACAGATTTACTATTTCCCTGTCCACTCTTTTGCCAAGATGAAATAGAATTGAAAGAATGTTTCCCCTCCTGCCTCATAAAACAAAACAAAGCAAAATGGAAATTTGTTTATCTAACTATTACAAATGGAAAAACATTTTAGGGTTCTCCTTGTGGGGTGGCAAAACTCAACTTTTTATTCAAGGGACACATATTTGAATAAGAGTTCAGTTTGCTCTATACACCCACACACAGACAAGCAGCCCCAAAACTAGACCTAGGAAACAGGATTAGCAAGTTAATGAAGGCACAGATCTAAGTCATGTTACACAATGCAACTATATTTTTAATTAAATTAATTTTTATTTGTATGTATTTGAAACATTTTGTCTAGTTGTCAATCAATTTGGAACTCAGGTCTAAGAAGGGATCTTTTTTTTTTTTTTTAAAGATTTATTTATTTATTTATTCAAGCAGTGGATACAGTCAGAAGCACGGGAGGGTGAGAGAATTCACCAGAGCCAGAGCAGGGAAGAGAACAGACAGACTGACGAAATACACTGCTGACAGGAGCAGCGGGCATGGCAGGAGAGGTCTGTAGTGCCATGTGGGACCCTCACAGGTGGCCAGGCATGGAACCTGCGCTGCAGAGGCTGTGGGCAGCTTCGCAGCCCAGTGCTCAACCACTGCGCCACTAGGGGAGGCCCTAAGAAGGGATCTTTATAATTATTACCCACAAACTAAACAGTAGAATTTGGGAGGAAAAAGATTCCCCTTGATCTCATCAGATCACAGGGGCAAATTCCCTCAGCCCTCTGGTTTCTTTGACTGGTAGAATAATCAAAACAGCATTATACCAGTTAGCAGAGGAAAAATATAAATTTTCAGTGATTATGTGGACCCCCATCTTAGCCAGAGAGAATAGTGCTTAAATCCTGAACTAAGGAATGGGGTACAGGTCCAGAGTGCCAAGGAGGCAGGATTGAGACTTTACAAGATTAAGAGGGTGTGACTTTATGGATTACTTTTGCAAATAAAGATGGGTTTGTCAGGACATTTTACATAAAATAGTATAGCTGGATAATGCCCCCAAATCTTCATTTTTCCAGGAAGTTAAAGGGAGCACTTCTTCAATTTGGGGGTAATGTAAGAGCTTCTCCCTAGCTTCCAGGCTTCAATTGGTCTTCACTCAAAATAGCCTACATGTCCTATGGAGACAAGCTCTGAGAATATTGTGGTGGTCTTCTCTGAGCACTTTCAGCCTATAACTTTTACTCCCAGAATAAAGTTTTATGTGTACCTCCATCACAGAGAACAAACATCACATGTTCCTTATGAATTTCAGTAGAACTGTGACACCCAAAATAGTAGCCATTAGTCACACAAGGTTCCTGGGCATTGACATGTAAGTGATCTGAATTAAGAGGTAAATGTAAAATATATACTGGATTACAAAAATTTGTTTTTAAATAATGTCTCAATAAATTTTACAATGATTACATGTTAATGTGGAAATATGTTAGAAATATTGGATTAGCTAAAATGTATTGTCAAAGTTATCTTTACATATTTCTTATTTTTTAAAAGTAACTACTAGAAAATTCAAACTTTGGCATATAGCTTATGTTTTATTTCCATTGGGCAGCAGTTGGTTTTAACAATGGGAAAAGTGCTATTCTGTCCTAAGCTATGCAAAATGTCAAGACCTGGAAAGTTTGGGCAAATATAATTAAATTAAAATTAAATTAAAACTTAGAGGATGAAACAATGACTCTGGTAATTAGAGGCATTATATAATGCCTATAACTGATTCCTATATTATTGAAGTTTCTATTTGGGGTTATGCTGTATTCTCTTACACTTTACTCATTATAATTATACGTAGTGTTTCCATGTGGCAAAACAGGACCTGTGGCAAAACAGGAATCTGGGGCAGGAGGGAGGTTGATTAGGTCCGTGTAATTATACTCATTTGAGGATCTTTATATTTTAATAGTAAATAAAAAAAAGTTTTCTGCATTATAAAGGACAAGTGTATCGGCCTCCCTATTTTTTTGTTTATTTGTGTTTCCTTGAAAATGTAATAAATTTAACTCTTTATGATAACCTTTGAAATAGAAAAAAAACCTTTCTAGAGATCAAGCCTACTTTCCAGTTTTTACAATGTAGAGATATGTCTAAAGTTGTGGATCAAATAACTTCAAGACATGTCAAAACTTACCTGGAGGGCTCAGGAGTTCCTTATGAGAAGTACAGGAGATGGTAGGGAGATGCAGTCATTAATTTCTCAAGATCATGAATTATTTTTCCCTCTTCTCTCATTGTATGAGATTTTGTCCTAACTTCATAGTCATGGTTGTGTCTCCTTATAATCATGTAAATCAGTTAATGTTTACTCAGTACTATGCATTCTCATGTCTATAATGGTATGGAGAGATATTTTAAGGTGGGATTATCTTATTTCTTGAACAGTGTTTAACCTGTGGTCTAAGTGTGAGTAGATATAAATATCTATTGAATATAAATGTTAATACAGCATTAAGGAATTATGGTATATGAGCCAAAACTAAAGTGGTCACTTGCTGAAATATGAAAGAGTATTCCAAAGCTAAGTAATTTACCAGCTTCCTGTTTAGACACTAGGAAAATATACATGCATTATTAAAAAATTAAAGCTGAAAAGTATTCTAGCTTTCATTGAAACTACTCACTTATTCTATATATAAAATTAGTACAGAGAGAGTGGAAGTGACTTACTTAAGGATACATCTCAAGGAAAATAGAACAATTAGAATTAGAACCCAAGGTCAAAGTCTGTGTAGAATGCTACTGAGATTTATTTTCTTTGATCCAGTCTTATTTTGCTATAACTTATCTCCTGGGGATTTACCCCAACTATAGTACTTAATAAAAATGGGATATGAAGAGAAAATGATTATTGTTCATGCCAACAGATATCAAAAGAACACTTTATCAGCCAGCTCATATCGCACTAACTCTCTTCCCAATACAGCATTCTTATATACTTTCTGAATATATAGGCTATTTTTCTTAGCTTCCTTTAAGGCAGCTCTTCAAGATGATCATTGAATGAACCAGAATCTATATATTTTGTCTTCTACTGGGTTCTCTGTCTCATCATCAGATGTCTTTAGCTTGACTCTCTTCCTGCATCTTCTAACTCCCTCATTCAAATAAAAATTTTGGCCAAAGTCAACAACAACAAAATCTTTCTCAGTATTTTTTTTTAATTGAGATAGAGCTCACCACTCTCCTAAGTTCCCTCTTCTGAGATTGTAGTCTATTCCATGAAAATGTTCAAAGCATTAAAATGAAGAGATGTAGACTCAAAGTAATATTACACTTTGATAAAAAAGATGTTTACAGAGATAGCTTTACAATATTATCAAGTGGTCCGTAGTGGAAAGATAGAAAGTAAGATTTATTTATTCAAAAATATAGGAGTTCTAGCTCAAAGAAATGGTATGCACTCTTTGATATTTAAGATATATCATTTTCAGTTTGGTAACTTCATTGAGATTCACCACAAAAATGCTTGTAGAGATGGAAATGACTTTTTAAAGAAAGGGAATTTATTTTCAATGAATTTGGAAACCACAAAAAGAAAAAATCGAACAGCCATATAGATATATTTCTCCAAGGATGCAATCTCTACTTCTTTGAAAGTATTAAAAGACAATGACTATTCTGAAAACTAAAATGTCTTTACTGTATAATAAACCAGCTGGCCCTACAGTAGAGCTATTTTAAATATATCTATTTCCATAAATGCAGGCCTCTCCTTTCACATGATAAAAATGAACCAAAAGGAATCCTTGTCCATATGTAAATGTTGCTGACTTCTTCACTGATTTTTATCACAAGAGTTCATTTATGATAACTTTGATCTTCAGAGCTCATTCAAAAAAATAAGCAAACATCCATTTAAAGACGTCATTAAGAAATGGAATTCTGTTGTTATGTTGATATATGGAATTGGTACCAGACACTGATTTAGAAATAGTTTGTTCTTACCCTACAGTAGTAGATTACTCTAGGACTGGGCCATATTTCTATCATGACTTCATCCAAGCAAGAATGTATAGGTACCTTTAATTCAATGAAGCACAAAATCAGTTCCTTGGCATAAAAATTAATGTAATAAGGTCCCTAATCTGACTCTGAATTATGCCTGACTTTTCTTACCTCTGTCACCTCAGGCTACAGCTTGTTATTCATCTGTTTATTACCTCTGCTAAGAGAACATTTATAATGACCACATTGCCAAAACCTGGCCCTCTGAACAGGGATGAACATTTTTATTATTATTTTAATGATAAAGAAAAGCTTTAGATTTTATTCATATTTTTTTGCTGACTAAACTAATGTTCATATATTAAACAATAATATTTTTCAGGGCAAGATTTCAGTTTGTTTATTTCTTTTCATTTGTTTTTGTTTGCTTATTCTTGTTGCCAGAAGAAATCGCTGCCCTACTATGCTCTTGAAACCAAAAAAAATGATTTACCACTCTATACTTTTAGATTTTTTTTAATTTAGTTCGTGTTAATTTAGTGTCATTTCTGTGTAAATGCCAGAGTGGTTAAGAGGGAAATGGTTTGAATACTCAGACAATTGATCCATATAAGTAAGGATCATGCTCATGTTTTCCTTCTGCAGCATATTTCCTTCCAACATACACTTTGTACTGTACATAACTCCATTTTCATTCAGACACAAAGAGTAGACTTATAGGAAATTAACTTCCTGTAATAGCTTTGTTCTGAATTATTCACTTTTAAATGATATCATTTGAAAAAATTACCTTTAATGATGAGTCATTATTTTCCTAAGAATATCATTAGATTCATGTATCTAATATGTGCTTATTACTCAACTATTTTTCTCATTTTTAAAAAACCAAGTTTTTACTGTCCTCAATTATTATTCTGTCATTTATTTAATAATTATTTACTCTATACTTAATACATGTCATACACTGTGCTAAGGTACTAGATGTAAAATCTTGAGTTAGATACAGTCCTGCTTTCCAGAAACATTGACTGGAGGAGACAAATATTAATCAAATCATTATACATATTAATGTATTTTTTAAACTGTGATTAAAATTGTGTTGAATAAAGTTATGGGGGTCATGAGAATGAATAACAAGAAAACCTAAATTTATTCATCATATTAAGGAAAACTCTCCTAAGAATGCTATTTCAGTTGCAGTTTGAAACATAAAGTATTTAATTAGTAAAGGAAAACCTGAATTTTCCAGAGAAAATGACTTATATAAGTTTCTTGGGGTAGGTGGAAATTGATAGGAAAAAAGTCCACATGGCTAAGGTATATAGAATGAAGAAGTGAACCTGTTATGACTGGAGAGCTTTGCAAACCAAAATAATGGATTTTGATCTAAATACTAAAAGTAAAATTGTTGAAACAATTTATGTGTGTGAGCAATGTAACTCTTCTTGCATTTTTTTTTTTTAGAAGATTTATTTATTTATACAGGAACTGGGATGCAGGCTAGATGTGCAGGAGAGTGAGAGGATTCACCAGAGACAGAGTGGGGAACAGAACAGGCAGACTGACTGAAATACACTGCTGAGGGGAGCAGGGCGAGACAGGAAAGGTCTGCTGCGCCATGTGTGTCTCTTCCCCAGATGGCCCGGATCAAAACTGCCAAGCAGAGACTGCTTACAGCTTCACAGTGCTGTGCTCAATGGCCTGCGCCACCAGGGAGGCCCTCTTCTTGCATTTTTAAATCACTGTAGTTGCAATATGCTGGCTTGGGTTGGGCATGGTTAGCATTGTTGTAGGTAAGGCACTTAGGAAAATAATTCGTAGTAGTTTGAACTAAGATTGAAGTAGCTGGAAGAAAAGAAAAGTATAAATTTAAGAGGTATTTGGAGGTTATCTCGTGAAACTGCAGGGGATAATTGTGAGAGATGTTAGGGTCAATTTAGCACCTTGGTTCATACAATGGATGAATTTCAGTGACATGAAATGAGATAGAAAATATGAGATGCAGTGGACAATATGTTCTTGAAATATTAACTTTATATTCATTTAAAATATCTTAGTAGATATCTTCCTCAGATAGATATTGGCTCAGGGAAAAGATTTGGCTTAAATTTAATTGAAGATTATTATACAGATAGTAATATGCTCGTACTATAGTAATTGCAATAAGAAGACAGACTAAAGTAAGAAATAATGAGAGCCCATAATGAAATTTTTAAAAACTCTTGAATGAAAAAGTAGAGGAGAGTTTAGAGATAATGAAAAAATACAAGGAGACTAAGCATTGGTGTGGATGAGGAAGAGAGATTTTCCAGGAAAAAAATTGCCAAAATTATTAATGGCTCCTGAAAATCTACTAAAATGAATATTGCAAAATGCTGCCCTGCGTTTAGTGTAGTGGAAGTCATTGGTCAGTTAACTAGGAGTCACCTTGGTGGTGTAACAGAGATGGAAACCATTTACTCAGAGTGAGGGTTAAGCAGGAGGTGAGAAAGTTGCCATGCTGGATTATGGCACACATTTAGAGGGTCTGACCTTATAGGAAATAAGAAAGTTAAGTAAAGCAGAAAATGGGGTCTGGAATCAAGAGGAGGTGAAATTGTTTCTGCCATTAGTGTTATTCAGGGAAAAGATTATTTTTTAATATGTAAATAATGATCAAAAATGTACACTTAAAGAAGTGGTTGATTCAAGAAAGATATGTTTTACTTTATAGAATTAAATATCAACTCTGACTATCAAACAGATGCAGAGTACTTCCAAAAATTTCCAGTTCTTTAGCCTGTCCTGAGACATCCTGATTAAGTCTAAATAAGGACATCTGTGATTTTTAAACTTCTCAGCTGATTCTATGGTGTAGCCATAGTAAAGAAACACAGCTCTGTTCAAAAGATTTTTGTGACATGACAGGATGGAAATGTCCTCTATCTATGTAGAAGCTGCTAACTTCATGTGGCTATTGAGTATTTGATTCTATGGCTAGTGCAAATGAAAAACTACTATAAATTTAATTTAATTTTAGTTAATTGATACTACAAAGTGCCCTCCTAGGCTTGATACCTAGATCTATGGGATTAGGTAACAAGCAGATTAATACAAAGATATTGCATTAATTCTTACTATTGGATACATGGCACATCACTGAAAAAGAGTAAATGTGCATTTTGAGTATTTGGGTATTTTTAAACAGTGAGATTTGAGAATTTATGTATGATGGTATAGGAGGAGAAAGAGAAGGAAGATACAGGTAGGCAATTTGGGAGAGAGTAAGTAATTTTTGGAAGAATTTATAAGTCTTCAGAAAAATAAAAGGGAGATATGATAGTTTGTGAGAAAGTGTGTGTAGGTGTGGTATAAATTTCTAGACTCATTACTGTGATAAGAATCAATTTTCCTTGACTGGTGAAACTCCTTTGGAGGCTTTATGACCAATGGAAGATTATGATGGTTGGAAGCTTTGTTCCTAGGCAAATCAAGAGAGTTCAGAGAAAGCCTTTGCTTTCATTTACTGTTTTTCAAGTGCCTTCAGTTCAAAACAGTCAATATACCAAAGCAGCATGTTTTGGGGTGGCATGTCCTGAACTTTTTCTATCTCCAAACCAATTAAACTGCCATCTAATGTATTATTGTCATGAAGGAAAAAGAGAATCCTGAAAATATCCCAATAAATATTTTCTCTATTCTTTTTTTTTTCCTTTGGTCTCAAATAAATATGTTTCTGTCTCATCTTCTCAACCTTAATTTTGCTACAATATATTCTAGGGCAAAGTATGTTAAGGTTCTTTTACTTCAATGTTTTACTTACATCTATGTGCATAGACTTATAGTTACAAGTGGAGTAGTTCACTGCCTGTATGACTTGGTTCATGGTAATTATTGATAGTTAGCAGGACTCTGATACCAGATATTTTGGAGTCACACACTACTGGGTTCTAGAAGAAAAGAGGACCTAAGGAGTAAATGGAGACCCACAATCCTTTGGAGCCTGTGAATGCCAAGAACTATTTCATTTACAATTTTTTTTCTGGGAGACATGACAATCAATATCTGCTACTTCATTCACACTTCCTCACTAAGGATTATTATCTTGGTTTTTAATGACAAGACTGAGTCTAAGAGTTAGTGAAATTTTATTAAAGAAGTGGCTCAATTTAAAAAATAGCTTCTTCACTGCAATTCAGGATTTTATCAGCCCCAGAACGGTGGGAGTGGAACTTGGGTTTTCTCCTTTAAAAGAAGCAATCAAATATTTCAAATTCTGAAGAAAGAGAAATTATAAACTTAACCTCTTAAATTACCCAGTGAGAATTTATTCTAATAGTATGAACTAAGTTTTGTCTTAATTTTAAAATAAAGCATGTGACATTAATTTATTTGCAACATTTGTGTGTGTGTATGAGAGAGAGAAGAAAAGATTCTAAATATATGCTGAATATCAAGTAGAATAGCTCTGCCACAGAAATGCATTAATGAATTAAAAGTTATTATATTTAAAAAAAACAATTACAGTATCCGTACTCTTTGAAGCTTCAGGCACTTCACCACCTTTAGAATTAAGAGTTAATTAGAAATCTAAAATTAAAATTGCTGCATTAATAGAGGTTTCATTATTTTTCAAAGGAGAATCTTAGATCTTTTATTGATATTGTTGCTTTTGAATTACATGATCAGCATAAATTATTTTTACTCTTTGTGATATTTTCAAGCCAATTAATGGTCTTAATTTGTCTTGGAGTTTTAACCATTTGATGATAGAGCATAAGGAAAAATTGCATTTAGAAAGAAAGGAGGGAGGGAGGGAGAATGGATAAAATCAAGTTATTCTAATAATTTCAAATCAGTGAAAGGGGGAAAATCAGTAAATAAATCACCAGGAAAAGAAATTCCAAGATGCCAGATACAGTGAAAGACAAGAATGAAAAAGGCAAGGCATTTTCCTGGAAACAGGGGATTTGTTTGAACGTACAAATGCTAAATAGTGAGTCTCTAAGGCATCTTCTACAATGTGTCTCTCAAAATACCAGCTGTCAGATTTTCTCAGAAGAAACTAGACCAAGAGAAAAATATCCATGGAGATTAAAACTTGGAGGTCAGACAAAAAGCAGCTGAGTCGTCAAATAACTCACCAATAAAATCTAAAATTCAAAACCCAAACCTTTCATACAGAACTCCTAATCATCTGTTTATACTATTCTTAAATATGAACTGATATCTCAAGATCACCATGGGTCTAAGTATAGAAACTAGAGTAAATAATTAAGGAAAAATGAGGCAAATTTCTATTCTGGAAGAGAAAAAGTGTCAAAAAAACTCCAAAAGGAACCACAATCATAGTTCACTGTACAGTCCTGTTCTGAACCATATCTATACAATTACAATAGACTAAAGATAATTAATTTGAACAAATACAGTTGACACTTGAACAGCTCAGGGGTTGAGATGACAAATCCCCCAGGCAAGAACTCCTATGTGGTCAAAAATTTGTGTACCACTATTGACCACCTCCAAACAACCACAGTCCTCCTTTGGTATCCATGGGAGATAAGTTTTAAGACACTCTTAGGTAACAATATCTGAGGATACTCAAGCCGCTTATAGTTGATGCTCCATTTCCTCAGGTTCTGCATCCTTGGATTCAACCAACTGACATTAATATTGATTGAATTTGTGAAGGCAGAACTCTAGGAAAAAAAAAAAAGTATAGGTGGTCCTGAACAGTTCAAACCAGTTATTAAAGGATCTACTGTATAACTATATTAGTCCTAATGGGCGGGGTAAGGATTGGAAAGGTGTTAGTGTTGGGGTTGTGAGAGCTAAACCTATTTTTCCATTACCCAAAAGATATCTCAAGACTTCCAAATTCAATAAATAAACTATTAATTTAAAAGCTAAATATAGGGCCTTCGCTGGTGGCGCAGCGATTGAGCGCTGGGCTGCAAAGCTGCCCGCAGCCTCTGCAGCACCGGTTCATTCCCTGGCCACCAGCGAGGGTCCCACATGGTGCTACAGACTTCTCCTGCCACACCAGCTGCTCCCCTCAGCAGTGTGTTTCGTCAGTCGGCCTGTTCTGTTCCCTGCTCTGGCTCTGGTGAATTCTCTCACCCTCCCATGCTTCTGACTGTACCCAGTGCTTGTATAAATAAATTAATTATTTTTTTAAAAAAAGCTAAATATATATAGTTGAAAAATAATTCAAAGAATGACAGTAAATTCAAAAAGAAAACATTTTCGGGCTTCCCCAGTGGTGCAGCAGTTTGAGTGCCTCGCTGTGAAGCTGTCTGCAGCCTCTGCAGTGAATGTTAGGTTCCCGGGTGGCCAGGGAGCAACCCACATGGCATGCCGACCTCCCCTGCCTCGCCCGCTGCTCCCCTCAGCAATGGCTTTGGTCCATGTGCCTGTTCTGTTCCCCACTCTCTTTGGTGAATTCTCTCACCCTCCCGTGCCTCTGACCTGTACTCCAGTTCTTGTATAAATAAATATTTTTTTAAAGATTTATTTATTTATTTATACAAGAACCGGGGTACAGGCCAGAGGCGCGGGAGGGTGAGAGGATTCACCTGAGATAGAGTGGGGAGCAGAACAGGCAGACTGACGAAATACACTGCTGAGGGGGGCAGCGGGCAAGACAGGAGAGGTCTGCTTCGCCATGTGGGATTCTCGCTGGCCGGGATAGAACCAGCGCTGCAGAGGCTGCGGGCAGCTTCACAGCGCTGCACTCAACTGCCTGCGTCACTAGGGGATACCCTAAATAAATAAATCTTTTTTTAAAAAGGAAAAAAAAATTTTCAAGAATAGAAAATTATTTTGGGGGTGGAATTTAGAATCTGGAGAGCTCAAAAGCAAGAGGGATAGAAAAAGACATTGTTGGTTTTCACTATAAGCCTTGAATATCATTTTACTCTACACAATGTATATGTATCACTTTGATAACAAAAAAGTAATGAGAATGCACCTTTGATTTCTAGCCCACGTGTAAGGAACTTGCAAGTCATCACTCTGTCCTAACAAGAAAGAAAAAAAAAAAATCAAACTGAAAAATCAACATCCCTTTTTAGCTGTCAAAGAAATGAGATCACAAGGCAAACCACTAGCACAAATATTGAAAAGAGAGATAAATAGTGACTAGAGAATTACAACCTACTGGAGTAGAAACCCACCAGCTAAAATCTCTGCAATAAGCAATATTAGTTTAGGAAAACCTAAACTGTAACTGAAAAAATTGCTGGAAGCTCAGTGGAGACAAGTCTGAGAAATGAAATCTCCAGAAGAGGCCAGCCATAAAAGTGAGGAAGAAGAGGGAACACTTCTGTGTGATTAAACTTCTGGAGCACTTCCAGAGTCTCAACATGAAGATAAGAGAAAATTTCTTTTGTGCTTCCAGCAAAAGGAGGGGAAATAACCATTAGAGCTTTCTGTTCTTAACAGGTCTACCACAGGGAGAACCTAATTAACCAGAACCTAAACCTAACCAACCCAAGGGAAGGGAAATACTTAACTCCAGCCCACCCTATCCAGCCTGTCACATCTATGGGAGGAGTGAGAAGCACCTGTGAAGTTCACAGTATGGGGACACAGACTCATACAAAGACTGAGACCTAGTATGTTCCCCCACCACACACTCACACACTGTAGCACCATAATACTAAATTCCTATTTGCCAGAGGTCCTTTCTGCCTACTACATCATGTCTGGCTTTCAAAAATAATTTATGATGCATATTAAAAGGCAAAAGTAATTAATAGATAATCTTGATCAACATAGATGAACACTGCAGTCCTTCTGCGGCACAGTTTTACTACTCAAACATTTACTTAATCTAGCGGTAAGAAAATAGAACGAAACAAAACATCTGATAAAGTTATCTTTTGGAACATAATAAAAGAATCATAACTATTTAATCAGAAATAAAAGAGGAAATTAAATGGTCAACTACCAAATAATTTTAACACATTCATGAAACTTGACCCAATACCAGATAAGTATTTGCCTTTGGTCAGTATTGTATGGTAGTGGTATATGATTGGGAAATAAGTCGCAGAGCAATATGATTTTCTTTAAAATAAAGACTTTTTAAAGAAATACTAATTTTTTCTCATATTCCCACAGTAATAAGCAACCATCTTATTAGAAGCAATTTTACCTTTCATGCACACACAAATTAAGATTTAAAAAAAGATTATTAAAGAAGGTCATTGTCAGAATCCCATTTTATTATTGGATTTGAAATAAAAACATTGTAAAAGTGCTAATTGGGGTATGGCCCACAAATAGGAATGTATCAATATCTTCTCCTTAGTCATTTTCAGACACAAAAGATTATAAATCATTCAGACAGCCTGATTTCAGAGGTGAGCCTCACGAAAGTATGAATTATTCTCCACTCCAGAACTAAGGTTATCTCTAACTTTTTCCATTTCCTTCATTAGGACATTGTGTCTTGCGAATCTGAAATTCATTATATAAATGAGTGTCAAACTACCTTATGTTCTTTAGTAATATAATAAGTGTCTTTTTTTCTTCTTTCTGAAACAAGTGAAACCCCAGAACACCATCTTCACAGGGCATGTTGCTCCTTGTAAGAATAGCCTTCAATCAGCTGTTTATTTTCCAGTGAGAACCCACCATAAATATCACCAAGTAAATTGAAGGTTCCAACTACACCTTCACTTTACACAGAAATGAAGACTTTACATTCCTTTGAATAGCTGTTAAAGTTATTGAATCTTAATAAATGTTGACTTATTGAATTTCCCTTAATTTTACGACAATAATTCCTTTTACACTGGGCAATATACATGTGTTTATTAAAGAAAAAATAACTTTCATAACAATTTTGACAGAGATAGCTAACATTTATTGAGCATTCTGTGCACCAGAAATTGTGTCAAGTACTTTATATACATTATTTCAGTTTCTCACAGCTATGATTATTGTAGTGTTTCAATATTATTGCCATTCTAAAAATGAGGAAAATGCAACATGCTAAATATAGTCTTTCCAATGTGTGCCTAAATCAGGATTTAAACATAGCAATCTAACTCCTGAGCCCAAACTTTTAACCATTTTACTAAGAAATACACAGTATTTGGAAGACACAGTAATTAGAAGGGATAAAATTAAAATGATCCTTAAATCTTCACCAAAATATAACACATTGGTGGATTTTTCTTATCTTTATTTATCCTTGTGTTTACCTCTCAAAACTGAAACCATAATAAGAGTTTTAACATTACTTTTTTAAAAAAATATGCAGTGAATATTTCCCATGCCATTAAATTTTCTTTGAACACATAATTTTAATGATTATAAGAGAACTGTTTTCATTTAAGTGATTAAAAAAATTGTTACAATTCTTTATGTCACCCAGCATGTGTAGTTTAGGTCACAGTGTCTGGATATTTCATCATTTTAAGGACTTTTAGTTTACTACTAAGTGATCAAACTCTATTAGTAGAGTTGCAATTTCTCTTTCTGTTCTTTGTGAAGCAGCTCAGAAATAGGATGAAAACATTTAGCTTCACTCTCTAACAGACCTGCAACTGAATTTTATAGTTTATACCCTGTAAACTTGTCCTATCAAAATAAACAGCTGGAGACTAACTAAAGAACTTCCCTAGGGATTTTCTAACTGGACAATGGAGTTTTCTCTCAAATATTGTTAATTTCTTTTTTCATTCTTCCAGGTTTAAATGTATTAGCTTTCCTATTTGATTAACTTTGTCCATCCATATTTGCTGGGGGAAGGTAGAATACTGGAGGCCACAGTGGATGTAATACTATAGAGAAGGGCATTCTATTTAAGACCAAGGCAGTCTTCCTTGGCATGCTTCTACCCAGAGTAATGGATAGTAAATTCTCACTCTAAATCTAAGAGTTCTTTTTGAACACTTACTGTTCAATCATTTCCCTGTTCAATATTTTCTCCCTGAGGCTATTTAGTTCTCTATGGTAATGGTACAAAGAATACAGCAAAATCAAGCATTTGTTGTATTTTTCTGTTTACTTTTTTCTTCTACTGTGCAGCAAAGATTGTGCCTTATATGGACATAAGTAAAACTAATCCATTAACAGATCACTGGAGGAAAAAAAAAGTTAAATTACACTCTCTGTATGTAGAATATTATGGCAGTTGGTTATGAACATCCATGGGGCATACTGAAAATGTACATGGTGCAGGCAGGGGGCAGTTTAAGAACTAAACAGTAAGATGGGGAAAATGACAAACAGCTGGATGTTCAAAAGCACACAACTGGGGAGTTTAATATAATATATAGATTTAGTCAAAACCCACATCATATTTTAATTATTATGGATATAAGTTTTGTGTATTGGTGTCTTTTCCTCTAATTCCCTCTGAAGTGACTGTGTTTCTCTAAATTCTTTTGTGGAACACTTTCATTTTCATTTTCCTTTTTCTCAACAAATACATAATATGCTCCAAGTAGAAATGACCATTTTAATGACCCCACTTCCCTGCATAATGTGTATTGATATTGTAATGACCCTGATTGACAGAAATGGGTATATCTGAACTGGAGTGACTTAGCAATTTAAAATTAATGAGACCACATGTCATTGATAAACAGGAACGTAAGGCAAGAGTAGATAAAACAAAAACAAAACAAAACAAAACCCTAGCTGTGCCAGGAGACAAAGACCAATACTAATAGGTGGCCATAATAGCACACTTCCAATAGATAGAGCTGGAAAGGATTCTAACATTTGGAGAACTTCTGAAAATATGATCAATTTATTTCAGCCCATTTGAAATGTATGTGAATTTTATGATGAAATTAAATACTATCAAGTAATTATTTTCTTTTTGGTTTTTTGGGTTTTTTTTTTTTTTGGTTGAAAGGAATTGAATAGTAAAGTAAAATTATCTCATTTTAAAAATGTTTATTTTCAAAATTTACATTAGAGGAATATCTTTTTCACTATAGATAAGATCTGAGGTTTTCTATTTCTGTTTGGTAAAATCCTGAATATCAGATTTTATTGCATTGTATGCTCACTATAAAATGCCTTACCTGCTTTTTTCTGATATTTGAAGTGTCAAGAACAAAGGAATTATTTCAAAGAGGGTCATTGGAAAGAAAGAAAACAAAGATAAGGTGATTATAGCTATATAATAATTTTGATCTATGAAAAAAAGCTAGTACTATCAATATGCAAGTAGGGCTCCTGTAATTTAAATTCTGTTTTGTTTTTTTAAAGATGTATTTTTATTTATTTATGCATAAAGAACTGGGGTGTAGGCCAGAGGTGCAAGGGATGAGAGGATTCACCAGAGACAGAGAGGGGAGCAGAACAGGCAGATCTACCGAAATCTGCAGTAGAGAGAGACTGGAGAGGTCTGCTGGGCCATGTGGGTTGCTCCTAACCCAATCATCAAAATGTTATAAGCCCAAGTCTTTGACCTCCACAGTGAACTTCTGTACTTCTGTATATAAAAAAAAACTATGTTAACATTCCTTAATTTTTATTTGTACTGTGCTAAGCACTCCATAGGATGTTACAACACTAGACTGAACCCCAAATTTTGCAACCTGGGCATATATTTGTTTTAGGGAGAATTTAAAGAAAAAGATTGGTAATTTAAAAAGGAAATAGAAAATAAAGTCTACTACAATTATAATTCATTTGTGTGATGAAACAATTATGTAAGTCAGGAAAAAAGAACAACAAAATATGTTTAGATTGAATATGATATGGAAAATAGTCCAAGTAAGGGGATCATAAGAAATATATTTTAGTCTAACTTTCATCCATAAATAGCTATGTGAACAAAATGCTGAACTATGGCCTTCATTTTCATCTCACACATGACTTCCAAAGTACCTCAGGATCTATGAAGTTTAAGATCTCCGAGGATCAAAGATGCTATGATTTTCTGAGGACAGCAGGAGAGAGATGGGAGAATTTATAGTAAAGAGAGCTAACGTTAACTATGAGTGTCTTTCTTGGGGAGGTCAATATTTTAAGAAGCATGGAGTAGTAGGAAACAAAAATTTCAAAGGCAAAAAAATAAAATAAAGGTGACATGCAAATATATCCTAAATCAATAGATGTCAACTGAATATGAGTATTTAGAACAAATACCTTAAAGTGTTTTCAAATTCATTTACATTGCTGAGGAAATACGATAGGATTTTCCCGAACCTAGTTTCTGGATTCCAATCTCAGGTACCTATATAGAGATTCTGATTCTTAACCAGCTTTTTGACTTTGGCAAACTCTTTTAATTTTCCAGTGACACAATGTCCTTACCTGCAAAATGGGGTTAACAATAATAACACTCATGAAATTGGTTATGACACTTAAAAATGAGTGAAGAAAGTTAAGCAAGTGCATAATGCTTGATGCATAGTGAGTCACATAGGATATGCTGACTGATATTGTCATTCTGTGTAACTATAGCTCATGTTGTCAAAGCCAAATAATTTTGTGTCTTAAATACAGGGACTTAGGGCTTCCCTGGTGGTGCAAGGAGCTAAGCACCACACTATGAAGCAATATACAGGCTCTGTAGCAGGATTTCAATCCCTGGCCACCCAGGGAGAAACCCACATGGTGCAGCTGACCTCTCCTGTCTCGCCCACTGCTCCCCTCAGCAGTGTATTTCAGTCAGTCTGCCTGTTCTGTTCTCCACTCTGTCTCTGGTGAGTCCTCTCACTCCCTGCATCTCTGGTCTGTATCCCAACTCTTGTGTATATAAATAAATAAATCTAAAAAAAAAAAAAAAAACAGGGACTTAGTCAATGTGGAAAAATAGGTGTGCTCATTCATTACTAATGGGAATGCAAAATTGTCAATTACTTTGTAAGGCAGTATGGCTATTTTTATACAAAACTTCACATCTTTTAACCATTCAATCCAACAGTTATACTTCTTAGTATTTAAGCAAATGACTTAAAAACTTAGGGTCACACAAAAAAAGCACATACATGGATATTTGTACCAGATTTATTGGTAGTTGCTAAAACTTGGCAGCAGTTAAGATTTGCTTCAATAGGTAAATGGATATGTAAACTGCAGTGCACACAAACAGTGGAATATTATTCAATGCTGAAAAGATATGAGCTATCAAGTCATGAAAAACCATGAAGAAATTCTAAATGCATATTACTAAATGGACAAGCCAAGCAGAAATGGTTACATATTACATTTCCAATTACATGACACTCCAGAAGAATAAATAGGTCAGTGATTGCCAAAAGTTATGGGGAAGAAAGAATGAAAGGGCAGGACACAGAAGATTTTTAGGACAGTAAAACTTTTCGTATAATACTATAATGGTGGACATATATCATTGCAAATTTGTTCAAACACAAAGAATGTACACCACCAAACATGAACCCTACTATAAACTATTGATGTGGGTGATGAGGGTAGGTCAATATAGGTTCATCAATCATAAAAAAAGGTATCACTCTGTTGGGGGATATTGGTAATGGAAGAAGCTGTGCCTATGAGTTAGCAAGAGTATTAGAAAATCTCTGTATACTCTGCTTAATTTTGTTATGAAATCAAAACTCTTAAAAATAAAGTAGTTTTATTTTTTTTAGTATTTTTTATGTATGCATCTAAGAATTGGAGTATATGCCAGAAGTTCAGGGGTCGGGGAGGTGTTTGAGAGGATTCACCAGAGACAGAGTGGGGAGGAGAACAGGCAGATCTACTGAGATACACTGCTGAGGGGAGCAGCGTGCAAAACAGGCAAGATCTGTTGTACCATGTAGGTTAGCTCCCTGGCTGGGGATCAAACTCAGGAAATGGCAGTGGAAGCACTGAGAGTTAACCCCTTGGCCACCAGGGAGGCCCCCACAAAATAAAGTCTTTTTAATAATTGAATGAAGCTGGCATCATGGGCAGTAAATTAAGGTGAGGATGATATCAAATGACACTGGAAAAACAAGAGTTGGTTGATTATATTTTCCTCTTAAGTCATGTTAAGAATTGTCATCTTTATTTTTAGTTCAATGTGAAATTATTTTTTTTTAAACTATCCTTTTTTTTAAAAAAAGATTTTTATTTATTTATTTATTTATACAAGCACTGGGTACAGTCAGAAGTACGGGAGGGTGAGAGAATTCACCAGAGCCAGAGCGGGAAACAGACAGACTGACGAAATACACTGCTGAGGGGAGCAGCGGGCAAGACAAGAGAAGTCTGTCGTGCCATGTGGGACCCTCGCCGGTGGAGGCCTGGGATCATACTGGCACTGCAGAGGCTGCAGGCAGCTTTGCAGCCCAGTGCTCAACCACTGCGCCACCAGGGGAGGCCCTTCGATGTGAAATTATTAAGATATTTTAAGCACATAAAATCATTGGACAGTTCTATCTTGATAAAATCAGTCTTGCTGTAGTATAGAAATTCAGTTACAGGTTTGCAGAGCAAGTTTGGGGGAATAATTTGAAGACTGTTAGTGCAGATAAGAGAAGAAAATATCTGGACTTGTGTATAGGCCATGAAAATACAGGGAGTTGGTTGAAATCTGGACATTTAGGGAGCTAAAAGGAACAAAATGAATTAAACATAGAATACAAAGGAAACGGATAGGAGAGATGACTAATTTCTGAACGGATAGCGTTCCATTTATAGAGTCAGGAGTCTATTAAAAGGTTTTAGTGGAGGGCCTCCCCAGTGGCGCAGCAGTTGAGCCCTGGGTTGCGAAGCTGCCCTCAGCCTCTGCAGCGCGGATTCGATCCCTGGCTGCCAGGCGAGGGTCCTACATGGCGTGCAGACCTCTCCTGCCGTCTGCTGCTCCCCTCAGCAGTGTACTTCCTCACTCTGCTTGTTCTACTCTCCGCTCTGGCTCTGGTGAATTCGCTCACCCTCCCACACTTCTGACTGTACACAGTGCTTGTATAAATAAAATAAATAAATCTTAAAATAAATAAATAAATGACCTCAGATTTCTGTAATATATACTTAGTTTCCAATGTAAATGTGTAATTAAAATTTTTAAAAAAAAGTTTTAGTGGAAATAGTATGATTATAAATTGGACATGCTTATTTTGAGGACCATTTTGGTTAGTTATGAGAGGGAATATCTTAACTGGGAATACACAGAAGTATATAATGAAAGTTTTATGGCTAAAGATTTGGAAGGGAAGGTAGTCAATATCTAGTGTAATATAATAGTATGGATAAGAAAATAGATTAGGTTCAAACTTGTCACTGTACCAACAGCTAATTGCTAGGTTAAAGAGAATGCACCTATAAGTTTGAATGAAAATAATTTTTCAAACAGACAGGAAGCATTCAGGAAGTATATTCAAAGAGAAAATATCAAGAAGCAAAGGTGGACAACAGTGTTATCTTCTTAGAATTAAGATAAAGAGAAGAAAATATTTCTTTTTTGATTTGATGACAAAATGAAAATCACTAGTGACCATAGTAAGAAGACCTGTGTCAACAAAGTTGTGGAAACAGAGGCCAGGCTATATGAGATATGAGTTAACTACCTAAGAATAATTTCTAAGAAAGTTGACTGTAAATAGGAAGAGAGGGTTAAAGGCAATAGATATAGGAGAAAGCAGGTTTTCAACAAGTCTTAGTGTGATATGTGGTTTTGTTTAGTTTGGGAAGATGCAGACTATCTGAAAGCCAGTAAGAGAATTCACATAAATGTACAGGTGATCCATGGTCTGAAAGTGCCAACAGGGAATATAACCTGAATTAAGGCCATATATATTCTAAGAATAGCATGTTTGCACATTTTGACTGCTTTCATATTTATACTACATTATACAATGGTGGAGGGGGAAAAGTAATATATCTAGCCACATGAGAAAAATGGAGGCTCACGATATTAATTTATCAGTGCCAAAACCGTACACCTCAAGACTTTCAGTTTCATGCTTTTTTAATGTTTTCAAGTGAAGTTGGAACAGGATTGGATTTGAAAATATTATCACAGAAGGAAATCTTGAGTTGAGACAGATTTTGTTCCTTGCTTTAAAAGGGAACAATGAGAAAATCAGAATTGCATAGTTAGTAAATAAGAAATCCATATTGGCTTATCAACCTACTATGACATCTTTTTAAAAAATATTCCCTATGAATTCATACTTAGGCTCTAGGAGTAATATCTATTCTTTTCTTAGAATGTGTGTTGCTCAAATCTTCTCTCATGTAGCAAGGCCAACTGCTCCTGATATATCACTTTTTACACCTGGTGTACAACATGCAAATTATCAAGCAAAGCTCACCACACTTGGCCTTGGCTGACTATTTCCAATATAACATTTGCATATTATATTTTTTAATGATATAATTAATAATACATTAAGTGTAAGCATTTGCAAGACTCACAGTACCATTTCAATGTTTCGAGGACCTCTTAATGCAGTATTATTAATAATTCACAATGGCATGCTTAATAATGAAAGCTTCTGCCAAAGTGTTTGTCATATCGTCCAGCCCAAACCCTTCCTGAAACTTGGCCTTGTTTGTTGTACACAAATGCTACTGGCAAAACTCCACGGGAAAACATGTTCCTGCCAATCAAACCCCAGGAGGTGGTAACAACCTGCTGATGGATCCACATTGCAGATTTAATTCTGTAAAACATAAAACTCTGTGATAAATATTTTCTAAAACAAAATGTGGTGACCCAATATTGAAATGTAAATAAAGATGAATTAACCACACAGTCATAAATGTTCTATTTTTGTTTGTTTTAATGGTAGAAATTTTATTTGAGAAGTAGCGTATACAGAGAAAATGTGTATCATCCACCAGGATCATGAACATAAATGCTGCATTATGTTATCATCCTTAATATGCAGAGCATCAGTTTCTGACTAATTAGGAGAGGAGATTAAAGGAAAGAAAGAAGTATATATTATTCTAGAATGGCAGTTCCTTAGAGCACTAGTTTTCAGCTCTGGCTATAGATCAGTATCTCCTGGGGAGTGTTTTTTAAATTCCAATATCCTGATGTCATGGGCAAAGATTCTGATTTAATGCATCAGAGAGGTGACCTGCACATCAGAATATTTTCCTTTATTCTTTTATTTCATTTTATATGATTCAAATATGGTTGAAGCCCTTACCTTACCGTCAATTTACCCAACAATATGTATTAAAAAGGAAAATACAGAGCGAGGTGAGTTTGTGGCTTTCTAAACCCAACCTAAGTCAAGCAGTTAACCAGGATGGATACATTATATAAATGAGAGCAAGTTAAAATTGCTAATGGAGAAGAAAGTTAGGACGCTGACTGATGCAGGTTGGTTTCTCTTGTTGATTAAATTTAAAGTCCTCATCTTAAGAAGTTTTAGTACAATGTATTGACTTGTGTCTATGATGAGGAAATGACTTTTACTTCCAAGCAAATTTACTTTCACATATCACCAGGATTTTTTTTTAAGACTTATTTATTTATACAAGAACTGGGGTACAGGTCAGAGGCATGGGAGGGTGAGAAAATTTACCAGAGAGAGCGGGGAGCGAAACAGGCAGGTGGACCAAAGACACTGCTGAGGGGAGCAACAGGCGAGACAGGAGAGGTCTGCCATGCCATGAGGGAATCTCCCCGGCCGGCCAGGAATCGAACCCATGCTACGGAGGCTGCGGACAGCTTCACAGTGCTATACTCAACCCGCTGCTGCACCACCGGTGAGTTCTCACCAGGATTTTTTGATGCAGTCCTTGAAATGAGCATTTTTATGAATGAGGACACTGTAATTTTTGTTTTTCATTCTAGAATGAAAAAACTTCAGGTCCTTGATAATAATCTCATAATCTCCAAATTTCAAATACTGAAATATTAAATATTTCCCAATAATATCCCATTATGGGTAAAGGACTAAGCTCTTCCCTGCCAAGGACTGTGTGGGATGGGTGTGTGCATTGATTTGTCTGTCACCTCCTGATTGCTAATAGTAACACCTACCACTAATCCTTTTAGATTTTTGAGGTAGAAAACTTATGGTTAATTATGTCTAGTATCCTTGTTACTCCCACAAGTTAATGTACGATCAAATCCCATTATTCTTCCTGAGAATATCTCCTAAATTACCCAGTTGTTTCCCATTACCAAGACCACATCCAGAATCTTTTTATTGCTTTTTCAGACATACTACATTCATGCAGCAAAGAATAAGAGTCAACATTTTAAAATGCAAATTTGGCCATATTTTCTTTTTCAGGAATATATATCATTGTTCTATATCATTGGTAAAATAATTCCAAGCCTAGTAAGATGCTTTTTTGCTATGTAGAGAAAATTTAAATTTCTCAACCTCTTCTTGTAACACTTACTTGCTATACTTAAAAATTTCCCAAAGGAGGGCCTCCCTGGTGGCGCTGGGGTTAGGATGCAACCTATGAAGTTGTCCACAGCCTCTGAAGCCTCTGCAGCATGAGTTCGGTTCCCCAGCCAGCCAGGGAGCAGCCCACATGGCGCAGCAGACCTCTCCTGACTCGGCCACTGCTCCCTTCCGCAATGCATTTCAGTCAATCTGCCTGTTTTGTTCCACACTCTGTCTTTGGTGAATCCTCTCACCCCCCTACACCTCTGGCCTGTACCCCAGTTCTTGTATACATAAATAAATAAATCTTTAAAAAAATTTTCTCAAAGGAAAATGAATCCATTTAGTTACTAAAGGTTGAAGTCCCCATCTCATACTCAACATTATAATAGTACAATGTGAATAATAGGAAGAACACAAATATTAGAATGAAATCTATCTGGGTTCAAATGATGTTTTTATCACTTACTATGTGACCATGAGCAAGTTTCTGGTTTTTTGTTTTTTATTTTTACCCTCAGTTTCATTATGTTCAGTTTATTCTTTGTGAATTGAGAGTTAATACAAGTGAACTGTTGTCAGTGTTCTGTGAAGAAAAAATTATCTTTCTATAAATATATATCTGATATAATGATTTGAACATATTAAATAAAAGCTCATATTACTATTTCCTCTTTGTGTTGTTTGTTAAAATGCTTTAAAAAAAAATCTTATTTCTCCACAAAGAAAAGCCGACACTGGAAGAGATGGTAATCCTTCTTTAGAGAGGTTAATTTCCTTTTGTAATACTCAGAAATTGATGATTGTGGTGTTATTTTTTCTTGTTTGCAGCACAAATTTAAACCAAAGAAAACATCAAAACCTAGCGTGACTTTGTTTTGTATGTGTCATAACTTAGATATTCAAAGGCTCTTTGCCTTTTAGCTTCCAAGTAAAAGGGGCTTATTTTTGGTGTCTATAAAGGTAAGAACAAAATTTGCTAATTAGAAATTGAAAAACTTAGTCAATCAACAGGCCTTTGTTGTTAGGTTTTGATCACTGCTAAAGGAGGAGTTTTGTATTTGCCTGGACACACACAAATGGCAATTTGTTAAAATTGTAAAAGAGCAGCAAAGGCTGTCTATTGTTCTACTTTCTCTGAATATACTGAAAGTGGAAAGAGAAGCTGTTTACCAACTCAGCAGTAATAGCATTTTTGGTACAAAAAAGAGAACTTGTAAAGGCAAATTTATTTAGGTTTAAAAATTATACAGGATCATCCTACTAATCAAACACCACCAGAGACAAATTCTTTGTATCTAGATAGGAGAAAACTTTTTGGTACAGAAACTGTAACTGGGATAATTTTCTATCCAGGTGGCTCATGGAAATCCTTTCAACTTCAATTGATTTAAAATAATAACAATAGTATCAAAACATTATCTATGGTTTATTTCTTTTACCATGAAATGCTTTTTCTTTAATCCCAGATTAACTTCCATATTTCCCCACAAAAATTTTTATTATCCCCACACAGACAGTCTTCTCTCTCTTTTCTGCCTTATAATCTTCCTCTGTGGAGACCGGCATCTTAATTCTGGTTACAACATTCCCCAGAGCTATCTTTAAGCTACTCAATTTAGAAATAGGTATGAAAAAACGTGAGTATATATAACAGGGATTTGTCTTTAAAAATAGATGAAATGTGTTCAAAGATGTATGCACAAAGGTATTAATTGAAATGTTAAGAATTAAGAAAAAACAAAATAATTCTAATGTCGAACATCATAGAATTGGTTAAATAAATTTTGGAAAACTAGAAAATGGATATTATACAACAGTTCATGAGTTCGGTTTAAATATAAATATAAATTTATATTTAAATTCATTTATATAAAAATGAATTTTAAGTATAAATGTTAAGTATATTTATAAAGCAGTGCATTAGTTATATAACAGTACATGTTAGATTGTCTCATTTTTTAATTATTATATATAAATGTATATACATATACACAAATGCAAATACGAATGCACTAAAATTGTTATACTGCTTATATTTTCATGGGGTTTGAGTAATTTCAGTTCCTTCCTTGCCCTAGATTCAATTATTATTCCACAATGATTATGTTCTATTCAGACAATGAGAAAAAACATTTTTATAATTAGGTACTCTTTTTAATTTATATTTTTTATTTCTCTTAAGTTCCCTAATAGTGGGAATTTCATAAAAGCCCCTTACATCTCCACCATTCTTAGTAATAGCTTTGCACACCCACACCCACTCAGTCATTTGAAGGTGATTTCACTTGCTTCTAGAAAGAATATTGATTCCTAGACCATCCCTCCAACGCTTATCTGAAATCCCAAGAGAAGTAACTCTGGGATTATTTGAAGAGTTTCAGGCTTCACAGAGGTAATATCAGTAAATTCCTCAAATCTCAGATTCCATTTCTAAAGTTGCTTTGTTTCTGGGGTCTGTCTCCTTGACTGTCCTGTATTTTGTCTGTAATGTATTCTAAAGATCACTCTCCTTGTCATTACTCTCTTAAATCAAGCATATAAATGCTACTCAGGAATCAGAGCCACTAGATAATCTGCATGCATTTTAAACTGGGGAGAGCAGAGGTGAGAACCCTGGCGGGGTGAGCCTACTAATGAAGCATGGCTTTTAACCCCTGATGAGGGGTCTTGCAAACCGCACCCAGCAGAGCATGACCTGCCTAGAATGGAGAAGCAACAGCTTCTGAACATCTTAACAGAAGGCTTGCTCAACATAGGTCCAAAATGCTCCCTCAGTAGAAATATTGCATAAACCAAATGTAATATAGGAATATGAATATCTTACCATTAGAAAGAAAGTAGTAACAGTCACTCTCCAACTAGTCACTTTTGGTGAAATAGTGAGAGGTACCTATCTTCCATGTGACATTATGTTATGGCATGAAAGACTTAGAGGTATGATTTACCTTCCAGTGAATTCTTGCATTGTTTTCATTCTTTATTTTCCTAGAGTCTCACATCAACCAGTGCAACAACTGTACACTTTCCAAACTGATATGGAGGCTGACATCGTTTAAGTTCTCATGTCGAAATTTCAGAAAATGAATATTCCTTGAACACCTTCACAAGGATGTGTACTGTGCCAGAGGAAAAAAGGGTAAGAATAACTGTGTTTTAAACTTAATGAGTCTAGCAGGAATCTAGAAAACTTAAATAAGGGACCAGGAAAAAGAATAACTATAAGAAAGAAAATATCAAAATCAACAAACAACTATGAACCAGTGACACTCTATGGGGTGTGTGGGGTGGGGAAAGGAGGGACTGGGGTCAAAATAAGGGGGTTGTAATTGTATGAGGAATATAAAAATAAAATTTAAATTAAAAAAACTTGAGTCTATAAAAATGGGTGTAAAACTGATTATTAAGAAAAGCAAAAGTTACACAATAGTTTCTGGAAATCTATGTCAAAGATTAGGTTTCCAGATTCATCAAATAAAAATAAAGTAGATCCAGTTAAATTTGAATTCCAGAGAGACAATGATTAATTTTTCTGTTCCAAATATTTACTAAAAAATAATTAATAAATTATTTGTTGTTAATCTCGAATTTTCATTTAACTGACTAGTATTTTATTTGACATCCCTACCAAGAAATGATTTGCAAACCACTGCTGACTACAAATTAAAATTAAAGTGATTACAGGGTAGTGATTGAAGAAAAAGATAGTGACAAGATACAAAACCAATTCAGGCAATAAAGAGATTAATTTAAAAAATAAAAATAATTAAGGAAATTGGCAACTGGGTAGATGTGAAACTAGTCCCATATTAAAATCTTGGTTTGAAATTTCTATTTGATGAGACAATCAGAATTCTCAGTGAAAGGAATTGCATATATCCTTTTTTCCAGGGAGGGGGATCCAGTCCATACTGCCCAACCCCAGGTTCTGAATAAGAGGCTGACTTCAGCTAAACATTGAAGCTGGTACAACTTAACACCTTATAATATCAGCCTGTCCAATTTAGTAAAAATTCTTACATTTGCAAAGTATGAGAGACTTTACATGTCATAAAAGACATGGTATAACACAGTATGTTATAGATCTGGATAACTTATTCTTATAATACTACTTCTACTCTTTCACCATAAAGCCCTTATCCATTGGTACTAAAATCATACAGGATGACTGATAAACCAAAAGCAAATTCAAAAGAACAGAAAATTCCTATGACTAATATATTGGAAAAATAAGCCAGGGTATAGTCATATATTAGATTTTTTTCATAGCAGTAATATGAATAAAATATAGTTGCAGATAGCAAAATGGATAAATTTTGACATTTTTATTTTAGGGAACAAAAGAAGTCAACAGTACACATTCAGAATGTTTTTCATTTATCCAAGGTTACAGACTATGCAGTACTTGACAAATTGAAGAACACAATATGATTTCTAAATCTATGAGGAAAATAGTGAAATAATGAAATCACAAATTGGGGAAATGGTATTTTGGGTAGAGAAGGAAAACAATGGCATGAAGATAGGGCACACAAATGACTTTAAATTCATGGTATTTCTTGCTTGCTTAAATTAGGCAATATGTGATTGTTCTTCATACTCTGAGTATATTTTATAAATATTTTGGTATGTTAATAAACTCAATAGCAATAATTAAAAGACATTTAATATTTAATGCCATTTTTGTGCATCTTTGAAACTCTCAGTTGGACAGACAGCCCAAACCCTATGGAGGGAGGCAACTAGAAGGATGAAGGCATTCCCTGTTGCCTTTGGAGCCTAACAGCACTGATTTCTCACTAAGTAGGTAGAACTCAAGGATGATAAGCAACTTAAAATAATTATATTTAAAAATCTATTTCTTCAAGTGCTTTTGCAGAAAGAAAATTAAATTTGTTTGAGAATATTGAACAAAGACAGAAGAGTTGTCAGTCAAAGGGTAATGTTGGCATTTGGTCCATAATTAAGATTCAGTTATCCAAATCTGATTGCATAACTCTCCTTTTCAGTGCTACCCATAACATCATACATGCTCTGTGTGATATATAATATCAATGTTACACATAAATTCACTTTAAAATTAATAACATTAAATGTTTACTATGTTCCAAGTTCCTTTCAAAATGCTACTCGTATATGGAAGCTTATTTCATCCTCACAATACCAGTATGAAGTACGATCAGTTTTTTAGCAATTAAAAAGGTAGAGCAGATTTTTGAAGCCAAGAGACTTATAATCTGTTTAGTAGATGCATTTGATATGGTCAGTGTTGTGAGGATACAAGAAATAATGATACAGACCTTTTACTGAAACAAATTAAGCTTCTAAGGTGATTAGCTGAGGTAAACAAACATGAACTAACCAGAAAACAATGCAAACAGAAAATACTACACATATTCTCATAAGTTTATTTCTTCACATAGGTATTTTCAGAATTTAAAAAATGAAACACATACAAAAACAAAACAAGACAGTATGAGCTAGATTAGTCAGGGAGGTAGGGTTCCTGTGGCCTAAAATTTTCATAAAATCAAGGAAGATATATTAGTTGCCTTGTTGCTACCATGGTCGATATTCAATAAATATTGAAGGAATAAACAAATCATGAAAGAAAAATTCTTGAGGAAATTGGATTTAAGATGTTGCTCAAAAGCTTGGGCTTTCTTTGACAATAGAGGAGATTCAATAAAAGTAATGGAAGGAGATGTATGATGTTGAGACATGGAAGTAAAATGTAGTGTGTGATCTATGTGATCCCATGGTACCTGAATTCTTATTCATTTGTTAAATGCTTATCCTGATCTCACTGTGACAGCACAGCATCTTAAGGGCAGTGGTCACATCTTTTACTTATTGTAGCACTTCCCACAGTATGCTTTATAAGTTACAATTCAAGAAGTACTGACTGCCCTTCTGGAAAATCATAATCTTTCTTTTTCCCTATTGCTTTGGTTCTTGAAGAGTACATTGTCTCACAGAACACAATATCAGATACCTCCTCATTTATGTTAATCTATTTATTTTTTTTCTAATGGAAACATATGAGACATCTTAATAAAATCACATTCACTTAATGAAACATTTGGAAATTCTTATAGAAAGTCTTGAAGTGAAATATTTATGAAATCAGTTAATTTTTAAAAAGATATTTGCCATACTCTAATAAAAGAATCTGGACTCTTTGGCGAAGTAATTGATTTCAGACCCAGGCAGGGAAACTATAAGATGATCCCAGAGCTTATTCTGGTACTAAGAAAAAAAGCCAAGGGTTGAAAGGCACAGGGATCGACTTGAAGGAAATACAAATGGAAAGTATGGAACCATTTGAGCAATAAAATGCACTTTTATAATACTGGATTACACCTCAAAAAATAAAATATCCATAAGTAACTGCATAAATAAACAAACAAATAAGAGATGGAATGGGACAAAGTTTAAGAATTCCATTTAATATTTATAGAAGAAACAAGGAAAATATAAAATCACAAGTAAAATTTTCAGCAATGTGGACTACAGGCAAAATCAACCAAGAGATGCTAAAAAATAGTAGGTCAAAGTTTATAAGGAAATGGGATATTTGTATCAATTCAAATTATGTTTCTTAAAATATGGATCTCCCTAATTATAAAAGGTATAATACTAATGATAGAGTGAAGAAACCTAGATGACTCTACTATAAACATTCAAGATTAAAAATCACTAGTAAAAAACACATTATCATGATCTACTACATGATATGATGAAATGAGGTCATATCAACTCTGTGGTATTCTTTCCAGTAATATATGGCATGTACAGATATATGCATATCAGTCAGTCTAATCATGGAAAACATCACACAGTAATACCAAATGAAGAATATTCTACAAAATATCAGACTAGTACTCTTCAAAAATATCAAGGTCATGAAAGACAATGAAAGATTAAGGAACTGTTACATTCTAGAGAAGACTCAGAAGACAGATTTCTAAATGCAATTTGAGATTCTGAATTGGATCCTGTAATAGATAAATTTTTAGTGAAAAACTGATGAAATATGAATAGTCACTAGTTTTTTTAAAGTGGTTATTTTTTATTGCTGTTATTTTACAGTGTAACACATTTTCTGCATATTTCAATTTCCATTTTTGTTGGATTGATTTATCATTAACAGAAGGATAAATCTGTATAGTAACAGTGATTAAGGACTTTCTCACTCTAATCTCATGTTCTGAAAAAAAACGTCTGTGGAAAAATTATTTTCCATTTTTACACTTAAAGGAACTTGGAATAAAGAAATTCACAGTTTCCTGAAGTAAGTTTCCTTTTGGCAAGATTTGAAGTCGGTAGTATGAATCTTCTCAGCAGCTGTGCAAATGTTCATGCCTTCTGGGTGCCTGGGCATGTCATACAAGGGTATGACTAATTCTACTAAGATATTTCCAAAGCTGAGTATATTTAGACTTCCTTTAAAAAGTATAAAAACAAATGTTCATTTATTTATGTTACAAACTTACAACCTGTATTATTCAGATTTACAATGCAAATGGTTGCCCAGGATTGAAGGTTCTTTTGTCTACTTGACCATGTATACATTTTTTCCAGCACCATTTCAATGTTACCAATTCTGTAGCCAATACTAAAAACAGGGTGAAATAAATATTGCTATCATTATAGACATTATCTGATGTATAGATTCAAAAAATGCCAAGAAAAGAAAAAAACAACAAAATGGGATGGTTCTTTCATGCACACACAGACAAACTATACAAAACTTCATGATGTTAAGGATATGTCATTTGTATTAAAGCACAATGATAATAATGTATATAATATTTGTATATTGTAATATATATGTAATAATGTATACTGGAAATACATATCACAGATGTAAAACTGGTCAATATCCACAGGACCAATTTCATTTGCATTCTCCCCAGACAATGAAAGGTGTGAATATCCCAGTATGCTGAATTAGATGGGATATCAGTAATCTTTATGGTTACTTTCACTATCATTCACATTTTTAAATAATATTGGGTATATCACTGAAAGTCTTTTTTTCTAGCCTTCACTGACAAGCCTAACCATTCAGTTAGTACATATTTATTAAAAATTTACTGCATTTCAGGCACTGTGCCAGATCTCAAATTTATAAAGTTAGAAACTGTAAAGTTAAGGAGTTAGCTTGTCAGTATCATGTGCTTATACGTACACCATTCATTGGGTCAGAAACACACATAATTTATTACTTTCAGCAAAAATCAGCAATAAGGACAATATCAATTCTGGTTTCCAAAGCCTCTATATAACAGGGCAATGCAGTGAAGGTCAATGTTTATCTGTGCCTGAAGTAGATTTGCATTATAGGAAAGGATACCTAAATTAGGTGACTCAGCGCTTGAAGGCTGTTGGCACACCTGCCCATACTTTCCTACAGAGAGAGATTACTCATTAAACAAATCTTCTCAGACAGAGAGCAAGAAGTCATCTCTAGAGAGTGAGATTTTATCTTTTGAAGGGCACAATATCAAGCTTTCAGGGCTGTCTGTTATACAAACATCTTTACAATGCCCTTTGCTCAGAAGTTCTACACCATGCAGAAATCTGATAAAACCATAGAAAACTTTTTCACAATATAAATTGTGAAAGAAATGTTTTCAAATTTTTCAATTTCTGAAATTATTGAAATTTGAAATACTTATTTGAAAAAATTGAACTTATTCTAAAATCATGGAAACAAAGACAAACTAATCTATCAGTTGAGGTGACATAATGTTTCTTTTTTTATTTAAATTTTATTTTTATATTCCCCATACAAATACAACCCCCTTATTTTGACCCCATTCCCTCCTTTCCCTGCCCTCCACCCCCCATAGAGTGTCTCTGGTTCATAGTTGTTTGTTGATTTTGATATTTTCTTTCTTATAGTTATTCTTTTTCTTGGTCCCTTATTTAAGTTTTCTAGATTCCTGCTATGAGTGAGACTATCCGGTATTTTTCTTTTTATTTCTGGCTTATTTCGCTGAGCATGATCCCTCCCAGCGCCATCCATGTTGCTGCAAATTGCTGCAAAATTCAAATTTTTTGAATGCTGAGTAATATTCCATGGTGTATATGTACCACATCTTCTTGATCCAGTCATCCATTTTTGGGCATTTGGGTTGTTTCCAAAGCTTAGCTATTGTAAACAGTGCTGCTGTAAACATAGGGGTACAGGTGCTCTTTGAAATTGATGTTCCTGTGTTCTTTGGGTAAATACCTAGGAGTGGAATTGCTGGATCATATGGGAGCTCTATGTTTAGTAGGTCCAGAAATCTCCACACAGCTCTCCATAGTGGTTGGACCAGTTTGCACTCCCACCAACAGTGCAGGAGAGTTCCTTTTCTGCACAACCTTGCCAACATTTGTTGTTGCTCGTTCTTTTAATATGTGCCATTCTCACTGGTGTCAGATGGTATCATTGTAGTTTTGATTTGCATTTCCCTGATTATAAGTGATGTTGAACATTTTTTTCATATGCCTTTTGGCCATTTGCATTTCCTCTTCAGAGAAGTTTCTTTTTAGCTCTTGTGCCCATTTTTTGACTGGATTATTTTCTTTGTTTTTGTTGAGTCTCATCGCTCTTTGTAGATTTTTGTGATTTTTATCATTAGTGTTGTGTGCAAAAATGTTCTCCCAGTCAGTGGGGTTTCTCTTTGTTTTTGTTATTGTCTCTTTTGCTGTGCAGAAGCTCTTTAATTTGATGTAGTCCCAGCTGTTTATCTTTTCCTTCACTATCACTGCTTTGGGTGATGTGTCTGTAAAGATGTCTTTGATGTGCATATCATGGAGTGTTTCGCCTATATTTCCTTCTCTATATTTTATGGTTTCAGGTTTTATGTCTAGTTCTTTAAACCATGTTGAGTTGGTTTTTGTGCATGGTGTTAGGTAGTAGTCAAGCTTCATTCTTTTGCATGTAGTGACCCTGTTTTCCCAGCACCATTTATTGAATAAGAGGTGGCATAATGTTTCAAGGAAGGCAAAACATTTGAACAAAAATGGAAAGAAAGTTTCAGAAATATGTAGTTGCTCAGTATGAAAATAATTTCAAGTGGAAGTAATAATATACTCATTGGAAAGGAATTTGGAAATAGCATTTTTTTTTAATGTAAAGCAGTTCAATTCAATATTTTTCAGATATGAAGTATAAGGAGACAAATGGTGGGGGATAAGAATGAATACAGTGGTAAAAGCTATATTGTGAAGGGCATTGGATGATGTGAAATTTATTTGGATGTCACTTTTTTGGCAATATATAAACACTGAAAAATATTAGTCAAGGAAAAGGATCACAGTTTCAGGTTAGGATAAACTTACTGAGACAAAAATACTGAGGAAATCAAGATAGAAAGACTGGAAAGAATATCTCTTATGACCAATAATATTTAAAATCTACAATAAATTGACACTCAATTGCCTTTGTATTGTTATTTATGTAGATTATATTTAGGGAGACAACAAACATTCTTAGATCTTGACATGCCTCTGATGAATCAAAACAGTTCTTACACTAAAAATGTACATTGTGTCAGGATCTAAAATTTGGGACATTTATGTGGAAAAGTTAATTACATATAATTATCTCATATTTTAGTAGAAATGGATTTGCATAGCAAATTCAAGATTTAAAATGTAATATAAATATCACATTTTGGCCCTTTGTGCAAAAATATACTTAAAAACTCAAATATGAATCCTAATATACAACGTGAAAAAACATGTCTGACTTTGAATTTAACTGTAATGTCAGATTAAAAGCCTTCCCTTTCAGCATATGTCCTGTACTAGAAATACTGCAGTAGATACCTAATTCTTGTGAATGGAGGAAGAGTCCCTAGATGATAACAAATTAGACTTCTGGCCTCATGATTTCATGGAGGTCGTAATACTAATATGAGGTCTAGACCAAAATTAAAGTGAAAATTGAAAATGTTGGACTGAGGAAAACATGCATCTTTCAATTTACTTTAATTCACTAGATTATTATGATTATTTAAAATATTTACTAAGGTATTTATCATTTACTGAGTACTGATTTTCATGTTTGTACAGGTATATAGTTACAAGAAAATCTTTAAGACATATTGTTGACCTTCACCACACATACAAAGAACCCAAATTCTGTAAGGAGAGATAATTCAAAGGAGAAATACATTTTCTTGTATGACTGAAGGAAGACTGAGGAAAAATAAAAAGACAACCTAAGAGTGGAGAAGAGAATCAACGTGGTGTTATAAAAATTGTGATGACTCCCTAGAGTACCTTACTGTTCTTTAAACTCCCAGGACCTCCTCTGCCTGGATCATTGTCTCTGGGTCATTGCCTTCTGTATATGAACATTTATTAACCCTTATGTGCCCTATGAAGTATAACCCTAAAAACCATTATGAGTAGACAGAAGGCAACTTCTGTAAAAAAATCTAACAGTTGTATCTCAGTTCCTCAGTTCACTCTCCACTCTCCAACTATAACTCACCTGAAATGTTCCAGTTCTTTTGTTCTAAATACTTGTCTCTGTATTGTCTGTGAATCCACTTCCTTGGTGAAAGTTGACAAGGGTATGCCCTCTCAATAAATCTACACATGTGGACAGGGGCCCTGAAGCATGGGTTCCAATTTTGTTGTTTGTTATTTGTAATTGTTATTCATCCCCAGACTATTTAAACAGTAGTTTAGTCATTAAAGATATTATTCAACCTCCCTCTTGAAGTGTGGGCTCTACATCAGCAGAGTAAACATTATCAAGGAACTTGCTAGAAATCTTAAGTCCTACCTTAGACCTGTTAAGTTAGAACCTCTGGGGATGGGGTCAAGCATTCTGTTTTGTTTTGTTTTGTTTTGTTTTATTTTTAAGGATTTTGTTTATTTATGCATAGAAGAACTGGGGTGTTGGCTAAAGGTGTAGGGGTGAGAGAATTCACCATAGATAATGTGGGGAGCAGAACAGGTGGATCTATTGAAATACACTGCTAACAGGAACAGTGGTTGAGACAGGAGAGGTCTGCTGTACCTTATGTGGGTTAGCTCCCTGGCCAGGGATCAAACTCAGTGCTTGGTGGTGATAGCTCTGAGACTTAACCCTTATGCTACGGGGGAGGCCCAGCATTCTGTTTTTTAACAATAATTTTAGGTGATTTTTAGGCACACCAAAGTTTAAAAAGCAATGCTTTATATTAACATAGGCAAAAATAGACAGTCTAAAAATTAAAAATAGTACAGTAAGCTAATCATTATTATGGAGAACAACTTGCACATCATTTATTTCTATTTGATAAGCTGTATTAATAAATACCCCATCTATTAAAAAAATATCAGTCTTAGTCAACAGTTAGGTAAGAAGACTAATGAAAATGAATGAATTCTAGAAACCTTGGAAATTATGATCAGTAAGTTGATACCAAATACTCATTACAAAGAGAATATTATATGCAAATTACGATAAAGTCTTATTTCATTTTAGATGCCTGACTCTTGCAGTCATTAAGCTGTAGCCCTGCCTCCGCCTTCTGCCCTACACTGAGTGTGGATAAGGAAAACCAGTGCTCCTCTTACAAGAAGTTTAAACCACACCAGCCCTGCTGGCACTCACCCCATTTCTTCATCCCAAGCCATCCTTCTTAACTGCCATCATAAATCCCAAGACAGTCTCCTTTGCTGCTCTTTCTAGAAACTTTTGACTTGCTTAGAAGTCACCCTGTTCTCCCTAGAGAACTCATTATGTAGTAGTAAACCTCTTCGTACCTATTTGGTATGTGTGTAGTATCATCAGTATTGACATCTGAACCACATTTTACATGATGAGGATTCTATCCCATTTTAAAAGAGTGACTGAAACACAAATTCAAACGTTTTCATCTCACCACTGAAAATACATTCAAAGACATCATTTGAAAAGTCCTGTCAGAAATTGCAAATATCCGCTGTGGTAGCTTTCAGACAAGATATCATATACATAAAATTAATGCCTTTATTTTAGGGATCTAATCAAATGCTTTGTTTTCCTACCTATAAAATCCTAACACCCCAAGACCATTTTATTACACATTTGTGCCACAGGGACCAAGATATGGCAGCTATACACTAGACAGGAGGAAGTAATTTCTCTGATAACCATGATACAAGAAACAACTAGGAGAAAAGTAGCTTCAGGGATAATATGCAGTAGCTAATTGTTCCTCTCTCCAGTTCACATTGCTTGTAGACATTGTGTCTAGTTATGGGGTAAATCAAAGCACAGCTGTACTTTTGATATCGGCGATATTCAAAAAAAAATTAAACTAATGCAATCTCCACAAAATCTCAGGGAAAATGCAAGATATAATACTGGAAACAACACACAACAAAAATCATGTCAGAGCACCTCATGTTTGGAGTGTTTGGGGTGCACTTTTCAATTGTTAAAGTTAACCTTTAACTCCAAAACCTCAGGAAGGAAATTGTGATCTGTTGATGAGAATCTGATAACTTAAGGCCTTCATACAATAAAAACAACACATTTTTACCTCTTCCCTTCCTTTTTTATTTTTGAAGATATTTTCTTTTTTGTTATGTGTTCAATCTGATTTTTACTCTAAATGTCTAAATATGAATCTTTTTGAAGTATAGGTTTTCATAGGAGAATGGTGGTGAAAGAAGGGAAGTTAATGTGGCTAAAGATTTGGGGAATTGGCAAAGGCACCTTAAGGGGAGAGGGAATGCGTATACAAAGTAGAACAACAGTTATATTGACGTCAAAGACCAACTTCTATTTAGGTAAACTCCATATAGGTGAACAGTGAGTCCAGTTACTATCCAGCATTTCTGTAAATATATCTGCTTGAAACAGAAGTTTCACAAGCTGATATTCTAACATTCTTTCCCTTCTTGTTATCCTTGACTTAGAGTTGGAGATTGTCATGTAAGTATTCCAGGGATACAGGCTAAAGCATCTCCTGTTATTATTCCCTGTCTCCGGGACTCATGGTCTATGATGACTCATTATGTAAAGAATGAGACATCGTTCTGGTTCCAAAGTTCAAGTGAAGAGTTTCACCTCTAAATCTACTTCAAAGTCTGCTTTTGATATTTAAAATGTAATGTATCCTGAGACTGCTGCTTTTAATGATTACTCCTCTGTCTTTATCTATATTCCCTTGTTCTCCATCAGTGAAGAGGTCACACAGTAGAAATGAGGATTGTAAGGTTGGAAGTGATGATCAGGTGAACACTTATTGTATCTTTAGGTTCGAATTATGTTTCTCTGTATATTACTTTAGGGAAAAATCAATGGGTATAAATAGAAAATGTTCAAGTATGAGAAAAGTAGCCTTAGAGGTGAAATGTTTGAAATATATAATTCACAAAGGAAAAACATCCAAAAAGACATATACTTCTGCTTCCGGGAACTGAAAAAGATGAACCATAAAGTATAATCATTTTACATTAACAATTTCCACATTCTTATATTTGTAATTGCCTTCGCTAATGCAGAAGTTAAGATTTTAATATGATTAGCCATTTGTTTGGTAAACTGGAAAATGTTATACAAAGAAATTTTAACACAGAGGTATAAGAAATCTACTACTTTAGAAAAGGCAGCAAAAGTTACATATTCCAGTGGTGCTAGGTCCCATGATTCTTAATTTGCATATGAATAATTAATACATATACCCTGATAATGCCAGTTTCTGAATACTACATTCAGTTTGAATTATGCAGAAACACTTCAAAAATGCCTCTAGTAATCAAAGGAATTACCATCCTCTAAGGTATATAGAAAATGATAATCATTTGTTTGAAAATTGAAATGAAAACTGGAGATCTGATTAAAAACATTCAGGAAAGGAAAGTTTCTTGATCAACTATCTTGTTTTTTTTAATGTGTGTTTTACCTTCTAGGAAATGTACTAGCTTTCCAGAATAGAAAAGTACTAAGATTCCTTGGAAAAAAGAACATTGTGAAGTGATACAAATGTCAAGACTGTAGCACAAACAGTAAGTAGTATGGGTCAAACCTGTGAATTAGCTCCATAGAGGAGGCATTTGACTTTAAGGAACAAGTACTCAAACATGTAAATCAAGGGAGGAGAAAATTCATGGATTTTTTTGGTTAATTTTTATTACAAAACCTAGAGACAGCGATTCAATATATATTTGGAAGATTTGCTAGATAAAAGGACTTATGGAGACTGCAAGATCATAAAAAGGTCAAGACAAGGTTATGACAAGACTAGGGCTTCTTCATTGCTAGACCAACATATGATAAAGGTTTTCCCTTTCTGTTAGACAAGTTTGACTCCCTATAATAGTCAATTAAGTTGTCCTAGAAATGGGAAAGAGACATAAGAGTGCTAACCAGGGTTCAAAGAAGTCATTTTGTCTTTTCATTTGAGGAGTTTCATAGGACCATTGTCAGTGGCACTTATGAATTACTTATTGCTTTAAATGAAGTTTTGAGAAATTAAATTACTTGAACCACTTGAATTTCTGCACTCCAGTGGGTGGGGTTTGATAAGCACAGCTCTCTTGTTCTGCAAGAAAATGCAAGGACACAGTCAACAAACAACAATGCACATTCTTGCTGGGTCAAAATTTTTAGTCATCAAGCTCCAGTGAATTTAGAAAATTCCAGGTGGTGAAACATAGTGGTTAATTATGGGGGCTCTAGAATCAGACTGCATAGATCTAATTCTGAAACCACAACTTGCTTAGTGCCTGGAATTGGGAAAGCTATATAACTCCCTTTAACTTAAATTTCTTATCTATAAAATAGAAATACTACTACCTATCTCCATAGAGTTGTTGTAAGGATTATAAGTAAATCATGAATAAATACATAAAAATAACATAGATTAAAAGCAGCACATAATATTAGCTCTGTAAGTGTTAGCTAATATTGTCATTTCATAAAGATTCAGAATTTGAACTCTGAAGTCAGATAGTTACCTTGATTTTTCTACATGAGACCTTTCTAACTCTCAATTTTCTATTAGAGTAGCACCTATTTCAAAAGTTTCTGTATATAATGCTTTATAAAATGTCCAGCTTTCAGTATGCTAGCAGTTGATTACATCATTCTTATTATGTATTTTGTAAAATTATCCATAACCATTATAAAAGCCTATGCTTTGAATTGCGGAGGAGCAAATAGGCCATCCCAAAATGGGTATTTTCGGTATGTGGACTGTTTTGAGCTGAAGGCAATTAAGACCTGGCAAACTCAGGAATATTTTTTTCTTACCTTTCTTTTAGCTATGTAAAGTAATTTATATAGAGGGTCTGTTTCTTGAAGCACTCTATCACTAGAATTAGCTACAAAGAATTTGAGCTAATTGTGGTAGACAGGAGAGAACTCAGCAAGGTTTGTTTAAAATCCTCTCTGTGCTCCTTTTTCTCTGAATGGCATGAAAAATATTTGATTACCAATCATTTGCTCTTCCTATCTTCTTATTGTCTTCCTTCATCCTGAAGCACCAGGCCTTATTCCTCTTCTCCTTAGCTCAGGATGCCATATAAACTGCAATTACCTGCGAGGGAGACACAGGTTTTTATGGGCTTTAATATACATATGAAATCAATTTTTTTCCTCCTGTTAATGTGTCTTATTTCAACTTAATTATTAGACAGTTAAAGAGTAGAAAAAGGTAGAGCAAAAATATTCCCTCCACTACACATCTATGGACATAAGAGCAGCAAAATGTTATCCATAGTAAGAAGGAATTCTTAAACATTTTTGTCTAATGCCTGCAATGTCTTCTCAGCCATACAGGACTTCAACTCTTAAAAAGTCTCAGAAAAGTGACAAACTATTTTATTACATTCGGGACTAAATCATGCTTATTTTTAGTGTGCATAACTGAATTTTCATACCCTAAAAAAAGTTAATCCTCAAACTGTCTGGCATGAACATACAATTGGGAAAAAATATATTTGTATTAATAAAATAAATATGAATATGAAATGATACTTCAGGGGAAAATGTTACTCTATTTGCAATAGATATGTGTTTGTTTTGTTGAGAGTAACTGTCTCAACACTGTACCTGGGCAGACATGCAGAGTGATGAGATGTTCTCTTTGTATTGTATTGGGGATTGAGCCTAGTTGATCCATAACACTTATGTCTGGATATAACCTGCCAGAAATAGATCAATTTTAACATATGAAGACAAAAATCAAATCATAAATCTGTTCTTCAGAGTTTATCTAGTGAATTAATGGTAATAGATGAAGTGGCAGTAAATGATTCATACCAAGAGCCATCCAACTATGTTCTCATCATGCAAAAAGTTGCAGTAAAGTCAAAAAGAATTTCACTACTCCAAAGATAGATAAAGACATGGCATAAGTTTATGGATTGTCGTGTAACCTACACTTTCCTTCTGGACATTCTTGCTATCTTCCTAGACTATGAAGTATAATATAATTATTTCCCAAATCATAATAGCTGAAGGACTCTATCTAATTATCAATTAATTAGTGGAAGTCAATGACTGGTCATGGAATCCTTGGATTTAATCTAAAAATGATCAACATTTATAGATATATTGATTCTAAGATCATATTTGTTCTTATCACTGGTGTTGACTTTCCTGCTTCCTTTGTCACAAGCATCATGTTAATTCAGCAGCTCTTTGGATTATGTTTTTGGAAGAACATTTAATGCCAGATTGACTAAACTGGTCAAACATGCCTTCTTCAGTTTCATGTTTATGAAGTTAATAATCCATATACCCTGTTAGAATACACTTGGTTTTTAAATTGAGTTTTTTCTTAACCAACTAAAGTCTCATTTATAAGTTAATATTTTATATATGATTTCTATCAGTATCTTATTCTTTATGGCAATCCAATCAAAACTAAATGGCAAAAGAACAATTTTAGCAATCAAGTCACATTCTTATTTTCTTTTTCTTCCTCATCTTCTTTCTTTGCACTGATAATGGAGGAAAAGTACAACCTTGCTCTTCTTGCTCTTTAATGATTTACTAAGAAAAAAAAAACAACAAAACTTTAAAATACTAGATGACCAACACATGAGTATCTTGAGAGAACGACCTTATTCTTTTTTTTCCTTGGAGAACTTTAGAAACTAAACTGCAGAAAACCTGCAAATGAACAAGGCAGGCCACAAACAAATATTTTGAAATTAAGCCTCATGCAATCAGTGTTTTCAGTTGGTTGATATCCTAGTTCTTCTGACTTGCTCTTATATTCCTAAACATTGTTATTCAAAGGTCTTATCTTTGACTTCTCCCTTCCACCCCATCCTCTTTTCCAAATTTTAGTATTAATTCAGAACAAAGTTTTAAGATAAATTCTATTATTTATGTATGTAAGAAATTACAGTCTGCATATGAAATTACAGTGTGCATATGACATTTAAACTAAAGTTATAAAGAAAATTCTCTTCTACAGAGAAAAGTCTCTGTTTCAATAACCTGGATGCCTAGGGACAACTATATACTTGCAACTATATACTTCTCCCAACTTGTGGATTCATATAGCTGAATTATTTCCAGCAAATCAAATTCTATGAGAGAAATATTCTGAATGTCAAGTTATTGATTTTAAGCTGTAATGTATGAGTTATATATTAAGAGTAGGTCTCTCTCATACTGGCTGCATATGCATGTACACACACACACACACACACACACACACACTAAATTTCTACATCTCAATAGTGGGGTTTGATTAACTATAGAAAACATGTGCCCTTTCCTTGGTGGTTCATTTACCCACTATCATCAAGAAAAATGACATATAGTTTGAAGGTCCAGAATGGGGTTACATGATCTCAAAAGAAAAACCAAACTGAGAGAAAGCTGGTCCTCCCCACATCTTATCTTTACCAACCTATCTGGCTCTTGGTAGACATGGAGAAATGCTAGTACAAGCTGATGAGGGATCTTTTATTTCTATTTAGAGAACAAAGTTCTTTGTCTTATCAGAATTATGAAAAATGGTCTAACTGCTAAAGAATTCTGCAAAGGACTTTAATAAGCCCAGACATTTAAAAAGAAACACTAGGGCCTCCCCAGTGGCGCAGCAGTTGAGTGCTGGGTTGCGAAGCTGCCCGCAGCCTCTACAGCGCCAGTTCGATCCTCGGCTGCCGGGCGAGGGTCCCACATGGTGCACAGACCTCTCCTGCTGCCCGCTGCTCCCCTCAGCAGTGTACTTTGTCAGTCTGCCTGTTCTGTTCCCCACTCTGGCTCTGGTGAATTCTGTGCTTGTATGAATTCAGTGCTTGTATGAATAAATAAATAAATCTTAAAAAAAAAAGAAAGTAAATATTTAAAAAATAAAAATAAAAATAAACACTATTAGAACACATTCAAAATTTTTCTGAACAATCTTTTCCCAAGGAGCTTGGATATCTATACAAAGACTTCCAACTAGCTCTGCAGATAAGAAAGACAAATACTTCTTTTTCTTTTTTTTTTTTTCTTTTTAAAGATTTATTTATTCATGCATACAAGAACTGGGGTACAGGCCAGAGGTGTGGGGGGTAAGAGGATTCGCCAGAGAGTGGGGAACAGAACAGGCAGATTGACTGAAATACACTGCTGAAGGGAGAAATGGGTGAGTCAGGAAAGGTCTGCTGCACCATGTGGTTATCTCCCTGGCCTGTTGAACTCGCTTTGCAGCAGCTGCAGACAGCTTCATAGGTTGCGTCTTAACCCCTTTTGCCACTAGAGAAGCCCAAATACTTATTTTTCACAGAGCCATCTCCTCATTTACGGATTCAAGAAAGTAACATCTACCTTGTTGACTGGATTTAATGGGACAATATACTTAAGTAACTGTCTAATAGTAGGATCTGAAGAAGAGTAACTATTATTATTCACATGTTAACACAACTTTAAAGTTTTGTAAACATTAACAATGGGAGCATTTTAAAGTATATTAAGTACTATATTGCCTTCTTAAAGCAAATATACTGGACCATATACAGAATTTTTGTGATGGCTTGAGATAATTGATTTTGCATGCTCTAAAGCTATGACACTACAATGTTTAAAAACTCTATAGGTTTTTTGTTTTTGTTTTTTTTTTTTTTGTCCTAATATCTTTATTCTTAACTTCAAAGTTCTCTCCAAAAGTCTGAAGTTGACAAAAATCTAACCTCCATATTGAATAGCCATGAATGTCTTACTTAATGCTCAGACTACATTTTGAAATTGATAATGAAAGATATTTTCCATTCAAAGGCCTAAAAAGCAAAATTGTTTTATTCAGGTAGCTCCAGTGCAAAGTAAAAAGTGACCTACACTGGGGATAGAGAAACAATCATGCAGAAATAATTACAGTCCAAAAAAGAATTCTCAAATCCTGAGTTTAATAAAAATGTGGATCAACCTGGGAAATAAGAGATAGCCAGGAGCAAGTGATATTGTTCAGCATATGAGGTTAACTGAGAAAAAATAGAGGTCATAGGCAAAGCATCTGAGTTAATGGCAGATGATTTCAACTTTCCAGAAAGTCTTTCAGACACAAAATTTATAGCTAGAGGGACAATGTATCAGAGAAATTTAAAGCTCATCCTCAACTCACAGGCTAAGACCTTCCAAAATATATATTTTGAGCAAAAGTTTGGGACACTGGAAATTTGTTAGTTTGGGGAAGGAATTGAAGACAGGTGACCCAGACAAAATGATTTTGAAAAATGTATAACACCAGATAAAACAAATGATCCCTGTAGTCAGGTTTCCCATCCAGACAACTAGCAGAGGGGTCTTGTCACTGCCCAAAGTCAAAATGATAGAGCCTTGGAGAAAGAGGAGCATGGAGTTCATACAGTAGTGGGAATCACAAGATAAAAAAATTACAAAGAATTTTGTGTTTTCTAAGTGTTAAGGAAGAGGCTAACTGGATTCTGGACAAGGTCAAGTGAGAGAGGACCATTAGCTGTCAATTGCTACAATAGGTTAATACTGCCTGACTACCTATCAAAAAGAATGTTTAATTATTTTTGGAAGCTGGTAGAAACATAACTGATGCAATTATAAATAATGGGATATGCCATGCTAATCTAGAGCTTTGTATTAAAAACAACTTGTACTAAAACAACTGTGTATTAAAAACAACTTGAAGCAATCATTAGAAATAATCATAATTAGTATATATGTTACAATTGGTGCTTGGAGGCGGATGTAGAAAACAGCAGCAAGTAAATGCTTGATTGGATTTCATGCTGGAGGAAGTTAGGAAAAAAACTGAAAACTTGAATAATTCAAATGTTCAGGCTATGATTTATAATAATTAGAGAGAAGGAAAGCGCTTGGTGACTAAACTATGAATATTTTCATTTTATAATCTGAAAAATGTTTTTCAAAAAGAGTCAGTCATTTAAGTTCTCATTGGTAAACTCTTTTACATTTTCCTGGGAAGATACTCAATAAAGCAGCAATTATTTGTAAAATAATTATGCCTTGTGCCAAGGTACGTACTATGAAGAATAGAAGAGAACTGTGAGATACTGTTCACTGCTTTTGAGCAGCTAATAGCCTTTCTGGGGAGTCAAAACTTGACACTGAGTTCATTTGTGTATGTTGGACTTGTAGATTCTTAAGTATTATCTCTCTATTCCATCCTTTGTTCAGTTCCAAACCCCTCTCAAATGTTCCTATTTCTTACTTTCTCCCTGTTGGTCTCTTCTCTATGTCCTCTCCTCTATCCTGGTTTCAAGTTGAGTACAACTTACTCACAATCAGACATCAATTCACTTCTCAACAGTTTTGCCCTCTCTCCAGAGAGTCCAGCTATTAAACCACTGTATCACTAGAAGCCACAAAAATCTGCCATTTCCAATTCCTGTTGACTAGGCATTTAGATCCTTTCTGCTGTGCCCCCCAAACTGTTGTTTTACCTCAACACCCTTGTGAAATCTGTCCTGTTTGTCCACGTAGAGTGAGCAATATTTGCAAAGATAGAGAAAGAGAGAGAAAAATCTCAATTGTACAACTAAACAAATGAATTTCAGAAAGTGTGCTGGAGCCAGACTAATTGTTTAACAAGCCATATGCTTTATGACCTTCTCTGCTGTATCAGGGTGTGCTGCAATTCCTCATTCACAATTTTAACACTTGGAATCAAGTATGTAAAGTATTCATTTATTAAAGATGTCCAAGAAGTAAATACTTATTAAAGTGGAGCAATATATATTTACCAATCATTTGTGCATAGGAGTATATTCAAATTCACAAGCAATTCTTAATGGAAAAAATAGTTCATGAAGCAACTGGAAAAAATATAATTTGTAGACTATATCTAGACTGCATTAAATTTCTTCTTTTTAAACAAAGATTCATTTTATTTATTTATGCATACAAGAACTAGATGTAGGCCAGAGGTGCAGGGGTTAGGGAGAGGATTCATCAGAGACAGAGTGGGGAGCAGAATAAGCAGATCTACTGAAATACACTGCTGAGGGGAGCAGAGGGCAAGACGGGAGTGGTCTTCAGTACCATGTGGGAAAGCTCTGTGGCAGGGTATAGAACTCAAGCCACAGTGGCTAATGATAATTTGATAGTGCTGAGACTTTAACACTTGCACCTCCAGAGAGGCCCTAAGTTTCTTCTTCTCAAGAAACTATTACTTTCTATTAGATGGGGTAAGATGAAATTTGAGAGTTTCTAAGAAATTATAATTTGGAAGACCAATGTTCTTTTGACTTGAGAGCTCTAATACAAGGTATAGGCATGATTTAGATAAAAAGAACCATTCTTTCCCATTCTCTCTCAACTAACTCAAGTCACACATTCAACTAAGCTATAGAAAGTTAGCTTCTACCTTTCTCAAGTCAATGAGTTTTTATTTTATAAAGTTTATGAGCACTTGTTTACCTCAAACAAAAGCAATCAGTTATTTCAACAATATGATGTGTTTATTTGGAAACAAACAACAGGACAGAATAGAAATCTGCATTCATGAGAGACCCATGTGCACTTCCCCAAATCCAATGCTAACATCACCTTGTAGATTCTCTGGAAGAGCTCCCTCTCAGTTCTGCCAGAGGGGAACATAAACTACCTCCTGTGGGAGGTGCAAAGCATGTTAGGCCCTGTACCTTGCTTGTTTATACATGTCTGGCACCCTCTCTAGCCCACTTAACATCATTTAATTAGGGTTTCTGTATATTAATGTTCAATCTCTGCACCAGGATTGTGATTTAATATCCTGAGGCAAGTTTTATATGTGACAAGTTGGATATAGTTAGTTCAAGATAAATTCCTGGCATAGTGGGTCCCAAACCTGTGGGTTTTATTCTCAGTTTTACCACAGAATACATGTAATCTTGGCCAAATGATGTAACTTCTTGGAGTTTTTGTTAGATGTATTAATAATGTAATAATACATTACATTGGAAGGAAATGGGTATAACTGAAATGGAGTAATTTATGCTGCTACTGGCCCAACTGATGAAAGAGCTGTGGATGGCTGTGAGGCAGGGGCACTGCCTTTATAGGACTGCATATATTGGGGGTAGAGTGTGGGGCGGGGGTGGAGCCATTAGCCCTACCTGGAGGGAAAAATGGAAGGAGTGATGATCTTGTTCTAGATACCATTACTAGACTTCTATCTTCTAGCTCATGTAAGATTATATCTATTAGAATGAATAACTATAAACCACCTTCATTAACAGAGGAATTGGTCTGTTGATCACGTCAACACAGCTGTCTTTGGAAGTACCGTAATTATGGCATAAGGCCATAATTATGGGGTAAAATATCTCCTCCTTAGAGTTGATTCTTATTTGTTTCCCTGAGATACATTTACACAAGAGTCAGATGGATATGTTCACAACTGCAACATTTCGTCAAATTAAGTGATTTTTGTTTCACAGAAAGTCTGGCAGTGAACCTAGAGACATGAAGCCAGGAAGTCTGCAATGGTGTGCTAGATGATGCCATTATATTGAGGATGTGAACCAAAAGGTGATTGGATCTCAAGTCCAATCTTTAAAACAATAAGCCACTAAGCAAGTGTTAGACCTAGATATTATATGCACTTTCAAAGCCTAGCTCTAGTTGTTTTACTAACCCCAAATTTAATGCTGCTCTGTATTGAAAGTCTTGCCCTATAATTGTCAAAACAATTGATTATCCTCTAAAACAATTATGCATGCAGATGCATAGCATTAAAGACATCTAAGATGGAAGTAATAATACAGCAAACCTCATGGGGAAAAAATTATCACAATGCCTCTGAGGTGCTGCTGTAAACCCTTGAAAGAAAGGAATTTGAGCTGCTGAGTCCTCAAGGAAAGGACTCAGTGTGAATTGTGGATTCTGCTAAGAGCTAGAGGCTAAAAGTCTAGTCAACCCATACCTACCCTTTAACCTCATCCTTGAGGGAAGTCTAAAAACAGCAGACTTGTGTAACTTGGTCTCAAGAGTGGTAAAATTGCCTCTGAAAAGGATGCACTTACTTATTTGAAACAATGAACTTTATCAGGGTGCTAGGGGCTTGAATTTTCCATTTAGTCTGAGAGCACTAAATGGTTTCCTGATAAGTCACAGCTTTAAATTAAATGAAAGGAGAATAACAAAAGCACAGGGAGCTGTCTTTTTTTTTTCTCTACTATTCATGGATTGAAGAACAATTTTCTTCTTCTCCTGTTTACTCTGACAGCACTCCAGAGAGTCCCTTGTGTCCTTCTGTGATAGAGGAGGAATGTGAAGCAGGAGAACTCCTAGCCCTCCTCATTCCTAGTGAGATCACCTAGAGCCGCCTACCTATTCACAGAGCCAATGCATTCTGGTTCCCTTTCTGCTGTGTGGTAGGAAACTGCCTCTTCTGGCAGCCCTTTATTATCCAGGTGAAGAATCATTATTAATCCAAGAATAAAATAGTATCACATTTACTTAGCTAGAGCTCTAAAGTCATGTTTTCCAGTGATGTTTTCAATAACATTCAGGTTTCCATTTGACCTTTATGTTTATCTTTTCACTGATTTTGAACTCATGAAAGGAACAACAGTGTTATTTATAGGTCTCTAATGACTTACCACTGATAGCAACCAAAGATAACATTTATGGGCCTAGATACTATATGAAATACTCAGTATTATAGTTTGGTTGCCAATTGCCCAGATTCTGGAAGCAGAAAGCCTGGATTCAAATCTTTTAGGGGCCTCCCTGGTGGCGAAAGGGGTTAAGTCACAGCACTATGAAGCAATTCTCAGCCACTGCGACACGAGTTCAATATCCCACCAGCCAGGAAGCTACCCACATGGTGCAGCAGTCTTCTCCTGTCTTGCCTACTGCTCCACTTGATGTTGTTTTTGGAGTCTGTGGGTTTGGAGTGCAGGATCCTTGTGTAACAGGGTGGTCCCCATGAAAGGGGGAGTTTCCAGGTTTCCTGCACCACCCAAAAGGCGGGTGGAGCTGAGCAGGGAGAAAAGAAGCTGCAGAGGAGACTGAGGAAGGAAGGAAGTAGGATGGAGAGCCAGGAGGAGACCTGGAGGAGGCACATGGAGCAGAGAGACGTGAAGAAACTATGCTTGCCTTTTGGTCGTGGACTGGTTGACACAGATGTGGGTGAGACTTGTGGGGAGGTGACAGTGGCGGTTTTTGTCTTGATTTTGATTTTGCTCTTTTCCTCCCAGAGGAAGGAAAAGGTTGTTTCTGATCCTTTTCTGTGGGTCTCCGCTGGAAAATATTTTAGACTTGTGGCAGGCTCTGGGGCCTTGTTCTGGGCCAATCCTGCTTGGTGGACTTTTACCCACAAAGGGATGGGTGATTTTGGGTGTTTAATTTAGAAACTATATTCTTTGCCTTTCCTGTATTGTTTACTAATTGTATTAAAGTTCCTTTTCACTAAAGTCTCATTTGTTTTGTGTTGATGGGGCGGATGGCAGAACCTTTTTAGAGCAGGCAGGTTTGCAGGGTCTGGGTGCCCCTCTCCCTGCCCTGTTAACACTTGGGTTCATGCTGGGAAAGGTTTTGTTACAGGACAGGGAGAGGGGCAGCCCAAACCCTGCAAACCTGCCTATTCTAAATGGGTTCTGCCATCCGACACATCAAAACAAAAACATGTGAGACTTTAACGGGAAGGAACTTTAATAAAACTAGGAAACAATACAGGAAAGGCAAAGAATCTAGTTTCTAAATAAAGCACCCAAAGTTACCCATCCCCTCGTGGGTAAAAGTCCATCCATATGGAATTGGCCCAGAGCAGGGCCCAAAGCCTGCCACAAGTCTAAAGCATCTTCCAGTGGTGACCCACAAAAAAGGGTCAGAAACAACCCGACAAGCCCGGAAGGAAAAGAGCAAAATCAACATCAAGATAAAAGCTGCCATTGTCACCTCCCCACAGGTCTCACCCACATCTGTGTCACCCAGTCCACGACCAAAAGGCAAGCACAGTTTCTTCACGTGTCTCTAGGCTCCGTGTGCCTCCTCCAGGTCTCTTTCTGTCTCCATCCTGCTTCCTTCCTTAGTCTCCTCTTCAGCTTCTCCTCTCCCTGCTCAGCTCCACCTTCCATTTGGGTGGGGCAGGGAACCTGGAACCTCCCCTTTTCCTGGGGCCCACCCTATTACAGTTTCACCAGAGCTCCCCTTTCAGTGACATGCTGCGAGTTTCCAAGGCAAGTTTCTCCACAAGACAGAGACATTGGTTATATTTAAAGGGTAGGTTTATCAGGGAAAGGGACAGAAGAGTAAAAGACACTTGCATATACACAAGTGGGCAGAAAGAACTGCCCCAAAAGGGACAGTTTTGCTGAGAAAGGGCTGCATGGTTGCAGATGGGCAGCATTGAGGAGAGCAGCCTCCGCTGAGGGAGGTCAGTGAAGAGATGTCCCGGCATGGTACAGGTCACCAGCAGGCAGAAATCTGCTGCCCTGCAGAGGAAAATTAGTGTAAAGAAGCACCTGCATAGTCACAAGTGGGCAGACAAAGTGCTGCCCTGAGCCTGTGCAGAGACTGCACTGATAAAGTCTTCTGCTGAGAGGGGCTCACTCCTTGTGAGCCTTCCAGGTTCTTTGCTGATTTTGGATAACTATGTAGACTCTGAAAGGGGCCAGGGATTCCTCAATTGGCTTAATCTCCATAACTTTACCTTTGGGTCTGTTGGGCTCAATCTCCATATCTTTACCCTTGGGCCTGTTCTCTAGACACTCCCTACAGCAGTCTGATACCTGCTTGGATTTTATTTTTTGTAATCTGGGCATTGGCACCTGAGGAACTTTGTTTCCATAGCTGTGTCAATGGCTATGCTAATCTTTTCTACCCCCACCTCCTTGTGTGAACCAGGTTTCTGTTCTTATGGTGCCTCCTTTTCAATTTTTTTTCTATTCCTGTCCTCCATCACCCTCAGCAGTGTATTTCAGTAGATCCGCCCATTCTGCTCCCTACTCTGTCTCATGTGAGTCCTCTCACCCCCCCACCTCTGGCCTGCACCCAGTCTCTTATATGTATAAATAAGTATATCTTTTTTAAAAATGTGATCAGAATCACATTTAAAAAACAAAAACCAATCTTAAACATTATGTTTTCTATAATTTGGGTAAATTGTATAACCCCTTTCTCCTTCACTTTTCTCATCTAAAAAATAAGAATTTTACTAGCTCCTGCCTTACAGAATTATTGTGAAAATTCAATACATTAATGTAATATGCTTACAAGAATGCCCAGCACATAAAACATGACTGATAAGGATTAATTGGTATTCTCACTATAAACCACCCAAAGTAACCACTTAATTTATCTTAATTTTTATAGATGCAGGAACTGAGACTCAGAAAATTTAAATATATTTCTCAAGAAGTGCTCACAGTTGGCAAATGGCAGAGCTCAAATTTGAAACCATATCAAGCTAATTGTAGTACTCTGTAGTGCTCTAATTGTAGTGTAGAACTCTGTAGAGTTCCAACTCTGTATTTTGTTCCTAGAAGCTATTTATTAAAATGGAACACTAATGAATTAAAAAGCACAGGGCAGAGAAGCTAAGATCTCTTCAACTATATCATTTTTACATATAAGAAACTAATGTCCACCATTTCACATTGTAAAATTCTTTCTTGCATACTCCTTAATCAGTGTTGTCCTTTCTTAGTATCTATATATAATCACATATTTACAACCGTATTTTAAGAATTGATTGAGACCATCACTAAAGTTATATCTAACTTTATATGGACTATTTATATATTTGTAAAATTATTCCATTCTTAATATTCTAGGAAATCTCCATAATGTTTTGCATGGGGGCTGGGCCAATCTGTACTGCATTCGCATTGAATGAGGTTTCCATTTATTCCACACCCCAGTGACACTTGTTTCTGGGCTTTTTGCTGTGGGCCATTGTCACAGAAGTGAGATAGTATCTCATAGTAGTTTTGATTTGCATTTCCTTGATGATAAGTGAGGATGAACATTTTTTCATGTGCCTTTTGGTTTGTCTTTGGTGAAATGTCTGCTTACTTCTATTTTTTTATTTTTTTTAAATTTTCTTTTTGTTGAGTTGTGTGAGTTCTTTGGAGATCTTGGATATTGGCTACCTGTCAGGTGCATGATGTAGAGTTTTCTCAAAATATTAAAAATTGTGATCCAATAATTCCATTCCTAGATATCTACCCAAAGAATACAAAGATATTAATTCAGAGTGATATATGCACTCCTATGCTCATCACAGCAGTATTATAGTAGGAAAAAACCTATGTATCCAAGGACAGATGAGTAGGTAAAGAAGATTCCTTATGTTATAGAATACTATCCAGCTCTAAAAGGAGACAAAATCTTGTCATTTGCAACAATATGGTTAGGACTGGAGGGGATTATGCTAAGTGAAATAAGTCAGAAGGAGAAAGACAAATACCAGATGTTTTCATTCCTATGAGAAATATAAAGAAACTAAACAAAGGAACAGAAGGAACTAAACAAAAAACCTAGGAATCTGCAGACTTAAGGCCACCAAATGGCGAGGGTTTGGGGTGAGGAATAAAGAGGGAAGGGAGCCCATTGGTCTATGGTGGAGGATTGTTGGTGTTATGGTGGTGCATGTACTGTGGTAACAAACATCTGAAGAGGTGGGAACCTATATCCCTGAATCTTATACAGTGTTATAAACCAACATTATCAGAATAACATTAATACAATTTTTAAACATATATAATAATATCTTAGGGGCCTCCCCCGTGGCGCAGCGGTTGAGGACTGGGTTGCGAAGCTGCCCGCCGCCTCTGCAGCGCCGGTTCGATCCCCGGCTGCTCCCCGGCCACCGGAGGAGGGTCCCACATGGCGCGCAGACCTCTCCTGCCGCCCGCTGCTCCCCTCAGCAGTGTACTTCGGTCCTTCTGCCTGCTCTGCTCCCCGCTCTGGCTCTGGTGAATTCTCTCACCCTCCTGCACTTCTGACTGTACCCAGTGCTTGTATAAATAAATAAATCTTAAAAAAAAAATAATAAATTAAAAAAAAATATCTTAGGAATATGCCAACATCTATTTATGTGAATAAATATTTCTTACAATAAGTAACTTTTCCACTCTTCAAATAAAACCCTACCTCCTCCCCTCACCCACCAATATGGAAAAAAATCATGGGTATATTTTAATGGAATTCTTTATAGTTGAAGATTTTCAAAGTATGACATTTCAAGTTTAACCAAAAAATTGTTAAGTAATTCCAAAATCTTATTGAGGTCATTCACTGAATTTTCTCTGTATACTTAGAGTTCCCAATTGGATCAAATTTCTTGACAATCAGAACATCCATCTTACTTTTGAGTGGGCAGTTTCTAGTCTAGTGGTATTTTTTAAGGCCAAAAATAGTGTATAATGAAGAGAAATGGCAGAGGATTATGAAAAATAATCTTACCACAGAGGCACAAAATCTCTCATTACACACTCAATGTGTCCAGTCCTAATTCACAATAGATTGGCCTAACATACTCATTTTCAACCAATTGGGCTAAAGAGGCAAGAAAGAGAATTATGAACGGCTGAATAATGCCCAGCAATTTTGTCAAGCAGCAGTCGGGAAAAAAAAAATTGCAGGCTGGCCTCAAAGCAAACGTAAGGGTATTTGAATATGAAGGAAATTCTGAGAGACCACAGAGGACTGCGTGTGGACAAGATGCTCACATCAATTCTAGAAGCAATGATACTAGCAACCCAGCTGTCCACCTTGTCTCTTGACTTATTTCTGAGGAAACCTTGACAGACTATAACGTTGAATTGCCAAAATGCAGTTTTACTATCTGCCAACTTAATAATATTAGAGCACATAGAGGCTTTACTTCCTCTATGACATTTCAGGAGTTTCTATGTAGTCCTTTTCAATGCACAGAGGAATAGGTCAACAAAGTTGCTTAGCTAATGAAGAATTTGGCAGAAAGCAGCAGCTTACTTAATTCTTGATGCCAGCCTTCACTCAAATGAAAACATGAACCTCTGACTCTGAGGCTGAAAGTAAAAGGTTGTCTACAAAAGTAGACAGGTGGGTTGTCCAAGCTTATTAAATATGTCTATATCTGACAGTAATTGTTTCTATTATTTATCCTTACCTGAATGATAAGGACTTCTTAATTAGTGTCTGAGCAAGTAAATGAGGATTTAATTGACAGAAACCGTGTGTATAGTTTTGCTATTATGAAGTTAGTCATGTAATGAGACAGAGCCAGTTTATTACTCTACCCAAACACAAACTACACATTTGCTATAATAGGAACTCTGAAATTCACCCATTACCATCATATATGGCATGGGACACTGGCAGACATAGAATATATGAAATTTCCTTGTAACATCCTTAATTTCAGTTTGTACATTCTCTTAATAACTTTTTATACAAGAATAAACCTAAATAAATAAGAAGTCAACTAGCATTCCTGATTCTAAAAAAAAAAAAGAAAAGAAAAGCATTCTTAAGGAAATGTGACAAGCACGTCATTCAGGAAAATTTCACAATACTATATATGATGCTTGTGAAGAAGGCAAAAGATAAAAATAATGAACAACAACAGAATAACCCTGGAGAAAGAGAATTATTTAAAGAGAAGAATACCACTGAGGATTTTCTTTGTGAAAATGTCCTTTCTCTTACAGAGTTCTCTTCTCTCAGCTTTCTGGATAGGCAGATTTTCTCTGGTAGATTCATGCAAGTGCTGGTTCTGTTGCCCTCAGCTTTCAAACACTTGCAGTAAAAACAACAAACATGAAAGTTCCCACCTTTTTTTTTTTTTTTCTTCAAGATTTCCTCCTAAGGCTTAGTGGCTATCTGTCCTTGGGCTTACCAGTATGTGTTTCTATTACATGTTTCTATTTCACTTTTGCTTATTGATTGTGATAATATTATCTAGTATCCTATTGGCTATAATGATACAGAATGCCATTTTAAATTCTATTATTTCACAAATACCTCCCCATTCATATAGCAGTATTATTCATTCTTTATAGGGAAATTCATTTTACATTATTTTGTACCACCAAATATGCAGTACCATGCTAAATCCATAAAATGTGTACATTGGTTTATGTGATTTGTGCTCAAAATCTAGAGCTAAGGGATCATACCTGCTCTGCTTTAAAGAGGCTATTTCTCTCCTAAGTGCTACTTTGTGAAGAACAAATACTTGATGTAATTCAATGTAAATATTTGTAGAAATTTATCCTATTATAGTTTTCAGAATTTAGATCTAGAAAGTACTTACAAATTGCTTAGACTCTGTTTTTCCACTTTTTATTTTAAGAGTCTGAAGATCACAGGTAGTGACTAGATTAAAATTTGCAAATTGTTAGTAAAAGATGCAAAATTAGCAACTCAATCTTCTTAATATTTGTGGATAATGGGACTCTTCTTATTCTAATGACATTTCTCTCATATTCAAAGTTAATCATGTTTCTTTTTACTTTAAAGATTTAAAAATTATTTTAAAAATAAAACAAAATATAAGCTGGTGATACGTCTCTTAGATATGAACAACATTTTGGGTATATATTTGCTCCAATATTTTTCCTATGTAAATATATAGCTATTAGTTATGGTTCAGTAGTATGTCAAGTTGATGTTTTTCTGCTGTGTAGTGCTTAGTGTTTTGACTATGACAAAACAGTATGCAAGAGGAGACTGACTTAAAGATTTGTTGTTTTACATTAATAATATATAAGAATATTCAAATAACATTAAGTCATGTAACTGTTTCTTATATAGGAGCCCCAAATATTTCGCAGATTTAAGAACTGCACTAGTGTGAGCAGAAATGGGAGGCCTTGACCGTCACCAATTGTCTCTTCTTATAGTGGGCTTCAGAAATATCTTAGAGTGCTTCATACACTGGGAACTTGGTTTAAAAGCCATCACCACAGCGTGGTCTCTAGTTGATGCATACAGATGATGCTTTCAATCTCTGTTCTCACCCTTTTTATGGATGTCCCACACTCTCACTCTGCTCACTTTGCATGAAAGGTGATGCTGAAGTGACCCTTAGCCTATAGCTATTGACAGCTTTCTGTTGCCAAAGACATTTCTCAGGTTGTGAGGTGGTTCCTTGATTAAAAAAAAAAAAAAAAATGGAGTTTGTAAAATCAAAATCAAATCCTTCTCAGATCAAAGCTGGCAAATTCTATAAAATATCTATATGTCTACCAGTTTGTCATGACATTCCAAGATTAATAAAACAAAATGTAACATTTCATAACCACTTCTGTCCCTCTTTGAAGAGTTGTGGCCCTAAAATCGATTACATGGACAATTATAAATTTTTATCAATAATAACTCATTATACCAACTGTGGTTAGTGGGTAGAACCTGCCATCCTGAGGACTATTGAGCATGTTTGGAGAAACCAACTAAGAGCTGTTTTATTTATTTATTTTTAAAGATTTATTTATTTATACATACAAGAACTGGGGTACAGGCCAGAATTTTTTGGGGGTGAGAGGATTCACCAGAGACAGAATGGGGAACAGAACAGGCAGATCAACTGAAATACACTGCTGAGAGGAGCAGTGGGCAAGTCAGGAGAGGTCTGCTGCGCCATGTGGGTCTCCTGCCTGGCTGGGGATGGAACTTATGCTGTAGTGGCTACTGTGAGCTTCATAGGTTGTGTCTTAATCCCTTGCACCACCAGGGAGGCCCCAAACAGCTATTTTAAACAATAATTAAAGCTTGCTCTCTTGCTTCTATGTCTAATTATTACTTCTGCATTGTTCTTATGATAAATACAAGTAAATTCATATATAATTAGAAAGGAAGTAATATTACAAGTCTAGACCACCAAACTCCTGAATAGTCATGGGCATTAATCAGTTTAAAGCTAATGCCATTGATAATAAGATATATATATATATATATATATATATATATATATATATACACACACACACACACACACACACACATTAAAAATCAATGTATAACTCCAATAGAAATCTATACAGATTTGAGAGATAAATAGAAACATTTAACCAAGGAACTAATCAATCAGTTTAGATAAGCCAAGGAATACCCGTATCTTTTGTTCAAAACATACATTTTAACACAGCACTTGTAAAGAAAAAAGCATATTCTATAATTGTTCTGTGGCTGACTTGTCTTATGTGTTAATATTATGTCTTTCTCCTGGGAATATATACACTTTGTTAACTTACCTCAAGCTCACTACCAGAACAGGGTGAAAAGATGCCTCTCAGATGAATAAAGTAGATTCTGAGAAGATGCTAGTATCTAAAGTATAGATTCTGGGGCCTCCCTGGTGGCACAAGGGGTTAAGCACAGCACTATGAAGCTATCCGCAGCCTCTGCAGCACAAGTTCAATCCCCGGCCAGCCAGGGAGCAACCCACATGGCAAGGCAGAACTCTCCTGTCTTGCCTGCTGCTCCCCTCAGCAGTGTACTTTGGTCAATCTGCCTGTTCTGTTCCCCACTCTGTCTCTCACCCCCCACACCTCTGGCCTGTACTCCAGCTCTTATGTGCATAAACATATCTTTAAAAAAAAAGAGTATAGATTCTGAATACTGATTATTTCTTCTTATTTCTTCACATCATCAAAACTATCCAAATATTTTAAATCTAAAAAAAATGATATCTTAATAAAAAATTGGCTCAAAATATATGTGCAAAACCATGGCTTCCTGGGCCTCCCTGGTGGCGCAGCGGTTGAGCGCTGGATTGCGAAGCTGCCCATAGCCTCTGCAGCACCGGTTCCATCCCCGGCCGCTGGGCGAGGGTCCCACATTGGCGTGCAGACCTCTCCTTCGGCGCCCACTGCTCCCCTCAGCAGTGTACTTCGGTCCTTCTGCCTGTTCTGCTCCCTGCTCTGGCTCTGGTGAATTTTCTCACCCACCCTCGCTTCTGACTGTACCCAGTGCTTATATAAATAAATAAATCTTTAAAAAAACAAACAAACAAACAAAAAAAACCCAAAAAAACCATGGCTTCCTAATATTATTTCTTTCATATAAAATTACTATTTTGAAAATTTTAAAAAATTCAAAAGTTAAAACAATATTTACTGACAATTATGCTTAATAAAATTACTGTGATGGGCCTCCCCGGTGGTGCAGCGGTTGAACACTAGGCTGCGAAGCTGCCCACAGCCTCTGCAGTGCTGGTTCGATCCCCGGCCACCGGCAAGGGTCCCACATGGCACGACAGACCTCTCCTGCCACACCTGCTGCTCCCCTCAGCAGTGAATTTCGTCTCGTTGGTCTGCCTGTTCTGTTTCCTGCTCTGGCTCTGGTGAATTCTCTCACCCTCCCGTGCTTCTGACTGTACCCAGTGCTTGTATAAATAAATAAATAAATAAATCATAAAAAAATAAAATAAAATAAATAAAATTACTGTGATTAAAATAATGGATGATAGACCTACACGTATTATATGATTCTGTTTATATGAAAGTCCAGAATGGGCAATTCAATAAGAACAAAAAGCAGATTAGTGGCTGCTCAGAACTAGAAGACTTAAGGGGAAATAGGAAGTGACAGCTAGTGGTTATGGGATTTCCTTTAAGTATGATAAAAAGTCCTAAAATTGTACAATTCTGGGAATATATTTTTAAAAAAATCATTGAATTGTTCATTATAAATGGGTGAATTCTATGGCAAATATATCTCAATATATCTGATTTAAAAAATAGTTGATAATTGCCAAAGCAAATATCCATTTCTTCCACATGTTTTACATTACTGGAAAACCATACTCAGAAGTGATTAACTTTAGCACTGAAATCAAAGGCTCATTAAATGGACAAAATAACCTTTCTTCACATTATCTCCAGTTAAAATGAGAATGCATGCGGGGGCCTCCCCGGTGGCGCAGCGGTTGAGCACTGGGTTGCAAAGCTGCCCGCAGCCTCTGCAGCGCTGGTTCAATCCCTGGCCACCGGGTGAGGGTCCCGCATGGCCTGCAGACCTCTCCTGCCGCCCGCTGCTCCCCTCAGCAGTGTATTTCGTCGGTCTGCCTGTTTTGTTCCCCGCTCTGGCTCGGGTGAATTCTCTCACCCTCCTGTGCTTCTGACTGTACCCAGTGCTTGTATAAATAAATAAATAAATCTTAAAAAAATAAAAATAAAATGAGAATGCCTAAGATTAAATGGAAAAATAATTTTGTTAACCACCCATATTGTTCCAGAACAATCAACATGAAGAGAGAATAGAGATGAAAACTGAAATAACACACAGTCTGATATATTCCAGTGATTAATCTCTGTTACCACTAATCTCTGTTACCATAACATGACAATTTGGGGAGGATTTTATTCCAGATTTTGGGTACAAGCCTAAAATCAGAATTTGACATTGTCTGTATCTTCCATGATGATTTGGACATTATTCTTCCTAAAATTCTTTAATGAAAAATGAATAGTAATGAAAATAATTATTTTTTAGGTGCCTGTTTGATTTGTTCATGATAACCTTTACATCTTCTCCAAGGCTAGAAATGTACAACTTAAAGTTAAACAGCTATATCTGAACAGATAGTCAGATTTCAACCCAGCAATAAAAGTGATTGATTCCTCTAGACCTCATTGCCACTTTACTTACAATTTATGTTCCTTAAAATCTTCCTGCTTAAATTATAAAAGTAAATCATTCTTAATAAATTCAGAAATTTGTGACTATTACCGCAGTAAATTTGAGAACAATTTTATTATCTCTAAGAAAAATCCTGTACCCTCATCACTCCTTTTCCCACCTCCCAGACTTATCAAAAACTAACCTGCCTTCTGTCTCTATTTGTTTCCCTATTCTGGACTTTCATATGAATGGTATCAGGCAGTACTGGTCTTTGTGATTGACTTCTTTCATTTAGCATACTGTTTTCAAGATTTATGCAACCAATTATCTGCTTTCTGTCCCCATAGATATCCTTATTCTGGAAATGATATTATGCATAGCATGGTCTTTGTAATATGTTTTCAAAGTTCATCCATGTGGTAGCATGCATCAGTACTTCATTCCTTTGCATGCCTGAATAATATTCCATTGCATATAGTGCACTTTTTTTACACATTCTTCTATTGCTAAGTATTTTTGATGTATTGTTGCTATAATTTTGAGACAGAATTTTAAGAGGTTTATTCACTATGATCACTGGAAAATTGAAATAACATGGTATATTACCCTGAATTCAAAAGTGGAGTTGCTGGGCTTTAAATGCCTGTCTCTAGAAACTGATTTCTATATCTTTGTACTCCACCTCCTTAAACATTTTTATCAGAGATTACCCATAATTCCACTTTCAGGAATGTTGTGGAACGAAATAATCAAATACAGAAATATTAATATGCAGTGATTATATTATAGAAATGAAAAATTTGAATGTACCTCTGATATAAAATAATTGTTAACTTGTTAAATTATGGTACATTAATATCATGAATATTATGTAGCCAATTTGCATATTACATTATGCAAAACAGTGTAGTTTCCAAAAAGTAATGAATGATATAGAAATTGAAGTTATCATAGTCTTAAGAATACGGAAAGATTTTAAAATACTATGTGTAGCTATGTACAGCAGGTTCAAATTATATGTTCATCAGTTATAAAATAGGAATAACAAAAATACCAAATTCACAAGGCTGTTGGACAGATTACATGTGTTAATATATGAAATAGGTTTAAAGCAGAATATGTAAAATTTATGTAACTGCTAGGCCCCTCACCCCATACACACACAGACAACATACAAATACCAAAGAACACAAAAGTAAGTGTAAAACTTTTGAGCAAAAAATATAATGGGTGATCTTGATATTCGTTTAAATTTTTCTCTTATGTTTTCCCCTTATTCCACAGGAAACCCAAAAATGTTAGTGTATGTAAAGAAATGTCTCAGAAGGAGTTATTAAGAAGCAAAACAAAGAGAAACATGCTACTCAATCTTGTTTCCATAGATTGAGGGGCAGTTTGAGCCTGAGTAACCAATTTGGGTTTATTCTGGAACACATAGCAGGTGACATAAAAATCATTCTGAAACTCTATCTATGTGAAAAAGTGGCTTCTGTTTATAGACCCAGGCCCATTTTGAAAAGTAAATTACCAAAATGATCCCAGTGAAAACAGATGCTTGCAATCTTGAAATGAATGGTAGGATGTGTGGCAGAATACTTTTGCCACTGTCAGATGTTGTCTATTAACCCCCCACCTAGCTAAGCATGCAGTTAGACTGGGGAAAAGCCTGGAAAACTGCTTTCTTTCCAGGAGACAATTTGTTGACATGTCAGTTGCAGAAGACAATTTTCCAAAATCACTCATACCGTCTTCTTTTTAATAGCCCATACTTAGTTAACACTATTTCTCCCTCCATTTTAAGCTAGTGTTAGACAGCTGTCAGGAGCTGATTTAACTCAGTCTAAGTAATTTTCCATTAGGATCTAAAAACTTTAATATCAATTTTGCATCCTGCAGTTAGAAAGGGGAAGAAGCCTCTTAAGAGGAATTCATTTTTCACATACCCACCTGTCTATCAACAGACATGTTAACATTGGCAGTGGAGGCACATGGCTTACACCTAGGATGACAGGTTCCACATCTTTTTGTAAATAAATATTTCTAGTATGTTCTTCACTGATTATAAAACTAATAAGGGTATACAATTTATTATATGAAATTTCAAAAAGTAGTAAATAAATCTCTGAAAACAAAAAGATTTTGCAACTCATGTTGTAACCAGAGTCAACATGACTTGAGTTGACATAAGGCTGTTATTAGTGTTACTTATTGTGAATAGCCACAGTTTTCCACAAAATATTTCTCTTCTTGAGTACAGGATCTGCCTCAGACACATTGGCTGTATATACTATGAACACATCCAAAATTTTAAAATTTCTCTCAATTCCAAAATACATTTGGCTATATTATTTTGAAAATAGGAATTTAGATATGTGTATTTCTATTTTTAAAATATTATACAAAAAAAGTGTAGAAAGTAAAAGTAAGGCAAAATGTAATACTCCTACCTAGAACTAACAAATGTGAATATTTTGGTGAATGTTTCTTATTGTTTTTTTATAGTTGTATATTACTAAAAGATGAATAATTATAGACTATTTGTGACTTCTTGCTCCATTTTACGTTATATTATAACTTACGTTACGTTACATTATATTATAACTTCTTTCATCATGTAACTTCTTTCATCATGTAAATCTGGAAAATAGATTTACCACATCAGAATAATGAAATACATACATGTACTATAATATATTTAACCAAACACCTTATTTTTAGGGTATTTAGATTGTTCCAGTGTGGTCACAACTATAAACAATACTGTTAAAAATTCTTACATAGATTCATTTCAAGAAAAGAACATGACTTTATTAAATTTGACACTTTTTTTTCAAAGTGCCTTGCAGAATCACAGTGCCAATATATTTCTCCAGCTACTGTGCAAAATAGTGATCATTTTCCCACACCATTGCCACCACTGAGTATTTAAAGTCTTTAAAGTCTATTTAACATAAGGCATAAAAGAAAAAAAAAATCCTTAGCTTTTACAATACTATTTCCTATAGGGCCTAAATATGTTGGACAGCAAAATAATCTGAGGGAATAAATGTAGGGGTCAATAATGTAGCCTGTTTCCTACTCTGTACAAATTTTAAAATTTGTATTTTTATTGAAATAACAGTGGTTTATGGTATTATATATGAATTGGGGTATTGATTCACATTTCTTCAGATGTATATAACAATATCATAACCACCACCAAAACACCCATGATCCTCTACCATAGTTCATAGGTCTTCTCTCTACTTTGCTCCACTCCTTTCCCATACCCCCTCTAGTAGCTTCAATTCTATGTTATGGGAACTTGTATTATTAAGTGCCTCAACCATTCTGTGTCTTTGCCTTGAATATCCTTTGCTTTGACTGTTCTGTGCCTCTCAGTGTGCAGAAACAGGGAAAGTTGGTAGGGAACCTCTCCGGGCAAAAGTCCTGGTATGAGGAATTCTACATGCTGAAAACAGCATGTGCAGAAACAGGGAGAGTTTGGGAAAAGAAATCTCCCAGAACAAAAGTCCTGGTATGAAAATCCATACATGCTGAAAACAGCATGTGCAGAGACAGGGACAGTTTAAGATAGGGAACCTCTCAGGGCAAAAGTCCCAGTGTAAGGGTCTATACATGCTGAAAACAGCATGTCCAGAAACAGCAGTAGGTGTTATGGCTAGAGTAGCATAAACACTAAGACTTTGAGACTTTCTTTGGCTTTCTCTTTACTTCTCAACCTTGGCTGGTGCAGCTGGTTACACATTCCCTATACACTTGTGCATTCCCCGTTTGCCTTCTTGCTTCTTTGATCTTTTTATTTTCTGATTCTAAATAAAAATGAGACTGCCCTTGGAGCTGGGCTGCACTTTTCAGTGTAGTCCCTCTAGGTTTCTCATTCTAGACATGGACTCCGAGTAATTCATTTTCATTCTGCCGCCACATGTCGTATCGAGACACTATGGTTACATTTCTAGGATTTGATTTTCTGTTTTTTGGTTTACTTTAACTATATTCTAAATGTAAATGGAATCGTCTGATATTTGTCCCATTCTGTACAATTTTTGCATCAAAATCTGTTTTATAATTCCATAAAAAAGAACTTTATATTTTTTCATTTCTTTTTTTTTATTGTGGTAACATGTTGTTTTACAATACTATATATGATTCAGAAGTATAGGATCACACCTTTTCAGATATGTTACAAAATGCATTTTAACTGGTCTTTAAATAATATAATATTTTCTATAGTACTTCTTAATTGAGAGAATAATTTAAGAAGACCTCAGTTTCCAAACTCTTTCAAAAGCCAGACTTCAAAATGAAGTAACATATCAGGAGTTTTATCAGTTTATGAAAAATACCACATTCTATCTGTACAGAAAAAATACTTCATATTTTAAAAAATAAAATGATACAGAACTTTCAGGCGAAATGTGAGAATTGGGGTCAGGGAAGCTATGTAAAGTGTGGCTACTGCATGAGAGAAACTGATAGAGGGCACCTGTTCCTTAGTTTACTTAGTTTCACCTTGGTAAATTTACTTGGGCTTTTTCTGTGTCTCTAACTTTTATAGATAAAATGAGAATAATTAAATGTCATCAGATAATAAAGTGAATGAATCAACATATGTGAAAACAAATCAGTACAGACCGAAAAACTAAGCACATGTTAAATATTAGTTGAATTTAAACAAAAGTGAGTTCCCATTTTTCTATTTATTCAGCACTTGTATTTGTGTGTGTACTTTTGTTCTGGATTCATCTCATTTGACTCTGTTCTGCAAAACACATTCAGGGAAACACAGGTCTGTTCCAGTTACTGATCTATTTAATGATGTGTCAATCCATTGAGTTCCTCAATGGATTGAAATGATGGTTTAATGTCTATTTCAAAGAGTAGTTGTAAATATGAGATGATATAATGTATTTAGAGTACTGAGTATGGCACACATAGTCAGTGTTCTATCACCACCTACACAGAAGTAAAATCATTCAATTCAATTTACTTCCCTTCTGCTTTTTCTCATTGATAAATGATAAAAGATATACTGCCTATCTGGCCAGCTACTGCACAAGTACAGGAGCCACTAGAAACTTTGGATGACAAGTTGAAAATTCATCAGCTAAACCAAATCTGATTCACACATACATGCAAAACCAAAAATGTGTGTCTTACTGAAGACAATTCGCTCCATAACAGTACACATAATGGAGACACAGAAAAATAAACAGAAAGAGGTTTTGAATATGTCATGATGACCACTGAATTCCAAATAGAAACCTCACTGAAGAAGTGAAACAATTATTTTTATGATAGTTACTTTTCCCGGCCATCGTTACATGCATGGAGGATGAGTGAGCTTACGCCTCTCAATCACATACAGTATTGCAAACCAATGTTACCTTAATAAAATTTTTTTAGGGCCTCCCCTGGTGGCGCAGCGGTTGAGCGCTGGACTGCGAAGCTGCCTGTAGCCTCTGCAGTGCTGGTTTGATCCCAAGCCACCGCCGAGGGTCCCACATGGCACGCAGACCTCTCCTGCCGTGCCCGCTGCTCCCCTCAGCAGTGTATTTTGTTACTCTGCCTGTTCTGTTCCCTGCTCTGGCTCTGGTGAATTCTCTCACCCTCCTGCACTTCTGACTGTACCCAGTGCTTGTATAAATAAATAAATAAATCTTTAAAAAAAAAGAAAAATTTTTAAACCCATGGTCCTAATACATTACTTGCTCTCTAAGAGAAACCTAAAATTCATAATTGTAAAACTAACTTTTAAGAAACATAACTTACTCTAAGTAAACCATTAATTTACCCATTAATTTCAAAATAACAAATTTTTATAGTGTTGTGTTTCATATTCATAATGACTACATTATTTGCCAACTATTATTTTATACTCCAAACCATGGTCATTGATATTTAAGGAGCCATGACTATATCATCAAATAAAGCACATATTTGCTCAATTACCTGCTAAGCTTGACTGCACAATGTCATTCAATCTAAATCATTAAAACAAAAGAACAGTAAAGTGATTTTAGCATTCAAATGTCTTCAGAGTTTGGATTAACTATCCTCAAGGGGGAAAACAAAGCCCCAATTTATTTATGGAAATATTGACCTTGAAAAGGTCAGGGATGAATCCCTGAGGAATGAGTTGCTCAGTTAGTCAAATAAATTGTTTTCACCCTTTTACACATTTTCTCATTCTGAACCACAATGGGGCCAGTACAGAGGACAGAGGACGCTAATAAGGACTGTTTCTATAGCTTTAATAGAAGAGGAAAGACAGACTGAGTGGACAGCAGTGATATGAGCATTAGCCATATTCCTTTTTGTATTGTGCTCCTGGCTCCAAGAATTCGTCTTAAAAGAGAAAGTACAGTTCTATGAAGACAAAAATCACAAATGTGACTTAGTATAAGTAGTCTTACCTCACTCCTGACATTTTGTCCTTTGGATTTACTCATGCAACAATGATATGATTGCCAGTTGTGTGAAAAAAATGTATTCTAAATAATTGCTGGCTGTGTAATATAAGTTCAGTATTTTAAGACTGTTAAGATAGAAGGACTCAATGCTTTCATCAAAGAGTTCAATATGCAAGATGCCACTATCTCCGATAAAATGGAAAGTGGCTAAACAGTATTTTTATTTTATGACTTTGACTTTTATATTAAAACCTCATCTCAGTTCTTACAGAAGAATTTTGAAGCATGTTGTGAACTTAATGATTCCGGAAGAATTCAAGTGAATGTTAATATTCCTTAGATGAAAGAAGAAGTTTAGATATGGGAAAGTTATATAACCAAAGCCACAATATATTCAAAAATATTTTCTTATGTGAATTTAGGAATATTTAGTCTTAACACCTCTCACTTGGGATCATTGAACTTATTTTGAGTATCAAACTATTAGGGTTTTTTTTTTTTTTTCCAGTTTTTGGTTTCTAGGAGTTAACTCTGCTTTTAATTTATAGCCTGACTTAAAATAAGTTCTATAGATAGGAAACAAGGGAGGAAATGGACTGAAAGTTCTAGTCAGCTTTCAGTGCTGGTGACTATTGTTACTAGCATTCATATGGGTGAGGGTTGGCCATTTCTATAGCAGGAAGGTGTGTGGCAGATCAGACTCAAGGCCTGCTGAGTTGAAGGGTTGAAGGCTGGAGTCAAAAGATCTTTACACCATTGTGTCAGTGGGAATTTTTTTCCTATACCCTGGAAAACACCAAAAGATAAAAAAATGTGATTTTCTTTTTTCTATTTTCAAAAGTTGAAGAAGTTTTACTTTTTTTTTTATTTTGTACTTGAAGTATCTTTATTTTATATGTGTGTGTGTGTGTATGTGTGTGTACATATACATATATTTTACATCATTGTTCATTTTTTGCACAATGTTTGCTTTCTCCTCTCAGGTGTAGTCCCCATAAAACTCCCACCACCAATTCACTCATGAACCATCACTATAGTCCCTTGTGCTCTTCCTTCCCCTGTTTTGATCTCTCTTCCCCCTCCCCTGCAGAATGTCTCTGATTTATAGTTGCCTGCTAGTTTTATTTTTAAAAAATGTGATTTTCAAAGGCCAAACACACTCTGATAGGTGGAAAAGACCTTCTACTTTGTTGTGCAATAGAAAAGAGTAATCTTTACCCTCCTAGAATTTTCTGAGCAATTTAAACAAGTTTACATTTCTCATCCCTCGGACCTATGTGACTTATTCTTGTTTTATGAGTTCCAGCATACTATTTGGAGAGATGATTCATCTTCCTCTTCACTCTAAGACTGATTTAAGAGATTTTCTCCTCAGTCCATGGGCAAAAGCTTATTTCACAGTCAGAATCCTAATTGTTCAACCTAGAGAGACTTTCAGGCACATATTAAAATAGTTCAACTTTCTATAATATAATAAGGGACTAGATATTAAGAGGCAAGTACTAAGAATTTTTTTCCAGTATTAATAATGAACTAGTGACAACACTTGAGGTACTACCTCATTGAACTACCAAAATCAAAATTAGTTTAGTCAGACATCAGTATTGAAATATGAGGAACTTCATTATTTTCAATTCAAAAAGCTACCATAGAAAGGAAATAATATATTAAACAATAAATATAGGCACCAGTTTTTAGTTATGTCATGAGATAGCAAGGGGGAAATCCTTAATCTTATTTCCTGCTATTCCAGTCAGTAGTCAAAAATCTGACTTCTAAAATTTCAGGATAGTGTCAAAATATTGATTTCAGGAGGTTACATATAGATCTGAAGAAATGACCCTGTCAACTTCCATAATTTATTTGTTTGGATTAACCTTATGATTTTTATAGAGTGGAAGGATCCTCCTACTTTCAGTTCTGGACCAAATGTTTACTATTCACTCCAAGTACCTGATAATTGTTTTGCCACTGCTAGCAAGTAATGGAGTGGTGATATCAGCTACTAGTTGGATCACAGTAGGGAAAAGCTGGAATTGGTTGCTGTCATCATTTGCAATATCAACTGATATTAGATCCAACCAATTAGTTAGAATAAGCAAACATAGAATGGTCTAGAATTAGCAAAATATCCCTACTACTGAGACATTAATACTAAGAACAAGAAGCATGTATCTCCCAGGGAATATGTCTCCCTAGTCACTTATAATGAATAGATGAGAAGCTCTTATGTTTCTATGGCTTTATGTGTAATTTAATTGTTTCAAAGAGATCATGCTAAAGAAGTAATTGCCAAATGAGAATAATTATTAGAATTCAGTTGATCAGTCAGCTACAACATGAATTGCTAATGTTTTACATGATATCTTTTTTTCATGGATAAAAAATTATGTGGATGGCTAGCACAGAAAGTATTATATCAAACACCTTGATTAAAGAATGGGCAAAGGTCCTGAGTAAATGTTTCTCAAAAAAAGACATACAATTGACCAACAGACATATTCTCAGTATCATTAATCATCAGGAAAATGCAAATGCATCAAAACTACCTCAAATTTGTCAGGATGGTTACTGTATTACAAAATTGTTGATGAGGATATGGAAAATGGAAAAAAGGAAACCTAATATAGTGTGGGTGAAATGTAACTTGGTGCAGGCACTATGGGAAATAACTTAGATGTTCCTCAGAAAACTAAAAGTAGAACTGCCATATGACTCAGGATCCTATTCTTAGGTACATACTCCAATAAAACAAAATCATACTTTTCAGTGATAGCTATGATCTTACATTCATTAAAGCAATATTCACAGAAAACTGGATATGGAAATAATCTAATATACAGATAAATGAGGCAATCATGATGATATATAACATAAATATAGGAAACACACACACTATATATATACATATGAACTATTAATAAAATGAACTATTATTCTTAAAAAAAGAGGGCAATTCTGCTATTTGTAACATGACTGAACCTGGAAGACATTATTTTAAGTCAGATAATCTGGACATAGAAAACTGCATAGTCTCACTTAACTGCTTAAATATGTGATCTAAAAAAATTTCATGCCTCAATGCAAAACTAGAAAGATAAATTAATAGAGGTTCGGGAGGTAGGGAAAATAGAGAATGTTGGTCAAAGGGTAAAATTTATAGTTTCATAGGATGGATAAATCTAGACATTTAATGTATAGATAACAAATAATTGAGTACTGGAAATATACTAATATAGTTGATTTTTAGTGCTCTATGCACACACATACACAATCACAATGGTAACGGCATAAGAACAACCTATATTAATTAGCTTGACTTTATTAATCATTTCACTACGTATATGCATGTCAGAAATCATGTTATACACCTTGAAATACACAATTTTATTTAATTTTTTTTAAAAAAGCATCATTTCACTAATAGCAATAACTTTGCATCTGCATTTCTTGTCCACTTCACTCCCCTCAAATCGCAGTCCTGAAAGAACTATACTTCTCTGACATGAACTATATAAGAAACTCCTAACCTAGACAGATACATTGACTTATCAAATTCCTTTGTTGTGTGCAGTTCCTACTTGATTTTCCTATAATTTCTCATTAACCAGTCTCTAGTTCTTTCTAGCCCATTATTCCTCAATTTGCTTGCCTGGGATTTAGAGTCCTACTCATCTAAACTGTTTCATAAGATTTTTCTGAATATTCCAATCTACTTGGATTTGCTTCTACTTTCAAAGAAATTCAAGATTCACACTACTTACTAGATGTAAGAAAGGAAAAAGGAGGCTTACCAACCAGTACTTCACCATATTGTTTCATTAGATTTCCATATATTTACAACAAAATTCAAAATAAAAGTGGAGATTTTTAAACATGAACTGGGAAAACATGAGCATAGATATTAATATGTCTTATCTGAACTTGAGAATTTAAAGAAAATAAGAGATTTAAACATGCCTGAAACAACTTACAGCTGTTGTGCCTATACAATACCATAAATAACTAGCCCACTAATCATGTTATATGAGCAAAGGAGAGAGTGCTATTTGATTCTCTGTTGTTATTACTTTCTTAAAGGCAATGGAAATTCACTTTTAAAAAATCTTGCTGAACAGAGCTCAAGTACTCTTTAATGGTTTTGTGATTAAAAGACGGAATATCTCACTGGGATTTAGGTCAAAAGCTAAATAAATTGAGAAATTGGAACAAAGTGTTTTTTTTTCCTTCTCTTTAAAAAAAAAAATAATTGTTAAACACACACACACACACACATACACACCCCTCTCCTTCCATATTAAGAAAAACATTGAGACTCTTCCATGCAACCATTTTCACACCCCAAACACAGCCTTTTCCAGTGAAGTTTCCATATATTGCAGAAATGACATACTACCATATGTTATTACTCAGATGCCTCAAAAAATGTAGAGCTTGGACATCAGTTGAAAGAGCTCTCTAGGTCTGTAAAAATGGTCCTGTAGAGACTGTGTTCAAAGTACTAAGTCTTATGTTTCAGAGACCCGCATCATCAAATAGATCCAATTAGATTATCAATGTTTTCTACCATTATCACCTCCTATCTTCAATTGGGTTTCCATTTGCTTCCCAACATATTTTCTTTCACGTTGCACTCAAATGCTCTATTATTGAGCTACACTCCCCTTTCATTTTTTTTAAGATTTTATTTATGCATACAAGAACTGGGGTACAGGCCAGAGGTGTGGGGGGTGGGGAGAGGATTCACCAGAGACAGAGTAGGAAACAGAACAGGCAGATCCACTGAAATACACTGCTGAGGGGAGCAGCAGGTGAGTCGGGAGAGGTCTGCTGCACCATATAGGTAGCTCCCTGGCCAGGACTCTAACTCATGCTGCAGTGACTGAATAGCTTCAGACCCCTTGCACCGCCATGGAGGCCCCCCTTTCATTTTTTTTTAAGATTTATTTATTTTTGCATACAAGAGCTGGGATACAGGCCAGACAAGCAGGGGGTGAGATTTACCAGAGACAGAGAGGGGAATGGAACAGGCAGACTGACTGAAATACACTGTTGAGGGGAGCAGTGGATGAGGCAGGAGAGGACTGCTGCACCATGTGGGTTGCCTCCTGGCTGGCCAGGGATCAGACTTGTGCTGCAGAGGCTGCAGATTGCTTCATAGTGCAGTGCTTAACCCCTTGTGCCTCCAGGGAGGCCCGCCCCCTTTCATTTTTGTAATTAAGTTTTTCTGACTTTTGTTATATGGTCTTTAAAAAAAAAAATCTTTACACACTCTATGGGGGGTGGGGGTGCGGGGAGGGGAGGGATTGTGGTCAAAATAAGGGGATTGCAATTGTATGGGGAATATAAAAATAAATTTTATTAAAAAAAAAACAAACTGGGAAACCTGAAAAAAAAAAACAACTAGAAAAGGAGACAAAGACTTGTAAAACACAAAAGAAAAACAAAAACATTAACATTAGGAGAAACTGGAAAAAGAGTATGTAAAAGCTCTTTGTAAAATTAAAATTAGTTAAAAATAAAAAAAAAAAAGTCTTTACTCAGACTCAACTGTTTCTATTTTGATTGCATATTGGGTGAAAACAAAATACATACAAATAGTAAATTATCATATAATCACATTTAACAAAATAGAAGACAGCAAAGGATATCCACTGGCACCAAAGTGATTTTATAAATTTGTCTCAAAGATGAAGTTCTGAAAATTGTATTCAGAAGCATTATGTATATACCTTCCTCAAAAGCTATATATTCCTATGTGTTGGGACTTGGGGAGATCTTACAGAAACATTCTTTTACTTCTGAAATCAAATATGTCCCTCAAAATCAAATATATACCAAAAAAACTTTGCTTCTAAAAAGTTGAAAGTTTCTCTTTCAATGAAGGATATCATGGGCTTCCCCTGGTGGCACAAGGGGTTAAGACACAACCTATGAAGCTATCTGCAACCTCTGCAGCACAAGTTCGATCCTCAGGGCAACCCACATGGCACAGCAGACCTCTCCTGACTCACCCGCTGCTCCCTTCAGCAGTGTATTTCAGTCAATGTGCCTGTTCTGCTCCTCACTCTGTCTCTGGTGAATCCTCTCACCGCCCCCCACCCACCTCTGGCCTGTACCTCAGCTCTTGTATGCATAAATAAATAAATCTTAAAAAAAAATGAAGGATATCATTCCCCCAGTTATCCAGGATTAAAACTACAGATTCGAGTTTGACTGTTAGTTCCTTGCCATTTAACATGCTGTCAAGACTAATCAGTTGTACCTATACAATATAGCTTTCTGCAACCTCTTCCTCTCTTTTTATGCTACTCTATTTCAAATCCCCCCAAGATCTTCAGAATATTGTCTAAAATCTGACTTACATTGCTTTCTTTTTTTTTCTTCCAGTTCAGCCTCTCAATCTATTTAGGAAGCAAATGATTGTGTTATTTCTTTTATCTGGGTCTTTGTCCTTCCTCTGCCCAAAATACCCACTTTCAGCTTTGCAATTTGTCCAGTTATCATCAATCCATTAGATGGCAGTACCAATACCTCTAGGTTGAAAAGCCCTCTCTTATTTCCACATATGACAACCATCACTCCCTCCTCTGAATCTCAGGATTCTCCCATAATAACATATCATGCAACCTCTCTCCCTCCCTCCCTCCCTATTTCTCTCCTTCTCCCTCTCTCTCTGTGTTTTATTTTAGTAGACTATAACATCGTTGAAGGCAAAAGCTATAATCTATTGACTGCATTTTCCCATCATCTTCTGAAGCATAAATAGATACTCAATACTCTAAGCTTAAAAAAAAATAACATTTTACTGCTAACACTTTAATAGATAAATTGGTCCTTGATGCTGTCTAAGTTAATAAATGGATTCACATGGGCAGGAAATAAATCAGCACAGCTAGGTGATGGAATTTTACCCTGTTTTACATTATTGCCATTTACTTGGTCACCTTTGTCATAAATGCCCCTGGCTCTACTCTGAGTGGATTAGAAAAATGTAAAACCCCTCCATTGAAAATGGACATCTAAGAGTCTGGACTGTCATGAAATTCGAATAGGGTAAGTGGCAATGAAAGAGGCTTATTTCTTGTTTCACAAGTCTAATCAATATGACAGTCTCATTAATGCATTAAGTTAGCCTGAAACTGCTTTTTCAAAAGGAATGTTATTCACTGCGGACCTTCAAAAATCAGTATTCAAGTAGCCTGTTCACACACCTGGTTTGCACCTGATGCAACTTTCTTAGTTTCTCAGAAATGACCAGCTAACCCAGCAGGGAATTAATAAACTAAGAGCTTCTTTTTCTTTTAACAGATATTTACATTCATTTGCAAGTTCAATGAAAACTGAAAATCAATTATAGAAAAGGAATTTGGACAAAATTTAGAGAAAAGGGAAGAAAAAATGGTGCACTTTCGATTAAATATAACATAAAAGCAAGAAGAATTTTTTAAAAATAAACCCTTTCACTAGACAAGAACTGCTCCTCTGGTAGCTCTGTATTCTCAGAGTACTGCCAATGGCTATTTGAAGAAGAAAAATAGGAAAAGTATCTTTTCTCACAAGAAAAAATAATATTTGTCAAGGGCAGTTTATTAAGGAATGCTATTTCTGGATGACTCCTGTATACAGAGTAATAAAAATGATTTTAAAAATTAAATAGTGCACTTGCAGACAAATACCAGACTTTTCTGTGAAGGCAGATTATTAAGATCAGGGTTCACTTTCCATCAAGGATATGAGCAGGAGAAAAACAAAAGCAAGAGAAAAGAAAATGAAAGCCTAGCCATATTCAGTAGCATAAACAAGGTTTAACTGGAAATATGTTTACTGTATTAAAATATCAGTAGGGGCCTCCCCTGGTGGCGCAGCAATTGAGTGCTGGGCTGCGAAGATGCCCGCAGCCTCTGCAGTGCCAGTTCGATCCCCGGCCGCTGGCGAGGGTCTTGCATGGCACGACAGATCTCTCCTGACATGCCCGCTGCTCCCCTCAGCAGTGTGTTTCATCAGTCTGCCTGTTCTGTTCCCCAATCTGGCTCTGGTGAATTCTCTCACCCTCCCGCACTTCTGACTGTACCCAGTGCTTGTATAAATGAATAAATAAATCTTTAAAAGTAAATAAATAAATAAATAATATATATATCAGTAGTGGATTCTGAGGCAAAGGGAAAGGTGGCCATCTGCAAACCAAGGAGAGTCCCCTCCAGGAACTGAATCAATGGTCACCCTTTGATTGTTGTAATCTCTCAGCACCCAGAACTATGAGACATAAATTTCTGTTTTAAGCTACCCAGTCATCTGGAACTTTGTTAGGACATCCTACACTGACCAATACATTCCAGGTAAACTGTCATCTTGATTCTAGATTTAAGAAGGGAGAAATCGGGCCTCCCTGGTGGCACAGGTGTTAAAGTCACAGTGCTAACAAACTATCACTAGCCACTGCCAACATGAGTATGATCCCTGGCCAGAGAGCTAACCTGTCTTGCCCACTGCTCCCCTCAGCAGTGTATTTCAGTAGATCTTCCTGTTTTTCTCCCCACTCTGTCCCTGGTGAATCCTCTCACCCTCCACATCTGTAACCTATAGCCCAGTTCTTCTACACAGTATTAATAAACACCTTTAAAAAAATAAAAAGAAGGTTGGGCCTCCCAGGTGGCGCAGCGGTTGAGCGCTGGGTTGCGAAGCTGCCCGCGGCCTCTGCAGCACAGGTTCGATCCCCGGCTGCTCCCCGGCCACCAGAGGAGGGCCCCACATGGCGCGCAGACCTCTCCTGCCGCCCGCTGCTCCCCTCAGCAGTGTACTTCAGTCCTTCTGCCTGCTCTGCTCCCCGCTCTGGCTCTGGTGAATTCTCTCACCCTCCTGCACTTCTGACTGTACCCAGTGCATGTATAAACAAAAACAAACAAACAAACAAATAAATAAATAAATAAAACATGCCTCTATTAAAAATAAAGAAAGAAAGAAAGAAAAAGAAGGGCGAAATTAAACATTGGTATCTAGTCAATGAATGAATATTTATCAAACCTATTTGTTGTTAAAATTTCTTTTTTTTTTAAAGATTTATTTATTTATACAAGAGCTAGGGTACGGACAGAGGCATGGGAGGGTAAGAGGATTCACCAGACACAGAGCAGGGAGCAGAACAGGCAGACAGACTGAAAACACTGCTGAGGGAAGCAGTAGGTGAGACAGGAGAGGTCTGCCACGCCATGTGGGTATCTCCCTGGCTGGCCAGAAATTGAACCTGTGCTGCAGACAGCCCCACAGTGCTGCGCTCAACCCAACCCACTGTGCCAGGGGAAGGCCTTGTTAAGATTTCAATAATAAACCAAAGAACCAGGTTCCCTGCCTTTGGTAACTCAAAGCCTCAGTGGGAAAAAAGGCATTATTTAAATAACAAAAACAGGGGCCTCCCCTGGTGGCGCAGCGGTTGAGTGCTGGGCTGCGAGGCTGCCCGCAGCCTCTGCAGCACCGGTTCATTCTCCAGCTGCCGGCAAGGGTCCCACAAAAATAAACAAACAAACAAATAAATAAATAAATAAATAAATAAATAAATAAACAAAAACATGTAATCATCAGCTATGATAAATATATTGAAGATCTAAAAGGAACTGTGAAAATGAAAAGCAGTGGGGTCTAATCCAGTCTCAGTGGCTGATAGACATTCCTCTGAGGAAGTAATATTTGAGCTGAGAGAGAAACAATCAGTGTGAATTGACTGGGTTAAAGGAAGGAGGAGGAGGACAGGGCTGGACAGAGGAGGAGCTGGCTAGGCAGGGGAAATGGTCCGTGCAAAGACCGCACAAAGGAAATGATGCATTTGAGGGAAATCTTGTTCTTCTTGTTCATTCTCCCAGATTTTATGACTGAGAATTATGAAACACAGCATGTGAAATAAGTGTTTGAATAAGTAGATGTATTTTCTCTGTTAGGGAAAACGAAGTGCCCTTTCTTAATAGGGAAAGAAATAAAAATGATCTTAAAATTCATCAAAGATATCCTGGGGATTCAAAAATGGTGACTTATGAGGCAGTGGGTAGAATTTGGATATGATGCCAAGTACTGACAAAAACAAAATGGATCCCCTTTAGTTTCATTGCTCTTTTTGAGCTCCTTAACCTAAACAGCATGTACTGTTGCCATGGGGACATCTTAGCAAAAGAAATCAATGAGTGGAGGCAATGATAATAAGATCCAGGACCCTACCTCTCTAGACCATGAGTCAGTATTGTTGGGGGAAGGGAGAGAAACAATGAAGTTCCTTGCCCAGAGAGGAATCTCTTCGGCCCAGATCATCCTAGTATGCCAAGTTATATAATCCATTAATACAGCCAACTTAATAAATGAGATCTTGGAGCATTTCCTTCTCAGGGTCCAATTGACTGTGGACATAGTGAGTGGAGTAGGATCATTCATTGGTTTCTGCAGTGAATGAGGAAGATTTCATTACAAAGAGCTGTCAAAGTAAGCAGTGATCCATATTTAATACAGTTTTACACAAAACTAGATATGTATTAATTAGCTTAGGAATTTTTTCCAAATAAGGATTAAAACTGTAGTTCTGAATATATCACTGGAGCATCATTAATTTAGCTTGAGAATGTATCTATCTAAGTTCAGCCACACCATTTAGGGTTAATATTGAAAGTTTGATTAGTCATTTCAAGCTGAATGTGATTTCATTTCTTAGATTCTTTCCTGAGATTTTGTAGGGAATATGGTAATTTATAGGATACTTGGTTAATGAGGTTTAGAAGTATAATGTAAAAGAAGGCTGATGATGTGAAGATTGTCTTCATTCACTCAAAAATTTTGAATAGACGCAGGCTTGATTCCATTCCCTAATATCTTCAGCATCATCTTTTCCCAGTCCTTGCCCTCTTGATATATTCATTTAAAAGAAAAAATCCAAAAGTAGTTTTTGCAGCAGATGTTTTGTTCATAGAACTACTTTTGAAATGCCAGGAGCAGAACTACGGTTCCTTAAAAAAAAGGCCAATGCTATCCTCCTTGGAGACCCTCGTGCCTCTGATGCAGAAGTATCCTATGGAAGAAGTGCATGACCAAAAACACAAGTGAAATTTCTGAGGTTGAGAAGGAGGAGAAGGAAATAAGGGATGGTGGTGGAAGAAAAAATATAACCAGAGAATTTTCACACACCCAAATTTAAAATTATCCCAAGCCTGTCAACCATCTGGTTATGATTGTCATGAGTTGTGCATTATTCCAGATAAGTTCTTATGTGTACTTTTGCTCACCTGATAAATACTCCCACTGCCTATTTTCTTTCTCATCTTTCTCTTGTTGAAGGAATTACATTAGTAATCCTTGTGAGGTGTGGCCTATGATAAGTTAGATCCTTACTCTACTTCTTTGTAATTAGTCAGGGCTCTTTAGATACTATACAATATAAAACCTAATTAAAGATGGTCTTTACATTTAGAACATATTATCTCAAATTAAAAGAAGCTCGTAGAAAAGGCAATTCCGAGATTGCTTTATTCAGTGAGTCAATGGTGTGAACACACACTCAGGATATTCTCTTTCTGCCATGCCATTCATGTCCATGAATTCAGTATTGTGCTTTCCTTCATTGTAAAGAAATAACTGTAACAGTCCTCCCTGGTGGCACAAGGGATTAAGACACAACTCTATGAAGCAACCTGCAACCACTGCAGTGGTTCAATCCCTGGGCACAGAGCTACCCACATGGTGCAGCAGACCTTTCCTGACTCACCCTCTGCTCTTCTCAGCAGTGTATTTTAGTAGATCTACCTGTTCTGCTCCCCATTCTGTCTCTGGTTAATCCTCTCACCCCCACACCTCCTGCTGGTACCCCAGTTCTTGTCTGCATAAATAAATATTTTTTTTTAATAGAGGCATGCTTTATTTTTATTTGTTTGCTGGTTTGTTTGTTTGTTTTGTTTATACATGCACTGGGTACAGTCAGAAGTGCGGGAGGGTGAGAGAATTCACCAGAGCCAGAGCGGGGAGCAGAGCAGGCAGAAGGACCGAAGTACACTGCTGAGGGGAGCAGCGGGCTGCAGGAGAGGTCTGCGCGCCATGTGGGACCCTCCTCCGGTGGCCGGGGAGCAGCCGGGGATCGAACCGGCGCCGCAGAGGCCGCGGGCAGCTTCGTAACCCAGCGCTCAACCGCTGTGCCACCGGGGAGGCCCAATAAATAAATTTTTTAAAGGAAAAAAAAAAAATAAAGAACTGTAACAGCTTCAAGGGCAACATCCAGAACTGTATGGGAATTGGGACACACATGGAAAGTCACTCTTTATGACATATGCCCCAGATTATATCATATGCTTGCTCATATTTATAAAAAACACTTGAAAAGGGAAATGGTTTGATACTATTACCTTAGGAGTTTTAATATCCATTATAAGGAATTAAGGGATTGACTTCCCAACATTTCTGGAATGATGGGATCATTAAAAAAATACCATTATTTCATCTGCAAATAGTGATAGTTTGACTTCTTCTTTTCCTATTTGGATTCCTTGGATGTCTTTCTCTTGTCTTATTGCTCTGGCTAGGACTTCCAGTATTATATTGAAAAGCAGTGGTGAGAGTGGACATCCTTGTCTTGTTCCAGATCGTAATGGAATTGCTTTCAGCTTTTCACCATTGAGAATGATACTGGCTGTTGGCTTGTCATAGATGGCCTTTATGATGTTGAGGTATGTTCCTTGTATCCCAAGAATTTCAAGGGCTTTTATCATGAATGCGTGTTGCACTTTGTCTAAAGCTTTCTTGGCAAGGGTGTGGAGAAAAAGGAACTCTTCTGCACTGTTGGTGGGAGTGCAAACTGGTCCAACTACTATGGAGAGCTGTGTGGAGATTTCTGGACCTACTAAACATAGAGCTTCCATATGATCCAGCAATTCCACTCCTAGGTATTTACCCAAAGGACACAGAAACATCAATTCCAAAGAACATCTGCACCCCTATGTTTATAGCAGCACTATTTACAATAGCTAAGCTTTGGAAACAGCCCAAATGCCCAAAAATAGATGACTGGATCAAGAAGATGTGCTACATACATACCATGGAATATTACTCAGCATTCAAAAAAGATAGACACATGCAATTTGCAGCAACATGGATGGCGCTGGAAGGGATCATGCTCAGTGAAATAAGCCAAAAAGAAAAAGAAAAATACCGGATGGTCTCACTCATAGCAGGAATCTAGAAAATTTAAATAAGGGACCAGGAAAATGAATAACTATAAGAAAGTGAAAATCAAAATCAACAAAAAACTATGAAATAGAGACACTCTTTGGGGGGTGGGGGGCCGGAGGGGAGGGATTGGGGTCAGAATGGGGGGTTGCAATTGTATGGGGAATATAAAAATAAAATTTATTATTTAAAAAAAAATACCATTATTGGGCCTCCCCAGTGGTGCAGCGTGTTGGCTGCAGTGCTGTGAAGTTGTCCACAGCCTCTGCAGCACAGTTTCGATTCCCAGCTGGCCAGGGAGATCCCCACATGGTGTGGAAGACCTCTCCTGTCTCGCCCACTGCTCCCCTCAGCAGTGTCTTTGGTCCGTCTGCCTGTTCTGCTCACTGCTCTGTCTCTGGCGAATATTCTCACCCTCCCACACATCTGGCCTGTACCCCCATGCTTGTATAAATAAATCTTTTAAAAAATACCATTACTTAATAAAAATAGATATCAAAAACAACATGATATTTCTAGACACTAACAACAAAATATCTGCACGAAATTTAAAAGTTATCCTGTTACAATAAAAGTCAAGACAATAAATTATGTAAGAAAAATTTTTAGGGCCTCCCCGGTGGTGCAGCGGTTGAGCACTAGGCTGCGAAGCTGCCCATAGCCTCTGCAGCACCGGTTCTATGGTTCTATCCCCGGCCGCCGGCGAGGATCCCACATGGCGCGCAGACCTCTCCTGCCACCCGCTGCTCCCCTCAGCAGTGTACTTTATCAGTCTTCCTGTTCTGATTCCTGCTCTGGCTCTGGTGAATTCTCTTACCCTCCCATGCTTCTGACTGTACCCAGTGCTTGTATAAATAAATAAAAATATCTTTAAAAAAAAGAAAAAGAAAAGAAAAATTTTTACCAAGTTGGTCCCTGGTTGCCTAAGGGTTTAGTCTCAGGGCTACCACCACAATGGCCTGAGTTTGATCCCTGACCAGGGAGCTAACCCACATATGGCAAAACAGACCACTCCTGTCTTGCCCACTGCTTCCCTCAGCAGTGTATGTCAGTCGATCTGCCTGTTCTGCTCCCCACTCTGTCTCTGGTGAGTCCTCTCACCCACACCTCTGGCTAGACTCCAGTTCTTCTATGCAAATATAGATCAAATCTTAAAAAAAAGAAACCAAAAAAATAAAAAAAAAACAAAAAACAAAAACAAAACTAATGAAAGAAATCAAAGATATAAATTAAAAAAAAGAAAGAAGTGGTCGGGGGCAGGGAAAAATCAAGTTTCAGCAGTTTTATTTGCAGTTAATTTATTAAAAGCAAAAAAGAAAAAAATGGTGAATTGGAGCCCTATCTCTGAAAATGAGCACCCAAGAAAGCCAAGAGGCTGACTGCATGTTCAATAAGCAGAGTAGCAGCAGTGCATGGCAAATCCATTCCACTGCCTATTCAATTGTGCCTGAACATCACAGAATCAGAATGAACACTTTGTCTCAACCCAAAGACCAGAAGAAGTTTAAGAAGATCTCTGCATTAGCATCAATGTATTAAGTATTAGAAAATAGGTCACTAAGGTAGAGCAAATTGGCATTTGGAAGGGAAGGGCAAAGATGGACAGTGGGGATTTAATATATCTTATGCCTGTCTTCTTATTAACACTAAAATAATTCACATCTTTTATCTAGCAGCCTATCCTAGATAAGAATTAAGGACAGTCTCCTGAGTATTTCACGTGACATCAGCCCAGCTGCCATTGTTCTCACTATGGCTCTGATTCCCCTTCTCTCCTGCCTTGTCTTTAGACAGAAAGTAAGCAGGTAAACTAAAATCAAGTAGTGAATTAAGTCTTCCTGACCAGATGAGCTGCTGAGCTTACCCTCTTACCCACTTGGAATATTATGACATTCACCCTTAAAGATCATCGCTTCATTAAGGCCTGGCTAATTCCTACCATACTAGCTATATCAGTGCTCTGTGGAAAAATCACTGAGCCTCAGAACTTCAGGGTTTTTACCTGAAAAATTATAACGATAATATCTAAATGTCCTTGACCTCTATAATTGTATAAGGGAACCATATTTTTTTAGCCATGATAAAAGGCTGATTGAGATCCTTGCAGAGGAACTAATGTTCACAGAATTATTACTAGCTTTACTGCAACAACCCTATGAGAGGGTTGGTTCCTTTATTTTCATTTGACAGATGGGGACACTGCGGTTCAGAAATGTTAAGTTACTTATCCAAAGTTGCATCGTTGGTCAGGGAAAAGCCAGGACATAATTTGCTTTTGTTTACTTCTAGAGCCTGCGCTCTGATAGAAGAAAGGGAAATGCTTAATGGAATTAGAGTTATACTGCAATGCATAATTTAGGATTTAGTCATGCAGAGATGGTTGGAGGTATAGTTCCTAGTCTCTCATCAATTTCACATGATGGAAAGCAAATTGGTTTTGGAAATAGGAATCCTATATTGAAGCTTCAGCTTTTCAACAAGCTTTCCCAGGAAAGGTGAAGACAATAAGTGTATTTCATTTTCCTTCACCAAGAAAACAGTAATGCACAAGATAGGAAACTGGTACCAGGCATTGGAGTGAACATTTGAAGGTTCTGAAAAAGATAACATTCAGAAAAAAAGTACCTAGAATGTGGGCTTTAGAATGAAGTTTCACAAACAACTTGTACTTGTTTCAAGGAAAAGTTCAAGTTCTGTATGTTGAATGCACTGGTGTTATTTGGATATAATTCAAAGCTCTTTGAGCTGTACTCTTAAATGCATGCATTTTATTATATGCTAATTATACCTCGATAAAATTGAGTTGTGACTAAACAGTTTATTGATTTCGTACATGTGAAAAATAACACCTAAGCTTCTTATTTGTGAACAAGTTGTTCAAATTTTAGACACAATTTCAGTTATTAATATTATAGATTTTAGAAAAGAAACAATAGATTGCTTTGCATCCTTAGTAGGAGCTCTAAAGGTGTCATCTTCCTTGTAAATGCTTTCTTCCAGGCCTCCTTGGTGGTGCAGGGGTTAAAGTCTCAGCACTATCAAGTTGTCACCAGCCACTGTGGCATGAATTTCATCCCGGGCCAGGGAGCAGCCAGGGAGTTAGCCCATATTTGGTGCAGCAGACCGCTCCTGTTTGGCCCGCTGCTCCCCTCAGCAGTGTATTTCAGTGGCTCTGACTGTTCTGCTCCCCACTCTGTCTCTGGTGAATCCTCTCACCCTCCATACCTCTCGCCTATACCCCAGTTCTTGTATACATGAATAAATAAATCTTTAAAAGAAAAAAAGTAAAAGACAATGCTTTCTTCCATTAGAAAAGTTGGTTACATTCATAAATGTTTGAGGGCCCAAGAGTTGCAAAACACAATATATGGAGTGATGCACAAAGTAATAAAGTTGGTCCTTAAGAAGCCTGCATTAACTTTAAATTCATGTAAATGCACACTGGGAATAAAAATAATAATTAAAATAAGTGAACTGAATGGTACAGGCAGTAAGTATACAATGATATTATTTAGGAGGGTAAATCAATGAGTTTGGAATGCAGAACAGCAGAGGTTCCAAGGAGTTATTCTTATATGAGCAAAATGCCAAAACACCCACAACATAGGGGAGTTTTCAAACTCTAAGAAAGAGTGTACAAAGTTTTCTTAAAATGAACAAAAGGGAAGGCAGCATACTCTAACTTAGCAAAGGAAATCAAAATAATAAATTCAATCCAGCCAAACCATATTCCATGTGCTTAGAAATTGAAACCTATACACCATTAACTAAAGGTGATGGCAAAGAACCAAAATAAACTCAACATTTTTTTTTGTTGGATTTTATTCTGTTACTCACTACAGTACCTTAGGGACTGAAAAGAGAGTCTGTTTGTTGAGTATTTCCTGAAAAAAAAAAAGTTTCTGAATGTTGCAATGCATAATGCAAGGAACAGTGTTATTTTGGCTTTCTTTTATTTTCATCTGCTATAAAACAATTCCACAATATTAGTAAATGAATAATTTATTTAATGTAAATGTATACACCTGTTCTCAGTGATGCTGTCACTTTCACTTATTGTGGAAAAAAAGTAAATATCCACAGATATCAGTAGCCCACACTTTTTTATTTTTTTTAATTGACAAAGTCTATCCATTAATTTAACAACTGTTGTGTGCAACTATAAGAGTAAGGGTAGAAACTGCAATACATTCTGAGGGAGAACCTCTAACACATTACCCAATTAATTAGCATCCTTCCTCACCACTTATTTTGGCACTTACCTACCCAGTGTCTCTCATGGTCAGAGGGAAAAAAAAACTACCTTGAAAAACCAAACAACTTGTGTTCCTGGCAGACAGCTTCCTTCAAAGAGGAAGAAGTGGTAGCTCTGAACTGAGCAGATAGATAGCAGATATGCCTATTTTTTCTTCCCAGTTTTATCAGTTAGATATATCATACCACCGCCCCTGAAGGGAAAGATTGACTTCCTTTTACAAACCGTAAGAGTGAGGATTATGTATTCCCTATAAAATTCCCTCCCTTTATTCTTCAAAATCCATTAAGTTGTTTCCTAAAACCCACAGTCAAGCAGGAGTGTGCCTGGAGGAAACCTTGTCCCATCTTCATCAGGCTGCCTCTCCATTACAAACTACTGCTCTTTGGGAATCATCCTAGAATCACTACTAGTCATTTTAGATTTTGCTAAAATTGGGAGGATTAACATATTATCTAAACCAGCTCCAAGGCCACCTCTGTACCCAAGAGTAAAAATCCATTTCTTGTCATTTTGTGTCATTTTGCCATTCCAAATGATAACCAAACACACCATTCACAGAGCATTCCAGAAATTCTGTATTGACATTAAATACATTTCAATAATGAATAAGGCCACAAACATAGGGACATCCCAAAATGAGTAACAACATTCTCAACTCATCAAATTACAAGGGAGAACAGCTTAGTCCTCTGGCAAGAGAAAAACAAACAAAAACCCAAAGTATTGAAGTTCAAATGCCTAAATATGAGGGCTCAAATTATTTTGTTCTTTGGAGTGTAAAGTACAAATCCCCACATCCTTAAATCCAAACCTGATCCTTTTCAACAAAAGCCTGGTCATGAGGAAATGGGATTCTTTAAGCAGTTTCAGAAAAAGGACTTCATTCCTTTGGGATTATAAATGATCACCTCGCTTCTCTGATATATTTCAATTTTAAACATTCCAGTGAGTGACTCGGACATACATAACTACTAGGGATGGGCGGGCAAAACCACGTTGCCAGAAGCCAGTACTTTGTGCTGAAATGGCCGTAGGGAAGGGAGGCGGAGGTCTGGACACTTTCAGCCTTGCTGAGATGCCGTTGCTGGTGAAGCTAAAATGTCTAGAAATCCCAACTGAAGGACGCAAAAATGCTGGAGAGGCCAAGATGCTCCTGGCTCGCAGGCGGCCGCGGCATGGGAGAGGGCTGCTGTCTGAGTGCACCGTGCTGGTGCCCAACGGGGCCACCTGCACCATCCGCTTCTCCCTCCAGACTTCGAGGCGCCTCCAACCGCCAGTCAGCGGCAGCCCAACGGCTCCTGTCTATGGCCTACTACTTTGACCCAGAAGCTGTGGATTTGAAGAACTTTGCCCAGTAATTGTTTTCTTCGACTCCTGAGGAACAGGAATTTGCTGAGAAACGGAAGAAGCTGTAGACCCACGGAGGTGGAGGACTCTTCCCTGGAGATACGGAGGAGCAGAGTGGACAGTAGCTGAAGGCGACTGAGCTCCCCCGATGCTTGGAAACTAGTGTGAATCAGTCACTACTGGAACTGCACAAACTGGCCACTGACAGGAAGTACTTCCACGTGTGTGACTTCCTTGAGATTCATGCCCTGCAGGAACAGGGAGGTAAAAGCCATCGAAGAATTGGAGGACCCTGTAACCAGCCTGCGCGCAACGGAAGGAACTGTCCCCTCCAGATTCTGGTCTAAATCCCCTCCCCCTCCCACGTGATCCCCTGAGCCGCCCTCCTGGCTTGACCCAATGTCTGTGACAAATGATATCTAGAGCTCTGCTGAGGGAGGTGTACGTGGACACTGATGTTGTCCTTAAATATCTGGATTATTTTATCTTTTCTATAAATGTAAATATTTCTGTTAGTTGTACCAGAGTGTCTACTTACCTACCTATGTTATGCATTTGTACTGTTCTTTCAAATGAAATAATTTGGCAGGCCCTCTCCAAACTAAAACAAACAACTCAGAAAAATCTCCCAGGCTGTGATTCATTCTTGACTCTTTATACAGGTTATATTTTGGGGAAAAAGGGAGAGAAAGAATTAGGGGAGCCTTTCTTTTTCATGCAATTAATATTTATTAAATTTTCTACCGTTGTTTCCCCATGGTGCTGTATGAACTTGAGAAAGGGTGAAGACTAATGGCATACTGTTATTTATTTATCTACATTTTTCACTTTTTTGTTCTTTTCTTCTCTTTCCTTTTCAGTTATTGCCACTAGTTCTTGATATAAATACTGAGAATGAAGACTTTCACCACATTTCTTCATTTGGTTTAACCGCAAATCACCCTTTAACAACTATAGACACTGCTGTTGTTGCTTCTGAAGCTTGCCTTAGGGAAGAGGTTCTCAAAGTGTGGTCAGATCAGCATCATCAGTACCACTGGGAATTTGCTAGAAACGAAAATTATGGCCCAATGGAAATATCTGAATCATAAACTTTGAAAACGAGGCCTGACAATCTGTTTAACAAATTCTCCAGGTTATTCTGATGCATGCTTACCCTTGAGACTCATTCTCCCTTAGGAGATATTGGCAAACTTTTTCTTTAAAAAGTCTGTGAGTCTTTACTACAACTACTCAATTCTGCCTCCTTGGAGATAGTCATTTTAGGCTAATAAGTATGGCCATGTTCCAATAAAACTTTATTTACAAAAATAGTTGACAAACTGATTTGGCCTGTTGGCTATAGTTTAATGATCCCTGTCCTAGGGAATTAGAATAGAATGTACTTCTGCCTTATGTTCTTTAAGATACTTGCACTTTTCAATTCTACATACTTGTGAAATATCTTCTCAGGGTACAGGCCCATAATAATTCAATCATCACTAATTCTTTTAGAATTATTCATTCTTATGTCTATAAAAACAAGATGCATTTAAGATGAGATTAATTTCTCTAGCAGTATCTCCTTGGCTCTGAATATATGATAGAATTTGAAACAGTTATCTGGCAATGCCTATCTTTGCCTGGCACTGAGACTTTAAACTAGATTTTGTGAACTGTAAATCATAAACTATAGGAACTTGGCTTCCTTAATGTTTAAATGGAGCAAATATTTTATGCCTGCTGATACCAAGGAAACATATAAAGATTAATTTTCCTGTTATATAATCTTTGCCACAGGTATGTCTATAATGAAAAACCCAGTCTATGAATGAAACTGTGGTCACACACACACCTGTTAGAAGCCCATCCAGGACCCTTGTCACACAGCTAAGAACCTTGGCCCAGTCAACTTTGTGATCCCCTTGCACCTTTGCTGAGAACACCCATGTGAGCTGTAATACTACTATAGGACTCTTTTTGCCAGACTTTCTTGTGTCCTTCCTTATGGCCTCTATGACCTTGTAAATTCCACCAATTTCAGTCTAGCCTGCAACGTGAGGTCAAGATGTGAGAGTTAAACATTTATTATAAGCCTTTAAAATTCCTAAGGTCAGAACACTGTGGCAAAGCAAAAAAAGCCCAAGGTCCAATGACATACTGTAGTCATGGTCCCATCAGAACATTCTCCAATCTACTTTTCAACACCCTTCCCTTCCCCCCACCCCACAAATCTACTTCTTGGCTGATTCTCTTTTCCACTTGCCAATCCACCAAATGCTGAGGCCTCTTAGGAGATTTAATTAAACAGCTTCTCAGTTCCATTCTCAAGTTCTAAACACATTGAAAATTAATATAAAGAGTAGCTAACAACTTCGTTTTTTGTAAGTGCCAGGTTAGAAACATTATCATGGGTCTAAGAGCTCAGTTGACTTTCTCACTGAACCCCAGAATTGGGTGTAGTTAAACAGTATTGATACCGGAACACTGAAAAGAACTTTCTATTTTTAAACCCCTTCTTCACTGTGCCAGAGTCTTCCTCTGTTGGAGCAGCAGGCCATGTCCTTTCTCTGGCCTGTTTATATTTCCCAGCCTTACCCAACAACTAAATCACTTCACACTACGTGGTGAAGAGGGATTATGAAGATATTATATCAGATAATTTCTTTCCATGTGGGAAAAAATATATCAGAAGTGAAAAATAATTATCTCATTTTAACAGAAATAAGGAAAGGAATATGTGAGTCAAGCACTGTTCATTGTCAACCAACAGCTATTCCCATCTTCAATTCTTTCCTATGAAATAAACCCTGATTTATAGGTAAGATGAGAAATGCCTTGATCAGAAAGGGAAGTACCTACAGAGGGCTAAAAGCATGGTTCAACTCAGTTGTAATAATTCTAGTCTGTTTAATTTGAAATTGGTGGAGGTATGGGCAAAGATCTCCTAGTCAGAGGGAAATTTTTTCACTGAGGTGTTCCTCTCTCTGATAAAAATAAAGACTTCTATAGCAAAATTTTTGCTCTTAATTCTTTCCTTTTTGATGTTGCTGCCTGGAGGAGCACCAACCATATTTTGAAACTGAGAGAATCTGAGATTTTAAACTGAATCATACTTGAACTGATTACCCCCATTTCACTGTTAAAAGTTCCTTATTAAGTTCTCTGTTATTTGTGCCCAAAGCAAACCTGATACACACGAAGACAATATTGTTGAACTCTATTGTTATTCCGTTTACTATCTTGAAAGTATATAATTCAATTATGTGTCATGAAATATATCAATAGAGACAATATGAACCTCTTCATTTAAAATACTGGCCTCCATTTAATTTTTTTTATAAATTGAGATATAATTTGAATATAGTGAAATGCTCTAATGCTAAATGTATAGTTTGATGAGTTTATAACAAATGCATACATCCTTACCTTGATTGACACCCAGAAATTTGTCATCATCCCAAGAAATTCCGTCATGTAACTTACTGCTGAGTCTTTGCCTTGCACCCGAACCAGGCAACCTCTTCTTCTTGTGTATAAATATAGTCTGTTTATCTATTTACCTGTTAATGAACATTTGTTTTTTTTTTAATTTCATTTTTTTTCTTTTTCTTTTTGCTTTGCCACTGTGACTACAGCTGCTATGAATAAATGTGTAACAGTGTTTTTGTGGACATATGTTTACATTTCTCTTAGGTAAATAGCTAAGAGTGGAATGCTAGGTTATATACCTTGCATATGTTTAACTATAAAAGAATACCAAAACATTTTCCAATATGATTGAATTATTTTACTGTTAGAATTATATGAAAGTTCAGATTATTCCATATCAATTCCAACATTTGGTATTATCAGTCACTGAATATCATTCATTCTGGAGAGTATATAGCAATGTTTCTTTGTCATTTTAATTTGTATTTCGCAGGTTAAAGATCATGTTGAGCATTTTTGTATTTGTTTATTGGCCACTTGTACTCTTTTCTTTTGAAGGGTCTATTCAAGTCCTTTGCTCTGTGTGATTGGGTTAATGGTCTTTTTATTGTTTATTTGTAGCAGTTATTATATATCCTGCAAATGAGTTCTTTGTTAGTTATGTTTGTGAATGTTTTCTCCTTGTCTGTGATTGAACTGTTCTATTCTTTTTATTATTGTTGTTCTTCTTGATGATTTTTATTTTAATAGCAAAAACTTAAAAATTTTGATCAGTATCATTTCATCAATTATTTTTTACTTCTAGTTATTACTCCCTGGTTTTTTAAGTTTAAGAAACTTCTTAATTACATATGATGAAAACATTGTTTTATGTCTTTGTCTAAAAGATTAGTACTTTAACTCCTTTGGGTCATGGAACTATCCCAAATTAATTTATTTTTTGTATGATGCAAGGCAGACATCATATAGATACAGATATGCAATTGATCCAGTATAACTTATTTAAGAGACTTTCTTTCCCCCACCCTGTCCTTGAATCATCTTTATATCTTTGTCAAAGATGAATTGTCTAAAATGTATGCAACTTAGGGCCTTCCCGGTGGCGCAGCGGTTGAGCGCTGGGTTGCGAAGCTGCCCGCGGCCTCTGCCGCACAGGTTCGATCCCTGGCTGCTCCCCGGCCACCGGAGGAGGGTCCCACATGGCGGGCAGACCTCTCCTGCCGCCCGCTGCTCCCCTCAGCAGTGTACTTCGGTCCTTCTGCCTGCTCTGCTCCCTGCTCTGGCTCTGGTGAATTCTCTCACCCTCCCGCGCTTCTGACTGTACCCAGTGCATGTATAAACAAAAACAAACAAACAAACAAACAAACAAACAAATAAATAAAACATGCCTCTAAAAAAAAGAAAAAAAATAAAATGTATGCAACTTAAATTTTAGTTTCTTCATTCTGTTCCATGTATCAATTAGTCTATTTTTGCATCAGTGACACACTGTCTTTTAATTGGTATAGTTTTGTGCTATATCTTGATATCAGGTAATGTAGAGTTTTTACCCTTGATCTTTATTTTTAAGATTTTTTTTCCCTCTACAAGTTCTTTGCTTTTACATATAAATTTGAGAATCACCGTGTCAATTTCTACCAAGAAAAATGCGGTTTGGTCCTCTTACTTGGATTAATTATAACTGTAAATTAATTTAGATAAAATGATTTTTATAGATAACAATCTGCATGTAGAATTGGCTTTTACTTCTCCTTTTGTAATCTCTATGCCTTCTATTTATTTTACTTACATTGTACCACCAGCACAATGATGAATAAAAGTGATAAGTGACCAATCTTGCTTGTTTATAAATTTTCCAAGTTTAGAGGAAAATTTTAAGTTTTTCACCAATTATTTCTATGCTAACTGAAAGCTTTCCAAAGATGTTCCATTTTATTTTGTGGAAATTCATTTCTACCCCTAGTTATTTCAGAAAGTGTATGAATAATGTTGATTTTTTAAAATACTTATTTTGCATTTACTGAGATAAGATTTTTTTTAATTAAAATGAATACTTTCCTTAGAAAAGATGTGATGAGAAATCCAGGTCTATTATTTTGTGTCATATTTCAATAGGCTTTAGTTTTTCCAGATTGTGTTTTGGAACTTCTCGCATTTAAGTAGAACTAAACCAAAAAATCAAAAGCCTAGGACTTGTTGGAGTAGCCAAAGAAAATGAGACTGAAAGGAGTAATGAAATAATACAGCAGTTTAAATGAAACAAATGACTTGTCTTTGCAGCAATCTGTAGTCTTAGTTTCAGATTGGGCTCACCAGTAGTCATTTTTCCTTCATTAATTAATACAGAAAAATTCTAAAATGTATCTATTATTACATTTTAGTAATACATAAATGTACTTGCGTATGCATGTGTGTATCTAGAGAATACAGATTGCCAGATTTTGCATCAAAATGATGTCAGTTTTCACTCAGCAATGTAAATGAGTACGACTATGTTCTCCAAATAATTGTATTTTATGACTTCTCTCCAAAATAATGTCTTATTTTTACAACATGAAGGAAGTTACTATTTTGAAATGATTTCAAAATATGGTACAGACAGGTAAATCACCATCTACAAATCAGTGTTTCTGAAGCAGCATCCTTCATGTTTGTGCTGGATAGCACTCAAAAGTTTTGATTCCCTTATACACTTAGTATGTAAAAGTAAATTCAATGTTCAGATTATAACAAAAACAAAATGCAAAGAAATGAGGTGACTGTTTCTAATGCCCAAGCTTTTATTGTCACAGTACTCGGTTCCTAATATTGGACTTTTCTCAGCTGATTGTCTTTATTCCCTAGAATCCTGCTCCTCAGCTCAGTCTGGTGGATTTGATGATAGTAGTAGAAGTATCAGGAATGGTGACAACTATTTATTACTTCAACAAGAATAAATATCTTTCTGGAAATATTTTAGATATTGAGAAGATAATGGTCAACAGCATAAATGAGATTCTTGCTTCCATAGACTAAAAAGGGGAGATAAAAAATAAAAACAAAGGAATAAATGGCAATGCATTGTAAGCACTAAGAAGAAAATCAAACATGTATGGAAAAAGTATTGTCCATTCTAGACTGGGTGATCAGGAAGGTCCCAAGTGGTGAAATTTAAGCTAAAATGTAAGAAAAATCGGGCATGGAAAAATAGGGGTAAAAACATCTGAACAGAAGGAGCTTTAAGTATATAATCACTGAGGTCAGTAAAAGTGGGTCAAAACATAGAAGACCGGTGTAGAAGAAATCATAACAGACAAGAAAGAAGAGTAGGAAATGTGGTTTAAGAGGAAGAGAAAGATGGTCCCTGTATGACTTCTAAAATGACTAGAGATCATGTCAAATTACTCATTTCCCTTTGTAGCTTTTAAGATTCTTTATAGAAATAATCTCTCTCATAGCTTCTAAATATAAATCGTAACTCCAATTTTATGAATTATTCATTGATATAAAAATGACCAAGGTTTACCTACATTTGGATGTGACTCAAGAATAAAGAGCAAATAATATTTGATATTTTGTTTCATTTATCCCTGCTTTTGGTTTTAGATTGCAGTATGTTTCCTTTACTATATCATGAAAATAGTTATTGATCCTCTATACCTTCAGTTTCTTTAGCAGTTAATAGCAGATAATAATCCCTGTAATAGCAACTAGGCAGCCATGAGGTGAGATAAGAGATATGAAAAATTTTTATAGAACAGAAGTACTAGACATACAGTGAGGAGCTGGAATTTAATGAAAAATGCTAAGCTATGTAAGACCTTCTGTGAAATGGGAACTAGGTTCTTTCTCCTTCCGTTAGGATCAGTGAAATCACCACAGGTATTAGTTTCCCAATGCTGCTATAACAGATTACGACAAATTTAGTGACCTAAAACAACACAACAAAAATTTATTTTCTAACAGTTATGGAGGTTAGAAGTCACAAATGGATTTCACAGAGCTAAAATCAATGTGTTGGCAGGGCTGCGTTCCTTCTGGAGGCACTAAGGGAGATCTTATTTCCATGCCTTTTCTAGCTCCTAGAAGTTTCCTGCATTCCTTAGCTCAGGGTTCTATTTTTTCCATGTTCAAAGCCAGTAGCATGAGACTGAGTCTTTTCCATTTTGCTATCAGTCTGGCTCTGTCTTCTGCCTCTGTTTCCCACATATAAGTACTTTGATTTTATTGAACCTAACCAGATAATCCAGCATCAAATTTCCATCTGAAAATTAGCTGATTAGCAAACTTACCTCTAGCTCTGATGCCCTATTATCTAATAAATTCTCAAATACTGGGAATTAGGAAGTAAAAATCTTTGGATTATCATTCTGCATATTACATCACACTAGAATGGTGTTTTAAAGAATTCTTATGTAGGCAGTCATGGATAGGAGTGAAATTGCCGCAAAGATTTTGGTGCTTCGAGAAAGAACATGTATGATTGTGTGTTTGTCTTAAGAGGAAAAGGACACAGTCATTTTCCCGTGGGTTCTAGGTCAATCTACACAGAAAAGTCAAATTTGTGGGCCTATTATGCTTACATGGCTGCTTAAGCCACCATTCTGGCCACACAGTTCTACCTTTCCAGCACAAAGTTCATTTAGCCCAATCAATTACCTAAACTTAAAGAATGCAAACCACCAACTCTGCAAAGGTTCCCCTCAAGTTAAACAAAAGCAGGATGCTTAATACCCTGGGACCATGCATATACACCACGAGGCACGACCAGGAACACATGGGAGCCGTCAACTTTTATGAAACTTTTCGTCCCAGGGACTGAGATCAGCAGAATGCTTTGTTAATAAGATCGGAACAACGGGTGGGTTCGGAAGCTTGATTTCGACCTTTAAACAAGGGCCATAAAACTATTCCAGATCTGCACACTCATCTCCTAACTAGCCTAAGCATACATTTGCTTCCTTCTAACTTTTTTCTCTTTGTTTGCCTGCCCCGAGTAATTGATTTTATAAAATCATTCAATCAATAAAAAGGCCAGGTTTTGCCTTCTCGGCAGCATCCTGCTGTAACAGCTTGCTCCACAACGCCCATTTCTTTGACAGTGCGGTGTTGTCTGAACAAACTCTCTAGTGTTTAGTCCTTCTAGGAAAGGCCACTTAAGGTGAGCTATAAAAGCAAATGAGAGGTTTATTTCCATAGCATTTCTAGCCCCAGTTTCTTTCTTTTAGACAACTGCTCTCTGACTTGAATTCAATGAAGCTATGCCATTTCTGAAAACGTTGTCTTGTTTAGTCAATAATTCTTCCGTTTGACTTTTTTTTAATAGTTTATTATAAGAAATATTATTTTGGACCAATGTGTCTACAGTTGCTTTGCCTAAGTTAGCACACAATCATGACAAATAAGAACTCTCCCTAATGCCAAGACTGTGACAGACCAGGAAGTTAAGTATAACATATGATCTGTGCATAACTAAAATTTATTAAAATCATCAGCGTCAAGTATTAATCATGAGTACACTACCCACAGGGCTTTCTATATTAGACAATGAAGATAAATAGTTTTGAGACATGGTTTCTGCTTTTAAAGGCCTGACAAGCTCTTTGGTGTGACAGGATCCATACATAAAATGATAAGTGAAAGTGCAGGGCAAAATGCCAAGAAAATAGTTGAGGCAACGAATGCTACAGTATTTCAGAGAAGCAAAAAACTCACAGAGAGAACATTTATTGCAGGCTTTATGGAGCTTGAATTCAGTTTGTCTTGCACAACTACAGAGTTGCAAATAGGTCATTCCAGGTAAGGAGAATACACTGAAGGGAACAAACTCACATAGGTAAAATCATACATGATTTTTCTGAGGGACAATGAGAAATCTGTTTAGATTGGCACAGGTGATATTTGTAGGAAATATAAGGAGGTCAACTTGAAGCTTGACTGAACAAGACACTCTCCATCAATGTGATTAGGTTGATCCTAAACTTTGACAAGAGGAGCAAGTTTTGGTTAAGGGCTTATCAGTGTGAAGAGCCAGTTTGGGAGAAAAAAACAAAAAACTAGTATAATGCACTAGTGAGAGGATATTATTATAGTGATTTGTCTCTGATTATGTCATCCATTTCATTATCTCTGTATCTATCCTAATGTCTGTACATATCTCTGTACCTACAAATATACACATATTTGTATATTTTAACCTATTTACTCCATTAAATATAACCTGTTTGGTGTAATGTATGATGATGTTCTTTTTTTATGAAACTGAACCATGGCACCAAAGAGGTACTAAAAATAATTGGTTTTCAACATGTTAGTATATTGTCTTATATTGCTGCAATTGGAAACTGTAAAAACTATGCCTTTTTAAGCTGACTGCTTTCCTGAAAAAACAAATACTCCTTGGGTGAATACATTTCAGTAACTACCTGTCTCCTGGGAACACACGGAGAAACCATATCTTTAGCACCAGGTTTCAGTTGGCTATCTGACACATTCTACTCTGAATTATGCTCCTTTCCATCTCCCTAATGCTGTGTAGTTATGTGGATGTGTGTGTGTGGCTTTATTACCACAAAAATGCCTTTATCTCTGGTGGTTTGGCTCTAGAAAAAAACAGGGATGTGGTTTGAAGAAATGAATTCAGTAAAAATCAAGCTAACACACAATATCCATTGGTTGTGGTTAAAAATACAACCTGAAAGTTAATGGATATTGTGAATATACAAACAGGCAATAAAAAACAAATTAAAGCATTTCCGATGCCTCTGAGTTTGTCTTTGCCTTCAGATGGGAGGATTATTTTGTTCTTTAGATATAACTAAAGAAATTGTTCTTTAGATGTAAGTCTTCTCACCAATACCAATGACAAAATATATACACAAAATTAAAGGAATAATGAGTGCATGAATGAAAACATTACAATAGGAGATACCTCATTTCCCTTTTAAAACCAAAGTTCTTATGCTTTAAACATGTAACTAAGATACATAACTTAAATAGTAGTGTCATATCTATGTATGTCAGATTTTAGTATACACAAGGTACTTTATATCCTAATATAATGAGAAATATGTTCACAACGTGAGTCAATGATTCACCAGGTCATTCAGTCACTTAATAAAATTATATTAACCTATGTATGTACACAGGTTATTCTGACATCTCTCTGTCAGATTCCTTTCTCAGTTCCTTTGTAACTGGAAGATTTTTTTTTTTTTTTTTTTTTTTTAAATAGAGGCATTATTTATTTATTTATTTGTTTGTTTGTTTGTTTATACATACACTGGGCACAGTCAGAAGCGCGGGAGGGTGAGAGAATTCACCAGAGCCAGAGCAGGGAGCAGAGCAGGCAGAAGGACCGAAGTACACTGCTGAGGGGAGCAGCGGGCGGCAGGAGAGGTCTGCGCGCCATGTGGGACCCTGCTCCGGTGGCCGGGGAGCAGCCGGGTATCGAACCAGCGCCGCAGAGGCCGCGGGCAGCTTCGCAGCCCAGCGCTCAACCACTGCGCCACCGGGGAGGCCCTGGAAGATGTTCTTACTTAACCTCAGTGAGTTTCAATTTCTTCATATCTAAAATGGTATTAATATCTAAACCATAAATTTTGGTGAAGTTTTAGCATGATAAATTCCAGCATAGTATGCCAAATTTCTAGCATATTATCTGGTACTTAATGAGCACTCAATAAATGGAAATATTTTGGTTGCTCTTGTTCTATAACAACACGCTCCAAATCAATACCTTACAAAATAATCACTTATCAACTTTCAAGTATCTGCATGCTTTTTTTTTTTTTTAAGGACTCCAATCTTTTTTTTTTAAGATTTATTTTTTATTTATACAATAGCTAGGGTACAGGCCAGCGGCATGAGAGGGTGAGGGGATTCACCAGAGACAGAGTGGGGAACAGAACAGGCAGACAGACTGAAAGCACTGCTGAGGGAAGCAGCGGGCACGACAGGAGAGGTCTGTGGCACCATGTGGGAATCTCCCTGGCTAGCCAGGAATCGAACCCACGCTGCAGAGGTTGCGGACAGCTTCACAGCACTGTGTTCAACCCGCTGCACCACCCGGGAGTCCCTGTCTGCATGGTTTTAAGTCCTCTTGTGCTTTGGTTGGTTGGAACATCCTAGATCCCTTGTTTGTTGGATTGCTGCATAATTAATACTAGTGTGTCAGTCTGGAACTCATCTGGGGTTGTCAACCGGAACACCTATGGTCTTTCTATGTGACTTGAGCTTGTTTGACATGTTAAAAGAAAATATCCAGGGCCTCCCTGGTGGCACAAGTGGTTGAGCGCTGCGCTGTGAAGCTGTCCTCAGGCTCTGTAGCGTAGGTTTGATCCCGGACGGCTGGCAAGAATCCCACATGGTTAAACAGACCTCTCCTGTCTCACCTGCTGCTCCCCTCAGCAGTGTATTTTGTCAGTCTGCCTGTTCTGTTCCCCACTCTGTCTCTGGTGAATCCTCTCACCCTCCCCGCATCTGGCCTATACCCCATTTCTTGTATAAAAATAAATAAATCTTCAAAAAAATATACCCACAGTGTACAAAAACAAACTGATAATCTCTTTAAGGTCAAATTCTTGAATTATGCAGAATCATTTTGTTCTTTATTGTTCAAATATAATCATAAGGTCAGCCTAGATTCAAGGAAAGGATAAACTACACCCCCACTGAAAGGTGTGCCACTTTTAGTAGACCATAGTTCTCCCTCTGGCTAAAAATTATTTATATCATTCACACAGGCAAAAATACATGCATGCTCTATCAGTTTCCTAGGGATGACATAAAAAAAAAATACCACGATCTGAGTGTCTTAAAACAACAGAGATGTGTGATCTCATAATCATAGAGGCTAGATACAAGAAGTCAAGGTGTCAGCAGGGCCATGCTTCCCCTGAAACCTATAAAGGAATATCCTTTAGTGCCTCTTCTACTTTGTGGAGTTTGCTAGAAATCTTTGGTGATACTCAGATATTAGGTACTTTAATCTCTGCCCTTATCATCATATGGATATCTTTTTTCTGTGTTTCTCTTCAAAAAAGTATTGGGTTATCTGCCCACCCATCCTACTCCAGTGCCACTTCATCTTAACTATAGTTACATCTGCAATAGCCCTATTTCCATATAAGGTCACATTCTGAGCTACTGGTGTTTAGGATTGCAATGTCATATTTTTTGGGGACACAATACTACCTATAACCCATCTCTCCATGCATGATAACAATCCTCCACTGTCTGATTCCATTCCAATATCAGACTCAGGCTCAATACTAAGGATTACATAGATCAGATCCAGATTCTTTTGTTTATGTCCTGAGGTGTCATCCACCCCTATGGTTCTTCTCATTCTGAAGACTTAGAAACTAAATGGACATGAGACTGCACCCATCCCTCAAAGGATACAGCAGCACTCAGTGAGAAGATGGTGACAGGATAACCATGATAGATACTCCTGTTCAAGTATGGGGGAAAGGGAGGCACAGAGTAGCCACTAGTTTACATCAACTGTGAAATCCAACTGGGCATTTGGCACCAATTTCTTCTGCTCTGGGGATAGGAAATGTTACTGGATGAGGCTGTTTTGGTCACTGAGAGTATTTCTCAATGGCTCTTGACTCCACTCTGTGTTATGTTTACATTTTTTCTAAGTTTGTGGACTTTTATAAGATTCCTTCCAAATCTATAATTACATAATTCTATTAGCTAAATGTAATATAATTGGATGTTTTTAAATTTCAGTCTCAAGGTAATTTTATGTATACCTCTTAAAGTCTGAGTATGTTATAGCATTCTTTCGGTACATAATGTAAAATAATAATAATAACACTAATAAAAACAATAGTTTATATGAAATGAGTACATACAATGCTCCAGATACTGTTCCTTGTACTTTGCAATAATTAATACATTTGACCTTCAGAACAATCTACGAGTGATTCACCACAATGATGATGGTGGTGATAATGCAGCACTCCTTGTCCTTTTATACAGATGATAAGGCTGAGAAACAGGAAAGTAATATGCCCAAGGTCATATAGGTAAGAAGTGGCAAGGTCAGGATTTCAAGACAAATAATGTAATTATAGAGGTTATAACTGTAACTACTGTTATAAAATGAAATTTTTGTTTTGGTAAACACTTTGCCAAAATTAGTAATACAAAAGAATGATTAAACACATTCTCTACTCCCTGGGAATTTATTATCTCAGAAAACACATGGAGCCAGTTATAGTTCAGCAAGGTGCTTGAGGAAATAAAGGTAACTGTTTTAGTCAACTATTGCTACAGTAACAAGATTGCATGCGCTTGGTGGCATTTGTTTATACAGTTTTGAAGCCTGAGAAGTCAAAAAATGAGGCATCAGCAGATTTGGTTCCTGGTGAGAATTTGCCTCCTGACCTGTACACTACTGCCTTTTGATGTGCACCTAAGTCTTCTAAGTCCTCTGTCCCATAACTGGTTCAATGTGAAACATACTTTGATGCTTCTAGCAAAGCATGTCCACTTTTGAAATCAAACAACTGTGATACCTAAATTCTTTTGAATATTCAAATATTCTTTTGCCTCCAATTGATAATATTATTGTAAGCTATCTGAAACTCTTGAGAGCATACGTACATACGTACTCTAAGTGCTGACTTGGTTTGCTCCACAAGGTTATAGATAATTCCAGGAGCAGGGTAGGGAGGAGAATGCAAATCTCCAGGGAGGTTACCAATCATTAAACTGAGATTTTGTGTTTGCACAGCCAAGACATAGCTACCGGGGAATACCACCGAGGAACATTAAAGAAACATCAGGCTGACTAATAATAAGAATTTCCATCCAAATCTATCTACCAAATCAAGTGAATCTGCAATAAATATAAACCCACATGCAGTAGTCTCTCTCCAGGGAAATCTAGCATTTTCCCACCAGACAGAATTGTTCTGCATAGCAGCCGTTTTACAGAGAGGGTGACAGCTTGTCTGTCTTTCCCTGCTGGGATCAGATCAGAATGTCAGCTATGCTACCAGTCAAGGCCTCTTCAGACTAAGTGAGGTGACAATTTGCCAAAAGGAAACATTCTCTCAGCTGTAGCATCCAAGGGCAGGATAATAAGTGTAAGTTCAGCCACACAAATGAGATAAGAAATTTCGTAATACACATACAGGAATAAACTTCTAAAATTCAGAGTTCCAAAGAGGCACAGTGTCAGGAGTCTCTAGCAACATGATCTTGAATAGAATTAATGATTTCTTTTTTTTTAATTAATGATTTCTTTAAGAATAATTTGTTTTCTTATAGCTTTGAGATAATGAGCCAGAAATTGAGCTGTAACTAACTTTCTGAAACCTTGTAAGTTTGAAATGTTTTCTACCATCAGCCAGGGATCTCTTTTGACCTAGTATAATAGTAATAATATTACTAGTAATTATTTCAATGTTGAGAATTAGTTGGTTTTGAAATGAAGATGATGGACTCCATACAAAAATGGTTTCTTTGCATCATTCACATCCACAGAACAGTTTGTGCCCTGTGATTATCCTGAGAATAATAATAATGTATTTTAAGTTTTCTGGAGTCAACACTCCAGTAAAGATTGATATTGTGTGTCAATATCCAAATCGCTGTCAGTATGTCAGTGAGTAAAGTTTTTAAAAAGTTAAATAAATTTAATAATAGTATTAAATAAATTTAATATTAGTATTAAATTAAAAATTAAATGTAAAATTTTAACTGGAAATACCTTTCACCCCATTTATATCATGAGCCCAAGTAAAATACTCATATAAGAGGAAACTATATTACATTGACATACTTCTTGCAACATGGGTACAAAGGGATTAGATTATTATTCTGTGCAGATTCTTAGTCAATTTTCTACAAAAAGTATACATCCAATGTGAACTTAAACTACATTTACTATTTAGTTTGATGTTTTTGTTTGTGTTTTGTTTTTCATAATCTAGGAGTAGATGTTTATCTTATGCAAGAACAAACATGACTCTTGTTCAAATAATGGAAAATAAGCCCTCATACATATTTTTACATAAGTAATACAGTGAGGCAAAACCATCTTTACTAAGATAATGGCTCCATTAGGTATTGAGAACATATCACTTCTTCCAAAACACTAAATTGTGTTCTTACTGATTACGTGAGGATATGGGCAAAACAAAACAAAAAACAGACCTAAGGCTGAGGCACAGCTCACTAGATATCACTTTTAAGGAAGAGTACATTTCATCATGGAGCAATTTCAGTATGCATCAATATGATGTATTACAAAGTTGTTACCTAATGAAAGCAGTAATATTAAGATTACATATATTGAGAATTTTTAGCAGAATTATTATTAAAGTCAGGAAAAAACATCAAATTTTCCCAAAACTGAAAAAAAGTTTAAGGGGATGATTTGATAATTTATAAGGCTATAATATTTTATACATTACTATTGTTCTTTGTTGTGTATCTTCTCCTTATCTGCCAATTGAGAATATTATAGCATCATTTGTGAGAAATAAAAATGGGGAAGAAAAAACTAAGCAGCAGCACAACAATAAAAACAAAAAGTAACCTCAAAATTGCTTGACTTTTGTCTTCACTCAAAATTTTGCAAATGTGAATATCACAAATGCTTCATATTTACCAACCTTCTAGAGGAGGTTTAGCACATACATGGTCTACATATTTTAGAGCCTCCCCCTCCTTTTTCCCCCGAATTACTTTTTGCATTTTGAAAAAAACATTAAAAATAGAAATAAGTTATTGTGCACCATCTCTCATCATACTTTGATTTTTAATGTTTATGTTTGAACCCTTATTTAGAAGGGAACCCACTCCTATGGCATCCTAGAGCCAGATGACACACTTTTGTCATATCTCTGGGTCTTCCCTCTCTTCATTTCTGCAGCAGAAGTATTAGTGAACATGGAGAGAATAAATTGGCAAGTATGACTCATGTTCTCCTACTTCCATTCCAGTATTGCTGCCTATCTTGGGGTTGGGTAGGGATACCTCCCTAACCCAGTGGGTAAATTTTAGTTCTCAGGTTCAATTTTAGTTCTCAGGGCCAATGACTTGACACTAAGCTACTGGATTCCCTTAGAGATATAGCTCCACCCATTTGGTCTTGTTCTCCATTCCCCTAAGTTAGTTACCTTATACTAGGATTTCCACATTACCATATAGAAATGACTACTCAAATAGAACTTCTTTCTCTTGAGATATTGTGAGATGTGATTCTACAATGTAGTCTACCCTTCATCTCATTAAATACAGATTTTCCATTTGTACTTTTGGCAAAGTAGATAAGCAGAGCTATTATCAGGTTGTTTTTTCTTTGTTTTTAAAACCTTACTCAGACCAGCAAAATGCCTCCAACTGTTCAGGAAAATGACTGTTAGATCCACTTGGGTGAATCAAGCAAATCATTTGCCATAGAAATATCTCCAACGGTGATGCTCCCAGCATGCAATGGATCCAGCTCAGCTTTCATTTAAAGAAAGATGGATCCTTTCCTCAGCTGGTCCCAAACTTGTTCTGCAGTCTAGATGAAACTAACATTCCTTTGTTCTTCCAAATGGCTATTTCTTTTTATTACATTGAAATATGCCATCACTCCCAATTTCACAAGTGGGAAAAATTCACAATGTTGGTTAGTCCCTACAGAGAAGATGTTTTACACTTCACCAGTTTTCAGGAATATTGGTATAAATTACATTTCATGTTGACTGCGTGAAGTCAGAAAGGTTGCTAGGTATTTGACTAATTTTGTCCAAAGTCTATTCACATAACTAGACCCATGTTGAATGCTCCTGTCATAAAAATAGATTCTTTAAATGTAACTTGTACACACTAGGGAGTATTTTAAAACATATTCAGACCCAAGAGTGAGTGTTGTGAGTACACAGACCAAAGATTGTGTACTGCACAGAATAAAATATAGCTAAATTGTGTAATTTGGAGGTTGATGAAATGTCTGTGCTAACTCCCAAAATAGCTGACATTGAACAGCAGGGTACTTGAAACCCGGCCATTATTTATTGATTATTAAACGATCCTTTCCTGAAAGGGACAATACCGCCAGTCATTAACAAGTTGTAGTAAATGAATACATTAGTTTTGGGTTTTTTCATTTGTCAAATACTTGAGAAAATAGAACCAAGTTTAAAAAACTGTTTGGCAATAAAATCATATTTATTAAAGCTCCACTTATGTTAGATAAAATTTTTGCCAATGGTTGCTTCCCACTTCTAACCTAGACACAAGATAGATACATAATATTTGTATTTTAAAATCTTGTTGACAACTATTAACACAAGTATACAACCCAGTAAGAACCATTGCTCTGAGTCATTTGTCATGCCCAAATTCCTCAAGTTAGCACATAACATTGAATCTAGAGGTTAGCAGATAATTCATTTCTGTTCAATGAATTATAAAGTCAATTCCTCTAAGAAAATAATTCTGAGGAAACATTTTACTTTCCTCTTTGATGATACCGGACATGACTGGCATTGTCCTTTAGTTGCTTCTTTCTTAAATAAAATGTATGGCTGAAGTTTTTGTAGCCATCTTGCTACGGTGATGAGACAAACACAAGGATTACAAGCAAACAATCCAAACATGGCAAAGCAGAAAGATAGAAAAAATCAGAGGCCCTGATGGCAGTGGTCAGTAGCTATATCAATGCCAGAAATAACCGCCAATGTTCAGATATTTTTTCTTAAAGCAAACATTTCTTTATGCTACATTCATTCTGTTTAAAAGCAGTTACTTGCAAATGAAACATTTTTAGGTGATTGATCATGTCATTTTCGACAATGCATGGCTCTCTATACTCACTCCTATCTGATGAAATCAAAATATACCACCTTGGGCCTCCCCCGTGGCGCAGCAGTTGAGCGCTGGGTTGCAAAGCTGCCCGCAGCCTCGGTGGCACCGGTTCAATCCCCAGCTGCTGGCCCGGCCACCGGAGGAGGGTCCCACATGGCGCACAGACCTCTCCTGCCGCCCGCTGCTCCCCTCAGCAGTGTACTTCGATCCTTCTGCCTGCTCTGCTCCCTGCTCTGGCTCTGGGGGATTCTCTCACCCTCCCGTGCTTCTGACTGTACCCAATGCTTGTATAAATAATAAATAAATCTCAAAAAAAAAAAACCCATTTAAAAAAAAAATTAAAATAAATAAAATAAAATATGCCACCTTTAATGGCCATTTTTAACAAAGTTGTAACATCTTTTTTCTCTTCTTCTCTGCCTCTCTTCTTTCTCTTTCTCTTTCGTCTCCTTCTCTTTTTGTGTACTCAGACACATAGACAAATCATACTGATAAATCATTTGATAAATGTTGTCTTGCAACTCATTTTTTACCTTATATTTGACATTTTCCTCATGTTCCTCCAAATTCTAAAACATAACTGAGTAATGCCTTGTAGTCCATTATATGTATGAATTTTAGTTAAATTAGCTATTCTACATTTTTGTTTCCTATATTTTTGTTATCATTATTGGTGTGAAGATCAATCTTTTATTTTTGTTTGTGAGCCTTTGTGATTATTGTTCCTCAAATAAATCCTTAGAAGTATAATTGCTACAAGAAAAGATATGCATGATTTTAACCTACTGATATCAGTTATCAAATTTAGTTCTAAAAAATTAGCAACATTTATATGAGATTACTTTATTTTCTTCATTCTTACCAAGAGAGAATATAATTTCCCCATCATTTTATAATTGATTTATGATTTTATTACCCACTTATAATAAGAAATCTCACATAACAAAACTCCTATTAATTTATTGAAATTAATTGCAATGAGATAATTTGAGTACAATTTACATCTCTCTACAATATTTGCCATTAATGAAATCCAGGAGCATATCTATTTGTCTTTCTCCTTCTTTTTTTTTTTTTTTTTGTTTTTTGCTTTCCATTCCTTAGCTCCTAAACATATTTTATTTTGGTCCTTCTTTGATATTTTATCTTTTTGTCTTAGTTCATATTTTAACCTGCAATTTATTATGAACATTGTTTTCTCAAATGTCTATTTTCAAGAAATGACTTAAGTGTGCCCTCTCACTGTCAGTTTGGGTACTTATCTGATTCTCCTCAGATCAAACTACATTCGAATGATACTATAAATTCAAAATGACCCTGCCACCTCATCTCAGAAAAATCACTCCCACAACTGTTTGGCCTCCATTTTATGTCTTCCCTTTCTCCTTTATATATTGAAACTGTTTACTTGAAAATATTTCTAAATTTATCAATTTCTTTATATTTTGGACCTCACTAAAAAGTGTATACAGATCTACGGATGTATCCAAATTCTAATCTCCGTTTATGAAGAATGACATTTTATAAGTCAAAGCTTTGCTTATAGAAGTATAAAAACATGGCCTAAACCAAAGGTTGAGTTGGAAAAGCTTAGCTTACTTTTTACTTCAAACCACTGTAAATTTTCAGAAGGCTTACTTACTTATCTTAGTTCAACCCAGTGTGCTCTTTCCACATACTAAGTAGTTTTCATATAATTTAGGTGTCATCTTTAACATTATTGATGGAAGTGCTCTCTCAGAGTGAACCCTCATGAATATTTAGCATGGCTGGCATTGTAATGGAAATTGGCTCTCCTGCCTTGTCATTGACTTATCAGGACTCATTTTAGGGCATTCCTTAAAGTAAATAACTCTTCATTAGCATAATAATAGGGAATTTGTACCAATCTCTATAATAAAGGTGTGTGTGTGGGGGGAGGGGGAGGATGGGTAGGGGTGTGTGAGTGTGCCTGTGCGTGTGCATGTGTGTGTGTGAGCGCGCTCCTGGCCAGATTTAAAACCAAAGCAAAAATGGCTAGGCAATGCTAGACATCAGTGATTGTGTTTTCTCCATCTTTAACTTTTATCTTATATTTACCAGTAAGTTGAATGCTACCAGCTAAAACATTGCAAACTCAGGGTCAGACTTTCAAGGAACGCTGGGAAATAATTTAGCTTTTAGCTGAATTACCATAGCAAGAATTGATAGTGATAATTAACTGCTCATAAACCTGCACCTTGAATCATCTACTAGAAACTTAATAGCGGAGTGTCCACCTGTAAGGACCCAGTCATTGGAGGGATTGCCTTGATCTGAGTATAACAACTGTTGACTTCTAGATGGTCTAGGTAATAAACTGCAATATAAGGGTCTAAGGTAGATGTCTTTGTCTTTGTTAAAGCTTTGGAAGAAAGCTAGTATTACCCCAGTTTCATAAATACTTATTGGCTAATTGTTGGTCCATGTTTGCTAATTGTCACTTATAGAAATTAAGCTCCTACACTTCTACAGAGAATATTAAACAGTTAACCAGTCTTTCCTGATTACATTTCAAAAGAATTGTTCCCAGGTCCTTAAGAAACATACCTGACTGTAGACAAATTACATTTCAAGAAAGAATTTCAATTGCAAATTTTCTAAAGTACACCCTTTAAGAAAAGAGAAAGGGTCTATAGTTAGGAAGAAGTTAGGAAGTTTACCTTTAGTCACACTGAGAAGAGTTAGAGCTGTCTTTTATCCGTCTTCCAGGATTGCTGCAGTCCACTCTGCTCTTACCAAATCACTCAAGACTGTGGAAGCAGAGAAGTGCAGAGGGAAGTTTATTTTAGTGTTTAGAAACAAAAAACGGAAATAGGTAATTAGAGCTATTATCATTAAATACCTAAAAGTCTCTTGAGTGAAGGAAGGCAAAGATGAAGAGTCAGATAACTAGAGGGAAAGAATGACATGCCTGATAAAAAAATAAATCTCTTTTACTGATACTTGATAGCTCCTTAAAGACTTAGCCAGTAATGACTCAGCAAGATGACTCTGTTCTTTGTTTTCTTGCTAATTACATGAGGAAAGCACCAAAATAGGATTTCCCTCAGAACTCATTGTGTCCTAGAAGTCACAAATCACTCATATCTGAATGAGGAGTTGATTACAGGGATCAATGCTTGAGTTCTATGATATGGAAAATGGCGATAGTAATATAAAAATACCAAGGTTGGTTGGCTTATAAATGGCAGAAATTTATTTCAAATGAAAGGGAACTGCTAAGAAAAAGAAATCTTTCCCTGTTAAAGAGCCATAGACCTGGAAATGTAAAGTAAATAATAAGTTTGATTTCTTAATAAGCATATCTAAACAAGGTCTGGCAGCCTGCTAGGCTGATTGATCTCCCAGGCCATCCTTAAAGATCTGTATCCTTCCCCTTTTCCTGTGTCAAGAATTTGTATGCTAACTAACCAACTTTATCAATATAAAGTGGTTGTGTATAAAAGAAACTCTTTGTCTCTAGACCAGTGCTCAGACCTTATGGGACTACCTAGGTCTGAGACCTCATGCATGAGTAATAAAGCTTTCCTGACCTCACCATTCCTAAAGCACCGCTTGTTCTTCCCCTGCCTGGGTAAAAGGCTAGAATTTATTTCTGCAACACTAACAATTTTGGAGGCTGGAGGTCTGAGATCAGAGTATAGCATGATGGAATTCTGTTGAAGACTTGCTTTCTGGCTCATAACCAGAACTCTCTCACTGTGTCCTCACAAGGTGGAAGGGTCAAGGGATCCTCTGTGGGGTGTCATTTTATATAGGAGCACTGATCCTATATAAGAACACTAATCATGAGTGTTAGGGGGAAAAGGATGTCCTAAAGCTAATTCCATACAGGCTTTGTGGACTCCACCCCCACCCCAGGCCAAAGCCAAAGACACTGGGAACTCCAAATCCCATCACCACCAAAGGGAAGGTGGCTGGGACCTGAGGGTGGGGTTAAGCAGCGAGGTTGGTATAAAGCCAGACACGTGGGCTTTGGAGAGGGTCCCCCATTTTGGCTCTCCACCAGCTCGCAGCGTCCCGCCAGTGCTGAAAGTGCCTTTGGGTTTCCAGGTCGGCGGATCGGGTAGGACATATTAAAGACTTTATTTCCCTATTTCCTCCCTGAGTTGTACATTTCCTTATTTCCTTTTCCCTTGTAAATAAACCTTTTATAAACCTTTTGTGTATGCCTGTAGTGGAGTTTTAATAAGTCCATTTTAAGCGCGCGGGTGAGGACCCACAGCCAGGCAACTCGTTCAATATGGGGTCTGCCCTATAACATGAGGACTCTATTGTCATGACCTAAGTACCTCACAAATGCTTTTTCTTTTGATACCATTATCTTTTGGGGTTTTAGATTTCAACATAAGAATTTAGGGTATCTTCAAGCATTCAGACTAAAGGCTTCCTCGTAATTAGTCCCTTAAATAAATTAATGTCATCACATAGCCATTAATTTTATTAAAAACCTACCATGGACTACCATTAAGTAGTTATTAGTGTTACAGGGCAGCTCCAATACAAAAACGGGTTGCCTGACTGTGGGTCCTCACCCGCGTGCTTAAAAGGACTTATCAATGCTCTACTGCAGGCACACGTGAAAGGTTAATAAAAGGTTTATTCACAAGGGAAGGGCAAATGAGGAAATGCACAGCTCAGGGAGAAAAGTGGGAGACAAAGTTTTAAATGTGTCCTACCTGATCCGCTGATCTGGAATCCCAAATGGCACTCTGAGAGCTGGCCTCAAGCCAGGAGCCATGAAGCCAGGAGACTAGCGAGAGAGCGAGACTCCCAAGGCCCACATGTTTGGTTTTTATACCCAACCTGGCTGCTTAACTCCGCCCTCAGGTCCCAGCCACTTTCCCTTTGGTGGTGACGGGATTTGTCTTTCCCAATGTCCTGATGGCTTTGGTCTGGAGTGGGGGTGGAGTCCACAAAGCCTGTATGGGATTAGCTCAGAACATCATTTCCCCCTAACATTAGGAGTTGTTATTAGGAGTTATTAGCAGTACTAAAATAAAAAGATATTTTAAGGGTCCTCAAATACCAGCAATATAGTAAAAGAGATTACACATATGACCCTAGTGAAGCAGTTATGTGATACGTAATGTAAATGTGTCCTCCCTGCAATCAAAGAATGAAAAAAGAGACCTTCTGTGTAGACTACACAAGAAGTCATGGAGGAGATTACCTTTCAGCTAGTTTAAGCACAGAATTCAAGCACCTGTACAAGTCTAATCATCAGAGAGCTCATGCTATGTTCAAGCAAACTTAATGTCAGTTTTCCTAAACGACAAAGTAGGGTGGTGTCATTTTGTAGCAGGGTGGTCCCCAGAAGTGGGGGAGGTTCCAGGTTTCTTGCCTCACCCAAAAAAGGGTGGAGCTGAGCAGGGAGAGAGGAAGCTGCAGTAGAGACTGAGAAAGGAAGGAGGATGGAGAGAGAGCCAGGAGACCTAGAGGAGGCACTTGGAGCAGAGACATGTGAAAAAATTGCACTTGCCTTTTGGTCGTGGACTGGATGACACAGATCTGGGTGAGAGACCCATGAGGAGGATAACAATGGCAGCTTTTGTCTTGATTTTGATTTTGCTCTTTTTCTCCTAGACTTGTCTGGTTGTTTCTGATCCTTTTCTATGAGTCCCTACCGAAAGGTGCTTTAGACTTGTGGCAGGTTTTGGGGTCTTGCTCTGGGCCAGTCCTACTTGGGTGGACTTTTACCCACAAGGGGATGGGTAACTTTGGGTGCTTGATTTAGAAACTATATTCTTTGCCTTTCCTGTGTTGTTTACTAATTGTATTAAAGTTCCTTTTCATTAAGGTCTCATATGTTTTGTGTTGATGTGGTGGGTGGCAGAACCATTTTAAGGCAGGCAGGTTTTCGGGGTCTGGGGTGCCCCTTTCCTTGCCCTGTAACCGTTTTTGGAGTCAATGGGTTTGGAGTGCAGGGTCCTAGGGTTCACGCTGGATAAGGTTTCACCAGAGTTCCCATTTCAGCAACATGCACGAGTTTCCCAGACAAGTTTCTCCACAAGACAGAGACATTGGTTATATTTAAAGGGCAGGTTTATTAGGGAAAGAGACAGAAGAGTAAAAGACACTGTCATAGACACAAGCGGGCATGAAGAGCAGCCCCAAAAGGGACAGGTTTTGCTGAGTGAGAGAGGCCTGCATGGTTGCAGGCAGGTAGCCTTGAGGAGAGCTGCCTCCGCTAAGGGGGGTCAGTGAAGAGAAGCCATGGCATGGGACAGGATATGGGCAGGCAGGAAGGCTGCTGCCCTGCAGAGGGACATAGTTGCTGGAAAGAATCACCTGCATAGTCACAGGTGGGCAGACAGAGTGCTGCCCTGAGCCTGTGCAGAGACTACACTAATAATAGTCATCTCTTTGGGAGGGGCTCACTTCTTGTGAACCTTCAGGTTTGCTGATTTTGGATAACTATGTAGAATCTGAAAGGGGCCAGAGATTCCTCAATGGGCTCAATCTCCATATCTTTATTGGGCCTGTGCTCCAGACACTCACTACAGCAGTCTGATACCTGCTTGGATCTTATGCTTCGTAATCTAAGTGTTGGTGCCTAAGGATCTTTGTTTTCATAGCTGGGTCAATGGCTATGCTAATGTTTTCTACCTCCCCACCTCCTAGTGTGAGCCAGGTTTCTGGTCTTGTGGTACTTCCTTTTCAGTTTTTTCTACTCCTGTCCTCCATCATAGTGTATACTTAGAAGGTATGTAGATGATAACACTAGAAAAAAAGGGTGGAGCCAAGTTGTTACAAAGCCTGTCATGTTAAGCTAAGAGGGGTTTTTGTCTGTTTTTTTCCTTCCATGTAGTTTGGAGTCATTGAAAGATTCTGAGTGATGGAGTTGAGTTAATCTGCAATATACACTGAGGTATTTATTAAAAGTATGGAAAATGGATTGTCAAGGCAATAATGACTTATAATAGGCTATAGCATGAAAAGTAAGAAAAATGGGCAAAAAAATATTTGAAGATTACAGTTCTCAAGACAAAGCTTGAACAGTTGGATGAGTTATATTGAGATGAAGGTAATAAATTCTACTTTATCTCATAATTGATATTAAAAGTTTCCACCAAATCAAATTGTTGTTAGAAGTGGACATAATTGGAACACCTGAAAAACAGTGTTTCTTTGGATCACATAACTTTATGATGATAACACTTTAATCCTGTGTTTTAGATTCAAAGGAGATATTACTGCTTTTTAGTCATTATTTTAGAAAGCCTGAAAACCTAAATTATTCAATCTAAGAATATTTTTTTTTAAATCATAGAACCACCCATATTTCAAATTTGATGCTTCCATATTTTGATGACTTAGACAACTTGATTTTTTTAACCTTAAATGGTTCTACTTAAATGGTATCCATTTTAATACAGTACTGGCAACCTTTAAATTTATTATATTTTTCAAATTTTCATATGTGCATGTAAGAGAAAAATGTTTGGAAAATATTAACATTAAGGATAAAATGAAACATTAAATGTGTGTGCCATGTGCCCTGCTTAGTCGAACATACACAAATATAAATATGGCTGCATATTTTCTTTCTCTTTGTCTACATGTAAAAATCTGCAAAATAGCAGTTGAGATGTTTCAATGGAATAAATGAAAGGAGACAGGACCTGTTGGGCTCTATCCATTTGCAACACACATGGAAAGTGATCTGAGCAATAGATTCAAGATTCATGTGAACTGCAACCATAAGTAATAAGTATTGTCAGTATGCTTCTTGAGTTTCTGTTTAAAATTAACAATTTCAGGGCCTCCCCTGGTGGCGCAGTGATTGAGCGCTGGGCTGCGAAGCTGCCCGCAGCCTCTGCAGCGCCAGTTCTATCCCCTATCCCCTATGCCAGAGGAGTGTCCCACATGGCGCGCAGACCTCTCCTGCTGCCCGCTGCTCCCCTCAGCAGTGTACTTCGATCCTTCTGCCTGTTCTGTTCCTTGCTCTGGCTCTGGTGATTCTCTCACCCTCCGGCGCTTCTGACTGTACCCAGTGCTTGTATGTATGTATGTATGTATGTATGTATGTATGCATGCATGTATGTATGTATGTATAAATAAATAAATAAATAAAATCTTAAAAAAATAAATAAATAAAATTAATAATTTCATTGTAAATTTCATTCTAAAATAGCTCTAATGTAGAAGTCAGTTATTTTATCTATCAGAAAGTTTTAACAATCTATTTAATAAAATATATGTTTCTGTATAACTTAGTAGCAAATTTCTTGGAGGGATTTGAAATAGATATACCAATGACTTCATACAGCAAAATATACCATAAATGTAAGGTGACATCTTTATTACATCAGGAAAATAGTCTTTCTTCTGGGTTGCATAAACAGAGAAAGACAGGAGAAAGGTTAATCTCTAGTGCAAAATTAATTGCTTTATTTTGTGAAATACAGATAGTACTTTCTTGTCTCCCCTGAGAAATTGAGGGGAGACATTCTGGTGGGTCCTCCAAGCATTTCACAATTAATCTCATATTTCATTAATCAGCTATGGGCATTTAAAAAGGCCACCTGTCCTTTTCTAGCTGTTGCTTAAAATGAAAAATGCTGCCCTGGGTGACTGTGTTTTTTTTATTAATATGAATATTTACTGTACTATTTCTCATATTGTCATCAACACCCCACAAATATATAAAGCCAAAGAAGGCTTATAAAAATATTATGTTTGGTAAAGACAACAATGGGAAATGGAGGAGAAGAGATTGTGGGAGAGAGAGAAATAGAGAGATGGAGAAAGATGAGAGAGACATGTGTTCTGGAGAAGTAAACTTTTGTAAAGCATGTTTTTCTGGGAAATTGTGTTTTTTAAATTTTTAAGAGAATAACAGATAACCCTTTGTTAACTTTGTGGTTCTCACTTCTAAATGAAGTGCTGATAAAGTTAGGGTTTGGAGTTCTATATCCAGGTAGCATGGTTGTATACTGAGCAAGCCCCTAATTAAAAAGAGTATGTATGGGTCCTAGTGGGACTGGAGTGGAATGAACAGTTACATTGACAGCTGAATCATTTGTGAATCCAGGAGATTATGTTCTTATTATGTCTTCATTTTCTTTCCTTTACTCCTGTCTCTCTTTTCCTTTGTTCCTTGCCTCCTACCTCACTAATGTTCAAATTTCTTGATTCCTTTAATAAAGGAAATCTTTGGAATACAGTTAAAAATAACAGTTCAAATTAAAATGTCCCTGAGAATGTTCACAAAAATTCATTGCCACAATTGCTTAAGTGACCACTAATAAATCCTTTTAGAGAGCAGGATGTCATAGCCAGGCGGCCATGGTGAAATTGATAGATATCCTAGTGGGGAACTGTGACAATATGAGAATAGCACTCGTTTTGATTTCAGTGATGGATTTAACAGATGTCAAAATTTGGCAAGGAATTATCCTTCATAGGAGACAATGTGGATGGAGCAAATTAAAACAATTTTTAATATAGGAACAACAATTCAAAGGGAGTGTGTCCATAATGGTGAAGAAAGCCATTTGGTTGAGAGCATAACGTAGAGCTCCAGTGCTTTACAGTTCAGTCATTGCATGGCTTAGTGAAAGTTCTCACCCTTCCACTCCAGTGAATTACATCTGCCTTCAGTTACATAGAGTACTTTCTCTTTATTTTATGGTGGAGTCAGAGCTGGGGAAAGTTAAATCATAAATTGGTAGAAGGTTAAACCACCAGCAGAAGATTAAATGGCACTAGAAGGGAAGGGTCCATTGGGGCTATTTTGTGTGAGATGACCTGGAACAGATTATCTTACTCACAATAACCAATGACTAGCTACACCTTGCTCTTTTCTAGCAGATAGTATCAGCAGTTGCACTTATGGCTGGACACAATCATTTCAGGGAGAGATACGCAGATGTGAAATGGGTACTGATTATATTTGGCATGTGAACAGAATATTTTTCTCACATATGGCTGAAGAACAATTCCAAATTCATGGTGTGGAGGCCCATGGAAATAAATCAAAATGAAACAAAAAATCCCATCTTTGTTAAAATTTTGATAACTGGGTCACATCTATCCTTTTCTTGTGATAGCTCTAATAGCTGCCAATTAGAAGAAACTCTAGGTACCCTATTGTAGCTGAGAAGTAATCTACAGAGTAATTACATGGGCCCTATGGTGAAAGTTTAGCTAACAAGCTTCTGCAGGGTGAAAAATTTATTATTTTGCTTGTGGCAAGGTTTCAATGCGATATCAAAAAAAATGAATCTCGTGTATTCTGTGACTGAATTAATATAACCATTTGAAACTATAATTCTGCCTATGAAAGATATAGGCCTTTTTCATTCACATCTTAAGATATTTTGCCAATTTTTCATTCTACTCCACACTATAACTTTATGTAAAGCAGGGACTTTAAAGTAATATATAGACTGTCACTATGGTTCAAAAAAGAGAATGATTAAAATAGGAAGAATTAATCATCTCTGCCTATAATAAAACCTTATGCATAATTTTTGATGTATACTATCATACTTTGTACTGCATCAGAGGTTTGACTTGATGGGAAATAAATAATATTCAACAAATAACTTTTAAAGAAAGATTTGGGAGATAAAAATATGTTTACTTTTGTAAGTATGCAGTCACGCTGGCCCATTACCTTTCTCCCTTGCAATTCACAGAAACTGGAAAGTTCAGCCATTGAGAGTGAGAGCATAAACCGTGAGGTAGGTAAAATAGAATTTTTTTTTTTTAAAAAAAGGAGAAACATTAGAAAGTTCTCATTGCCATGTAAGAATAAAGAGCCACAGATTCTTGGTGCTGAAGACAACACAGTATCTTAATTTGAAGAACTACAAACAGATCATAAACAATGTCCAGTTCAGTTTGACTCTAAATTTTGAGCCAACTCCTTGATTTTCCTTGATGCTTTTCCATCCTCATCAAGTATTAGCCAATAATCCCTATAAATTGAGGGGAGATCTTCTTTTTCCCCCCAACCTAAAGAAGCTTACTTTGGCACACTGGAATCTTGAGAGTGAGATCCATGTTCTTCTGAGGGTAGACAATTCATTCACAAGAAGTGATTTTTCAAGACTCTTGTTAGCCCTTTCATTTAAATATAAAAACAAAATCATTAAAGCCTTAAAATATCTAATATAATAACATATAACCTCAAAATACTTGATATATAAAATTTGAGTTGATCCTTTCATCTTATTTATTTCCCTCTCATTTGAAGTCAGACCACTAGACTTTCTAGACTGGCAGAAACAAATATAAAGAATTAAGATTTTTTTTAAGGATTTATTTATTTACACAAGAACTGGGGTACAGGCCAGATGTGTGGGAGGGTGAGAGGATTCACCAGAGACAGAGCGGGGAACAGAACAGGCAGACTGACAAAATACACTGCTAAGAGGAGCAGCAGGCAAGACAGGAGAGGTCTGTCACACCATGTGGGTATCTCCGCGGCCGGTGGGGATTGAACCCGTACTGCAGAGGCTGCGGACAGCTTCACAGCGCTGTCCTCAAACCGCCTGCACCACCAGGAAGGCCCAAATAATTAATATTTAAACCTGATTCTTTGTATGTCAGGAGTCTTTCAAAGGGTTAAAATGAGAGTTAAAATGTGGACAAAGCTTGAGGAATAGAATATCTTGTATTTCTAATGTATCATAGTTTTTAAACACTCATACCACACACACACACACACACACACACACACACACACACTATTTACCTCATATTCTGTTCACAATCACATAGGAACCAAATTGAATGGTCTTTATTATTTGTAAAATGAAGCAGTTTAGAAAGTTTAAATGCTTCGTCCAAGGACCTAGAACAACTCAAAAATAAACTAAAAGTCAGGCTTCTCAAATCATAGTTCATTCTTCTTTATTTTGTACTATGCTTCTCAACCATGCCTGCCACAGACATGTGCACTTAGGAAAGTTTCAAAGATTTCTGGTGGAAATATATTTGAATATGCCTGCATTTCAGGAAGGCAAGTGAAAAGACACTGAAGAAGGTGTGATGTGTGGGAGGTGTTGGAGAGTGAGAGCTCTGAGGGAAGGGAGATAAAAGGTGGTGCTGTCAGAAATTCTAATCCCTTTACACACCAACAGTGCTGTGAGCTGCGTGTTCTTTAATAGAGTGACCATTCAAGTCTCATGGGTCATGGTTCTTAAGTCCAAGGTAGTCAATTTTAGGTTTGGGAGAATTTTCCCAACTCCCAGAAATTGCTTCCTAAAGTCAAGAAGAAAATAATGCTCACTATTGAAAAGAGCATTCTCTTCACAGAAATTTGACTGTGTAGATAAAGAATAATGCTCAGGTATCACAAATAACTACTGTGAAGTAATAATGAGATATCGAAATAAAATGCTAAGCTACCATTCTAGATAAAAAAACACAGCATAGTTTAGAAAATAGATCTAGGAATGAATTTTTCATTACATAAAACAGCAATATGGATTTTTGACAGATGAATTCAATGATGACAATTTCACTATTTTTCAAATACATGAATAAGAAATTTAATTTATTCTATGAAAGAATGATCAATTTACATGAGATTATTCTATGAACATAAGAATTCTAAAGAAACCAGATATACTGAAATATTCTAGCAAATCAGTCTGTGGTATGACAAACTTTCCTGAATCATACATGTCACCACGCCCTCTGTCCAATATGGATCATTGTTGCTCTCTAGGTCTGCAGGAAAGCTGTTAACTTAGATATTCTTTTACCTTCAACCTAGAGATATGTTCATCTTTCTGGTGTTAAATCCTGGACCTTTCTTTTTTGTCCTCTCCTACTTTGGTATGGTAGTTTCCTGAGATATTTGCAATTGTTATAGATTTTTCATATCTGAAAATATTTTCATTCTACTTTATACGAATTATCACTATTGATTGCTATAGGAGAGGTGATGAATAGCTTTAAATGAGACCAAAATCATGTGGGTCTTTCTGACCTGATTCTTTTCCTTCTTCCATCTCTTTAGTACTTTCAGGGTGACCTCATATTTATTTTTTGCAAGTTCTGTTGACATATTCACATTTTTATCTATTTTTATTCCATACAGTTTTTGTTTATTCTCTTTTATTAACATTCTTTAATAACAGCATAACAACCTGTTCTTGATTCATGTAAAAACTTTCTCTTCCCTCTCTGAGGATAATGGTAATATAAATTTCTTGTAAACTCATTGTCTACATTTTCTTCAAATAGTGTATTATTCTTCTTACTTACTGTGTTGTCTGACTTTAATACTAGAGATTCTACTCAATCCTGATTGTCTTTGGGTGACTACTAATATTGAGGAAGGGCTTTGAGCAATTCATCTCAGAAGTGCCTCATGAAGTTTGCTGATTAGGGATGTTTTCAGAAATAATTGAAATGTTATGCCGGAAAAAGCACCACTGTGCATATCTTTAGTCTTTTCTGTTGGGCTTGTCTGATTTACTCAGACAACATAGTTATAAACATTTATCTGGTGCTTACTATTTGTCAGACAAATTTGTGTATACATGTAAGGTAATATTTAATACATTCAACTCTGTGAGAAAGGTATTATATTTGTAGTGTTATGGATGAAGGTACCAAGATAAAAAGAAATTGGGTAACTGCCCATGGTCTAACAGGTTGCTACTGTTACACAAACAGACAGCTGGACCCTGGTGTTACTACATTATATTGCCTCTTAGATTTCCAGTGGGAAGGTATAAACTCAGAGATACATGAGTGAGAAGGGCTGGGCTATGTATATTCTGTGTGTATATAGACATTAGCTTAATCTTTCTGTTTTTCCAAAAGTAAAGCCTTCCACACTGCCTGGTACCTCTTCTTATACTCATTTGGTTGAGACTATGTTTCACTCTTTCTAGAAAAATAACCTTAAGGTTTCTGCAGGATTCATAGAAGGAATGTTGTCTTATTTTGGGGCAAGGAAGATCTCAGGAACAATGGCTTTTTAAAGAGTCTTTGACTAGTCTTTTTGTTATTATACCGAAGTTATCTCACTTCCAGTGGTAGCTGGTGCCATGGATTCATAGGCTATGGGTGTGTTTGTGTGGGTGTGCAAATCATTGTGCTTCACATCCTTCACCATTGTCAACTTCAAATTTTTCTTAGATGTATTCCTTTGGTTCCGTTCCAAAAATTGCATTGTTATCCTCTTCTTTGCCATATTTGGGATTTGTGCGTTTTAAAAAATTCTGTTTCAGTTAAGTATTACGAGACAGCAGGGGCAACTTTCATTTTTAATTGGCTATGGCAACCAGAAATTAGATTTTTTTTTATTCACAGGCATCTATTCTAGATGAAGTATGTTCCCAAAGCAAGTATTCAAACTGATCTTGGTAAATTTAGTTGCAGGATATTACATCTGAGATTTAAAAGGGAGAATTATTATTTACTGAGTCTTCAACTACACACCAGACAAATTGATCACTTTTGCTTGTTAATTAATCCTCAATAAATATTATATGCCAGGCTTTGCACACAGATTCCAAATAGCAGTTGTTTCAACCAGGGTCAATGTTACCCTCAAGAGGTATTGTGGCCTCCCTGGTGGCCTAGCGGTTAAGTCTCAACACTATCACTGCTACAGACTGAGTTTGATCTCCTGCCAGGGAGCTAACCCAAATGGCACAGCAGACCCCTCCTGTCCTGCCCGCTGCTCCTCTTAGTAGTATATTTCCGTGGATGTGCATGTTCTGACCCCTGCTCTGTCTCTGGTGAATGCTCTTACTAGCCCGCACCTCTGGCCTACACCGCAGTTCTTCTACAAAATAAATAAATGTTAATAAAAAGAGGTATTTAGTAATGTCTAGATACATTTTGATTGTTATATCCAGGCTGGGGTGTGTGGGAGGGGTGTGGTGCTTGCCACTGGCATCCAGTAGGGAAGCTAGAGTTGCTGCTGAACATTCTACGCATAGACAGTTCTGCAACAAAGAACTATCTAGTCCCAAAAGTAAGTAGTAGAGACAATGTTGAGACACTGAAATTAGTTTTATGAAAATGATAATCAACTGAAATGATAAAGAACTGATTTCTTGTACCAGCATTGCTTCAGTTACGCTATTTGTGCTTCAATCCCTTTTGATTATATCAAAGAAAGACACCTCACTTTCATTGCTATTAGCTTGCTACTTTCTCTACAGAATATTTTGGCTCAAAAAAAAAAAGGGTAAGTTTCCCTTTTCACTGTGACAGGTCACAGTCATAGGTGCATCACAGTATAATCCAAGATCAGCCCATGTAAATCATGGAAGGCAGGGAGAAGCCAAAGAAAGAAACCAATTGCTCCAGATTGAGAGGTGGTAGATTTCATAAGCAAGGGAACTTATTTACAAGGTTTGTCTTGACTGACTGCAAGATAGTTAGATTTCTGCATCTGCCTATCTGCAATATCTGAAAAGTTTATTTAGGAATCTTAACAGGTTTCAGTCCCTTATAATGTCCACATAGTTTCAATACCACATTACATTCTCAGTACCATATCTTTGGAGCCATTTTTGGAGTTAGGAAGGACCAAAATATACATTCTGAGGACAGGAGAGGGAATAAGGACCCTCTGGTTGACTCTTTCCAGATCATGGGTCAACTGGCGGTCACATCCTTTTGATGGTCTTCCCCCAGAATAGTCATCTTCAGTCAGAATGGAGTAGAAGTCTGCTTTCTTGTAGATAAAGGTGTGCTGAAGGAAGGAAGATCAACAAGGAACAACAGAAAATAATTTGCCTCCAGTATTGAAAACACTGATCAGACATTGTGATGAAGTAGTGACTATGCCCAGAACACTTCTGCTCATAGGCACAAGAGGAAGCAGGTTTTTTCCCCCAAAAAAGCTAACTCATGTGAATGCCTGTGTTACCTTTGTGAATTAAGGAATTGGTTGCTCCTCATAAGAACATAAACTGGACCCCACAATGGAAGATTTCTCCAATTGTTATGCTTTTTGAAGAACATCTCCCAGGAAAAAGTTTATTTAGGAAAAAGCATACAGTTTTCTTGAGTCATAAATGATTTATTGTGTGAGGGATTTGTTATACCAGAGACAGAAGATACTGGAACAGAAATCATCTGCCATAAAATTGTACAACTACTTTCAAAGATAATGAAAAATTCATAGCTCAATTTTTTCTTCAACAAAGTTGGTATCATTTTCAACCAAGAAGTCATATGTTCTATGTTAGCTTCAGTTTTGATATAGAAAAAGAAAAGCTTTTTATTTTTCTGTGAAATAAGATTGTAGTTTCATTTCTACCTAAGTGTCTTTACTGCTCTATCCTTATCCAACTTCCCTACTGTTTCACCTGTGTCTTTAAGTAACTCTGAACATTTCCTATTATGATCTTTAGGCTGTGGGTCTTTATCAGAAGTGTGTGTGTGTGTGTGTGTGTGTGTGTGGTGTGAAAAATGGATATATTATTTCCAGAATTCTAAAAAGACCACAGAATAGTTTTGAAAATTCAGTTTTGTTCATGTTGTCCTATTTTTCTTGGATTTTATAGTATTGGATCATTAGATTGACCAATTTGCACAATACTACCAGCAATTTTGAAAATAGTATGGGCACTTTTTTTTAACTAGACCTCAATTAAAGTAAATACTTCTGTAATTATGTTATTCACATATCAGGCTATTTCTAACATATCTATAAAAGTGAACTTGAAATTACTTTCTACTATCTTGCCTAAATCTTTATCTTTCCCTCCTGAATACACCACTAAAATTGTGAATGCTTTTTGCCCATTAGAATATGATATAAAAAAAGTCGATTTTCTCCCCACAGAATAGATATTTAAAATAACACAATGAATACTTAGGCAAAGTCTATTATGTTCTCCAAGTTGAACTAGAGAGTTGCCAGACCCAGCAGGAAATAAGAAAGCAGATTGGTGAAAATTTGTATCTCAGTTCAGAAATACTTAACTACTTCATCATTCAGAATTTAGGTGATTCTTTGAAAAGGAAATTATTTTCCTGGGACCTTTTATGAATGAAATAATAGCCTTTTTTTAATTTTTTAAAAAATATTTATTTATTTATTTATTTATTATTTATTTATACAAGCACTGGGTACAGTCAGAAGCGCCAGAGGGTGAGAGAATTCACCAGAGCCAGAGCAGGGAGCAGAACAGGTAGACTGACGAGATACACTGCTGAGGGGAGCAGCGGGCGCTGCAGGAGAGGTCTGCACACCCTCTCTGGCGGCTGGGGATTGAAACGGCGCTGCAGAGGCTGAGGGAAGCTTCGCAGCCCAATGCTCAACCGTGGCGCCACCAGGGGAGGCCCACTAATAGCCTTTATTAAGACCATTTGACATGTCAGTAAATATGAACATTTTTTCAAATACTTTAGAAATTTTAATAAGAATTAGTTAAAAATTTGCATAAAATTAATGAAAATATGACTCCAAGAATTTTTTTTTCTGTTATTAGAATGATTTGAAGTTATCTTTGAATGGTAAGATGTCTGTCTTTGTCAGTTTTATTTTATATAACCTTGAGAATTTTTTATATTATTTCCTATCCTCGTTAAGGTGATTTGCATGCCAACCATCTTAAAACTTGTAGTGCCTACAAATTGACAATAGCTGTAGTGACATTGCATTTAGCTTGATTAATTTTATACAACTCATGTGTATTTCTTTGCCAAGATTTGGTTGTTAAGCTCAGTCTTTGCAGTTGTTTCATTTAAGGTGGATTCTAGAATAAGTAATTTGTAAACTCTGTGACAAGAACAAAAAAAATAAATAAAAATTATGTAAAAGGGACACAATATCTCACGCTGACTTTAATTGTTCTCTGAGAGAAGTTGTTGACTGAATACAAAAGAGAAAGAAAACAGATTTCTGGAGGTAGAGAGGTGAGCCAGCAGCAAAAGCTCTGGGATCCTACCCAGAGCCTCACAAGAGAGAACATGGAGGAAGCATGCTCCTTGATAGCAGTAATCCAAATGCTCGGGATCACAGACTTTGGAACCAGAGTGCCCAGGTTTGATTCTCTTACCTACAAATTAATGAATTGTGTGATTGCAGATCAGTTCTCAGCCTCTCTTAACTTTCCTCATCTGAAACTGGAGGATAATATTGTACTTCCTATGGATGTTCTTGTGAAGATTAACTGAGGTAATAAATGTAAGGTGAATAGAACCATGCTAGCTTGAAGGGTCTAAGTCTGAGAGTAAAACATGAAATGACCAATATTCTGGCTGATGCAGTAAATGTTGGAAAAGCCTGGAAATTTCAACTCACTGAGGGTTTTCTAATTATGGGTAAAGGACAGAAGAATGAAACAAGAGGTCAAGATCAGAGATATGGAGCTGAGTCCACTTGGTGACCGCCAGGGCTGAGGGCACTTGTCCCAAGGACAGCAATCACCTTCAGTAAGTCAACCCTTCATCTTCTTCAACCTCAAAGCTACATGAATCCAAAATTTTTTATCAATTTTTTTTTAATAAGAGAGGCTATAGTAATTTGATTTTTATTTTTTAAGTAAAAAATTTGAGGAGGTTTCTTTGTTATTTTCCCCAGACAGCACAGTAGTATTAAACTTTCAGGTGATAAAAAAACAGATGAAAATAATCATAATTCCCGATTTATTCTCAATAACCCTTCAACTTAGAAGCCCCACTTCTTTCCCGGATCTCTCTGATAGCTATTAACATAGTTTTGTATGGAGGATTAAATTATTTGCTCTATATAAAATGCCTACTATGGGCTCTTGCAGAGTGTCTAGAACATCAGTAGTACTAGATAATCTTTACCTTCAAAACATAGGTCAGAAAGTTTGTATGTAACCCAGTATAGAAGGTTGCAGATCCCTAAACTCAAAATTTCTCAGTTGTGATACAAGCTTGCTTTGTGAGCAGCATCCACCTGGACTACTTTACGTCCCTGGGAATTGGCGGTTGAGTGCACTATGCAGACATGACGCTCACACTGTTCACTGTGCTGCAATAAATCAAAAAAAAATCCTTTGTTTCTGTCCCAGGAGTCTCGCATCTTCTGCCAGCATTTATGAAACTGTGGCAATTTAACTTGTTAGCTCTCAATTGGTGTAAAATCTCATGCTATTCCCAGTTCTTGACAACAATTTAGTTCCCTTAAAACCCTTCTTTTTAGACTCTTGAGACATGGGGCTAAAAGAGCACAAAGTGAGTGAGGGCAGAGGTGGGCAAGGGAAAGAGAAGATGCCTACCTCACAGCACTTGTAAGTTTGAGTTTCAAAGCCTGGATTAGGTGAGGAAGAGCTTTAAAGTATATGAGATGGAGGCTTTGGCATTAAACTGACATTGCTTTTAGCAGCTTAGAAAGAAAATTTTATATTTGAAATAGTCTCAGGTAGCTATAGGACTGATCTGAGATATCCTAAGGGCAAGAAAGGGGTATTTAACATGTCGTGCTTGAAATATATGTCAGAAAACTAACAGAGTAGGTTCATGTTTGCTTTCTGTCAAGTCCACTTTGTTCTAGACACTAATACTTTTGAATACAAATATATGAAAATATTCTCATGGATCCCTAGAAACATCATGGATTCTAGACAGTGTACTAGTTGTATCCAATGAGTAGGTTGACCCTGACTTCTGACATTGACTATCAGCTAGAGCAGTTACAGAGCAAATCATATTCTATGGGGTGAAGAGATCAACTCTACTTTTTGTTGTGGGAGGGACAAGGTAACATTGCAGAAAAATTTGTGAAAGGGGGATATTACAGCCATCTTTAGAAATAATTTTTTTTCAAAATGAACATACTTCTAAGAAACATGAGCCCATTTGCTCTCCAATGATAATAAGATTTGTAACTCCAGTAGTCACTGAGTTGGCTTATAGTAATATTTTAATATTTCCTAGTATTAGTGTTTTCAGGAAAATGTAAAACAGCCATACTGTTTTCAGAATTCTGAAATAAATATATATAGTCTAAGTTCAGGAAATTGTTATTGAAGCAATCGTAACTTTATAGAAATTTTCAAAATATTTAAATGGGTTCATGAAGAAATAGTCACATCTATGGGCAGGTGAAAAACAATACTAAGGAAATTGATGTTATGCTATATTGTTTCAATTTCAATGCAAGCTAGAACCTAATGGAGTAAAATATGTATCCATACCATGACATCAAATGAATAAAAGAGTTTGAGGGAGTTTCCATGTTGGTTTAATGGACCTAGTTGTTTTCTATGTCAAAGATTGATATGCCTTGTGCAGGAGATGCATGTTCTGAGAAAACTGAGCCATATGCACAGATTCTCATACACACAACTTATTTTGCCAATTTGAGCTTCAGAAATATTTGCTAAAAATAAAAATACCAGATAGGGGTGACAAAATGGAAATTTACTATTTTTCTGTTTTTCCATAAAAATATAAGGCCATATTTATCCTTGGCTAATATATTGTACTAGACTGTGATCTTGTAAGTCCACTTTCTCAGGGCTATTTCAAAATACCAATTATAGCAGTACAGGACTAGCTTAGAAGGCTAGAATGAACAGATTGTCTGGTCTGTGAAAGAGTGATTTTACATGTATAAGACAAAAACTATTTGAGTCAAAAGAGAGCACAAAACAATATCTTACAGAACCATTTCAAAAACTGCACATAATAAGAATGGACTAGACTATCATAAACTTTTTTAAAAGATTTATTTATTTATGCATACAAGAGCTGGGACATAGGCCAGAGGTTTGGAGGTGAGAGGATTCACCAGAGACAGAGCGGGGAGCAGAACAGGCAGATTGACCAAAGTACACTGATGAGGAGAACAGTGGGCAAGTCAGGAGAGGTCTGCTGCGCCATGTGGGTTGCTTCCTGGCCAGCCGGGTATCGAACTCATGCTACAGAGGCTGTGGACTGTGTCACAGTCTGCGTCTTAACCCCTTGTGCCACCAGGGAGGCCTTATCATAAAAATTTTAAATCATTTTGAAACATAACCTAATGCATAAAGTAGTAACTTAGATACCATTTTTGACATTCCAAATGTGGAAGAAATCCAGCATCCATTCTTTTTTTTTTAATATTTATTTATTTATTTATTTATACAAGCACTGGGTATAGTCAGAAAGGCAGGAGGGTGAGAGAATTCACCGAGCCAGAGCAGGGAGCAGAGCAGGCAGAAGGACCGAAGACACTGCTGAGGGGAGCAGCAGGCGGTAGGAGAGGTCTGAGTGCCGTGTGGGACCCTCCTCCGGTGGCCTGGGAGCAGCCGGGGATCGAACCGGCTCTGCAGAGGTTGCAGGCAGCTTCGCAACCCAGCGCTCAACCGCTGCGCCACCGGGGAGACCCAGCATCCATTCTTTTGGAAATATCCTCACTCTTGTGCAAATTGATCTCTCTGCCAATCCCTCTCACCCTCACTATAGGGTAGAAATTCAAGTTACCATTTTTTAATTGAGATAACATTGAATTATAAAACTATGTAAGAGCCAGATGTTCATCATTAAGAAATTTTGTGTATTTTCCTGCCATGTGTTCACTTCCAAATGTCCAAATTTGTCTTCCACCATACCACTGTCCCCTTTTCCTGGTATACCCATCCCCTTTCTCTCTTCCCTTCTGGTAATCACTAAGTGCTTTGATAGTTCAAAATTTATTTTCATTTTATTTAGTTTATCTGTTTGTTTTCTCTTTATACCATATATGAGTGAAATCATAGGGTATTTGTCTTTTTCTCTCTGGTTTACTATACTAAGAATAATTCCCTCTAGATCCATTTATGTTGTCTGTCCCAAATGGTAGGATTTGATCTTAGTTTTAGCCAAATAGTATTCCATTGTATATATATACCACATCTTCTTTATTTGTCACTTGATGAACACTTAGGTTATTTCCAGTTCTTGGCAATTATAAGTGCTTCAGCAACAAACATGGGTATGCATATATCTCTTTTAATTAGTAAAGATGTACTTTTGGGGTAAATACCCAGTACCCACTAGAGAGATAACTATCATTTGGAATTCCTTTCCAAATGATAATTTTTAAGAATCTCCAGACTGCTTTCCATAATGGCTAAACCAATTTATATCCCCATCAATAGTGTAGCAGGGTTCTGTTGTCACCACATCCTCTCCAACACTTGTTTCTTGTCTTTTGGATAATAGCCATCCTCAGATGTGTGAAGTGATATATCACTGTTGTTTTGATTTACATTTCCCTAAAAATAATAGATAATGAATGTCTTTCATGTGCCTATTGGTCATCTGTAGGTCTTCTTTGGATAAATGTCTATTTAGATCCTCTGCCTCTTTTTAAATTGGGTGATTGATTGTTGTTGTTTGGGGTGGTGCTGAGTTTTATGAGTTCTCTGTAGATCTTGGATATTAACTTCTTGTTGGATGTATGATGTGCATATCCTCTCCTATTCAGTAGGATGTCTTTTCATTTTATTTTATATGTTTAAAATATTTTTTTTTTATTTTTTTTTTTATTTTTTTTTTTTTTTTTTTATAGAGGCATGTTTTATTTTTATTTGTTTGTTTGTTTTGTTTTTGTTTATACATGCACTGGGTACAGTCAGAAGCGCAGGAGGGTGAGAGAATTCACCAGAGCCAGAGCAGGGAGCAGAGCAGGCAGAAGGACCGAAGTACACTGCTGAGGGGAGCAGCGGGCGGCAGGAGAGGTCTGCGCGCCATGTGGGACCCTCCTCCGGTGGCTGGGGAGCAGCCGGGGATCGAACCGGCGCCGCAGAGGCCGCGGGCAGCTTCGCAACCCAGCGCTCAACCGCTGCGCCACTGGGGAGGCCCTGTTTAAAATATTTTTTGAAGATTTATTTGTGCATACAAGAGCTGGGGTACAGGCCAGAGATGTGTGTGTGGAGGGTGGGGTGAGAAGATTCACCAGAGACAGAATAAGGAACAGAACAGGCAGATCTACTGAAGTACACTGCTGAGGGGAGCAGTGGGCGAGTCAGGAGAGGTCTGCTGTGCCATGTGGGTTGCTCCCTGGCTGGCCAGGCCCGCACTGGAGAGGCTGTGGACAGTTTCACAGGTTGTGTCTTAACCCCTTATGCAACCAGGGAGGCCTGTCTTTTCATTTTAATGCATCTTTCTTTGACTTCACAGAAGTTTCTTAGTCTGATGTAGTGTCATTTGTTTATGTTTACTTTTTTACCCTTGGTGGAGCTGAGTCCCCAAAGACATCTCTATGGCTCATATCAAGGAGCCTATTGCCTATTGCCTATTTTCTTGTATGTATTTTATGTTTTCATGTTAAATTTTACTCCATTTTGAACTAATTTTTGTGCATGGTATGAAATAATAGTTTAATTTAATTATTTTGCATGTGGATGTATAATTTTCCTACCACCATTTATCCCACCTTTCAAGCATCAAAACTGGAAGGAACTCACATGAAAACTCCAGAGAAAATCTGAGCAATAGTTACATTTAGTTTGTCTAGGAGATACAAAATAATGCTCATTGTGATTAAATCCTTATAATTACAGATATATCCATAAACATGGAGGTTCAAATTTTGGAATATTTTAAAGATATAAAGTACCTCTTTCTTGAAGTCATTACCATAAACATGTCATATGAACTTTTATATCAGAAACTTATCCATAAAAAAGCAACATTTCATTTTACTAGATTTATGTTAGAAGTTAGTTTCTCTCAGCTGAATAGGAAAATTGAATTTCACTACTATAAAAGTAGCATAGATATCCTCAGTGTTCATTAATTGCAGATTTGTGCCTGATTCTAACCTTTGCCAGATTCTAGGTTATGGGAAATGAACATCCTCACTTATCTTCAAGGTTTCCAGAATATAAATATACTCTCATGTCTAATGTGCTACTTTGAAGGTGGCCAGAGGCCTACATGTGTTCTGTCAATAAATCAAAAGCTTCAGTGTCCTAGGTTGTCAGTCCTCTCCCTTTACTAGCTACTACATTCCTCCTACACAATAAATCAATAGGCCAATCCTGCACAAAGTGGTAGATCTGCTGGTGCTAGACTTTGTGTTCCCTGCATGCTCTCTAGACCCAAATAATAGAGCTCCCACTTGGATGCGTGTGGTTAAGAATATATACCCTGTGAGTATATATGATACATCAGAGTGTATAAAATGAAGTTGTGTGTATAAGTTGAGTGTGATGGCAATAAAAAGAAATTTTCCTAGTGTGAAATGGTCAAGTACATTTTAGTCCATAAAGAAGCGAATTAGAAGAATTAGCAAGAGCTAGGTAGAAATTAGATGGATTTTGGTGGATTTTGTAAGGACAGTTTTCATTGAGTTTGAAAATATCTCTCAATGTACCCTGTACTTTGACATGAATCAAAAGTGGCAAATAAAGGAAAATAAACACAATAGTATCCAAAAGTTTGATAGTAAAGGGATAAGAGGAAAGATTCAAAATTGATACAAGTAAGATAAACATGGTGGCGGGGGAGGGGATTTGCTTGCTAGGTTGGAAAAAAACTGTAGACTGAGGGGGGAAAAAAGGGTAAAGAAAATAATTGAAACTAGAAATGAGAATATTTTATCATTTCCTAGAGGAATTGTGAACATTTGGGTCAACAAACCACTGGGTTCTTTGTTTGTGAGAAAGTTTTTTATTTTTTTAAATTTTGTAATCTATATTCTTTTACCTTGTCTCCAGTGAATACACCACAATTATAATAAAGAAAAGTTATTATGTTTAGCTTGTGTTGAACTTGGAATCAAGTAGATAATTACACATATATGGATCTCAGTGCACTGCTTGTCATATATTGACATAATTCTTCCATCTTCCACTGACATAAAAGGGAGCAATATTGGGATGGATACTGATTTAGATACTTTTAGAAACAAGCACAAGTAAACTTAAAACATTTCTGTAGCTCTGGCCTTTCTATCTCCCAGAATGTTGCTAAACTTAAAAGCAATGCTAGTTAGGGCCTACCCGGTGGCACAGCGGTTGAGCGCTGGGTTGCGAAGCTGCCTGCAGCCTCTGCAGCACCAGTTCGATCCCTGGCTGCTCCCTGGCCACCCCCCACCCGCGGCCACCGGAGGAGGGTCCCACATGGCGCGCAAACCTCTCCTGCCGCCCGCTGCTCCCCTCAGCAGTGTACTTCGGTCCTTCTGCCTGCTCTGCTCCCCGCTCTGGCTCTGGTGAATTCTCTCACCCTCCCGCCCTTCTGACTGTACCCAGTGCTTGTATAAATAAATAAATAAAATAAATCTTTAAAAAAAAAAAAAAAAAGCAATGCTAGTTAGTACACTCTCTGAGCTCATCTCTATAGATGAGGAAGGGAATCATCTGTGTCTGTAGGGTGAATATTAAAGTAATGCTTATGATTTAAGTCTTGTGAGAGTACATCTCAATTCGTGAACCGAGGGGTTGGGAGACCTGTTTACATTGATTAAACCCTGATTGGAGCTGTCCAAACCTCAGTTTAAAGAGCCAAGATTCTACCATTTGAGAAAAATACCAAAAGCAGAGACTAACTTGTTTGTTATTTTTAACTTGTGACTAAAAATAACAAAAATTATACTAAAGTGGTTCTTGTTTAGTGCTAATAACTTCCCTGAGAGTAAGAAAGATGCCACTGTAAGACAGTGACTGTAAGAGAGGAAACAAGTAATTTCCAGATATACTAACTCTTGGTTTATTAAATTATAAAAGCAAACTTACACAAAAGTTTCCAGGCCATTAACAAAAATGTTATCACACATGTAGTGAAAAATCCAGCCCTACCACTTCAAAATGTTAAATAACCTTCCATTATCCTTTATACTTCGGACTCCAATTACCTTTTTCATAGCTGCATGGGATAAGGTAAGTGTCCATTTACTTGAGAGATATGGAACTTTACACTACCCACATAATGCTATCCCTTTAGTGTGCTATAGAATTGCTAGTTCAAAATAGCTTTTTCTGTTAGAAAAAGAGAAGATAGATGTCCTTTCATTTTTCCACCTTGCTGGTAATTTATTAAATAGACTAGACACAAAGATCCAAGCTTTGTCTTAGCCATTTAGTGTATCACAGCTATAGAGTAGCAGGCCTTTGCTGGAGTGAGAGCCATCATTATGACAAAAATCTGAACATGATCCTATTGCTCCTCTGTCACTTTTTGGATTACTCCCACGCTACTCACTTATCTTAGGTCTTCTATATTGCACAATAAAGGAGCTCCCATATTCTTAAGTTGAACTAAATTAACTTTACAAGAAATTTTAGACTTTCAGCACAATCCATTCATGTGTGAGGAAATGACCATAAAGATCTCAGTTGTAGCCTCTGTCCCGTAACTATTCAAAACCAATTAGGAAATACAGCAGCACCAACAGTCTCTACTTTAAAGGATCTCTTGGGAGATACAGAACTTTAAAATAGAACACATCTGTAATAGAAATGTTTATGCAGCTTTTCTAATTGTAAATATAAATAAAATATACTTGCCTAGGTATAGATAGAAAATAATAATATTTTTCCCTTCATCTCTGCTGCTCTGGGTGGAATAGAAATAGCTCCCTTTTAAATATTACAATTAAGCTCTTTCACAGGTGGAAGTTCAGCCTTTTGGGAAGTACATGTTAATGGAATGAAAATACTTGCAGAAATATCAAGAAGAGATTGTGAGAGATAAAGTGAAAATTGTGTAAGGACACATCTGATATTTACAGCAGCCTCAAATCTTTTGAATATTCCTGTCTCATTCTGGCATTTCTCCATATTATGAATCTAGCCTTCCTAAATAGAATCACTAAATGATCATTCCCAGGCTCCCTTGACATTATGTGTAGACATTTGATCAGCTTCCATGAAACAGACTCATTTGCTGGAGGCATGACTGTGACTGAGGAGTTCTGGCAAGCATGGCCTCATGGAGTTGTTGGACTTGCTACATCAGCTATAGAAAAGTGCCAACTTCTGGTTCCTGTCTTCATAGACTTCATTACCTGGCAGAAATAGCAAGGGATTTCCACTAAAACAGTTTTGTGGTATGATAGGCATTTCTTCTGCTTCAAGCTATATAGTATTCAGGTTTGGTATCTGGTCCTCCTAGATAGTTTATAAGATAGTACGTACCTCTATTAAATGTTTCCTATTTTATGTACAATGAATTCCCTTGTCTGAAACAAAACCCTGACTGATAAATTGTTTGGTTTAAAAAACTCTAATATGTATCAAGGATTTCTGAGTAATAGCCTGGACTAACCTTGAGAAATATTTGGTTGATGTGAATATCTCCACCTACTGAGGTTTTTATACTGTGTCAGGACCTATAGGTTTAATGAACAGTTTTACCGTTGTCAGTCTTATTTTTAATGCCCACTTGATACTCCAATTGTGACAAGGTATTTTCTCTCATAAAATAGTGTATTAACATAAATATATAGAAATATGTACTTTTATGTAGGCAAAACCACAGAGTAGTATTAGCTATGGATGAATTGTTTATTATATTTCATGTTCAAGGATTACCATATCTGTTTCTGTAATGTAATTACCATACCTCTAAATTCATGATATCCTGAGTCTATGATAAGTTCTTTACATTTAATTTCTACCATCATGCTACCACCAAAAGAAATCAAATGTCACAAATGTGGCAAAGTAATTTTGAGAAAGTACAAAGATGGAGCTATCACACTCCCTGATTCCAAACTATACTACAAAGTTATAGTGATTAAAATAATGTGTTATTGACTTGTAAACAGACACATAGATCACAGGAACAGAATAAAGAACCAAGAAATAAACCCATGCACTTATGGCCAATTAGTTTATGACAAAGGAGTCAAGAATATCCAATGGGGAAAGTATAATCTCCTCTGTAAATGGCAGTGGAAAAACTGAACCACTTTATTATACCATACACAAAAATTAAGTCAAAGTAGGTTATAAAATTGAGTGTAAAAGGGCCTCCCTGGTGGCTCAAGGGGCTAAGATGCAACCTATGAATCTATACGCAGCCACTGCAGCACGAGTTCGATCCCAACCATGGTGCAGCAGACCTCTCCTGACTCACCCACTGCTCCCCTTAGCAGTGTATTTCAGTCGATTCACCTGTTCTGTTTCCCACTCTGTCTCTGGTGAATTCTCTCACTCCCCCACACCTCTGGCCTGTACCCCAGTTCTTGTACATATAATAAATAAATCTTTAAAAAAAATTGAGTGTAAGAATTAAAACCAAAAAACTTCCTATCAAGGTGAAATGTAGGAGACAGAACATAAAACTGATGTTTCCACACAGGTCTTATGGTCTTATTATATCCTCATGGATGATACCAGTAAGAGCTTGCCGTATTTACTCTGCTTCTGGTTGCTGCACATCTTCTTGGTTTTATGGCTGTAGTGCCAGTCCATGTTTCCACTTTCTATCTGCCCCAGCCTGTAATTTTATGTCTTCTATATAGATCCATACTGAAGAAAGTGAGTCATCGTCATCAGAAAGGTACACTCTCTACCATTTACTGAGTGGTTTTCATATGCCATGTGCTGAGGTCATATTACCTAATTTAATACCCACAAGGATCATTTTCTCATTTTATCAATATGAAAGCTGAAGCCTACAAAAGTGTACGTGCACCTTAACACCATGTGGCTTGAGTGTAAAAAACGTGAACTCAGTCACATCCATAGGAATTCAAACTCTGCCTGGTAACCTCTACTTTCTTCCCAGCAAAGAAGCCTCTGCTTTCTTACCCCTGATATAATTTCCATATGCTATTATTGTATCTTTCATACTGGCAAATATGATTCACTCTCTTGCTTGAAAAACAACTCCATTTTGAGAACTAATGCTTGTAATTATTATTGACTTTAATTCCAACAACAACTACATTGAGTTCAGAGTAATTTTCTATTTCTTACCCTTTGTGTTATGTTATTTGTTGCTACAAAAACTATCACTTACAAATGAGGGGGTAAAGACATAGAAGTAATAAATAATTTGCCCATTTTCACAGTTGTTGAGGAGTAAACTGTTAGTATACCTTGTTTTAATTCATTTGTTCTTTGCCTTAATATGTACTGTTTTTTGATCAGATTTCTTCCTGTCAGTGAAATGTCAGTGTTATTAAATGACATATGATTACTCTGGTAACTTTGATTTGCCACCTTCCAATACATCCTTCATTCATTACCTCCTTAATTTGCTAAGCAATCACATATTTGCACTTACAATGTGGCAACATAATTCATGCCAACTTCTCTCCTAAGGGCTTGCGTGACCTTAGTGCCTAATACAGCCTCCATCTGTTCCATTTCACCCACAATTCTCTAGTCCAAAATCTCCTTCCTCAGTTATAGTATCAGTGACCTCAGGTCCCCCTGCACAGTCCATTTTCCACAATCAGTGACTTTCAGTTACCCGCAGTCAGAATTTTAAATACATTTTCATTACATGTTCATTACCGTTCATTCCACTACACTCTGCCACAACATCACCACCTGCCTGCTAGTCAGAGTCCCTCTTCTTATCTCTGAAATGTGAATGTCTTGGGGACAGGGAAAAACATACCTCTCCATTCTAGCCAGCCCTCTGGGGCCCAGTTCCCAGTCATTAAAAACCTCAGCTTCATCTATTGAATCTATTAGGCATAAGGCACTGTGGGAGTCTTTAGAGAACATCTCACATTGACTCATTTGCTCCCCAGGCAGCCAAAGAACCAGGGCAAAGTTATATATTGTCATGGCATTTATTGAACCTGATTCTGTCCTCACTTTGCAGGAGAGTGTCATTTATGGTTAAGAATACCCCAAAGTTGCCATTTATCTTACCCTTTCTCTAAGAACACTCATCACTTCTGTTCAAGTTTTGTGGAATTGTTATATTCTTTAAAATTATCCTCCGCCCCCCCCCCTTATCCTTGTGTCCACTATCTGTCTATTATTCACATGTGGAAATTGTACCTAGCACTATCAGTGCATCTAAAGAACACAGTTGATACCAAATGCTTCATCCTTCAGCTAGCTGTACAAGCCTGAAAGTCTGATTTATTGTCTTCTTATTTCTCTAGTCTCCAAACATATGGCTTCATATTTTAATAGCATAGACTGTACCCGCTCAGGTTAAATCTTGTGTAGGTGCAATTTTTTTCTTTTGTCTTTAAAGAACAGCTATATAAAAACCTGCATCCCTAGCTATTCCCTAGGACAGTAAACAGAGCATATATTCCCTCCTTAAGTTAAAGGGTTCATTTTACCTTTATAAATTGTAGACTTTGTAATTTTCAACTGACAAAATTTCACTGTCTTTTTTAGCGGTGGCATTGAATAACTTTGGGACTACTAGATGTTTGAAAGTCTTATAAGAGATAACTTTTTTACGTCGCTACCAACTGCTAATTTCTATGAAAAGTATCAAACAAATTTGCCTACTTTTCTCTTGACTCATTGACTTCCAATTGAGAATGTGACACTTATTGAGTATAGACCAATGTAGTCCCCTGGGCAGAGGAGCCCATGGGGTAAAATTGTCTGGATTTCCATTTTTGTAGTGAAATCGTATTCTCTTTGCTGCGAGCAGTGGGCAAATAAAACAGCTTCTTTGATTGTGCTTTAGTTTACTCATGTAAAATAAAAGTGGGAGGATGGATTCTATTATTTTCTTTATGTTATTGAGAAGATCAAATAAACTAAGTTGCCAAATGCAATTGCTATCATAAGAAAGAGTCCCATATATATGATAGCTCTTAGTAAGAGCAAAGTTTCACTTTCTCTTAAAACCTCTCTCTGGGGGTAGATTGTGCCTCCTGAGGGGATGCTGAGAACAATCCAGTCTGTACTAGAAAGTGTGTGCCTTATGGACAAGGTCAGTTAGTGCCTGTGTTGATCTACACTTGAACTTTAAGGCCTCGATCAGATCAGGATTTTTAGCTGCAATGGGATCTGCCACTGGGTACCCACTTCTAGTCTGCATCAGAGAAATAGAACAACAGCCTCTCCAGTAGGTTCCCATACTATCAAACCATTCTCACAAAGAGCAGAATAGCAGGAAAATAAACATTTTAGACAACCTAGGAGTGAGCATGCCAAACCTCTTGACTAATCCCAGATACACACACACACATTTCTATATCTTGAAAAGCTTATAAGTGGACTTCATGAACTTGCTTTCACTGAAAGGCTTTTGGAAAATGCTGCATATCAGGTAATTTTGAAAACAGCTGGTGCTGGAATTCTACAGCATTTTTTCAGGGAACAGTCCTTTAGACTGCTTAAGTTTGTTTAAATCAGCATTTTTCTAACATATTTGACGATTGTTCCTTTTTGGTTTTCCTCCCATGTGGTACTACCACTGCTCCTCCTCTAAAAAAAATGCTCTCATGTCCATAAACCTTTCTTTGAGAGACATGAGTCATCTCTAGAGTATTTTCCCACCATGATTTATAACTCCAAATCAGTGTCTGCTCTATGTGATTTGTAATGTGGATTCAAACTGATCCTGGGCATAAGGATGTGCCTAGGCAGGCACAGGTTATCATGCTCTGGAGCCCATTTCTACCTATCTGAAAACTTCTTGCTAGGAACAAGTCAAGCTTTCTGCCTGGAGGATTTTGGATTTTTGTTTGTTTGTTTGTTTGTAAGCTATGGGAATAGACCAACAACTACAAAGCAGACCAGAGTTAATCCCCTTGAAATCAAATCATGACAAATGGCATGTTATTTGGTGGATAAATTATCCAGTGTTGTCACCCTTAGATGGGATGACTCTGAGGCATGTTCTGCACTGACCCCCCCCTAATTCTCCATTTGTCCTTATAGTAGCTTTGTGGATGAAGAATGATGTCATCTGTTGTTCTGTTTCACTATGCTCTGCCCTAATGTTATCTCCTGGGATCACCTCTAAATGAACCATTATACTAGATTTCTCATCATCATGTTGCTACAGGGAAATGCAAACTAAGAGAGCTACTTTCCATGCTGAATAATGTTCCCAGATTTTAGCATTGTTTTGACAAAGGTACACAAAATAAGTCTTCAATAGCCTGAAATTTTGAACCGTTCAAAAATCAGGTTCTGCTAGCAACTAATACCATCAGCTTTATACCAAATAGAAGTAAGTAAAGAGAAAAGGTCCTTGGTAGATTTTTAAACATCCCATTATATTGATGGGCCTCAAGAGAGCATGCAGCAAGACCCATGGGACTGTAGTGCCATTTACTTACACTTCTCCTTCTCCTAAGTGTATACAGATATCGAAGGGAGTGTTGCCAGGATAAACTACAAGGACAACCTTATTTATATAGGATATTCTGATCAGAGTAGAAGTGAAAAAGGGTAGAAGGCAGTAAACTAAAGATAAGAATGACAATACCATTTTTTTTCAAACATAAATAATCTCACTGAAGAACATTTTAAAATCAATCATATCCCATTGCTGCTAAAAAATTTTTGAAATTGAGGACTTAGACACAAGTAATTGTTGTGAGTAATTATACATCAGTAATTATAAGAGAGGAAGATAGGAGTGGCAAAATAGTTTCCCAGGTCATTAAGACTGCTTGACATGAAGGAAGCATTATTATACAAACACGGTATCATAAAGTTGGAAGGGTCTACCAAACCTTCTTCATGAGGAGCTAACTTTTCTAAAGTCCTTTCAGAGAACATCTGTAGAGATGAGAAGCTCAGTATGTCTCTATGCACCCAGTTTCATTACTGAGTGACTTTTTTTTATACAGAGCAAAAATCTGTCCCTCTCTCTACCCACTGATAGTTATTTCACCTATTTAGCTAGTTCATCTCTCTGTAGTTAGAGATGCAATTCATCCTCTTTTTCTACTCAACAATCTTACTTTATATAGGATAAAATATTTTTCTTTATCTTTTATTATATATATTTTACATATATAATATATGTAATATAATTATATATATTTTTTATAGAGAGAGTCTTCCTTTTTGTACAATGTATGCTTTGTCCTCTCAGGTGTGGTCCCCGTCAAATTCCCACCACCACTTTTTTTCATTCTAATAACCTGTTCCAAATTATTACTCTAGATCTAGGAAGTACACTTCTATTTTTATACTGAAAATTTTACTCTCTGCTTTCCCTGGGATGAGAGTAATATATAATGTATGTTGTCTATTGTAACCTGAGATTGCTGACAGTATCATTTTAAACATCATAGGGACTTGCACTTATTTTAAAGAATTCTGAGCAAAGACAAAGATATCCTGCAGCTTCTCTTGGTCATAGAATTCTGAGCTTAACTGTTCTACAGCGATTTAATTTGTCTCTAATTACCTAATCAATGCTTTGAAATTTAAGATTCCAAATAAGAATTAGGAATTATTGCAAAAATGCTTCATGTAAATTGACTCTGTAGAGTACTAACTAAACATTTTAAACAGATAAGCTGACCCTCAACAAACAAGTTCTATATTTAATTATAAACTTGATCCTGTAAACTCCATCATATTTGGAAATTTTGGAACCTAATCTTTGCTTGATAGTGCAGGGCCTCCATGAAATATTATAGCCTGGATAATTGCCAGCAAGGTAATAAGTAGTCTGTCAAAACTGATGGGAAATTTATAGGATGAATCAATGTTTCTGACTGTAAATCTGAGTCATTGTTATGTGATGGGAAAAGCACAGAATTTAAAGATAAGGTACTTGACTTTGAGTTATGATATCACCCTTCAAAACATATGTGATCTTGGATAAAATATATGAGTCTTAGTTTCCAAATCTTTAAAATGAAAAACAAATAAAAATATTAATACTATTTCAAAGTGATTTTTAATACTTAAATAGAATACTACAATAAAATCTGTTATGAAGGTTTTTTTTTTCTACATAAAAGCCTTCTGTATCACATATCTCCTTAGAACTTGTCTTTTCTTAAAGAAGGAGCAAGAAAATTGATTTGAACCTAGACAAGAACTCCTTGTATATCTGAAAATCATTAGTTATCTATTTTTTCACTCTCAATCAGTGATTTTCTTTTATTATTTTTTCTTGGCATAAGTCATTTACCAATCTCTATATTCACATTGTATCCTGATATGTTGTGGTTGGACATGGATGTGAAGATATGTTAGGGCTTTGGGACTGACTTTTCCCCTAGTACTGGTCTGGGAAGCAAAATTCCAGTGAGTGAAAGAAAGATGGGTTTCTGTTGGTTTCATACCTGCTGTGAGCCCTTTCAGGAGAAATAAAAGGGAAAAAAAATAACTTTGTACTGTTTGATGAATGTTTAAGGTTACTAATGTGTAAAATATTATTGACTTCTCCATACACTCATTTTATTTGGCAATAAAACACCAAAGATATTACTCACTCTATCATATACAAGTAACTCTTCTTACATTGAACCAAATAAGTTAAACATATGCTTAAGAAGGTAGGAGATTATAGTCACCAAAGATTGTTTTGAAGCTATATATTTTTTGATATTTTAAGGTGGGCATAGAAAAGGCTAGGATTCTTTATTGGTAGGTTTGGAATTTGTATTGGTCATCTGTTTGTTTGTTTTTTAAGTCCTCTACATGACCCTGATGTATATAAACGTATAAGAATCATTGCTTTTGGTTAGCTGCCACCATTTGTGTTGTTTTACTGTATTTTTAAAATGATTTATGTTATTTATTTATGCATACAAGAGCTGAGTTATAGGCCAGATGTGTGTGTGTTTGTGTTGGGGGGGGGGCGTGTTGTGAGAGACAGAATGGGGAGAAGAACAGGCATATCTACTGGAATACACTGCTGAGGGGAGCATCAAGGAGAGGTTTGCTACACCATATGGGTCACTTCCTGGCCAGGGATTGAACTCATGCTCCAGTGGCTGCAGATAACTTCAGAGTGCTGGGACTTAACCCCTTGAACCACCAGGGAGACCCTGTCTTGTTTCACTTCATAGTCAAGTCTACGTCCTCTGATTCAGATATGCAGCAAACTACATTACTTTTCAATACTATTGAGAGGGCAACTTTTTGTAGAGTTGAAATGGATCATGTTTCTTTTCCCCTTTTTAACTCAATTAAATGAGTGTAGATGATTGAAAAGGGACACATATTATAAAACTGGCATGGAAAAAAGAGAAGAGAGCTATCAATGAAAGAGATTTCAACACATTTTTGATAGTAAATGTCAAGAGGAAAAAGGCAACTGCTAAAGGAAGTGGAGGAAAATGGAGCCTAAATAAATCCAGAGGAATATTAACTCGATGAGGTAGACTCACAGACTGCTATACTACAGAGACCATTAACACCATAGGTAAAAGGTATTGTGGAAAGCTATTGTAAGATTTAATATTGAGGTTGCATTGGTTACTAATTCAATCACAGTTAAACTCTGAGACCTGTACTAATAATTTCTCACAACTTCATTTTCCCAAGGCAAAAAGCAAGCAAGCAAAGACCTCTAAAAATTTTTTAATCAATCCAAGGGGTTAAATATATCTTCAAATATCTGACATTGTAATGTACTATGGCATCATAAGTAACTTCTTGCTACTAATATATACATTTCAAAGCAAAATTCATCAATGTACAAGTCCTGTAAATGTATGCAGGTCTTCAGTCAGCTTCTTTTTTTATACCTCCTTCCTAAATGTGAACAGATAAGCAAGTATCCCCTGATTAATTTATGAAAGCCTATACCTTTTAAATATTAAAAAGATTTATGATCAAGCAATAGAGGTGTTAACCCCATAAAATGAAAATACTTCAAGGAATATAAAGAAACTAAGCATTAAAATATTCAATGATTCAAGGGAACATTTTATCCATATATTCATATCATGCTGACATGTGAAATAAGAAGAAAACAGGAAGAGTCTCTGAGAAAGTAAAGATAATCACCAGAATAATAATTTCTTATAGAACAGAAAATTAAGTCAAGATAATTGTCTAAACAGTATAGGTAAGGGGGGATTTAAATAAAGGCACAAAGATGCATTCTAAGCATTACAACTTGTAGTAGGAATTTCAGAGAAGCAATAGAGAAAAATGGAAAGGAAAATTTTATCACAAAAATAATAAAACAGAGCATATTCTCCAGATTAAAAGGTTACAGCAAATATACTTACATGTGTGATTATTAACTTTCAGGACATTTAACAACAAAAGTCTCTTAACATAAGAGGTAGAAAGGGGGCCTCCCTGGTGGCGCAAGGGGTTAAGCACCACACTATGAAACAATCCTGCAGCCTCTGCAGCATGAATTCAATCCCCAGCTGGCTAGGGCGCAACCAACATGGTGAGCAGACCTCTCCTGTCTCACCCACTGCTCCCCTCAGCAGTGTATTTCAGTCAGTCTGCCTGTTCTGTTTCCTGCTGTCTCTGGTGAGTCCTCTCATCCCCTGCATCTCTGGCCTGTACCCTAGCTCTTCTTGTATGCATAAATAAATAAATCTTTAAAGAAAAAGAGGTAGAAAGGGAAAAAATATGGAATGTCATTTCTTAGAGCGAGAGAATAAAAATGGAGGCTGCAATACTACATGTTAGAAAATAATGGAACCATATCTTCAAACTACTAATAAAAATATTCTCAACTTGTAACTTTATCCCCAGTCAAATCATTGCTTATTTGTGATGCTATGAGATTCAGGAGTCAGGGAATTCAGTGAAATATATTGGGGGCGGAAGCCCAAGAAGACAATTGTGCAGCAGTTCTGGAGAAAAACCAGAAAAAGATACAACAAAATATTTGATACATTAGAGTATTTGAGGGTAAGAATTGAAGATATAAGAAAAAATAAAAGTATAAAAAAATCTAAGAAAAACAAAAACTTGCACAAAAAATGCCATGACACAACTTACCTCCAAAGTGAACCGCAATTATATACAGTCCAATCATTTTTCATTTATTCAATTAGGAAGGGATATAATTTTATTGGTACATAAAGGAGCAGTAAGTAGGTTTCATGGGGGTATTGGAAGTACATAGTAGTTAGGGATAGTAAGGAATGTAAAGCATACAGGAGTTTAAATGATAGCATTTGGAGATGAATCATGGGAGATAGCAGAAGTTTAATGGAGATTTTACTTTTTATGAAAAGTCTTCAGTTGTCTTTAATTAATTAATTAATTTATTTATTTATTTATATAATAGCTGGGAGACAGGCCAGAGGTGCGGGAGGGTGAGAGATTCACCAGCCAAACAGAGTGGGGAGGAGAACAGTCAGAAGGACCGAAAGCACTGCTGAGGGGAGCAGCTGGCATGATAGGAGTGGTCTGCCACGCCATGTGGGAATCTCCCTGGCCGGCTGGGAATCAAACCCACACTGCAGAGGCTGAGTACAGCCCCACAGTGCTGTGTTCAACCCGCTGCGCCACCAGGAAGGCCCTGTCTTTAATTTGCTCTAAACCATGTTCATTTTGGACTGCAGTGGTGGATTACCAGTGCGTAAACACCTGAAATAGGGAGCTCTTATACTTCCAAAATATAGCAACAAGGCAAACCAACATTATCTCAATAAAAAAAATCATTTATCACATTATTTTAATCACAGTTTTCAAAGTCCACATAAAAAATATGAAATGAATTGTGACAATTCAAAAGAGTAGAGGTAGAAAACATTTCCAGAAGCTATTGCAGGCATTGGGGCAGGGGAGGAATGAGTAGTTTTTTGATACTCATTTATGACATTTTAAACACCATTCAGATGTAAAAAACAGATTAGTGATCCCTTTACTTCAGTTATGTATGTTTATGTATGTTTATCCATGAAATTGTCCTATTCTTTTTTTCAACCTATTATTTGGAAATTTTAGACTTACAGAAAAGTTATAAAAATAATAGAGTTCTCTCATAAGCGTCCCTCATCTGTTAATGTTAATATTTTATGTAACTGCAAGGGACCAAAGTAAGTTTTTCACTCATGCCCAGAAAGCTAAACTCTAGATCACTAGTGACTGGACAGAGGAGTTTATTATATGAGGTGGTCACCAAGGGAGTCAGCACGCCATTAGCACCCTCATGAAGCCTGATCCCGGAAGGGCAGGAGTTCTGTGAATGCATAAGGGAAAGGAATGTGAGGGAAGCCTGCGGCTTTGCATTTCGTGGTCCTAGGAGTTGCCAAGCAGTCTCCGTGTCCAGTCAAAGTGTTTAACTTTCCCAGCAGGGTGTTTTCTCAGCAATCAGCAGATGTTTGTTTCTGATGCCACTTACCAGCCTCAGTTGGTCAGAGACAATTTTTATTAGGGATGTAACACAATCAGTTTTCCAAGTTTCTAGAAGTAAAGTTGGAGCATGCCAACAGTTAATCATGAGGAGGGAGTAGAGGGAAGGGAGTTCTAAGGGTGCTTAGAATTTAATTCTGCTAATTCCTAATTTTTAGTCTTGGGTAGCTTTTGTTGCAAAATAGAGGGGATCTTCTCGTTAAAATGAGAAAATTAGCATTGATTCACCAAGTCTAAACTATAAATCTTTTGAGTTTTACCTGTATTACCACTGATATCTTTTTCTGGTTTGGGATTCATCCAGGTGCCTGCATTGTACTTAGTTGTCATGGCGCCTTGTTCTTCTCTATTCTTTGTCATTTCCTCAATCTTCCTATCACCACCTTGATGCTTTTTTTTTTTCTTCCATTTATTTATACAAGCACTGGGTACAGTCAGAAGCACGGGAGGGTGAGAGAATTCACCAGAGCCCGAGCAGGGAACAGAATAGGCAGATGGACGAAGTATACTGTTGAGGGGAGCAGCGGGCAGCAGGAGAGGTCTGCACGCCATGTGGGACCCTCGCCAGCAGCTGGGGATCCAAATGGCACTGCAGAGGCTGTGGGCAGCTTCGCAGCCCAGTGCTCAACCACTGCGCCACCAGGGGAGGCCCACCACCTTGATGCTTTTGAACGATGTGGCTACTCTCTAGAATGCCCCTCAAATTGGGTCTGTCCGATGTATTCTCATGACTAAATTAAGGTTATACATTTTAGTAAGAGTACCACAAAAGATATATTGTGTGCTTTTTCAATGGATCATTTCAGGAGGAATGTGATTATCCATTCGTCTCTTTTTGGGGTGTTTTTACTTGATTAGAGTGGTGTCTGCCAGATTGTCCACAATGAATTTATGATTATTCCCTATGTAATTAAAATTTTAGAGGGTCAGGCCTTCAGTCTTACCTTCAGATTCATGGTCATTTATGCTGTTGACTATGGTTTTACGTAGGCTAATATAAATTTGATCCCACACTGCATAATATCTATAGATAGGAATAGTTATACTAACTAGGTCTTTTGTCTTTGTCTTTTGTATGGAGATATAGTTGACTTTCTTATATAGTGGAGGTAGGGTAGATTTTGCTGCTATATGAATGAGCTCCACATTATGAAATCCATGCACAGTGGAGCAGATCAGAGATATGCAAACTCTCCTTAGACAGAATGTTTTCAGATCAGCCTTCCATGACTATAAACTGATGGCATGTATTAACATACTTAAAGAAAGAATGTGTCAATCAGAAAGGGGTGAAGTGTTCTATGGAAGCAAAGAGAAGAATCATTTTGCAAACAATATCAGCATCTGCCCAAGCAAGGTCTAGATGAGAGGATTTTGGTTTCCTTTAGAATGGCTGCAGCCAGATTTGTGGTAATCAAAACTCCAATTACTAGAATAATTTCTTCCTGTTCTGAGCCCAACAAACATGTCATGTGCTTAGGACATCAACAAATCAAGGTTACAGAAATATTAGTTTTGAAAGAATATATTTATATTTCTGTGAAAGTATAAAGCTATTCATCACAGACAAATCAGAACTTTGTTGAAGTTTTTTCATATTTTTGAGTTTTGTATTGTATGTATTTTTGAATAGCATAAGGGAAGTAGGGATGGATGCTAAAATGCTTACGACCTCAAAAAGTCATAATCTTGCCCTGTTCTGATTCCATGTTCACCTAGCAATCTTTGTGTTGTGATTTAGCTTCCCATGTAGGAGTTGTTATATCGTTTCCTGGAATAGAAAGTTGATATTAGTATTCAAGTCCAAGTAGCTGCTATTTTTCACATTGTAAATCAATAAATGGGTATTCTGGTTTTAGGCATCGGTCTGTGAGCTTATTTAATTTGAGTTTGCCCCTGAGATATAGGTGCTTTTAGTGAATGATAATTCAGATTTCCAGGTCTATCATTCTAAAACCCAGATCCTGGTTAAGGTAGCAAAAAAATGGAAACTTTTTGCAAAAGTGCCATCTAGTTCCTCTTGGAAATAACTTTTGAATTTAATTTTGATTTTTAAAGATCCATCCAGGTTTTGAGATTAACCTTTCAAAATAAAAGTGCTTTATCAAGGAAATGTCATATGTTCATGTTCAATACAAGAAATATTAATGCCCCATGAGACAAAATAATGTGGTTTCCAAGTCTATGTCTGTGAAGATGGAAGAAGTTTTGTAGGCTGAAGTAATTATCCTCATTACAATTTTATTGGTAACTAGACAGAAGTTATTTGATAATCAGAGTGAAGATTGAAACCCAGGAACATTTACTCTAAGAGAACTGTTCTACCAGTCACAAGTTTAAGAGAAATTATATTCTTCCGAATGAATGAAATAATCATTTTTTCATATTGAACAGTATAGTGATCAAACAATACATTACATTTTGATAAGGGTTTCTGGTTTTCATTCATAGATTTGAAGTATCAAAATTTTCTTAGTTGTTCTGATTCAGAGACTGTTGTAATGTGTACACAGAGGGAGGCCATATACATCAGGGTAGTTAAACTCTCTTTTAAGTCTTCTCATGAGAGATTCTTGGTTGGGTATTCATTATTTTGATCTTGCTAATAACTGTCTTCTGGTCAGCAACAGACATTGAGAGGTGGTTGTTTTCACTTTCTCACAGGCATGTGGATTTTTCTGCATGGCTTCTTCACAGAACATGGCCAGCCAGTTCTGATTCTTGTCTATGCAGACTGACCTTCCTTTCAGTCTATCAGACAAGGAGAGGGAGCCAACTTAAGCAGAAAAATAGAAATAAATAGTACTTGAAGTTAAGACCTGAAGAGAACCATTTCCTGTCTCTCAGTGTATAGGAATTTTACCGATTTGACAATCTCTTGTTCCAAGGAGTTTACAATCTATTAAGCAGGACAAATACTCATCAATAAATCACAAGCAGAGGTATTTTCATTTCTGTGATGAAATATAGGCTAGAGAACCTAGTTTCATATAAAAAACATCTCATGAGAAGAACATAGACAAAGTGGAGTCAAGGTTTAAAGAAAGAAATTTCAATCAGGCAAAGTGACATGAACAGACTCAGAACTTGAGAGTGGGCAGTTTAGAAATGGTGGAAATGGAAATGATTATACAAAAAATTCAATGTGTGAAAACAAGATGGTCTACTGCAAACCTCATGTTAATCCAGGTGGCTAATGATGATCTTTTTATTTTAAGATTTATTTATTTATACAAGAGCTGGGTACAGGCCAGAGGTGCGGGAGGGTAAGAGGATTCACCAGAGACAGAGCGGGGAGCAGCTCAAACAGACAGAACGAAAGCACTGCTGAGGAGAGCAGCGGGCGAGACAGGAGAGGTCTGCAGCGCCATGTGGGTATCTCCCTGGCCAGCCTGGAATCGAACCCAGTGCTGCAGAGGTTGTGGACAGCTTCATAGCTCTGCACTCAACCCACTGCACCACTGGGGTAGCCTGGCTAATGGATGATCTTGAAGTCATATTTGTGATCTTGATGTCCCACTGCAGAGGCAAATTGAAGAACTAATAATTTCATGGAAAATGGACAATTGAAAATGGAAGTCTTTTTTCCCAAAAACCTTTTTTTTTTTTTTTTTTGGTGGGACCCTCACCGGCGGCCGGGGAACGAACTGGTGCTGCAGAGGCTGTGGGACCCAGCACTCAGCCACTGTGCCACCAGGGGAGGCCCCCAAAAACCTATTTTGTTAAGTGGAAATGTATTTCAGATGTGATGTTTTTGTTAATCAGTTGACAAACTCATATTGAGACCCTAATATCCTGGCAGTTAGTTTAAGATTATATATGGGAGAGAAATTAATTAAATGGCAGGCAGCTTTTTATTCATTTATAATATGGTTGTGGAGGCAAGGTGTACACATATAAAGCATTAAGTACAACCGTAAGGCAAATGTAAAAATCATTTGCAAGTGATTTCATCTCTTTGGGTTTTATTTCTTGATCTGTAAACCTACAGTTCTTTTTAAAAGTCCCAAAATTCTGAACTATCAAAGGAATATCTGAGATAATAAGGGATTCAGAGAAGAGAGGAAACTGTTAGAAGACAGCAAATATAGTCAGAGAAAAAGCTTTAGAGGTCAAAGTCCTTAAGAGTAGGTAGACTAAGATTGAGGAAAATCAGGAGGACGGAAGTATTCAGGAGAATGCATGAAAATAATCTTTTCTATTAGAAAAACACAAATAGCTTTTTAACATCCTATGTCTAGCTCAATTCAGGTTTTCTCTTGCATACACTTTTTTAAAGTAAACATCCACTATATACCAATATATTTAAAAAACCCAGACAAGTCTTCAGAGTCACCCTCTGAAAGTTCTCTAACCTTTCATCTACTTTTTTCCCTGACCTCCTCTGCATTGCTCACTCTGTATTGAATCCCAGATGTTCTCTTCCTGTCTCAATTCACGTAAATGTAATGTTGGATACATTTCAGATATCCCTGACTTTACCTTGCTTGTTTGGCAAACACCCTCCAACTCATCCTTCAGGCAAAGGGCACCTCTTCCTTTATGAAGTTTCCCTTGCCCTTCAGTCCCCTGTGTAGAAGTTGACTACTTCTTCCCTGGGTCTTCATTACTGATGCACATACTTATCTCTGGTTTAATATGTCGTGCTGCATTCCAGTTGCTTGTTCATTACAGCTACTTCCCTATTCTCTGTAACTTCTCTTATAGTAGTAGGTCATATGTACCATTTGTCATTGTTGCCTCAGTAGTGAACAAGTACTAAGCATATAATACATGGCCACTGAGATAAATATCCATAAATAAGTTAAATGAATCCTTGGGGTACCTGTTACTCCTTGCTTTCCTTATCTTTCAAAATTTAGATACCATTACAGATTAGAAACAAAATTTCTCTCTTCTTTTTCCATAGTTTAAGTGTCTCCATCCTTAACTCTTTGTCTTCAAAAAAATTACAATAATAAGGTAAATAAAAAAGTTACAATAGTAGATTGCTAACTAGGCATAAATAAAAACATATAAGAGCTCCACAAAACCATGACCTTTTTACAAGAAACAAATTTTATGAATCATTGCCATTTTAAATTTCTACTCTTGTATTTTGTCCTAAGGGCTCTCACTCACTAATGAGTTGGAAAAAAAGCTGCAAAAAGAAAGTTACCAGACCTAGCAAGTGTACTTACTACTACTGTTATTGTCATCTCCCCTCCCATAATTGTTAAATAAAGGCCAATGCAGACTATAATTTACCTAACATTTTTCCATTCAGAATAAGCAAAAATAAGTGCCAAGTAGAGCAGAAAGTATTGTTTTTCTCTTTTTTTAATGTCCTGGTGACTTCCTGGGAGAGACTAACTAACTTTTTGGAATTGACAATTTTCTCACTGCCCAGAACACATCAGGCTTATTACCATCCCTGCCAATTTTAAGAATAATGAACAGAGGTCAGAAAGAAGATCTTACTTAATAAATAGTAAAGCTGACACTCATACGCAAGAAAAGTGCTTCAGTAGCATTTTATACTTACTTTATATTTAAATATGCCTAACTTCATCCAGTTTTTCCCTTTGTTACATTCTCACTTTTTCTCTTGGGTTCTTTCCTAGAAAAAAAGCTTCTTTAGACCACCTCCATCATATTTTTCTCATTCTGTTTTTTTTTTTTTTAATATTTTTTTTAAAGATTTATTTATTTATTTATACAAGCACTGGGTACAGTCAGAAGCGCGAGAGGGTCAAAGGTTTCACCACAGTCAGAGTGGGGAACAGAACAGGCAGCCTGACGAAATACACTGCTGAGGGGAGCAGCGGGCAGCAGGAGAGGTCTGCGTGCCATGTGGGACCCTCACCGGTGGCCGGGGATCGAACCGGTGCTGCAGAGGCTGCAGGCAGCTTGGCAGCCCAGCGCTCAACCACTGCGCCACTAGGGGAGGCCCTCATTCTGTTTTAATTCTTTTCAACTCAACCTCCCCAATCCTTATAAAGGTCATGGTTACATACATAGGCATCTTACAGTGTTCTAAACATTGGAATAAAAAACATTTTTATGTCTACTTTCTGAGCTGTCTATCGATAATATTAAAATTATTTTGGAAGTAGTACTTTAAAATTGTTTTACACAGAAATTGTGTCATATTTTAAAAAGAATTGCTCCAATATTCAAATATTTATGTGAAACCCCCTAACTAATTCATAACTATTTTCAGATATCATTAAGCAGTAATTGACACATTTTATCAGGGTCTAGTCACGTAAATCTTAAAGAAAGACATAATCTAGGAAATAAAGAGGAAGAAGTAGATTTGTAAGGAAACAATAAGAGAAAGTAAGTATATATTAAATGCTTTGACTTGTTAAATTTTAGTGCCAGTCCATAAAATATTTTTTTTGCATGGCCTAAATAGGCTCATTGTGACCATTTATGAACCTCTAGATAAGTAATACACTGGAGTACTGCTGGAATACTAAAAGCACTTAAATAAAAAATCCATTCACTACTACCCAGGGCTTTGTAGATTCACCTAAAGTGCAAAATAAAGGAACTACTACTTCCTATGCTTCAATTTCTTGCCCTGCAAAATGGAAATTTTAACTGTAACTACATCATAAGTTTGTTGTGAAATGAGATAATGCATTACAGCACTTAGAATAGAGCTTGTACATGGTGAGCATATTGCATACATTTATTAATATTACCTATATTAGTAATTTACCATAATAATTCTTACCTGATGATTTTATGTGTCATAAATCAAATTACTACTAGAATTCTCAGTGATTTGCAGATTGAAAGCACTTTTGACATGTCCAGCCAAGTACATACCACCAGGTACCAGGGATGTTCACATCCCTCATAAATAATATACTTTGTTACCATATAAACTAGAAAAAAATTGATATCACTCGTTTTAAGGAATCACGTAAAAATCTATGCACTATAAAATTTAAATGAATGGGGCCTCTCTGGTGGCATAGGCAGTTGAGCACAATGCTGAGGCTGTCCGCAGCTGCTGCAGTGCAGGTTTGTTCCCGGCCGACTGCAGAGATAACCACATGGTGTGGCAGACCTCTCCTGTCTCGCCTGCTGCTCACCTCAGCAGTATATTTCAGTCAGTCTGCCTGTTCTGTTCCCTGCTCTGGCTCTGGTGGATCCTCTCACCCTCCCGAGCACATCTGGCTTGTACCCCTGTTCTTGTATGCATGACTAGATAAATCTTTAAAAAAAATTTTTAAACAAATGATGTTGTTTAAAATATATTACAAAAGAGTACTCATGAATATACTTAACATTTAGTGAGCAGTATCTATGTAACAGTCCCTATCATAAGTAGTCTATTTGCATTGTCTCCTCTAACCATCATGTAAGCCTCTGTTCATAGTTAACAGACTATAAATAAGTGACTCACCATTATGCAGTTGTGACAGGAATTCTTATTCTACTTCATGTATGTATATCAAATTACTTTTCTGAGGTTATATGGTGCATTTAAAATGTTTGTTTATCTTCAAATTAAAGATCTGAGAGACTCATAAAAAGTCCAAGATAAAAGATAAAATATATTTAAAATTGCTATCCAATATTTTCAGTGAATTAATGTTTATTATTCTTGGAAGAACAGAGAAAGGATATTAGTATTACTACTGTTCTTAATATTATTTTTTTTAAAGAGTGTGACAGGGCATCATTTCTCCTTATTTTTTTTTAAATGCTACTATATAAATTTCATTAACACAAGCAAATCATTAATTTCCTCAGGGATGTCCCACATATAAATTAGAGTTTCCCTCCAGGATATCTGGCTAATCACTGGATACAGTGACTGAAATGAGTAAATTCTCTTTTTGAGAGGAAAAAGATGAAAAGATATAAATAAATACCATGACACACTAACCAGTTATTAATTTCAGTGGACTATATAAGTTCATATAGATGTAATATATAAGCCACATGCATGTGATATATAAGCCACATACATACATGTGTACATTCAAACATCAGTGTCGCCATTACATAACTATGCAGTAAAGTGTCTAGTCACGAACATATTCCACAGCTCCAGGTAGTTAGCTTGTTCTCACAGATTTACCGTTTCTTCCTCTCAGTAGTCTTCCTGAGGCAAGATGAATCTTTACTTCCAATGCTCCAGAAAATTTTTCATTTCACTCTCACTGTCTCTTATAGAGGGTGTGCTCACTACCAACTTCCTTCCATCTCTCTTTGGGCTTCATGCATGCACCAGGGGACAGCATGCATCTGGCTATGATTGCTTGGTCTTCTGAGAAATGTCCTGTTAGTTCTCCTCAGTCATTTTGGATAATAAGCAGCTATGCCTATTTAAGAAAACTCATGGAATACACTATTTTTGCTTCATTTATACCATACTCAAATATTTTGATTGGACCAATGATAAGATTATTTCAGTCAGATAATCACTTAGAAGTATTCTGTATATTCTAACAAGCCTAAATCCTTTACTGCTAGATTGTCAGTTTACTTCATAACATTATAAAATGGTTAATGGATATTGAAACAGATGCCAGGAGTCCTAGGAGGTGGATTGGAAAGACTTTGAACCTAATCCATCGATATTTTTCAGACACACAGAGACTAGTCTGATGGGCGGAAAGGACCCCAGTGGAGACTGGGATGAAAGAGTTATTTGGCCTGAAGTGAAGAGTAAAGGAAGCATGGTAAAGTAGGATAAGTAGATTATCAGAGTCTAGTTAAGCAGATGGAGGAAGTTCAAGTTGCTTATGAGGCAGGACTTATCTCACATTACCTTTGGCATATGATATCTGGGAGGAAGAAGCTCTGCTATAAAGGAAAGGATTCAAGAGCTATACTAAGAAAAAACTGGTCAAGAGAAGCATGCTCCTTGGAAACTGGGAAACAAGACAGAGTTTAGGAGCTAGAGTTACAGTTTTAAGTTACATATGCCATATAATTCAGTATTCTCTGTATTCAAAAAATCACTAGAAAATATTGACCTTGCTGATACAAGATATGGGGAACTGGGAACATTGACATTGGGATAATGTGACCTATTTGATTTATAGACATAATGGATATATACTATAATCTGCTTGGTTGCAATATTAAAAGCTAATTTCTTAGAGACTTTATAGAGTGTCGAATACTTATCTAAGTGTCTCACCGTGATCTAATGTAACATTCAAGATTAAATTCTGACATTTTTGTGATGTCGGGACTAACTACATTATGTAGGTAAGGAACCTGACATGTAGAGAGTTTTAGTAACTTTCCCAGTATCACACAGTCCTGAGGGTGAAGATGGGATATAAACCTATAAAGCCTAAATTCAGAGCTTGTGCCTTGGTAGTCATAGGATCACACTGCTTTGAAATCAACTGATTATTGTTTTGAGTGAGAGAGGAATTGATGATTTTTTTTTTTTTCTCTAAGATGACTTTTGTCTCTCTGAGGGTCGTATGTAGTGAACTCTTTGTGGTCTCTTTTTCCTAAGTTCTTTTCTTCATTGACTCTAACTATTACATCTGCTTCTCTAATATACAATGAACGTCATAGCCCTCTGCATCACATAAATGGCTCAGTCAGTTCACTGCTAAAGCAAGTAAACATATCTTTATATCATAGGAAAGAATTAAAATTGCCCATATTTATAAAGTGCCCCCTATTTACGTAGTGTACATTGCTGTCCTAAGACATCTACCAGATATATTTCATTCATAAACAGCTGCTATAAAACTTTCTACAGGTACTCTCAAAGCCATAGAAGATAATTGTTTCTGTTTGAAGCAGGATCCTTTTTGCAAATAGCAGCTAATTCAGTAAACAGTATGCTGGACACCTTTAATGAGCAATTTATCCTAGTACACAGATTTTGAGGGGCCACTTGTTTTTGTCATTGTTGCTATTGTTACAAACTAGAGTGTAACCCAGGATTCTGTGCAGTCTCAGAGATGACAGAATCCCCAAGCAACATTTCTTCAGACATCATTTACCCAAAACCTGAGGTCCTGTCACTAAAGGCACCCAGCTTCACCTAATTACCATCTGCCACACATGTCACTGGTGAGTCCTGTTGCAACCATATTTACTATTGTTTATAGTCAGCCTACTAGACTTATGAAGACATACTTCCACTTTTGGTAACATATTTAGGTCTTATTGACAAAAGGAATTAAGGAATACCTAACTAGATGAAGATATAAAAATAAAAGTGAAAGCATTCTAAGGTTGATTTAATTTTGCTTCCTCCCTTTCTCCTAAGCCAGTACAAATGCCTATATCATATATGAATTTTTAATTGAGGTAAATTAGTATATTAGGGCTCTACCTAACAATTTACCTTAAAAATAGCCTCTCATTCATTGAACATATCAATTATGTCTTTAATGAGAATAGTGAGCTCCCTTTCACTGCTAAAGAGACAAAAATCATATTGTCAGTTTGCAATTCAGAGTTGGTTTTGCTGTTGTCTGCTGCCATTTTCTTGACTGGCATTGATATATTGAGAGAGAAGTTACTGAAGCCTTTTTGCAGGCACTTCTGCATTGTTAGAATGTGAGCTGAATTTTTGAGTAGGGGAAATATCTCTCCAACACAAGGTAATAAAAAATACAATTTAGTATTGTTTCACTTATGATCAGGCAAAGCAATAAGATGCTTGTATTACATTCCTCCAAATCCTGTGTTAACTATTCCAAGTGTGTGTGTTTTAGGTAAAGACCTTTTTTGTATTTTCTATTGAAATGAACAGTTCCCTGCAAGGGATCAAATAGACAGAGATTTACATTTACCCAAAGGGGGAAGCTTTAAGTACAATGGTGTTACTATAATCAGTAGAATACAAATTGTGTACTCCAGGGACCAGGAGGCACAACTCCAACTTCAGAGGTTTCCAAGTGGAGAATAGTTCTGTTCATTTCCTAAGGTTTTCAGGTCATATTATGGCAAATTTGGAATAACCAGTGATGGAACTTGAAGCATAGAGATGTAAACTTATGAATTAATTACAAAGATATTAGGATATTGTTTTGATTTTTAATATAAAATGTGTCTATTCTGTAGAGGAAGATATACTTCATTACTACACAGAGCACATCTTACTAGTTTTGCTAAATTCACTCATTATATTTTATATCATTTTGCTGGTTTTGTTTACTTATCTCTTTATATTCTTGCTCTAAAATTTTATTTGAATTAATTAATTTAATTTAATTAATTTCATGGGGCAATAGATACCTTTTAGGTGAATGTAGTCTATAGTGGTACAAGACAGTCTGTATTAGATGTGTAGTATATGCAAAGTGCCAGACACTGTTCCAAGAGTTTTACTATGCATTTTATTTTTGCAGCCCTACTAGGTAGACCCATTTTATAATAAGGAAACTGCAGCCTGGAAAAGCTAAGTTACTTTTTTTATTAGACAGGTATAAAATAAAGGAACATGGTTTGAATCCACAAAAGCCAGCTTCAGAGACTGATTTGATAATTAGGGTGACTATAAATAATTTATCATCCAAATTGAGGTAATTTTGAGAGTTAAAGAGGTCCTACTGATAATTACCCTGAAACAAGAAGTATAAATTCAGATGATCCCTAGTTGGCCTAGTTATATGGTCACCCTGGTCATAAGTTCTAGTCTGTCTGCTCCAAGTTTATTGTTTATTACCACACTACTATGTAGACAGATGGGAGATATATATATATATATATATATATATATATATATATATCCTGCTTTCTTCCTTCTGTCTTTGCTTTCTTTCTTCCTTCTTTATTTAGATAATATTAGTTTACAAACAGTATGATTTAAGTGTATAGGTTCATACCTTTTCGGATGTATGTCACCATCCCACACTCTACCACTAAAGTACCCATAGTCCTTTGCCATAGACTATTGGGTCCCCTCCTCCCTTTGTCCCCACCTTTATACTCCCTTTCCCCCCAGTAGCTTCAATTCTACAGTTATATTTCTAGGGTTTGTTTAAGTTTAGTTTCATCAATTTCTTTTTTGTGTGTTTCTCTATATTCCCTATATGACTCATCATCTGGTATGTTTCTTTCTTCTAACTTACTTCACTTAGCTTAATCCGCCCAGTTGTCTTCATATTGTCACTAGTGTTTTAGCTGAGTAGTAGTCCATTGTGTATATACATCACATCTCTTTAATCCAAAACTGTCATTGGGCACATAGGTTGTTTCCATATTTGGATATTGTAACTAATGCTGCAATGAACAGAGGAATACATAAATCCCTTCAAATTAGCTTTCTTGCTAAACAAAACCATTTATGTTTCCATTATGATATAGAATATGAGCTGCTATTAAGTGTTCTAGTTTAACTACATATTTTCAATTATTCCCCAACTTTATTGTCAGATGAAATTAGCCACATCCCACTTACATGAGATTTACTGCTGTGGGTATGAAGTCTAACTTCAAAAATTCCTGTGGCATAATCTCCCATTACCAAATAAAAACTAATGGTGACAAGTCAAAACAAATTAAGCTATGTCAGCTTTATTAGTTTTCTGACATAATAACATTGTTTCTAGAATGCAGATCAGGCTAAATTATCTTTAACATCAAATTGCTTATTTTGATAAAATATGTTTAAAATTTATTTCTAACTCATTGACTAGAGTTACATGCTAAGAGATTGATGGAGTCTTTCCTGAGAACAATGAAGATTTAACTAGGAAAATCTCATTTACAGACAGTAACTAAACCTCAGCTGATGTCTGCAGAATTCAGCTACTCAGAGGCAGAACATTTCTCACACATGGGGAATTTTCTTTAAAGGAAACATCTGAAGCAGCCATGAGTCAAATTCAGGGTCATTATGTGCACAAATTAACTCTTGTAATAAATGGGATTAAAGACTCTGAGCTTTAAACAAGCTTAGTTGCAATAAATGGGTACATGAAGGAACTTTATTACTTATTGCAGTGTAGTTTCTATTAGATATCAAGATTGAGCATATATCTTACTTGAAATATAAGAAATAGTTATTCCAGTTACTTTGCTGTTCAGTGGGAGGAGGGGGTAGAAATTTGCTATCAATTATATGGTATATGGTCATTTGGATAAAGGTTAAATTATTGAATGTCAGAGGATTCACAGAAATGGTAAGATAATGACATCTGAAAACCTGGTCTACATAAAATGGATTAGAACACTGAAAAATGTTGATGTTATCTTGAGATTATCCATTAAGTACTTCAAAAAGCTCTGACATATACTTGGGGAAACTGCAGTCCATACACATAGTCAACACTATGCATTTACCCTGGGAAAAGCTAATGTCCTAAACTCTCAATTCTGGAGGACCTTGAGGCTCTGTGCAAACAGAAAGACAAAACTAAGGCAGCAATATAAACTGTCTACTGGAGTATTAAACATTTGCCCCAACTCTATATAGTTGAAGGAGAGTTCCTATATAAGTCTGATATCTCCTTCTTTCATGTTATTATTTTCATAAATTGCATCTATAGGAAGTAGGTTCCCACTGACAGAGATTTATAATTATTTATGTAGTTGGTTTTTGTATCAAATAGGAGGAAAAGTTTATAAAGGAAAAATACATATAGATTGTCTTTTTAAATTCCAAATATACTTTTATATACTAAGTATTAATATTAATCCCCTGGGCAAGCCTAAGAAAATAATTTTTGAAACATAGCAAATGAAATACTAAGAAATTAAAATAGGGGGTCTCCATGGTGGCATAGGTGTTAAATCTCAGCACTATCATGATATTACTCCTGCCCCCTAAGTTTGATCTCTAGCCAGGGAGCTGACCCACATATGGTGCAGCAGACCTCTCCTGTCTCACCCGTTGCTCAACTCAGCAGTGTATTTCAATAGATTCACCTGTTCTGCCTCCCCACTCTGTCTCTGGCTAATCCTCTCACCCACCTCCACACCTCTGACCTACACCCCAGTTCTTATATTCATAAATAATTAAAAATAAATCCTAAAAAAGAAATTAAAATAGTACACTAGAAACCACCTCTTTTACATAAGTAAAGGCACTAATATAGGGATACTGAAACAAATCCATATTGTTTATAGATAACAAAGTGGCAAAATGGAAATTGTGAATAATCATACTTTATAAATAATTTCTTTAACTTGGAATGAATTATACACTCCAATGAAAAAGACAGAAATTAAAAGAATTGGTTAAAAAAAAAGCCTACTGTAAAAGAATGGAGGCTATATACCAAATAAACAGTAAATAAAGGGAGCTGAAGTGACTTTGCTAATACCAGGAAACATAGAGTTTAAGACAAAAAAATACTATTAGAGAAAAACAAAAATATTTCCTATGATGAAAGTATCAATCTATCAAGAAGACATGGCAATTATAAACATATGTGGAATTAACAAACAAGTTTCTGAATATATGTGGCAACGTCTGATAGAATTGTACAAAAAACAGACAATTCACCAATAGTATTTAATAATATAAATATCTTATATCCAATAACAAACAGAACTACCCAGAAAATCAGCAACTGGCACAACACTATAAACCAAGTTGAGTTAACACATCTGCACAACACACTCACACAACAGAATACAAGTTTTTAGGTGTACGTGAAACATTATATAAGATAAACTATATATTAGCTCATGAGACATGTCCTACTATGTTTAAAAGGATTGAAACCATACAGAGTACTCCTGTACTCTGACCAAAGTAAAAAGAAATTATAAATTAGTAGCAAAGGTAAATTTAAACCAGTTACAAATATGTGAACGTTAAATAGCATACTCCTAAATAATCTGTGTACCAAAGAGTAAATCACTAGGAAAATTACAAAATGAATGAGAATATAAATACAATACACTACACTTGTGAGATGCAGTTGACTCCTCCCCACAGGAATTTTGATTGCAACACGTAGAGATAATCAATGAATATAAATAAGTTATTTCATCAGGTAATTCCCATAGAGGTTACTACTACTGTCCAAAATTGATCCAATCTGTTTCATAGTCTATATTTCATCACATTTCAGAACATTTTTCAATCTGTCACATGGTATGGTCTGAGGAAGAGATGCTCATTTTTACAAAAAGAAAAGTTGCCAAAATTTTGTTAGGAAAAGAAGGAAGATTTGTTGTACATCCTCCCTCCTTCCCAGAAGGGAGTGGCTGGGGAGAATGAGATCTACAGGACTTGCATGATGCACCAGTACACCAAGAGATTCTTCCTTTTGCAATTCTTCCTTTTCATAGGCAAGTGTTTAAAAAAATCATTTGTAGTGAGGGATACTCAAAATCTGTCTGACTTTTTGTGCTACCTCTTCAGAGTTCTTTTTTGGGAAGCGGAAACTTGCACCTAGAACCCTTTCCTAAGGCTATTACTGTGTCTCTAGACAATGTGGTCTTAAAGCCTCCTCACTACTGTTCATCTGTCCCCTATCTGAGGAAGCAATTCACTAAGCCATGGGAAGCTGACATAGGCACAAGGTTCAGGCAAAATGGTGAGTCATTATGTATCTTGTTCCCAGTTTGGAATTTTGTAACATCCTAAGTTCACATTTTTTTAGCCTATTTCAAAGATCCTGGATATCTTATTTAAAAATAAGGGAGGAGTGTATATGAATGAGCCATAGGATAAGGAAACCTCCCTTCCATCTTGAAATGAAGGGATTGCCCATGATGAGGACCCCATACTGACAGACTAAATAGATTCCAGTCTCAGTCTCACTCTCTCTGGAAACACTATTTTCATGGTACATTTAGCAAATGCTTTATTATAATTGAACTTCTATGAAACTACATATTATGCAAATAAATTAATTATCATTTGTAGCATTACAATGGCTAGTAAATCAATTCATAATTATATGACACTTAAAATAAATAGAATAACACTCTTTAAATTTCCCTGCTGAAGAGATAATGCATAATATGCTCAGTAGCAAAGCAATAAAACAGTAAAATGCGAAGCAACATTGTACGCTGAATTGGGGGTATAGAGCGTAAAATGAAGCCACAGTGATTGCAAGCTTTGCTCTCTGTCCTTCTACACAATAGACTTTTTACACTCCAAAAACCCTGAAGAAGTACCTATAAATATATCCAATATACTTTTATTTTTATAATCAGTCAGAATGGAAAATTTGTTGAAATAACCTTTTTTAACTTATATTGTTTTCTAATCTGGAATATTTCCAGGAAGCCTCTTGTATCCACAAAATTGCTTTGCAAACAAGAATAATTGATAAGCTCAAAAATTATAAAGGAAAACTCCTATAATTGCACTTGCAAAATGCACAGCTTGGACATAATACTGCTAATGGTGCTCCCTTAAGCATTTCAATGGAGAAGATTTCTTTAGAAATCAAGATGTAATCCAGCACTGAAGGCAGCTAGTGCATGAATCTGGGGCTCTGGAAAGACAGTGACAACAAAACAATAAGAAACCATTCCTTATTTTGTGTTTCTTTATTTCCTTCTCAATATCTGAAGATGCTGTTATCCAAGAGACGTAATCTGAAGATTCTATAACCCACATGTCCAGGGAAGCATTTGATATATATCAGAGGTCACAGTCATTTAAAAATTTTCAATTGAGGGCCTCCCTGGTGGCACAGCCTCCCTGGTGGCGCAGCGGTTGAGCGCTGGGTTGCGAAGCTGCTCGCAGCCTCTGCAGCGTTGGTTCGATCCTCGGCTGCTCCCTGGCCACTGGAGGAGGGTCCCACATGGCGCGCAGACCTCTCCTGCCGCCTGCTGCTCCCCTCAGCAGTGTACTTCGGTCCTTCTGCCTGCTCTGCTACCCACTCTGGCTCTGGTGAATTCTCTCACCCTCCTGCACTTCTGACTGTACCCAGTGCTTATATAAATAAATAAATTAATTTTAAAAAAAAGAAAGAAAGAAAAAAAACAAATTGTCTCTAAATTGAACTGCCACTTAAAAATATAATTAAAAAAATATTCAATTGATAAAAAAGCCAAGTTGATTTATTTTATTTTATTGCTACAATAGAAATTGCACATGTACATATACATTAGAAGCTATGCTCTGAAGAACAAATCGAATGTATAATGAGATGTGGCTTTGACATGCTTGGTTGGCAATGTTTTCTCCGTTCCATAGTAAATCATAAGAATGGCAGCAACATACTGTCAGAATGTAAGATAAATAATAATTTTCCTAAGTCGCAGCCACTCTGAACCTCTCCATGAGAAGAAAACCAATTTAGAAGTAGTTTTATTTTCTAGAGTGTGGTCACAAGAGCACAGTCATAACAACAGGGAACCTGGACTCTCCAAAATACTTATCTGTAGCCTTAGAAAATTCATTAAAATTTCCCAGTTCTAAAACTTGTGAAAAGGAAAGATTTGAAATCTCCAGTTTCACCTCTAATGAAATGCTGTAAGTTTGAAATTAGTTAATATTAAAATAATGGTAATTATCAATTGTCAATATGTAATAAATTTATGAGTAGAAAATTTGCTAATCAAGTGTCATGTCCATTTATTCATATCATAATTTTAGAAGCACTCCATGGACCACTGTTTCTAAACTTTTATTATTTGTTAAATACTGATCACTAAAATTAATCTGAATGCATTTGAAATAGTAGAAAGATCTATCTTCAGGCTAGTTAGGGGACTAAACCCCCACCTTTGTGGGGTGTCTGGACGTATTTAGAGGGGAAGTTTGTGGGAGTGGCGAGCCTACAGAGCTGGATAAAACTTTATCTGCTTGACATTAAAAATTTGGAGAAGGGCCTCCCCTGGTGGTGCAGGTGGTTGAGCGGTCCGCTGTGAAGCTGTCCCCAGCCTCAGTAGCGCCGGTTAGATCCCGGCCAGCCAGTGAGGGTACCGCATGGCGCAGCAGACCTCTCCTGTCGCGCCTGCTGCTCCCCTCAGCAGTGTGTTTCAGTCAGTCTGCCTGTTCTGTTCCCAGCTGTCTCTGGTGAATCACCCTCCCGTGCATGTGGCCTGTACCTCGGTTCTTGTATAAATAAATCAATCTTAAAAAAAAAAAATTAGGGCCTCCCCAGTGGCGCAGCATTTGAACGCTGGATTGCGAAGCTGCCCGCAACCTCTGCAGCGCTGGTTTGATCCCCGGCTGCTGGGCGAGGGTCCCACATGGCGTGTAGACCTCTCCTGCCGCCTGCTGCTCTCCTCTGCAGTGTACTTCGTCCTTCTTCCTGTTCTGCTCCCCGCTCTGGCGCTGGTGAATTCTCTCACCCTCCCGTGCTTCTGACTGTACCCAGTGTTTGTATAAATAAATAAATAAATTTAAAAAATATTGGAGAATAGAAAAAAAACAACTGTGTACACACAGTGTGTATGTATGTATCTGTGTTTGTTTGTCACTATGCATTCTCTTCTGCCGGATAATCTTTTTTGCACGGGGCTCACTATCTCAGGCAAAGTTGCTTTCCCTTAACAATTCAGGGAAGGAGGAAGCACTTTGTAAAACTGAAGCCCATTCAATGAAACACAGAGTGCTTGTGAATTTTTGGAAGTCTCATGCTGACCTTTAGTACTGAAAGGCACTAATGAAATTTGATATTTCTCCACCCAATTCAGAAACCAAAACTAAGTTGAAGATAAACTTGATCTTGCTAAAATTACTGAAATCCCCTGCTCTCTTCCTTCAGAATGAAAAAGATATCCTGGCAGAGAATGTTTCTTGAATATATACACGAAGTGTCATAAAATTTGTTTATTGACTTTTCTTCCTGTATAAGGTTTTGTGGAATTTGTTCAGACCTCTCTCTTTATCTAAAGGAAGGGGCCTGGAGTAGCTGTTAGAGCTGTTTTACTAAAATCTCTGTAAGTGATTGGGCCCAAAGCAACATAACATAAACTTTTTTTTTTTAAAGATTTATTTATTTATGCATATAAGACTGGAGTACAGGCCAGAGGTGTGGGGTGGGGGGGGCAGTGACTGGATTCACCAGAGACAGAGTGGGGAGCAGAACAGGCAGATTGACTGAAAACACTGCTGAGGGGAGCAGCTGCGCCAGGTGGGTAGCTCCCTGGCCCTTATCAAATTCCTGCTGCAGGGGTTGCGAATAGCTTCACAATGATGTGCTTAACCCTTTGCGCCACCAGAGAGGCCCAACATTAAAAACTTAAGGAAGGCATTCTCTACTAGAAGCCAATGCTCTCTTTTAAAAGTATTTAGACTGAGCATATTACTGTCACGCTGAAATCCCCATGACTTCCCATTGCTCTTAGAATAATAGCCAAAATTCTTGCCACAGCCTTGATATATGACCTTACCTGTTACTCATCTTTGCCTGTCTCCTCCTAATTTTATCCGCACTGCTTCCTTCTCCTTCCTAGATATGCCAGGCACCCTTTAATCCTTCAACACTCTGCACCTTCTTCCTCTGTGTGTTTAACTTATTCACATTCTTCTGATCTCCAATGAAATGACAGTTCCCTGGGAGACCTTTTCCTTGACCTTATATCTAAAGTGATCTACCCCAGTTACTTGTTACTCTTTTAACACAATGATTATCTTAGCATGATAGTTGATGATATAATGTGCATTTACATGTTTATTATCTTTATTGCCCACTAGAATGTTGCCTGCATGCAATCAGAAATTTCATCCTTTCATTTGCCACTGTATCTGAGGTGCCTAGAATAAAAGATAGCAGTAGTACAGACTGGATCTGCCCTAAAGTCCACAATGTTTTTAGTACTAAAATCAACTCAGCCAGAGAACCGTGCATATATAAAATATTAGGGATAAAGCACTTTTGAGAATTAACCTGCTTTCCATACTATTAGAATTGAAATGAGATTTCATGTAGATAAGAGCTTCTACTCAGGCTGCCTGACTAAAAGATAGGTATTTATCTCTGTGCCTGCAGTTGTGCTAGAACCATATCACCAAAGGAAATGAGCCTACACAGAGTTCTAGTAAGTTAAGCATAACTCAGTCTGGTCAGTGTGTTTTGAGGTATCTAACACTATATCTAAAGGTCTAGCCATTTATTATCTGGCTAGAAAATCAGCTTTGAGCCTTTATTCTTCCCAAAATAGAAGACATTTTTCTCAACTGATATTAGCAATTAGTCAGTGAGGTCACACCTCTTCCTGAGGTCCCCAGAACTGTCCAAGGAACTACCACAAATCACCATGTCAACTAAAATAATAGAAGACCTGGTTTTCTTTTTTAAAGTAATGTGTATGCACCATTTTCTGTTTCTCATATAGAACAAGGTAGTAAGATGTACGTGTACAAAACTAAATCTAGGTTAAAGAATGGAGGATGAAATTGTCAATATTCAGTATAATTACAGTTGCCATAAACATTCAAAATTGGACCTACTTACCTTTGTGGACATAAGTTTAGAATGCTCAGTTGAAGTCCTAACTTTTATTAGAAGTTCTGCTGGCTGGGATAGACTTGGAATAGGAAGAATGAATGGGGATTTCTTAGCTACCTGTATGTATTTAATCGTACATTATGTTAATATACTCAAACCAATAGGAAAAAAATCACCTTCAGATCATATCAATATTTTTGGATCACCAACACAATAAAGGCAAATATACCTGTAACATTTCAAAAATTTCTTACCCTTTGTTGTGAGAGTTCATCCTTTTTTTTTCATTATGTTTTCATAAAGTGTTTCTCAGCTTACAGCATTATGAGGTATCGTGCACATATTAACATCCAACAGTAAAATACTATTACAATCTAATATTTGGTAGAATTAAATCTAATCATTTTCTTCATCAAAATAACTATTTGCCACATAATGAAATACTACTTATGCCATATTAATGGCATATAAAGACATGCATAAATCAATAAAATGACATGAAAATTGTGCAGATTAAAATAATTCTCAAGAAAATTCTGTGATATTTAAATCTATTAGAACACTGAAATTTTCTCATTAGAAATTTATTGTTTCAGCAGAATAAAATGTAGAGGTCAACTAGCTCATCCCTCTGCCTAAAGAATCTGTGGATTCTAGAATATATGATGTCTGCCATAAAAATTCAAGACATATCTGCACATTTGAAGAGAAAACAAGGAAGGAAAGGAAACTTTAGTACTTCACTCATTTACTCTCTAGAATATTGAGTCTCTAATTTTTAACTATAGAACTCATTGAGGTCATAACTATTTGACTGCTGGTTATATTTAGAATCTTCAAATTACTAAGTCAAACTTAAAAACAGAAATAGAGATCTGAAACTTAAAATGTAAAAAAAGGGGGCCTCCCTGGTGGTGCAAGGGGTTGTCTCAGCATTATGAAGCTATCGGCAGCCACTGCAGAACTAGTTTGTTTCCCTGTCCAGAGAGATAACCCACCTGGTGCAGCAAACCTGTCCTGTCTCACCCGCTGCTCCTCTGAGCAGTGTATTTCAGTAGATCTGCCTGTTCTGTTCCCCGTTCTGTCTCTGGTAAATCCTCTCACCATCCCCACCTCTGGCCTACACCCCAGCTCTTGTATGCATAAATAAGTAAAATAAATCTTAAAAAAAAAAACAGAATGTCAAAAAAACAAGGACTAAATTACATAGGCATTTGAGAAATAAAACTATTAAAATAATTTGTGAAAGAGGGATAAATTTCATATAGTAAACAAAGAAAATGATGACTCTAAACAGAAATCAAATAAAGTACAGAGGAGTTCTGTGCACTTGGCTGATGCCCAACAGCTAGTATTAGCCCACTGTTTCATATTCTATAAAGCTGTCTCTATATGAATAAATATGTTCAGTGACTATATTTCATATAGAGCAGGGCTTTTGTGAGGAATGGCCAATTAAGAATAGCAATAAGCTATTGCTACAAAATAGCCTGTAGCCTTTCACATGTATACATACTAAATATACAGAATGACAAATAATTTTACTTTTAATTGCCTTTATTTCAACTTGTGGACCATCTTACAATATTAATGATAGACACAGGAAGTGAGAAATAAGAAATTAACTATCCTTGACTTATTTTTTGTTTTTGGAAAACTTAGAAAGGAAACTCAAGTCACAGAGAACAGTTTTATTATCGTGATCTCTCAGAAACTTGTAACAATTACACCAAATATTATTCCTTACTGCTACCCAAATACAGATTTTTCTGGATTAAGATATTCATGTCTATGATAGTATCATTTTTTTGTATTGAGGTAACACTGGTTTACAACACCATATATATTTTAGGAGTACAGGTTCAAACCTCTTCAGATATATGTTACTACACACCACCACCAAAGCACCAATAATCCTATTCCACAGTCCGTTGGATCCCAATGCCCACATTTTTCCTCTGGTAGCCTGAAATCTGCAATAAGGCTTCTAGGGTTTATTATGGTTATGTTTTGTCTGTTCCTATATTTTATTTCTATATATGAGTGAAATCAGATATTTGTCTTTCTCCTTCTGACATTTAGCATAATCCCCTTGAGTTGACTCAAATGGCAAGAATTCATCAGTTTTATAGCTCAGGAATATTTTATATATATATATATATATATATATATGTACCATGTCTATTTTATAACTTGACATTATTTAGCATTACATTCTATGGAGAAAACCTTGTACTGGCATCCTACAAGGCCATCCTGAATCTGAAAGACTAATGGCTGAGATCTAGTTCTTCCCTTGATCATTAGAATAACATTCTGTCCCTTGTCTCCAGTTAATCATAAGGTATTCTGTTTTGATACATCTCCACTGTGATGTAAACATTAACCTAAGATGAACATTTGACCATAGTGATCTCACAAGAAAACTGGACAACATTCATTTAAATCGCTGTTCCTTCCCGTCTATTTCTCTAAAAATAATTGTGATGATATAAGATTGAGAATAATAATCTATGTTTTTCATGGGCACAGACATGAAAGATACACAAAAGCACAGTGCTGACTTTCCATGTTAATTTAAAGTCCACGATTCATAAAGTAGCCAGTTTCTAGTAATAATATTTAAGAGAATCAAGCCAACATTTTCTCTATCAATTTGGCTATCCAAATGAGATGAAAAGAATTTGGGAGAGATCCTATGAAAGCTTGGACAATGTGATTGTTCCAAGTATATTTTCAGCTGCTTAAAACATCATTCAACTTCAATATAAAAAAAGTCTTTGGGGAAATGTGGTTCCAGAATTTGGCAGATGGACAGAATAGAACAAAACCAATTTTATATTTCAGAGAAAGAAATAAATGAAGGGCCTTAAAGTCAAGAGCATTTATTGGTATAAGGGTTATATGATTAGAACAGGATTTCTGAAACTGATTCCAGGTCTTTCTCTTCTCTGGAGGCTTTTTGACTTTATTTTTTCACTTTTTATCTTTAAAAAAAAAAAAAATCAACAGACTCCCAAAAAAGTCTGGTATGAGAAATTCTCACTTATACAGATTCCTACTTTTTCCCTCCTTTTTTTCTGTTTGTTTAATTCTCTTCCCTAAAGAAATTCCCTCTACCATTATTCCTGTAACTCGATAGGGTATATGAGATGTTCATTAGAAAGCATGTTACTTGAAGGAGGCCAAACTGGACTTAGATGCATAAAACCATTAGCTATCATAGTGAATGATTATTTTCCCTGTGTGGTCAGTTTTGTAGATATGCAACTCAAATGAACAGTGCCAAAGGAGTGTGCTGCTTTTATACATTTTGATGGAAGTTTAGTGAAGTGATCATTTCATTTTTTTTGTAATATAAAACTTGAAATATTTCTCACTTGTATGTGATTTCTTTTTTAATTTTTTTTTAAATTTTTATATCATTGTTCATTTTTAAACAAAATTTCCTCATTACTACAAATAGTAAAAATGGACCTAGCTTACATCAAAACCAAATAAGTGAGATGCGACTACACATTTACTTAAATAGGATATATTTAACAAGACTAAGCAACTATTTCATAGGTATATAAATTGCATTAGCATATAGCTTATATTTTATTATTCTGGTAAGTCTGTTCTGGAAAAATAAGAATACAGAGTCTTAGTCTGACTTCCAATATTCTAAGGAACAGGTTCTGGAATAGGGTGCTAAGGTAATTCATGCAATGAATACTTGTCATTCAATTCCCAATGATTCTATATAGGTTAGGTGAATTCACAAGTATTCCACCTAAACATACTATTCTTGTCTCCAAAGAAAAATCTAATTCAAGAATTCTGGTATAATTCTAGCAGCAAGAGCCAAAGACTCATATTCTACCACCTAATGAAGCAAAACTCCTTGGAGGGTGTAAAGAAAGAGGCAATTTTTTTTGTTATTAACATTTGTACCTCCCTACAGCCTTTCCCTCAAGCACCTAGAACATATCATTGCCTCTAAAATAGTAGATGTTTAAATTATGAAATTAATAATTAATCTTGGAAAAATAAATTTTCATCCTGGGGTTTAACATAAGCTTACTTAGAAGATTACTATCAAACAAGGCGGCATGTTTGGTTCCTATTTTCTTATATGAAAAGATCACAGAACAGAGCCACAAAAACTAGAAGATGCTGTACTAGAAAAAGTTATATGTTTACCTTTACTCTGAAATTCTGTTAAGTTTTTTCCAAAGCAATCACAAACCAAAATTCTGAGATGCAAAAATCACAGAATTTGGAGTCAAATTGCCAAATAAGCACAATGTTTGTGTCTCTCAGACCTGAGTGACAATCTGATGAGTAGGGACCTGCCTTTGAGAAGGACTTGGTGTCTATCCAGATGATACCAATATTGATTGAAATCAGTTCTTCTGTTATTACTGATTAAGTGGATTTTTATCTACTGGTCTTAGTTTAATAAATATTGACTGAATTTCTACTATATTCTAACGCATGTATGAAATTTGGACATTTCAAAGGGACATGATTACCCTTTCAAGTAACTCAAGATACAGTGGGAAAAACACATGCAGACAACATCTTATTTAATATAATACAATTAGCTTATTAGATGAACTGTTTCATAGTTTGTTCCCCAAGACAGTGAAATCCTGCATGGGACTGACATAGTGACCAAGGCAGGGCTGAGGATGGCAGTAGTCTTTTAATTTCAGCTGGCCTGAGGGTGATGACTCATGGGCAAGTCTATGGTAGAAAAGCACTGCTAGGATAATGTTGACTATGATTTTTTCACACTCCTATTCTTATTGGAACTAAACTGATGAAAGTTATGAAATAAAAAGAAGCCAAAAAGTTAAACTTCTTGAAAACATTTTGGAAGGCTAGGTCATATTCTCAGAATTCAAAAAATCAAGTTTGTTCTCAGTCCTGTGGGAGAAGATTTTAAGGAGCTGGTATAAGGTAAAAAAAATTCTTTTCGCCCTGCTTATGGGAGTTATAAGGAGATGTATTTCATAGACAAAAGGACAAAAATTAGAGCAGTGACATTAGTCCTCTTTCTGAGCATAATGCTCCAGATTTGAAAAGAGTCAATTTTTATATGGTACTTGTATTATTCATTGGCATCTTAATGTTGGCTAAGTAAGGAACGTATCTTAAATTATTTAAAAACTATAAGATAGAATGTCTTCCTTTGAAAGAGATCTTTGTTTCATTTTATCCTAATTTCAGTGAAAGAGAAATAAGAAAAAATGGCAGGCTATAGTTAATTAAATCAAGACAATTGGATGTGAATACAAATAAGAAATTATAGAAAATTCATGTGCATTAAAATTATCTAAAGGAAATATATGTAATGAGAATTTATAGAACAATGCTCTTTTAGTAAATATTATTTAGCTTTAGTAGTTAATTTACAGATTTTTAAGAGTTAGTTGGAGATCATAATAATCCCAGATATTTAGAATTTAATATCACTTGGACCTTATGGCTCAGCTCAAGGTGACTGTAGTAGAGAGAGAGTACTGTATATAAACTGGGGCAGGACCTAAAAAGACAATCACAGAAATGGCCTTGAGGGTTTTAAAGCAAAGTCATGACTTCTTTAAATAACTCTTTACTTTCAAGGAGTTACTCCTGGCTCAGATCTGAGGTATATTATAGTACAGGGAGTAGTCTTGGAGTCACACTGAGTTTGAGTCATCTATGTCCCTTACTGGCTGGTGACCATACTTAAACTATCTGTGCAACATTTCCTCTCTGAAAAATTAACAATAGAAGTACTTACTGCATAGTGTTGTTCTGATGATGAAAGAGATTAATGTGTATAAAGTGTATGAAAATATCTAACAATTCGTTCCCTGGCCGCCAGCGAGAGTCCCGCATGGTGGAACAGACCTCTCCTGCTGAGCCCGCTGCTCTCCTCAGCAGTGTATTTTGTCAGTCTGCCTGTTCTGTTCCCCGCTCTGGCTCTGGTGAATTCTTTCACCCTCCCGTGCTTCTGACTGTACCCAGTGCTTGTATAAATAAATAAATAAATCTTAAAAAAAAAAAGAAAATATCTAACAAATAGTAAATTCCATGTTCATATTCCCTTTTGTTACACTGGACTCTGGTGGAAACTGAGTGCCCTTGGGAACCCAAATGACCATGCAACTGGGTGTGACCTGATCCAGCAAAACTTGAAGTGTGTTTGGTGGAGCTTCATCATTTAATGACTGTGGTACATACACAGCAGGGCTCAACCAAGGTCTAAAGGAGCCCAGTGAGTGTGAGAAACAGGTGGTTTATATTCCCAGAGTGCCTATTCTTGTTTCAGTGCCTTTACATTCTCCACTCTTTATGAGAATCTCCCTAAAACCAGTGAACGTGCAGAAGCATACCATATTCTGGAGTCATTAGCATTTAGTCAAAGTTACTTAGCAGTTTCTACCAAATTATTGGGCATGTTTTTCTTTTTTGTTATACATAAATATATGCAATTACTTTTTGTAATACTTGAAAAGAATTTGGTTAATAGATCTGTCAAATACATTGAAAGTACGAACACCTACAAAGTAAAGTCACATTTGTTTTTATTTTCACTACATTTTGGAAAGGAGATGGCTTTTAGTTCTCAGATCCTGACAAGCTACCAGGTAAGGAAATAAAACTGTCAATCTTTCTGTGACAGAAGATACAAAAGTAACTAATTGAACAGTCCTGCTTGATTTGGGTTTGTTTTTGTATTTCTAATATTAGAGAAAAACAAGGGAAAGGCATGATGTGTTACAAATGAACAGGTACTTCAAATCCATGTGCTGATGGGGAATTTGATTTTTGTCTTTGGAAGGAGAAAATCATTAAACACTTAAGAGTGCTATTTTGAAGCTCACAAAACTTGACATTTTTAAGCAGTGATGCTTGTATAGCCTACTCTGTGATGAAAGTATCCCATATTTCACACTTCCATTCTCTCTTCTTTGCCTATAAAAGTTTTTCTTTCCAAGATTTGTCAGTGTTATTTTGAGAGTTAAATTACATAGTCGCTAGATTAGTGTTTTCCAGATGGACACAAAAACCTTTGAACTAGAAATCATATAATTTTAAATGGGCATTAAGTTACTAGAAACTGTTATTTCACACACCAGTATCGCTACCTCTCATTGGTAGTTTCCTGGGGTTTCTTCTGCCAAGACTTTATTGAAGTTTTTGACCAATTGGCAGGTATTCATTTGTTAATGGTTAACCAATCATTGTGGATCATGCACAGCCAAAACTGATCTATTTGTTTACTCATTGAATAGAGCATAGTAAAAGGAGAAAATATACAGCGTCTAAAGCTTAGTTTTGTATGCTATATTATAGAAAACTGTATTTCTCTTTCTGAGGCATTGTAGTAAACTAAGCCAGGAATTCTAGCTAAAGAAGGATAAAGGTGGCTCATTTCACCAGTCTGTACTCAACACCTTGTATATGAAGTCTTCATTCCCTCTGGTTCATATGAACTCTATATCTGAAAAACTGTATCATATCATATGTATCTATGTATGCTACTCTGTACCCTAAAAATCCATATAGTAACATATTTAAACATATTCTTATATTGTCTTATGTCAACTAAATCCTATGATGTGAAGTTACCCTATTGACCATCAGTCATGTTCATCAGTGAAGTTAGATCATGGTACCTGTTCGCGTATTGCATTTCCTTAGGTAGCCAAACCGGTATATCTTAGTGTATAGGGTTTTTTTTTTTTTTTTAAATGTAGTAATGACTTTCTTTCATCAAGGTGTATGGTCTCTATTTCTGTCTGTTGAATATGGCCAAGTTTGTAACTATGACACAAATGGCCTTTGTAAATTCTGACTAACTGATAATGTTCATCTTCTACCTGGTTCCACGGGGATACTTAGCCATGGAATTCTGCTGATATGTTGTGGAGAAACAAGCAGGAACATGGAAAGACTTTGTGTAGGTAGTCTGTTTATAGTGCCAGCTATGGTGACAGCTACCTTCTAGCATCAACCATTAGGTCTAATGGTTTTTAAGATAACTTTCATTCCCCAGAATTTTAATTGTACCAATGATGTTTTCTGGAGCTGAGACAAGCTGTGCCTTCTGAACTCAGCTCAAATTTCAAGTCTGTGAATGAAGTAAATGTTATTATTTTAAGTCACTAAGTTGTGGGCCACAATGTTACATGCAATAAATAGCCATAACATTGGGCTTACTTCTCAGTATTGTAATGTCTAAATGAAAAAGCACATGCAAAATTAATCATAAGTAGCTTTTAAAATGATATGATTATTATTTCTCTTGCTGTTGTTGTTACAAACATTTGGTGGAATCACTCCAAATAATTAAACTTGTTCCAGTATCCCCTATTCTTACTATGAAAAGTATCCACTGACTGTAGTGTCACCTGAGACCTGGTTAGATATGCAGATTCTCAGGGCCCACCCTAGACCTACTAAGTCAGAATCTGTAATTTTGGAGGTCTCCAGGCAATTCCTATGCCTAGTAAAATTTGAGAAGCACTAATATAGGCCACCTGAGTGGCCTGTGATTGCATAGGAGAGGTACATGATCAGGCATATATATTGGTTAACCTAATGGTGTTATTACTCCTGTGGCTAGATACTAGCTCCTCATTGTCTATAGATAGAAATGTTGAACCAGTAAGAAACCCCTGAATATTTGTGGGGAGATTCACGAGAAATAAAATCCTTCAAAAGCATTGTCTCTCTTTCAACATGAGTGGAAGGCTGACAGAGGCGACCCAGCATGATCTGACAGATGGTGTATATCAGACAGATGAGTGAGAAAGAAGAAAAAGAGCCTTTTAAAGCACCTGATTGTAGTTTTAGCAAAGAGCTTCCTATAAGCCAATTTTCTAGAGTCCAGTTTCTTCTAAATATTTTGGATCAAGGGTTCACTATTCCAGTATTTTGCAGGTAATTGGCTAGCTGTATTGCCAATTACCTGCATGGTTAAAAGTGAGCATCCCTGTCCATGCATTTACTGAATGAAAATTGCTGGTTTGAGAAGTAAATATAAGGCATTAATAAGGTACAGTGATGTCAGAGTCTTTTCATGTTTAATTTAACCCGATGTGTCAACTCGAAAAATTTCCAATTAGATCTTAATTTCTAACTCTGTTTGGCCCTTAACCTTAATCTAAATATTAGTTTACATATTTTTACTGGGAAAAAATGAAGGTTCAAGGGCTGTAACATTGCTTAGATACTCTAAACATTATTAAAGACAGTAGAAAATGGTAGGACTCCAAAAACAGACTCCAAGTATGGCAAATATTTTTTAAAGTAGAAATAAAAAACATCCCTATGGGTTTTAAAACACAATATCCTCTTTGATCATCATCACCATCACATCATGATCATCATGATCATCACCATCAACTTTATAATTATAAGGCTGTTTTACAGCTTTCTGATTGGCCCTTTCAATAGTGCTATAAGGTTAGCTTAACAGACGAAAAAGGCAAAACGGAGCAAAAGAGATTAATACAGGTAACATCGGCAGTTAACTCTTTTAGTTGTGGAAAAATGAATGTTCACAATTTCTAATTTTTTGGGCAACATTTTCCTATGAAGAAGAAGTGCCATACTCTTAGGAATGGTATAGCTAAAAGCCACACAGAACATAACCACAGTCTCTGGCACAGTGTTGTCTGGGAAGACTTTCTGTGACCACAAGAATGTTCTTTATCTGCACTGCCTAATATGGTAACCATTGTCCATATATGACTATTGAAGACTTGAAATGTGACTATTGTAACTAAGTAGCTGAATTTTTTTTAAGTTTATCTTTCGCATGGAGGATAGAACATAAAGGGCTGAGTTAAGCTTAGGAAAACTCATCCTCCAGTGATGGTTTCTAGGTGTTTTCTTGCACAAAGCACTATATTATTCCTACCCACAAAGGCCCAGGATAAAAAAGAAAGGAAAGTAGTAGTTTGACTAAAGGCTAATGAGCTGACAATCCAAGGATCCAGGTGAGAGCCCTGAACTCTGCTCTCACATTTACAAAATAAGAAAATTGGAGTCAGTAATTTTTAACATTTTTTCCAAAACTATGTGATTTTAGTAATATCACAGTCAGTTTCTGGCCCTTATTTCTCTCTCTTTAACATCATCTTTAGATTCCTTCTAACCTCACCAAATTTAAAAACCATTTCCAATCTGCAATTTCATGTTCCCTTCTCATTAGCAAATTAAGGATAATTTGCTCATGGTTATCATTTTCTATTTTAAAAGAGTCAGGTAGTATACTCATCCAGCATCTGAGATGTAGCAGAAGCAATTAATTCAAGGCATGACTTTGTTCTTCCTATTCTCCTGTCTTTTCAGAGTCATGAATCACAGTTATTTGGACTTGGTACTTATACTTGCTTTGCCTTAGGATGTTCGAATCACTTTTTTTTTTTTTTTTACAGTGGTTTCTTCCACAGCTGTGCTAAGAAATATGCTCTGTGCCCTAGGCAGATCTCTTTTTCTTTCTTCACATTAAATGCAAAAGGAAAATAATAATTTAAAATCCCCATTCCTTGATAGCATCTCTTTAATTCTCCACTCCCCAATTTTCTAAGGCTACTTTACTTTCATGTATGTTTCAAATACATTTGCAATATCTCTTCCCTAGTAAGAATCTGACCTGAATGATGCATTTCTTTTCCCATCCCTATTATCCTTTTAACTTGTTTCTGTTCACTCTCAATCCATTTCTTTTTCTATCAGCCTTATTAGATTAAAAATAAAAGTTATTTGTCAATTTCAATCAGATCATTTTTATTTCCTGTGCTCTTCCTGCTAATATTCAGAGTGAACCCAATTTAAGAAAATTTGCATCTCCTAGAATTGAAGAAATATGTTTGGGAGCTTAAAGTAATTTTGAAGATGATTTTACGTTTTTGGTAACAGTTTTCCTTAAAGATATCAAATCCTAGGAAACATATTTAGGGCATTAATTTTTTGAAAGGCAGTGCTGGTGTTTCCTAAGATTCTTGTTTTATGACTCTTGGTCCTTAAAAGCAGAAAATAGGTAAGAAAATATCCAAGATTCTACTCTTTGCTCCTGATGGTTAGGGGCCAGCATAAAGAGCATTTAAATTTATACCACAGACTTCCAAAAGATTCAAATTGGCTTTAATTCATCTCCAGTTTTTGGGACTCTGGGAAGAAATAAGGTCAATTTTAGAGGTTCAGATCAAGTGAGGCCTACAAAGGATCAGATCAGATCCTTTGACTCTTGAACCCAGCATAGAGCAAACAGGAAAATACTCTCTCAATGGACCCAACTATAGAGAGAGTACTAAATATGGACAGCCATGCCTGAATGTTAGCTCTCTTTACACCTCATTTTAGTTTCCCTTTCTTTTCATGAGTTCAGTTTACAGTGCTGGGAGGTTCAAATTCCTATGACTACTGCTTTAAGTTTGGATAATCACTAGCTGTTTCTGTGCTCCTGTCTCACCCTCAGGAGAATTCTAATTCTATCAGGAATTTTTTTCATTTTTATTTATCATATTTTCTGAATAATTAAGAGATCTATGTGATTTTTCTCTCAGAATTCATTATACAAATATTCCTTTCAGGCAATTGTCTCTTATAGAATAGGAATATGAAAAACTTGCCACTAATGAGGGTAGCTGTTTTTATTTTTTATTTATTTATTTATTTTTGGAGCCTACTCTGCTTTGTCAGCCAAAATAGCTATATCTTTTTCATTCTGCCTTTTCAGTGTTAAATTGTTCAAATGGAATCACCTATGTCTAGTCTCCAGCCACAACCTGAGGTAGCAATCAGCCTTTCTGCTGCATTTCTGGCCTAAAGAAACTGCTCCTACCTCTCACTAAACAAAGGATTTTGCATCCACACTCCAAATTTGACTATTCACTCCTCTTAGAGTTCCTCTGAACATTTCCCCCGTGCCTCATCAAGCATTTCGTCAGTTACCACCCAGGGGCCAATCTTCCTTAGTCATCCATTATCTAAAAACTGTCATCATATTCTTCTGTTGTTCCCTCATGGGAGCCAAACCCACTTTACTCCCAGGCACTTGACATGGATCTCTGGAACTCCTATTCTCTGATTAGTGGATTTCAGTATATTTTCAAGAATTTTTCGAATATATTTTTCAGTATCAACCTTCAGAAAACCTATTTGAACTTTGGAAGGCATTTCTCCATTGACTAGGTGAACTTTGGTTTTCTTTGCAAGAGGTTGGCAAGGTTGACTCCTTTCTCCTTATTTGATATTTATTATTCTTTCTCTTTCCATGTCTTCTGTAAAACATGGTACTTAGAGAAACAGGTTCCAGAATCCAGCTAGCTGTTCAGATTCAAGTTCCAACTCTATCCCTTACTAGCACTACATCTTGTGAAAAATACTTCATTCTGCCTCAGTTTCCTCATTTTTAAATAAGTTGACAAGAACACTTATTCAAAGGATTTTTAAGTCTTACTATATAAAAACTAAATAGATGAGCATGGGCAAAGTACCTAGAAGAGATATTGATATAAAATAGATCAGATCCACTTTCATTACTGAATTTAGGATTCTGGAGAAGGCCTAAAATTAAATAAAAATATAGTTTTCTTTTATTCATACCTTCAAATGTATTTGACCTCAGAACCCCATTATGCCTCCTTTTTTAAAATGTAACTCATTACATTTTATTGAAACCCTTTTGCTGATAACTCACTTTAGGAAACCCTGATTTTGAGTTTTAAACAAAAGCAAACAAATAAATAAAATCCAGGAGAGGTGAAGTAAGGTCAGTAATATTATAATGAATAATACTGAAAAATCCTGAATTAGAAAGAAGGTCTGCTTGACTTTGAAAATACTAAAATTTAATCCATAAAAGGGAACTATAAAAGGGTTATTGTGAGGATTACATGAGAGTTCTTTTAGAAATAGTCAATCCTGCACAAATGCTGTTTAATATCATTTTCCAAGAAAGAAATCACTAATACTTTTTCTTGTTTTATTAGTGTTTTTCTTTTATCTTCCAATTGGCTGATAGTCACAGTTCTTTCCTAGGTACTATATTATTTTATGTTAATTCATGTTTACTTTTTATTATATTGTAAATGGATTAATAATATATATAATATATATTAGAATTTAGAAATGCATACACCTGTGAATATAACCCATAGTCCTATCAAAATATAATATATATTAATCACTCATACAACTTCTACATGTTGTGTCAATTCCACATTATTTTCTGTCAAGATTATTTTCAGTATTTGATTGTCTATATTTCCATACAAATGCTAGAATTAGTCTAGAAATTTTTATTCAAAACTATTACAATTGTCTTTGAAGTTGCATTTAATCTATATATCATTGGTTGTCAATTAATACCTTAATAATAGTATTTCATTCATTATCATTAAATATCTCTCAATATATTTAAGCTTCTTTTAATTACACTCCACCATATTTTCCAAATTCAGTGTAGAAGTCTTGCTTGCTTTTGGCTAAATTTATTCCTAAGGAGTTTATGGAAATCCAAGATCAAGGTCTTGACATATTTGGTTTCTTCTGAGACCTCTTTCCTTGCCTTAAAGACTACTGCCTAAAGTTTCCTCATATGGTCTTTTGTCTGTTTTTGTGTGTGTATCCCTAGTGTCTTTTGATGTCCAATTTCTTATATAAGAATCCAGTACCTTATAAGGCCCACTGTGAAGGATCTCTTTTTCACTCAGTCTAAAGATTCTAAAGATACTATCTCTTAATATAGTTTGGGACTTCCACACATGAATTGGTGTGGGTGGAAGTAGGAGGTCAACCACAATCCAGCCAATATAGATAGCATCTAACTTAATCAAAATATCAAGTCTTTCGTCTTTAGACTTATTCTCGAGTCATGAATGAGCAACTTCTGTGGAGAAGAGGTTCTAGAAAGGCAGAAAATACAGTAGCTCTTAATTCCAATTTCACCTGAGAACCACATTTATCTTCTATTTATCTTTTTTGTTTAATAAGAGCTAAATGTCCTGGTCAAGAGTGTTTGACCTAGAATGTACAACCTCTGAACTTCAAACTGGAAGGTAGTAACCAAACAGGAGAATACACTGATAATATCTTTTGATGCAGTCGACAATAACATCAGTAGCGGAACAAGGGGTGTGCTGGGGGAAGCAGTCACAGCTTTCACTGTCAAGTATCAACAAATGCCAGATTTGCAGCGTCCAGGGTTTAATAGCCCCAGTGTGCATGCCACACATGTTTTGTTGTATGAGTTTGCCTTTATCCCTTATTGGTACATACATTCCAAATACCCATTCTCCAAATCAGCTTCAGTCACCTTTCTGACAATATTTTCAATAAATTCAACAGAACAGGCAGATTGACTTAAGTACACTGCTGAGTAGTGAGCGAGTCAGGAGAGGCCTACTGTGCCATGTGGGTTGCTCCCTGGCCAGCCGGGGATCAAACCCGTGCTGCAGAGGCTGTGGACAGCTTCACAGGCTGCATCTTAACCCTTTTCGCCACCAGGAAGGCCCCATTTCCTTTTATAACTCAAATGTGATCTCACTTGGTCTAGCAAGACCCTTAAAGTCAACTGTAAAGACTTGGGCACTTGCACTTTCAAGTATACAAAAAAACCCAAGGGATATGAGAATAGCTTTAATATAATTCATTATATACAAATATATATAAATATTTTACAAACTATATATTAATATATACACATAGATAGCTATATATACTGTATGCACATAGTATATATAATATATACTGGCATTTATATAATACATATCCATATGCATGTATACATTGAAAACGATGCACATGCATTATAATATGTAATCTCTCTTTCCCCACCAAATCTGTCCTTCATCACAATTCTTTTTGTGTCAAATGACTTTGAAGTAATCACAAGTGATTCTTAATTTGTTTATGGAGGAATTGAATAATTGATATTTGTGTACATTTGGATAGCATTTCATAGGGTTATTTATATAGTTTGTAGTCCTTATATCATACAGTTATTACTAGCTGTAACATCATAATTTTCATAGATTGTTCCTAGGAATACCACACAATTGAGTCTACTCCTGGCATTGTGATAGGGAAGTATAGGGCTAGAGGTCATCCTGTGATAGGAAGTCATCCTACAATGTCTGAAAACAAAAGTATTTTGTCACTACAAAAGAAAAGGGGCTTTAAATTCCTAAACTCAGGATCTTGCTTTTTTTTGGAGAATTTTTCAAATTGTTAGATGTGTAAACTTTAAGGGGAATATTCATCCTGTATTCCTCTTCCATGCCTAGTCAAAATTCAAATTTTCTTCTGTCAGGAATATACTTGTAATGCAACATAGGCAATTATAATGAACTACATTTTTTTCTTTTTAATGGTAATTATGCAAAATAAATTTGTCAGAATTCCTGCTTTTTTGTAGGTCAAAAACTCTGCTACAGCACTAAAAATAATAAGTAGGTTTGCATGAGGTAATATATGAAAGAAATATGTGATTTACCTGCAAGTTTTCCAATTAATCCAGAAAGTTCAGATTTTCAATATTAAGTTGTGAGGTTAAGAGAAATTCTTCAACATTGTCGAAATTGTTTTGAGCAACCAGACCAGAGGAAAAAGAGTTACCTTCCTATTCTCTCTAAAAAGTTATAGTAAAAACATCATCATATGAAAAGAAGATCAGCTATTAGGCAAAACTGTAAGAAAAAATAGTAAAATGTGTCGGCACATAGGAAATAAATATATTCTGATGATTTGGCAGAAATTTTGCAATGTCTGGTATTTCCAGCTTTTATTTTAAAATTGCATTAAAGAAAAATTGAAGCATAATAAAGTACCATATTATGTGTTACCATATAAAGAGTTACTGCTTTTGAAATAGGAAATACCTGCAACATAATCACCACAGTAAGGATAATCACAAACACTGTTCATCTGCATAAGTGAGGGAACAATTGCACTTGGCAGAAAACTGAAGACTTGACAATCAGTGTCTCCAAAAGTAGGTGAGACAGAGAATACTGGATCAGTAAGGAAAGCCTGAGAAATAGTCCCACCACAAACAATATAAAAGCACAGGAAGAGGTACCTACCTCTCCTCTACCCTGACTCCTGGGGCTCCCATTGGCTTCTAGCTCTCGCAACCAGGTGAGAACTATCTCCCCAAAAGAACACTGAGAGCCGCGCAGGTGCTGAGTTGACACACCTGATAATGCTGGTGGCTGGCATAGTGGTTCTGAAAGGCACCCTCTTCTAGTCCACTGCACATAAGTGAGTATATCATCATGAAGAATACTGACTGCTGGGCAGATGGGAAGACAATACTCTTAGCAATATATTTGCACGAAATGGAACAAATATATATATATATATATATATATATATGCAGGTATCAAGGCCTTTATTATATATATATAAAATAACTAGTAACAGACTTGGGAGAAATCCACAGCACCACAGTAGTAGAAGGGGATGTCAACATACCACTTACATCAATATACAAATCAACCAACAGAAAATCAACAAGGAAACAACAGCCTTAAAATGAGGAATTAACAAGGACTTAATAGACTTTAAAGGGCACTGCACTCCCCAGCTGAGTACACATTCATCTCAAGTACACAAGAAAAATTTTTGATGGTAGGCCACTTGTTGTGCCATAAAACAAATGTCAACAATTTGATGAAGATTGAAACCATATCAAGTAACTTCTCTGATCTCAGTGGTATCAAGACACAAATGAAAAGCTGGAAACTACAAAAACAAAGCTGGAAAAGTCACAAATATGTGGAGATTTAATGATGTGCTATTTAATAACTATTATATTAGCAAGGAAATCAAAGGAAAAATTAGAAAGAATACTTGGAGAGGAATGAAAGTGAATACATGTTCAATCAAAACCTATAGGACACTGCAAAAGAGGTACTAAGAGGAACATTTGTAATAATAGAGACCCATATCCTTGTGACTCTTGCTATATACTATAGTGGGAGTTTTCCTCTCTTGGGAATTGGAAACTTTACATCTTTAGAGCACAGTGTTATTCCTAATTATATCCTTTGTAATGTGAGGAAGAGGTTGTACTGCAACAGAAGTGGATGCATGGGATCTGGACTCCTAGCTAATATGGCTTCTGTGATGCCTTTGTCTTGCTCATGTTCAGTTCCAAATACACCATTTTCATTTTATAATGGATAGTTCTTGGACTAAACTGGCCTTGTGAATTTGGTAATTATAATAGAACTTCTGATGGATAACTATGGTTGCATGATTTATGTGTCTGAATACTAGATTTTTTATCTGTGCACTAGAGTCAAGTATTTTATCTCTATCAATAGGATAATTCTCTGCAGATGTCAGAATCTGTGTTGTGATTCTCCCATTGAGTCTTTCCATAAACTCATTATTTTCTGTGTCATCTGCACATAGTGATATTACTAAAATATCATCATATTCTCTGGTCCATGTAGCCAAACTGTCGCTACACAGCCTCATACTCTTGCAGAGTTCTTTCCTTTTCTGAGTTCCAATCAAAGATGACAGAACAAAATTCCTTAATCTGTAATATGCTGCCTGTATAATATAAGAGGCTCACCAGATATCCTTCCTTGTGATGGTATGTAAAAGATATAATATTTTATCTTTCATTTTGCATAAATTATTCCAGCATGCTGCTGACTACAATTCCCTAAATATATTGCTGGAATGGTAGATCAATACCATTCCACCCTCTGAAGTATCCATGTCTTACCAATGCCTCTAATCATTCCACTGCCTTAGATAATCCAAAATACTTTATACTATTTTTATGAAAGAATTATAGTTCTGGAGAAAATTTGTAAGTTTATATTGTACATTTCATGTGAATATAAACTACTTACTTACTTTCCTGACAGGGAAGGAAAAAATAGCTCATCAAGTCAAAGGTAGCACACAACCTGATTGAGTTTGTAGCTCCAATTAAGTTTACCATTGTTTTCCAGGTTTCAGCTAGTTTATGCAAAAACTAGACTGGTAAATTAAACAGAGATGATGAATATCAGCACACCTGCATCTTTTGGGCTATGTGAGTGGCACTAATAACTGTCATCCCCTTTAGATGACATAATGTTTTTTTTTTTTTTAAACTTTTTTTTTATTTTTTTATAGAGGCATGTTTTTATTTATTTATTTGTTTGTTTGTTTTGTTTATACATGCACTGGGTACAGTCAGAAGCGCGGGAGGGTGAGAGAATTCACCAGAGCCAGAGCGGGGAGCAGAGCAGGCAGAAGGACCGAAGTACACTGCTGAGGGGAGCAGCGGGCGGCAGGAGAGGTCTGCGCACCATGTGGGACCCTCCTCCGGTGGCCGGGGAGCAGCCAGGGATCGAACCGGCGGCGCAGAGGCCGCGGGCAGCTTTGCAACCCAGCGCTGAACCGCTGCACCACCGGGGAGGCCCTGACATAATGTTTTTATTTTAATTTCTTGGGTTGGTAGAAACAGAAAGGAGGATGAAGCTTCCATTTTGACATTGTTGTATTAGCAATTAATTTTTGCTTTACAGAACAAGGGTCCTATGTGGCACTGCACCAACTACTAAGATCTGCTAGGCAGATTTGTTTCCACTATACATCAGAGGTAGAGATACAACATTTGATAACTACCATTTAAGTTTATTTCTAAAAGATATTTTATCAAAATTTACATGTTTCTAAAAAATTCTTTTTATGTTTTATGTAGTTAAATAATAAACTATGTTCATAATTTTCCTCTAAATCATTTTCTAAAGATATCATTTGTAGTTTATACATATATAAATCATTTCTTTTATTCTGATATATAGAATTCCCATAGTATCATCATTTATTTATTCTGTTATTGTTATACTTACCTGGTTTTTATTTTATAAACACCTTCAATAAGATAGTTGAAGAAAAATTCACTTTTGAGACCAATGTGTTACTTTAATTAGAAAATATTTTTTGCTCTTTTCTTTTGTCATGCAATCACTTTCTATAAATATTAAGAGATTGTCGTAACCAAAAGCTTTTAAAATGTTAACCTTTCATTAAAGCAAAACATATGTTCCCCCAAAGAGGATACATCTATGTAATGTCTTTAGAACTTTGTGTCATCTCTAATTCATTGACTCAATTACAGCAAGGGAAGTGTTCAACAAAATTGAAAACTTCATCCCTGAAGCAGACATGATCAAGTAATTGCTTGCAATATTTTTTCCAGGTTTTACTAATAACATTTTACTGAACAAAATCTTCTATCAACTGCAAGATCTCTTCTGAAACCCACTACTGCTCTTTCCAGAGACACTGATAGCAAAATGTTTGGTTGAAAGCTCACAAACAGTTTCTACTTTAATTATTTCATAGAAATGAGAAGTTATGAATTAAATATTCTAGTCATAGAAAACACATAACTTTTTATTTCTTTTTTTCCCAAGAAAATTCTTGCTTCCATGGACTTTGACTTTCTAATTATGACCCAAAATATAATCTAAATTATGATAAAGGAGAAACTTACTGATTTATCACTAAGTATTTAGTCCCAATATAACATGGGCTGAATATTGTTTTTTCTGTTCTCTATACTTTGATGAAGATCTACTTAACAGTAGAATATGGAACTATATACCCACTGAGCTCCAACAAGGCTATATTTATAGTTCTTTGAAATAGCAAAGTGATATAAAATTATTTTGTATTATATATATTTTTTGAGGTAATACCGGTTTATGATACTTTATGTATGATTTAAAGGCATAATTCATACCTCTTCAGATGTATATGACCACATCATGCCAACTACTAAAGCGCCAATCATTTAAACTTGGATATTTTTGAGAGTGAGAGTACTATTAATAAGTGTGCCAAGTAGGCGAATAAAGCATGCATCACAAATAAATATATATAGTTTAAAAATACTCAATATACTTCTCCTTGATAAAACAAATTTATATTGTGTTAAGTCAGTTAATCTTCATAATAGCAATACACTGTGCCATTAATTTTATTTATTTTTTTAACGATTTATTTATTTATACAAGAACTGGGGTACAGACCAGATGTGTGGGAAGGTGAGAGGATTCACCAGAGACAGAGTGGGGAACAGAACAGGCAGACTGACTGAAATATACTGCTGAGGGGAGCAGTGGGTGAGACAGGAGAGGTCTGCCCCACCATGTGGGTTGCTCTGCGGCCGGCGGGGATCGAACTGGCACTGCAGAGGCTGCGGACAGCTTCACAGTGCTGTGCTCAACTGTCTGCGCCACCAGCGAGGCCCCTGTGCCATTAATTTTATTTCCATTTTACAATTGAGACCATTGAAGAGTGGAGATGTTAACTAATATTCCTAAAATCTACTGGTAGACTATGTCAGTGATATAAATCGAATATTTTTTCATTTTCGAAACTGTTTTAAGTTCTGTATTCAATTGTCACTCAAGATCTGTACCATATTTTATCACTGCTAAATTCCAGTCACCCACAGGATGATTTCAGTTATTTTACATGGAAATTACACAAAAGACTTTTTCCCTCCTGTTAAAATGGTGCAACTCACCATGCTGCTTACTTAAAATTACATAAATATCTTGAGTGAAACAAAAGCAACTGTAACAAAGGCAAAGAAGAGAGAATGGCAGCATCTTCTCTAAAATGGTTCAATTTAAAAGAATTTGTTCATCCATTTACTATCCGCATTATTTATGGATTCCAGGTTAGCACATTTTCCTATTTGCTAAAATGTACTTGTAATACTAAAACCAATGTTTGGGGCATTTTTTGTGATTATTTTTTTAGCTTGCACAGAATGATGAAAAAATTGTTCAACATAAGTATTCCCAGCTGAGGTCAAATAAGGCAGCATTCTGTCTCATATTTTTCCAAATATGGCTAGCTTTCAGCCATCACACTGTAAACAAGTGTCCTTTTCATGGCTTGCTCAATGCCACATTTTTCACATTTTCTACTTTTTGTTAGTGATTTTTCTTTTTCTTTTTTATTGTATCACTTTTTCTTGAGGTAGTATTGGTTTACAACACTTTGTGTATTATTTAAAGATATAAGCCACACCTCTTCAGATGTATATGACCACATCATGCCAACCACTAAAGCACCAATAATCTTCCATCATAGTCCATTGGGGCCCCTTGCTGCCTTTGTTCCCTACCTCAATCCCTCTCATCCTGGCAACCTCAATTCTAATGTTAGATTTTACAGCTTGTTTTATATAGCTCTGCCTGTTCCTTTTTTTCCTTCTATATTCCACAATTCTATGGGCATTCCATTCATCTGTTATTGGACACTTCTTGTTTCCATAAGGTGGCTGTGGTAAATAGTGCTGCAATGAACATCTATCCCTTTGAATTCATATTTTGTATTCTTTGCATGGATACCTAGGAATGTAATTGCCAGATCAAATAGTAGATCTATTTTTAATAATTTGAGAATCTTCCATACTGTTTTTCATAGGGACTGGCACAGCTTACATTACCATCAGTGCTCTCTGAAGCTTCCTTTTTCTCCGTATACTTGTCAATGCTTGTCATTTCTGGTCTTTTTGATATGAGCCATTCTCTCTCTCATGTGATGTGGTATCTCACTGTGGTTTGATTTGCATTTCTTTGATGATATGTTATGATAAGCATTTTTTTTTTTTTTGGAGAAGTTTCTATTTTAGCTCTTTGACCAAGTTTTTGATTTGGTTATTTGGTTTTATTATTATTGTTGAGTTGTATGAGTTCTTTTGTAGATCTTGGAAATTAGCCCCTTGTCAGTTATATGATGTGCAAGTATTTTCTCCCTTTTTGTGTGTGTGTTAATAGTAGTTTCTTTGGCTTTACAGAAACTGTTTAGTTTGATTTAGGAAATTGCCTCCTAGCATACTGCTGAGATTCAGTCTAATGTACCTAAGTGCAAGAATGCTATGCTTGTGCCTTTCAGAGAAAATACATATGTTACATTAGTTTCATCCAGGTATGAGTTATATTGCTTTTGGCTATGAGTTCAATATGAATGAATCAATAATAGATATTAGATAAGATGTCTTCAAGCATAAACACACATAAGACAAGATTGATATAAATGTTTTTACAAAATCCTCTAAGGAACTTAACCCTATATTTACTGTGGGAGCCATAGTTCAATATTCACTAATTCATTTCTTATGATGACTTTATAGAATATAACTACCATGAATGATGAGTTCAACAGTACATATCCATTTATCCAATCATCATCTAATACTATAAAGGAAGAGAAAAAGTCTGATCCATGTTTATATTATGTCACAAAGAATGTGATTCCAGTTTTTGAAACTTGACAGCTGACAGCTTTAATCTTCCTTCCCCCTCTTCTCTTTGTACCCCACATTTGCATGGTTTTTGGCAACTGTAGAAAATTAAAACCATGCAAATCCCTGTTCATGCTTGGTATCTCTCTGTTGTAGTACTCCTTTTCAAGCCATTTCAGACCAGTTTGTAAGGCTTGCCCTATTCTCTCTAGAGACTTTAATGATGTAAGTAATAAGCCTTTGTATAACCTTTTGATATATGTATGGTATCATCAGTCCTAGAATCAAAACCAAATTCAGGTTAGAGGGTTTGTCTACCTCTGCCCTCAATCATAACGTATTAAGACTTAACCATTTAGTTTTTTTAAAGATTTATTTTTCATTTATTTATGCATATAAGAACTGGGATATAGGCTAGAGGTGCAGGGGATGAGAGGGTTCATCCAAGACAGAGTGGGGAGCAGAACGGATGGATTGACTGAGATACACTGCTGAGGGGAGCAACAGGTGAGACAGGAGAGGTCTGCTGCGCCATGTGGGTAGCTCCCTATTGGGGATCAAACTCATGCTGTCTGCAGTGGCTGCAGACAGCCCCATAGGTTGCATCTCAACCCCTGAGCCACCAGGGAGGCCCCTCTCTCTAAATTATTAAGGTAAATCAAACACTTAGCACCTCACTCCACATTTCAAAACCCACCCACCATAAGAACAGAATAAGTACAAAGATCCAAAAATGTGCGTAAATTTCTCAATAACCCATAAGAATTTCTAACCAGTTTCTATTTTCATCAAAAAAGGTGATAATATTGTTGCTGCCAGTTGAGAGGACTGTTGGCATTTGCTAGCTGAGGGGAGTAAAACCGCCTCTCCAGATGCATAAATTAAAAAACTAGTATTAACAATATTATTTTCCATTTTTTTTTTTTAGAAAATGGATTACTCAAACTAGATGATATTGCTCAAAAAGATAGTGGAAGGGACTTGAGCTGTCTTCCAAATATGGCTAGCTTCCAGCTAATAGCATTATAGAGCATTTACTTTGTATATATTTCTAAGTTGCTTTCTGAACCATGATTCAGATGTAAATCAAAAACATGTATACACTGAATTTGAACTTAGTAAACCTGGTATGTGTTTCTTCTTTTTCCACCTCTCACATTTAGATGAATGATTTAAAGGTATGTTCTTCCCTTGGGATAAAGCAAAATGTGGAGAGTGGTTTTCCTGTAAAAACACTTGGAATAAAAATATTTATAGGTCTGAATTTGGGAGAGAGACATGGGATAGAGACCCTTACTTTTTCCTTTTCCTATAAATTTAAAAAAGTGAAAACTGGAAAGTTGCAGATATTTCACAACTATAGTGTCACTCATTGTAGTATTGCTTATACTTTCTGTAGCTCAAAGTATTACAGGTTAAAAAAATTGTAACAAAGTCTCCAAATGTTGATTTCCAAAGCCACTCCCATCTTTTATTTATATGAATGGTATTCCAGTGATATTCAGCTGGAATACTAGGGACCGTCTGTGTGCTCCAGGGGACACTCAAACTCTGTTCAGCAGTCATAATAATTTCATTACTTTTGCTAGTGATTGGTGGACTAAGGTTGTTATTTAGCCGGGATACTTTGGGTGAAGTCTGGAGAGGTCTGGGAGTTATTTAATCCTACAAGACAGCCTCTTCCAGCTTTTTACATAACTGTGAAGGTGAAAGACTGGAACTGTGCATACATTCTATGACTAGGAGAGGACAAATATGAATACAAAAGCAAATCTGGAATGATGACAAAGTAGAAAAATTAGGAGAATCTGGATCCTTTACTGTAATTCTGCATTCTACTTTTATCCTTTCTTTAATTAATACATTTTCATTTTATTTCAAAATATTTTTAGTAAGAGATTCTAATAATTTTTGAGTAGAGCACCATAAATAATATCTAGGTTATGCAATGCCCAAATTATATGTAACTTAGTGAGTTTGGGATTCAAGGACATATTTCTTCTTCTCTAGACCCTTTGTCTATTTTGATAATATAACTATTTCTCATCCCATCTTGGTGTGTAATAGCTGATTGTTGAGAAGAAGGCAAAATATTGATCTTAATTTCCTGATGACCATGATGGCAGAATTCTGTAAAATATTGTTTTAAAGGTAGACATGTCCATTTATGTGATTATTATTTTATGTGGTTTATTTTGTTCAATATTCATTACATGTGATAAGGTTACTAAAATTATAATAAGCATATTTATTTTAAGATTTTCATTTAGCATTCATTTTCAATTTCAAATTCTAGGTCCTCAATGCTTCTTTGTAACTCTCTGCTTCTCAATTACCAGTCATCTTAAATTGTCTTTCTGTACTAAGTACAAACTTAAAATCATCAACAACAACTTCTATAATATCTTACCTCTTCCATTCATGAATCTAATGAAAAGGCTAGTGGAAAAATTCCTTTGACATTTTATTTCCTTCATATATAGTTCAATTTAAATACAGCAATATTTACTCCTTCAAGGTGTATTATGGAAAGTATCCTTTCCTCCTTAAGCTATTGTTGGTATTATATCCCTAAGCAATCGCCCCTGGTTTTTGCATAGTATTTTGTCACAAATCACCCTCTCTACCTATACTGTCCTTCAGTCTAGCAACACTCATTCCTTATACTCTGAGTATAATTCCACATGTCTGAAAATGTTCTGTATTCCCAATCTCTATAAGCAGATTTAGGCAAATATGATTTAACATTCTTTATTTTGTTGATGTTCATTAAATGCTTGATGATGATGATGTGGTGTGTGTGTTTCCATAGATCAAACAAAATGTAATGTAAATAGTGTTCAGTATTTGTAGGTAGTCTTACTGTCCCTACTTATATAGAAGAAGAAATCCATGGTTAAGTTACTCAAAATCACGTAACCAATACTAGGTGGAGTCAGAACTTGAATGCAAGCAATCTGACTTCAGAGTTCATGAAGCTACTATACTGTGCTATTTACATGAACATTTATCAGATACTCATTTGACTCAAGCTGCACTCATCCCTGGATAGTTTATGTAATAACCACCACTAATAATTACTGAGTTTTGCAGAAAAGATGACTAGTTGCCATGAAAATATATATTTCCTCTTCTTGAATATATATTTGCTGATGGGAGGTAGCTCTCTAACAGAATTTATGTCTCCCATGAACTACTCCTGCATTATGGAGCAGATATGTAACTAGTTTTCATCAATGCATTGTAAGCAAAATTGGTTTGTATCACTTTGAGGACAATTTTTTTTATTTTAACATTTATCATTTTTTAATTTTTTTAGACAATATTTGCTTCCTCTCGCCCCCTCAGATTGAGCCCCCATAGAATTTCCTTCCCCAAGGCACCCATGCACCATCACCACAGTTTGGTGACAAAATTTTGATAAATTAATATTTTCTTTGTCCTCTGTATTCCCTTCTACCAGCTATGTACAGAAGATTATAAGGGTCTACTATATGGTAAACCAAATGATGAAACCAAATGAGAATTTATTGGTACTTCAGGGAAGGAAGTCATTAACCACTCAGAATATTCACATCTGGCTTTTAAGCAAGCACCAAGTAACCATCTACTGTGTTTGTGCCTTGTTTCAATTTGAAACCTGTTAAAATAGCTAGGTTTTTGGTATAATTGAAGCATGTAATAGACGTCAGTTAAGGTACATTTATTTGCTCATCTGGCTCATATTATATTATGTGATTCAAGTTCTTTGTATTTTGTAAAAACCATGGTTCATTGAGATGGATTAGTTTGTCCAAGAGTAAACTAAATGGAATGTCTTGTTTTTGACTTTAAGCATTATAGATCACAACTCTTCTTTTCTGCCATCTAGTCATACTACTTTGAACAAGAGAATTAACAAACATTCGCCCTCCCCCACTACTTCTTCCTGGCTAACAGAACCATGAATGGTTTGGGGGAAGCACCGGGTAATGATCATTCTTGGTCTAATAAGTAAGTAAGGATAATAACTTTCTTAAAACCCACTTCTTTGGCTGTGTAAGTAACGAAGTGTGCCTGGAGAGGTTTTGGGAGATTGCTTGCCTTGTGAAAGGAACAGGAAGAGTTCATCCCTACTTTTCCTACTTGAACATTGATGGTATGATGAGAGCTTCCCCCTTCATTTTGTAGCCATCAGGGAAAGTCATGACCAATGTAGAAAACTGTGAATTAACTCCAGGAATGTCTCACCTCTCAATAATCTTTTATATGAAGAAAAAATAACTATATGTATATGTCATAGTCTGCTTTCTCTTATTTAGAACTCAGAACAGACCTAGGCAAGGAAACCACCATTCAGAAACTGTATCTTCAATATTATCTTTACTGGTATGTACCAGTGTCCCTACAGGATATATTAGTCTTTATGACACTCTAAATGTCTCTTTTTCAATACGTGAAAATATTTATGTTTGCCAAAAAATCAAAAATTTATTTTCTATAAAATATCTTCATGGTAGGAATTTAATTTGTTAAATGTAAATAATTCATCATGTTAAATGTGTATTCATTTTATTTATGGGTTTTTGTGCAATGGAGATTAGGGCAAAATAGAGAAAAATAGGTGAGGTAGGAATTAAATACTTCAATATTTTGTATTTCAAATATTGAATCAGACAAGGAACTGAAAAGAACACTAGAGAATGCTTTAATCTCTCTTAGCTTTATTTGTTGTATGACCTTGGACAAGTTGCTTTACTTTTCTAAGCATGGCTTCCTTATCTATAGATGTTACTAATGACAGTACACAAATCACAGCCTCAGTGTTCAGTGTCATTCACGTTCAATGCACATTGAATGACCTCAATAAATGAGAGCTGATTTTTTTTTATTACTAATGTCATCATTGAATAACAATAATGGTCCTGAAGTATCAAAATATTGTTTGTAAAGGCACTGATGTGAACCACTGAAGGAAATCTACATTCTTTAATTTACTTTGCATGAAAATTATCTGGTAATTTTAGGATTAGCCATTGAATGCATTTCATTTACTTGTCTGCCTTTTAACTTCTATAAAAGACAAAAACAACGAGAAACTTATGGCACTGAGAAGGTAATGTGGACTGTCCTTTTACTTTCTCTTCAAAGTTAGTTTATATAGCAACAATGGTGCTAGAAAGAAATTCAGGTATGAGTTGGCAATTTTCAAAAGAAATTAAAATCTAGAGAGAATGTTTGTCCTTTGTAAAAACTACTTTTAATTCCATGCTTTATCCTGTTAGGTTAAGAGTTATTCTAGCCTCTATGGAGTATGAGAAAATTTAGATGACCTTAGTCTCTTAAATTACTCTTCCCTGCTTTTAAAATAATAGAATAAAATTGATCCTTTAAATGGATCAGACATCAGATCAGAACTTGATAAGATACTTTGAACCATTAGAAATAGACTGTGTAAATCATTTTTATCTTTGGATCTTTTGTAGTTTATTTTAATTTCAGTAAGTATTTTAAAATCCTGCCTTCCAGGGGCCTCCCCAGTGGCGCAGTGGTTGAGCGCTGGGCTGTGAAGTTGCCCGCAGCCTCTGCAATAATCCCCAGCCGCCTGGGGAGGGTCGCACATGGCCGCACAGACCTCTCCTGCTGCCCACTACTCCCCTCAGCAGTGTTCTGTTCCCCGCTCTGGCTCTGGTGAATTCTCTCACCCTCCTGCGCTTCTGACTCTACCCAGTACTCATATAAATAAATAAATAAATCTTAAAAAAAAAATCCTGCTTTCCAAATCAGGTAATTCTACAGCTTCAAAATCTATGAGGGACATTTTCCCATTGCTTAGCTCTTAGGTTACTAAATGTGATCTAGGAGTAAGCATATATCTAATTCTGCAATATTATCTATATAACTTTGTATGTTGAGTACTTAGAAATACAGTTTCAGTAACTGGTCCTGTTACTAACCCCATGGAATGAAATGTGGGAACCCATCTTCAATCTCTTTGTCTTAATTTCTTTCAAATATAAAAGCAGAAAGACTGAAATAGAACTATATGATTCAGCTTCTTTCAGCTATGGAGTGCTACATTTTGCTATGATTATCATGGTCAGGGTGCTCTTAAATAATAATTGAGAACATAAAAAATTCTATAATTCTAATGAAAATAAAATTTCTCCATAGAAAACTTGCCAAAGATTATGGATAACCAATTTATAGAATAAACAATGAAAAATACTGAACTTCATTAATAATCAGAGAAAGCAAATAAATAACCTTAAGATAGGTTTTCACTCATCATATTGTGACAATTTAAAATAGATAAAATAAACCTTTAGCTAGAAGAGAGAAAACATTAATAAGCAGAATCACAAATGACAGCGTGAAAATCACAATGATATCTCACAATACAAAAGTTCTTAAAAGGTTACCAAGAACACTAAGTAATATGTTAATAAATTTGATAATCTTTAAGAAATCAATAAATTGCTAGATCAAAACAGTCTATCAAGACGAACCCATGAAGAAACAGATGAATTGAACGAACAGATCACAATCATAGAAATTGAAACAGTAATGAAAAATCTTCTAAAAATCTAAAACCCAAGGAAAGATGGAATTTTATCAATCTTTTAAAGAACTAATTCCCATGTTTTTCAAATTGTTTAAAAAATATAAGAAGGAATGATCCCTAGTACATTTTACACCAATATCGCTGATTCAAATGAAATTCCATTTTACTGTATTATTTACTACTAGGAAAGCAATTTTCTGATTCATAAGGAAACATACAAAGCAATCATTGAAGCAATATTATGTACTAAATATATATTTGTGGAGGGAATTCCTAATTATTGTGTATAGAAAAGTCATGTAATAAATTATAATATTTCCATGTTATAGGATACCATGTACAAAAGAATGATATAGATTTACTGTGCTGATTTGTACTTAGATGCAAGAATTATTGTTCATTTAGCACAGAGAATAATATCAACATTGATAGAACCTTCTCATCTGTGTGTGTGTGTGTGTGCTTTGTTGGTAAATATGATGAAACACTAACCCTTGAGAGCTGACTACTCAACTGAGAGATGTGTATGGGAGAGATGGTGAATAAATTTCAAAGGATTTAGAATGTTAAAGATGAAATTAATGACAGCATTTCCCTCTGCGGAGAAAGGAAAGGGACTGGTATTAATGGTAAAAGAGACTTGTCTGTACTGCCTATAATTTTTGTAAGTATATGCTATCTTATTTTACTTGTAAAATTAAATATTAAAAAAGGGGGCTTTAATTCTTTTTTGTATCAAAGATTATTTAATTTAATTAATCAATTTTATGACTAATTGATTGACTTTTAACTGAGGTAATATTTGGGTAACCCCATTAGGTATCACCACCATAGTGTACCTACCACCAAGTCACCCATATTTCCATCATAGACCATTGTGTTTCCTTTTCTCTTTGTTCTTTCTTTCTCTTTCCCCAGTCCTCCCTCCTTGGCCCTTCAGTTCAGTAGTCAGCTCTCAAGGGTTAGTGTGTCAGCTTGTCTTTACCTAATTTAGTTACATTACATTCAACATATTAGTGACACCATACAGTATTTATCTTTCTTTTTCTACCTTCTTTTATTTAGCATTAATTCTTGTGGATTACCATGAATTTTGTCAAAAATTAATTATTTATGAGTACACTTTTCACTATGAATTTGGCTCCATTGACCTATACACATCTCTTTATGCCAGTACAACACTGTCTTGTTTATTATATCTTTGCAATTCTGGTATACATAGTAGATAGTCTGCATATATGTGTGTGTGTGTATGTATATAAATATATATATGCTTTTTGTAAAGAAACATGGGAAAATAGCTTTTGCCTTAATGTAAAGCAACAGTATTTTCTATGTAGAACTACTTTCTCAGAAATCACAGGGAAAATGCTCATCTATGAAACTATTAATTGGCGCCATATTGATTTCTTCCTGACTTCATGAACTGGTTAGTTAAATTAAAATTTAAAAGATTGTATAGGAATGTCAATCAACCTTGGTATCATTTGTTAATTTTGTGAATTTCTCCTTTTCCTCTCCTTCCCTCCATCTTATTCTCTCTCTCCTCAGCAGCCAGTGTCTTGTGAAATTTTATCTTGACTTATATAGAATTACTTCAGTTTGCCACTTAGTAAAACATTCACTCATAGTGTGACAATCATAATAAATCCCATACATAAAACACTTTAGAATTTACAAAGCACTTTTAATTTTTATCCTAATTTTCCTTGTATTATATTAAAGCAGCTATTATAACTATTTTACACATAAGAAAACTGAGAATTATTACATAATTAATTTGAACAAGTTCAAACAATGCATATGTGGCATAGAATGAACTCAAAAATGTTTTTTTTCCAATTATTTTTTCACTGTGGACTTACTAATGGAGTATTATACATGAATGAAGTTGGCAAACTGTAAACACTAGAAATTTTGGTGGTCTGTATTGTTATTAGCTTAATTATTACTATACAAAAGAAAATTTATCTATGATGCCAACCACATTTGTCTATAGAAAACTACATATGTAGGAAATCCTCCCTGAGGGAGCCACGCCAAGTACTTATTAGACAGGTAAAAGTGAGATAAAGAAAGAAGCTAAAAACCTTCAATTCTGTGGGTTACAGATGAATTAGGATATAATAACTGCATTAGGAGCAATGGTCAGCTGGGTAACTGGTATCTTCAAGCAATTTGGATGGAGCCAGTATGTCCAACAATATCACTAATGAATACAAAATATATTTAACTCACAGACTTCAGAGAGAAAAGGACATTTTATACAACTGAGCATTAAACTAATAACAACACTAATGTTCTTCCAAAAAATTAAAAATACTTCAAATTTTCTACTGTGTGAAGTCTAGATAAAATCAGTCATGATACTTTCTGTCTGTCCAAATGCCCCTTAATGCAAAAATAAATAAAATCTTTAAAAAAAACCCTCATTTTCAAGGATACATATAACCCAAAGAAAGTCAACTTATTAGCTGTTCAGTTACCTTTTGTGTTAGTTATCAATTTATTTCCTCTCAAGCTCTAGTCCATTCTTCATTGCCTGCTCTGAAATAACATATTTGGGTCCTGTAAATATTTTTTCATGGTTTGCTGATTGTTAAGTACCATCAGTAAAAGTCAATAGAGGAAAGCCACAAGTAAAAGGGTTTCTCTTTGTGGATCTAGGTTTTCCCTCTTGCAATGCCATTGCAATGCAGGTGACTTTCCAACAGCATACTAGCCAGCAGTTCTCTCCTAGAAAAAAATTGGAGATGAAACAATTTCCAGTGAATACTTCTTTTGGAGATCCTGAAGAGACTTGGGAGGAAGTTATATATATATATATAGCTTGTGCTTGATTTTTAGTTTGATACAGTTGTGAACAGAGAAGATCCTTGATATAATTTCAATCTTCATGAATTTATTGACACTTATTTTGAGTCAGCAGGCGGTCCATTTTTAAGTACATTCAATGTATGCTTAAAAAGAAGGTATGCTCAGCTCTTCTAATAAGCCCAACTGATTGAACTCCTCATTAAGGCTTGTTTTCTTGATAATTTTCTGTGGGTTAATCTGTCCACTTTTGTAAGTGTTGACATCCCCTACTGTATCGTCTTGCTGTCAGTGTCATTTTTTAGGTTTGTCAAGTCTTGCATTACATATTTTATGCTCCTTTCTTTTGATGCATATATAGATGAGTGTTATGTTTTCTTGATGGATCGATCCCTTACTGATTATATAATTATATCCTTGTCACTTGTTACATTTTTTTTGTATAATGCCTATTTTATCTGATAAAATATGACCGTCTCTGTCTTTTCTGTGATATTATCTGATTGTAGCTTTATTTTCCAACCTTTTATTTGAACCTATCTATATCATTGGAACTAAAGTGAGTCTCATGAAGTGAGTAAAGATTGGATTTTGTATTCTCATCCAACCAGCACTTGATTGGTGAGTTTGGACCATTGACATTTGGGAACGTTATTGACACATGTGTCAATTTTTATAAATTTACTACTTGTTTTCTCAGTATTTTTGCAATTTGCTTTTTTTTTTTTTTTGGTACTTCTTTTGATCTCTTTCCTTGCATTTTGAAAGCTACCTTTGTGTAGCATTTATAGTCCATTTGTGTTTATTTATTTCTTCTAGGTATTTTTGTTCTGAGGTTACCATTTTATTTATATATAGGGTTTCCAACTATGTCCTACCTTAAGTTAAACTTCAGCTTCTTCCACATATTTTCATTTTTTTATTCTCCTTTCATCTATGTTTGTTTTTTGTGTCTTGTTCCTTCTAAGTGAGGTTTATTTTCATTCTAAAGAAGTCCCTTTAATAGTTCTTTCAAAGCTAGTTTAAAGGAGACAAATTTTTGTTGGCATTTGAAATTGTCATTCCTTTAATTTTGCCAGTCTTTTGGGGGGACTTCTTGTCAGTTTTGTGTCTTGCTTGAACAGTAAATCTTTCTGTTACAAACTTGCATTAGTCTTAATTTCTGCTCAAGAGCCTGAAGGTCATATTGAGTGATATTTTGTAGCCTATTCAGGTCTTTCTTGAGCTTGCTCATAGACTTACTAACATTAACTTGGCATTCTAAGAATATATAAGTTCTATTCTTTAATAAACATAACTCAGTTGTTACAAGCCTTTAATTAATTTCTAGAATTAGGAAAAGGCATTTCTGATCATTTAGCAGGGAGTGGGTTTCTTCCTTTTATGTATGGTCAAATTTTCAGAGGTCCTTACTCCATGATACCCACTAACATCACACCATAGTTTTAATTTTTGTATTAAACCTTTCCTTTTTAATTACACCATGGGTAATTTGATTATTTCTTTTATATCCTTCTAATGACAAGCACAATGTGAGATAAAAGTGCATTCTCAAAAAAAAATACTTATCGAGTACAGTTTGCCAATTCTGAAAATTGTTTTATAATAAAAATATTGGATTAATTATAAAACGTAATGAACTCTATGTCTTTTCTGGACATGTCCCACATGACATACCTATTTTTTCCCTATACAGGTTGAACTACTGTGCAATTTTCTTCTCTAAGTTATCTTACTGTGCCTCCTCCTGACCTTCTGACATTTACTGTCACTCAATGTCAAAAGACTTGTCTATATGCAAGAACCAATCTTAGCTAAGGATAGTGTATTTGGAGCTGCACAGAGTAATATATCTTTCTACTTCCAAAAGGATTGCCTTTCCTTGGGCTGCTATTTATGTATATCTCCTTATGATCTTAATTTGTATTTCCCAAATTGCTAATAATGTTGACATATTTTCATGTGTTTGTTTGTCATCTATATATGTTCTTTGGTATACTATTTTTACAAATCCTTTGTACACATTGAATTGAGTTTTCATCCTTATCACTGAATTTTTAGAGTTCTTTAAATATATTGAATACAAGTCCTTTATAAGATATATGTTTGGCTAACATTTTCTTCTATCTGTGGATTATGTTTTCATTTTCTTAACAGTGTCTTTTCAAGAGCAAAGTTTTAATTTGACAAGGTCCAATACATCATTTTTAATAGATTATTTTTGGTGTTGCATTAGAACAACACTTTAAATCTCAAAATGACATTATAAATTTAGAAGCAATGATTTCTTTAATATAAAATTAAACCTAGAAATGTTACACAAATCAACAACTACAATAAATTATAGCCCAGTTAGTGTGTTTTATGTGCCTTTGACATCTAAACAAATCTCATTAAACCTAATTAATATTTTCTATGCCTAACTTTTAGTTATATATCCTCTATATACTATTCTCCTAGGCTATGGTTCTCAACCTTACTACTGTTGACAGTTTGCCCAATTGATTCTTTGTTGTGGGAGGCTGTTCCCCACTCCAAACATTGTAGGATTAGCTGCATCCCTGGTCATTGTCCACTAGATTGCAGTGGAAGCTCTAGTTGTGAAAATCAAAATTATTATGTCTCCAGATAGTGCCAAATGTCCCTGGGGAGAAAGAGGGAAAAATCACCTTGTTTGCAATTCTCTCATTTATTGCATTGATGAGACTGATTCTCATTCTTCTTACCCCAGACTGTCTGATTTGATATTAAAACTAGATGATGAATCAAAAAAAATATTTTTCCTTTTCATTTTGGTCATCAATGGTATCAATAGAAATAGATGCCCTTCTCTAATTCTAGGTCTTTGTAAATGGGCCACAAAACTGCACATGGAAGTTATTCTTCAATTGGATCATTTTCATATTCTTTAAGAATAAATGGACCCAGGAAATGCAAGTCCTTTTCTTGTGGAGGATATAAAGAATGCTGGGTGTCCCATTATTACTAATTCTAGAGATGGTGATTTTTCTACCACTATGAGTCACTCAGTTCTCTTGCTTTCCATTAGCAAATACTTCTAATTCAGATATGACTTATTCTGACCCTTTGCTTTAGATAAATTCTATTGGCTGTCAGTGACATTGGCCCCTAATTGATAATATTTGTGCAATTTTAGCACAAAATATAAATAAATTTGTACAAATTATATAGAAATAATGCAGAAAATTTGGAGGGCAAGCAATGGCTGGAAAATACTGTCCATCATAGACATCACTATTATTTTTTTTTTCAGCTTATATTCATGGTGGTAATTTTATTCAAAAATATTCATGTCCTATTTCAGAATACTTATAAGGTTTAACAGAAAACTTAGTATTTTAGAGAATTTTCATTTCCCTAGTGCTGGATTTCCCTTAGAGAAGATTGGGCGTGACATGTTACCACCATTCTACAGGTTTCAGAAAACACCCAAACTTCCTGTGTTACATCATAAAAATATAATATATGAACTTATTTTTTTCCTTGGGGAAAACAGACTTATAAATGGCATATGGTGGGATTTGAAAACAAGAAAAATATCAATGGTAGGAGGAAATTTCTAAGAGAAGGCATTTGTGTGAAATTTCTAACTAAGATTGTACATCCTCCTTTGGCTGACATGCCACATTAAAAATTCATTGGTGCAGTTAAAGGAGCTCAAAAGGAAGATGATCAAATGTTGGATTAAACTAATTTTGTCTTTAAATGTGACACCCAGTATTTTGATGTGTATTACTAGGACTACTTTGTGCTGTAGTGATTCAGATAATGGTAGTTAGGCCCTTCTGAAATAATAAAATTGGTGAAAAACCATTTATTTTCAGGGCAGGGAAGCAAGCAAATGTTGTTTTTAAGCCTTTAGGTAGCCAAAAGGCATCATATTATTTTACTGGTTGAACCAGTTGTAATTCACCCAAATTACAAGGCAAGATGCTGTAAGAAGTCATTTTATTGTAGCATCATGCTGAATGTGGGATGCTATTTTTCAAATCAAACTGAGAAAGTTAGAGAAGAATGGTGATTAAATGCTGAGAGTCATTGAGAATGTGATCTGATTCTACAAACTTGCAGAATTTAGAATAGAATTTCTTATCACCATGCCATTTTCTGACTATTTTATTTTTCTAGGGGGCAGGAACTTTATTCTTCCCCCTCCCTATCTCCCTCAACCCCACCCTCTCCCCCCCTTCCTTTTCCTATTCAAAGTATCAAGGAATGGAAATTCTATTTAAAAAATGTCTTCACTTTGAATTTATTTTTTTCCCATTCACTTTTGTCTTTTTATTACTCCTTCTTATTTTTCTTCACTTCTCCTTAGAACTCCTCACGTTGTTTCTTACAGTAACTTATCTGCTTTTTGTGATAAAGATACTAGGAACACAAGGTTCTGTTGCTATCCAAAGGAATTAACAACCTATATCCCAGAAACAGTCATGACCAATACTTTCCCTGGTTATCTGTCAACTTTTCTTTCAAATTGTTTTCTTAATTACCAAAATTTTCCCTGCTTAGGACCCAGTGTTTCAATGTCACCAATTTGGCATCATTAGTCACATGTTGCTATGGAAAGCCAGAAACATATACATATTACTTTTCAATTCCTATGTAAGAACAAGGAATCATTTTATATTTTGAAATAAATGACTCAGTAAAGCATTTTTTTGTTCACCAAATCATTTATAATAATCAAGGATGTTAATTTATTCCAGTGGACTTCCATAAAGTAAAAATAAAAAGGTATCTGTCTTACTAAAAGAAAATCGTGTAATGTAGATAGGAAAAGAATGGACTTCGAGATTTGTAACCCTGGGTATGTGGCTTGCCTTTTGCAGAACCATTTTTCTTTTAGATGATAGAAATAATAGCTCCATCATTGAAAGTTTACAAGAATGAATGAGGTAATGCTTGTGAGACAAACTATTCTGTAATCTCTGGAATCAGAACTGTGTTTATTTTTGATTCTGACACTTGTGATTGTAGTATGGTTATTAAGGAATGAAAAATATAATGCATATTAAACACTGATTAAAAATATTATTAAAGGGCCTCCCCGGTGGTGCAGCGGTTGAGCGCTGGGTTGCGAAGCTGCCCGCAGCCTCTGCAGCGCCGGTTCAATCCCCAGCTGCTCCCCAGCCACCAGAGGAGGGTCCTGCATGGCGCGCAGACCTCTCCTGCCGCCCGCTGCTCCCCTCAGCAGTGTACTTCGGTCCTTCTGCCTGCTCTGCTCCCCGCTCTGTCTCTGGTGAATTCTCTCACCCTCCTGCGCTTCTGACTGTACCCAGTGCTTGTATGTATAAACAAACAAACAAACAAATAAATAAATCTTTAAAAAAATATATATATATATTATTAAAGTAGAGAGGGTAGATTTTTTTTTTTTAGGACTATTGCAATAAGGGAAAAGAGAAGACAGTATCGAACAGGGCTCAATTACACATACATGAATAAGTCAGGATTTATAGCCAAAGAGCAGGGATCAGTGAATTTAAATTTACTAAAAGAAAACATCAGAAGTACAGGGGAATTCTGGGTAACCAATTTGACAGTATTCTTGTTGATGTTAGGCCATTTGAGTTTCGTAGAAATCAAATGCAACTTAAGTACCTCATCTAATATTCCAAGCAGCTTCTACACAGCCATTTCCAGATTAACCTCCACCGACTGTAAACTATATTGTGTTTAAGTTTTGGATCTTTCCATGTCCCCTAGTCTAACCTTATGGCTCTTTATCTTATAATAGAGAGTCCTCTCCTCCCCACTTTCAAACTCTCTTATCTCTGGTCCTTGTAAAATGATAGGTCGACGTATCTATTTCCTCTAAGAGAAAGCACAACTCTACTCATGGGGTATGATCTGTAGGGTCTCCTGTCCACTGAAGTGTTAATATCCTTCATGTCCCCATAGCTTCAGTATGTGTTTGTCTCTGAGGTGAAGGGGTGCTTCAATGTTACCCTCAGCCTCAGGAGTCTCAGTATATTATCTCCCTGCTAAATTATTAATTATTCCTCATGAGAACAAAGCAGAGAACCTTCTTTGTTACCATCTTGGTGACATCATCTCCCATATTAGCACTTATAGAAGTTTTCGGTATTTGAATTGTTTAAATTTTATTGCATAACAATGTCATTGTTTTTTTAAAAAAACTACTCTTACTGTAAAATATACATACAGAGAAAAATTAATGTTTTGTTCACCAAATCACTTATAATAATCAATGATGTTAATTTATTTCAATGGGCTTCCATAGAGTAAAAATAAAAAGGTATAAAAGGTGTAAAAATAAATATATTTTCAAAGTGTTCTTTTTATGTATGGCTTCTTTTCTCAACATATAGATGACATCCAACCATCTTTTTACATCTTTTACATATAACTATTGCTGTTACAGTATTCTATTGAATGAATATAATAACAATTAAATAATTCATTTAATGGTGCATGGACTTTTAGCATGAGTCCAGCATTTGGTTCTTAATTATAAGTCTGCTATAAAAATTATTGTATTTGTCTCTTGGTGCATGTGAATAAATTTTGGTTGAATCCATACATAGGAATGAAATTGCTGAGTCATAGAATATAATTTTTCAACTTTGATAATGTCAAATTTTATGAGATTATCCTTTCCTCATCATCCTTGCTTGCATTTACATTGTCATCTTTTTAATTTTTTGGATTTGTAGTGATAAATCATTGTAGTTTTAATTTGTGCTTCTCTGTTGATTAATGAGGGCAAGGTTGTCTTTATTTTTTTGGTGTTTTCATTAAAAATATTTTGTTTATTGCCTTTAGACTGTAGATTTGCATATTCTACAATTTCATTATGTGCTGAAATTTATTGGCCTTTGACTTAGAAAATATAAGAAATGTATTGCAATTAATAAACAGGAAAATATAATAGTCACCACTTTTATCTGATGCTCAGATTTCTGTATTCTTGTGCAAAATGTGCCTTTTATTTTTTTGCCTCCTGGAGGCTCCCCTAATATTGTCCTTAGCCCAGGATATTGCTTCTTTTTTTTTTTGGTGGGACCCTCGCTGGCCGCCTGGGAATCAACCGGTGCTACAGAGGCTGCGGGCAGCCTCGCAGCCCAGCGCTCAACAGCTGCGCCACCAGGGGAGGCCCCCAGGATATTGTTTCTTACCTGGGATCATTGCAAGAATCCCAGCTTATCCAGGTATGGTTAGCTGACCATGAAAACAGGATCTTGAATAGAACAAACTTTTCATTTGACTGAGGGCCATTTGTATATATTCTATTGTATGGTGTTTACATTCTTTATTCACACATTTTTTATTGCTTTTATTTATTTATTTATTAAAAAGATTGATTTATTTATTTATACTAGCACTGGGTACAGTCAGAAGCACAGGAGGGTGAGAGAATTCACCAGAGTAAGAGCGGAGAGCAGAGCAGGCAGACTGACGAAGTACACTGCTGAGGGGAGCAGCGGGCAGCAGGAGAGGTCTGCACGCCATGTGGCACCCTTGCCTGGCGGCTGGGGATCGAACTGGTGCTGCAGAGGCTGCGGGCAGCTTCGCAACCCAGCGCTCAACTGCTGCGCCACCGGGGAGGCCCTTTATTGCTTTTATTAACCCAAACATAATTTCCATTTTATGACTTACCTTTCAACTTTCTTGATACTATTAATGAAAAAGAATTTCGTTTTAATACAGGAAATATCAATCTTCACCTGTAAGTAGTGGTTTTTGTTTTCTGTTAAAAACAAAAAATTTTCCTTCACTGAGGATTTTATGACATTCTTTCTTTCTTTCTTTTTTAAAGATTTATTTAGTTATACATACAAGTACTTGGGTACAGGCCAGGGGTGCAGGGGGTGAGAGGATTCACCAGAGACAGAGTGGTGTGCAGAACAGGCAGATCTACAGAAATACACTGCTGCGGGAAGCAGTGGGTGAGACAGGAGAGGTCTGCTGCACCTTGTGGGTAGCTCCCTGGCCTGACAGAGATGGAACTCATTTTGCAGAGGCTCCGGATAGCTTCACAGTGCTGTGCTTAACCCCTGTGCCACCAAGGAGGCCCTATGATATTCTTTCTTATACTTCTAAAAGATTCATCAATTTTTCGTTTAAAAATCTACCCCAGAATTATCTTTTTTGATATGGTAGAAGGGAGGAACAAAGTTTTATTTTCTTCTCACATGTATATACAAATATGCCAGAATCATTTATCGAAGACCATTCCTTTCTTGCAGCTTTATAGTGTCATTTTTTAAATTTATCATTGAAGTGTTCATGTATTTATGTGTCTATTGATTGGATCTTTATTTTGTCCCATTAGTTTATTTTTATCTTTCTGCCAACAGACTGTTTTAAAAATTGCCACTTTATAATATGGAGTAGGTCAACCTAGCAATTTTATTTTAAAGTTTTCTTGGTCAGTGCTTCCCAATGTGCATCTAAGACCCTTGAATTTCCCCAAATCCTTTCAATATGCACACAAGCCTTTCTTTTCTAGTTACATATGTTCTCAGAAGCTAAACAGATAATACTGGTTGGAATGCATGCTTCCTTAAATATATTATAATAACTTCTACTTTAGTAGACTAATATAGCTGTTAACTATTCTAATAATAATGAAGTAGAATAAGAGCATTAAAAAAATCACCAGGAGCCTAATTATTTACAAATAAATATGCTGTCTTCAAATATATATTAAGTACATTAAGTATACATATATAAAATGTTAAATAACAATTGAATAAAATAGCTATTATTCAAAAATCTTTAATTCATTAGCATATTATATGGTAACTTACAGCATAATACATAAATTTATAAATATGTGGAATGTTAGCAATTCCAGAACTAATATTCTTATTTCTCAGAGAACAGAACAAACATCCAGAGAGGGGAAATACTTTGCCCCAAATCACATGGTTTGGGTGGCAAGAAGGGGCACATCTCTGGCTTCTGACTTCCACTATGCTTTAACTACTTGCTCATTCTTATAATCAAAAAACTTACACTGTGGCAAAAACTGATATCCTAGCATGGTAGAAGATTTAATAAGTATGTACCGTTCAATTTTATTGTGGGAGGAAAAAGGCAAACTGGAACTTATGAAATAATTGCTACAGTAAGAAAAAGAATCCACCAGTTTGTCCTTTCCTTTGATGTTTGAATTTGCAGAAGTGACCTTTGGGATCAAAGAAATAAAAGATGTAACCCAGCATCACCATGTGTGGAGGAGGAAGGATCAGGCTTGTGGCAATAATATGAAGTTCTAAGGCCGTAAAGGTTTCTTCATTAATTACCTTCAAAAAGTTCAGTTGTTTGTTCTGAACAAAATGAAACCATGGGCTGTAGGAACAGAATAAAAATATCTAACTCCTGGGAACTACTCAAGATATCTCTCATAACCTTTACACTGGGCACATTATAATGTAGCAGCATTACTGGGTAACTGATTTATTTTTCTTGTCTATTTAAACATCTCTAGATTCTAGCTCTGTCTTGTCTGTTTCTTTGTGTCAGTCTCTGTCACTCTCTTACCTGTTAATTGCATCTTCAAAATCCATCTCTGAATTTTATCTGCATTTATCTATGAATCCTTTGCTTACTCTTGGTCTATTCCCTTTTCCAATCAAAGTTGATTCCTAAAATTCCTACGTATTCCTCACTATTCTAGAAGGAAAAGTATAGGATATTGAAGTGTCTAAGAGTTGTGTCATTGCTCTCAACCATCTTCCTTTTCTGGAATGTTTGCCTTCTCAGTTTTCTTAATGGCAAGTGGGGGAAAATGTAGTTTTAAGCCAACTAGAAGATTCTATGATTAATGTCATGTTGTTAAAAAAATAGTTCTGTTTCCTAAGGCATTATATAAAATGAGTAAACTTTAGCAAGTACGCAGTAAAATTTCAAGGTGATTGTATCTATATGCAAATATATCAAGAGTGTTTCTTTTGAAATCTGTTGCAGACATAATTATATTTTGGTTGCTGAGTGCTTATGTCCCTTTTCTTTTTATATTTATATTTATCCTTAAATAGCATGATAGTTGCACTGGGTTTAGAGATAATACTAAAGGCCCAATTTCTTTTCTCTTTCTTTCATTTTGTCATATGAACAAAACAATAACATTGGTTATTTTAAAATAACCATATTTTTGTTTAGTTGTATACATTCTCACATCTGTGTGGCCAAATAATTGAAGATGCCTCTGTGGCTTGACTATTTTTCAATGAAATGTGTTTCAATTATCACATTAATAACTATCCAAGGCCTTCCTGGATATAAGGAAATAAAAACAAAAGGAAGCACATAACTTAGTGGATTTTATTGTTTATATTTTCTCATCAGGTCCCTATTTTTCATACAAAATTAATGCCATTTTAGTCTAATATATGTTCCTTTACCCCGTTAAGAAATAAATTCACAGTAAAATATTTTTATGGTATTTCTGCTTGACAGGAGCCGTCAATGTTTTGATTCAATGGAACAAACTATATCTTATATACTATTTGGGGGTTAAACATCATGTTTGTTACTATTTATTTGTTTCATTAGAGGGCCTCTGTTTTAACTCAAATCATAGCTGCAACAAAATCAGCTGTTTTTCGTCTGTCAGTGTGTTTCAACTGACAAGCCTTTTCCAGGATACCCAATTGCAGTTGTCACATAATCATAGGCTTTCCAGCCCCTTTCTGAACTTTTTGGTGAGAGGAAATTCACTGCTTCATAAGGGGACTATTCTTTTATTTATCCAGCTATATTTAGATATAATTGACACATTATGTTGTCTGTTTGAGGTGCACAAAGTAGTGATTTGATAGATATATATTACAAAATGATTACCATATTAATTTTAGTTGAGACATCCATCATCTCACATGATTACTAGTGTGTATGTGAGAACATTTAAAATCTATTAACAATTTTCTAGTATATTATACGGTATCATTAACTATAGTCATGATACTGCACACTAGATCCCCAGAACATAATCATCTTTTAACTGGAAGTGTACTCTTTGACTTACATCTCCATATTTTACTCACCCTCAGCCCCTAATAAGCATTACTCTATTCTTTGTTTCTATCATTTCAACTTTTTAAAGACCACTCATATAAGTGAAATTCCAGCATTTGTCTTTCTCTATTTGGCTTATTTTACTTAGTATAATGTCCTCAAGTTTCACTCATTGTGTCATCTATTGTAGAATTAACTTCTGTTTTTTCAGACAATACTATCCCATGGCATATGCGTACATGTGTAAACTATACACACACACACACATACATATATATATATATATACACACATATACACATATGTATACTATATTATTTTCTTTAGCCATTTTCTACTAATGGACATTTGATTTGTTCCCATATTTAATAATTGTGAATAATGCTGCAATGAACATGCTGGTGTAAATATCTCTTTAAGATACTGAGTTCTTTTCCTTTAGATCTGTTCTAAGAAGTGTAATTCCTGGATCACATGTTAGTTCTACTATTAATTTTTTGAGAAACCTTCATACTATTTTCCATAGTGGCTGGACCAATTTACATTCCTACCAACAGGCACAAGGATTTCATTGGGGGAAAGACTATTCTTAATTATAACAGTTTTAGGTTTTTAATCCAAATATCATCTTACTGTAAATGAGCCATTCAGTTTTCTTCTTGTGGTCTAAGTGCCACAAGCCTGCTTTAAACTGTATGACTTTGATGGTCTTGAAAATAGTTCACTTTGATCCTTCGCACATCTTCTGCTCTGTGCACTGAGCAATCTCAGTGTATAGGGCTGTCCTGCTAGCATCCACTTCCCACCTTCACCTATGAGTGTGCTGGCCCTGTATGCATTCGAGAATGTCGAGATTTCGTTAACATGACAGAAAAGAAGTGGCATAGAAAGAGAAATGGTGAGGAATACAGAGGGAGAAAAAGTTACATAAGAAAGATTCTCATATAGAAGCAAAGAAAGCAATAAAGACAGCAAGAAGGCAGGTGTTCCAAAAAGAAAGAACATTGCTAGGAAATGGGTTGGCAGGTGTCTACATTACCATAGACTTCTCGTTCTTGATATTTAACCTTTTTTTTTTTTTAAAGATGTATTTATTTATACAAGCACTAGGTACAGTCAGAAGCACGGGAGTGTGAGAGAATTCACCAGAGCCAGAGCGGAGAGTAGAACAGGCAGACTGACGACGTACACTGCCAAGGGGAGCAGCGGGCGGCAGGAGAGGTCTGCTTGCCATGTGGGACCCGCGCCGGTGGCCGGGGATCAAACCGTCGCTGCAGAGGCTGCGGGCAGCTTTGCAGCCCAGCGCTCAATCGCTGCGCCTTCCGGGAGGCCTGATATTTAACCTCTTTCAATGAAACTGCAGGTCAGTATATTTTGGCAGTCTCATAACTCTGTTGATTCACATTCATATTTTAATGAAAATAACCCCCTTTATAAAATGAACTTAATAATGTATTATCATTCATTGCGATCTATCTCTGTGACTGATAATCCTTTATATTCAGTTAATCCTAGAAATATTCATAAAATATTAGTACCTTTTTATTATTTCTATCTTATAGATAAAGAAATTTAAACAAAGTGTATACAGTGAGTAAATGGTAGAGCACAGTTTCCAGTCTGTCCTGTGTTTGTGCATACACAGTTTTGATCTACGCAAATTGGCCTGTTATTTTATTCTGTAATTTTAAATTTTAAATTATCTCTTATGTTAGTTACTTCAATTTCTTTTAATAAGCAAATGATAACTAAATCACTTTTTCCTCATTGGTGGGCTTGATGACCAGAATAGTCAAGAATGGAATACAGTGGTATTGCATTGAGCCTCTTCTCCAAGTCATTATTTATTCATTGTCTATATCCTTTATATCAGGATATTTATGCTTGGTTTAATGTAATCTAGATTGAATTAATATGCAGATAAATTTTTCCATCTTGTTATCCAGGATATTGTGATAGAGTTTCCAGTACTTGGCTGATATTCAATTGCACAAAGTGTTTCTAGTCTAATGGTTTTATTTTATTTCTAGTCTAATTAAATTATTTGAGTAAAATTATCTATAGTTGAATATTTCCTGAGTGAATTCAAAGGTATAGTTTCAAAGATAATTGACATTTCAAAGATTTTTAATTATTTAAAAGTTTTCTACTATTAGAGATTCATAATCTGATCCTTAAATATCATAAAAATGCAGTTAAAGATTAATGTGTCTGTATACATGCATACACCTCAAAGTGCATATGTGTGTATTATAAAATTTTTAGATGTATATACTTAATCCAATATCATTAAAAAATTTTTAATTTTGAAAATTAAAAATTTGACTGTATAGTATCAGTTTAGTTCTCATCCTGAAAACATTTCAGAAGACAAATATAAAAATATCTCAAGTAGTGAACAATATTCCTGTCACTTTCTGCTTTTTAGAAGCATCTACATTCTAATATCAGATCATAAAGAATACATGGGACTTTTATATTTGAGGGAAACTCAGGTAGCAAAGAAGTGAGCTGAATTTCCAAGTAAAAATATAAGCTGTTTTAAGATCTCCTAACTTCATCTCTCAATTTTTTGAAATGGACTATTAGAAAGTAGAATTCAAAATTATGCATGTTGCAAGCAATACTGAATCTCTGGCTTTCTGTGAGAATGTTAAACAATTCATTGACAGTAAGGTGTATTAAACTTTGCCTGGGTGTTTTTCTAAATGCTGCAGCATGACAAGCACTCAGTGAAAAGTGCTTGAACAGTAGTGTCAGTTGATGTCCACTGGAAAATGCATAAATTGTCCAGCTTCCTTATCTTTTTTCCTGCAGTTTCTTTATCAGAGAGAAAAAAGGCCTATCCATTTTACTAACATAAGATGGTCAGAAGGTGAAAAAAATTAGCATGTACATCTATAATTGCTCAATCATCTCCCCCCTAAAAAAAAAAATCACTGCAAATGATTCTCTTTTTCTTTGCAGGAATAATTGTGCACCTGCTTTTCAAAACACAAAAGCTAGTTTTGCGTTTGTGAATAAATGTGATGTGGTGAATTCAGGGATCATGCAACCACATATTTACATAATCAAATGGCAAACTGCAATTTATTTTAAGCTCATGTATTCTTTGTTCTTCCTTACCCAACAATCATGTAAATATCCCCAAAGCACTGGTGCCTGTCTGACACTTGAGGGGTTAGGTTTAGTTTGTGTAACACAGTATCAAGGACACATGGCAGAGTAATGGATACAAATGATTCTAGGACATTCTTCTGAAAATATCTCTTATTTCTGGTACACGCCAAAGCCATTTTTAGAGGGTTTTTTTTTTCCCCATCCACCCACCTTGTTCACATTACGATTTGTGTTCCCTGGGGGGAAAAGAAATATAAGGTTTCTCGTTGATGATCCAAGAAATGTGAATAAAGTTGTTGGCAGATGGTTCACACATTTCATTCTGAAATATCTTATAGTGACAAATAACAAAGTGGATATAATTAGCTCTATACAGATGGCATGCCAAGTGTTGATATTCATCTTCTCAGACTTTTTACAAAGACCTTATTTTAAAAATCAAGATTCAGGCAAACCATGAACCCTGTAAAAGAGAACTGACAAGGGTTTCACTGAAAAGAACTGCAGCTATCAAGTAAGACTTTTCTAGATCAAGTTCCCATCCTAAATCCATTTTGGACTCCATGGAGAGGAATCCCACAGTGAGTTGTGTCTACACACAACTGATTGAATTTTGATTGGATTGACAGAGGTATGCATCAGTGAATTCAGGAATCTGTGCACCCTCCACTGAACGATAGTGCTCTTGTTTCTTTTTGTCCAACAAGCCAAACCTTTGTGCTGCAGTCCTCTTCATGTCTGGAGCCTTTTCTAGTCAGTTACTAGTGTAAATGTCACCTCTTTGCTGCCCCAATCTGTCATATTCCTTCCTACTTCCAATTCCTCTGTTATTATCCTAACTTGTTTTTCTTCTAATTTATGTCACTAATTTGAGAATGAGGTATAAGTGATAAGTGATCACCTTGATCATCTGTTTACTGCCATATCCCCAGTGTCAATTACAGTTGATGGCATGTGAGAGTTCCTTAAATATAATTTGCAAGAATGGCTTTTGTGCAAACTCATTCTTCACTGGTCAAAGTTATCAAAATATTTAAGCTAATACCTTTTCTGTGTTTATAAGTATTCGTCTATACAGATGAAGTTAACACATTGAGTTGATATAATCTCTGCCATAAAGATTTTATTTTATTACTTTTTTGTCAATATTTGCTTTCATTTAGTTTGATAGCTACATATGGTAGATATAGAATGAGGAAGAAGACCAGGACTGAATATAAATAGAAAGCAGAGTCTGATGTACTTGTTTATTTTCTTTTATAGTTTTTCAGTAAGTAGGTTCCTGATCAGTTTAACTTATTTGTATATATTCGAGTATGACTCCATATGCCTAACAGATACTTTATGATATTAATGACATATTGGGCATATTTAAAAGGAAAACATTGTCTTAGTGAAGAATTTGAATGCCTAGCTTTTCATTTTGGTTCCTTCATAAATTTATTATTATATTTGAAAAGATTCTGTATTTGGTTTCAATAGTCTATATTTATAGTATCATAGGTGGAAGTAATAAGGAGAATATGATTTGGATGGAAGTAATAAGGAGAATATATTCCAAAGACATAGAAGTAGGCATTTTATTTTCATTTTTCATTTAAATAATAGCATCTCTAAATTTTTATTTCAATGATACTGTATTTATCAAATATTACCATGTTTCATAGTGTCAAAAACTTTTTTCCAACCGGGTCCACTGAAATTTTGAGAATTGTGTTTCTTTAAAGTAAGTTGAGTACTTGTCTTTATTCATAATGTTGTTCCAGATCTCAAATATTTGCACCTCTGGTTAAAAGCAGAAACAGCTGAAAATTTTGAGAACTCACTCAGTGAAATATAAACAACAGGTTTAAAGTACCAGAATGGAACATTACCTTCTTCCCCAGTGTCTTTTTAATTGTTATATTTAAATGCTTTAGACTGAGTATCCATAAAATGCAATGATAATCTCAGCTGGGATTCTGCTGTTTTCTAGTTTCTTCATATATATATATATATATTTTTAAATACAACTGTTTTGTTTTTAAAGATATTGCAGGTTCTATGTATTTTCTCTGTTCTCTCAGTTTCTAATGTGCAAGGGGATCCTTGTAATAGTCTTGTTTCAACTCTCATTGCAAAAAAGTTGGCTATATTAAAGTCACCAAGTCTCTACACTCTTAATCTAAATGAACTCTAGTGGACCTCAAACTTCTGTGAATGAAGAGCTGATTTTAATTGCTCCCTAATGGTAAGACTCCCTGGAAAGCAGGTTTATACATGATAACAGTTGAAGTCACTGGAAACAGAACAAATGAAGCTGAAATACCATCCAAATCTTAAGTCTTATAAACTAGAGTAACAGAAGAAATGTACAGGTCACTGGCCAATTTGGAGTGATGGCTAGTGAGCTACGTTGTGTATTGTAGCATGGTAAAAGACACATACATACACACTAGTATAGAACTTAGTAAATAGTTTGCTTTAGATGAAAAAAAAAGCTATGAAATAAAATATGAGTAAATTATGTATTTCGTCTCCTTTATGGATATCTAGTTTAATTCATTTCCCCCTCATGTTCAGGTCCAGCTCCAGGGTCATTATCTCTTAAAAAAATCCAATCCACTCATGACCATTTATATGATATGAGATTAAATAGTCTGTACTTTGGAAGTGGGGTGAAAAAACAGAAGTTGAATAGATGAGAAGATGAAGTAGGCAAGACATCTCTGAGAGCTAGTGGCTTATTAGACTGGTGGCCAATTCATGAAACGTGAACTGGTCAGACTTTGCCCTTGGTACTCTATAAATCTTTCATGAGAACGTGCCATATTTTTTCAATTTGTAAAGGAAATTTTCTTTGTTTAGTCTGTATTCTAACATGAAAATTGTCAGGTTGTTTATCATATGGCCCTTTCTTTGCTTCTGCTTGGTCTGAGAATCCAGGACATTATTTGCAAATATATATAGTTAACCTATCATAGTGGTCTATATTTCTTATCTGTTCCTACTTTGTCTATGTCAAAGCCACAACTTCTTTTTGTATTCCTTGCTTTCCAAAACCACTATATAAATCAGCAATATGTTGTGCTTTATAAAAGTCAATCAATCCATCTTTGCCTTTGTATTTCACTTGTAGACAGGGGTTCTCATAATCCTTTGATAATTCTGGGTTTGTTGCTATCAGGAATATAAAGACAAAGATAAATTTGCTGCTTGCTAGAATAAAGCAGAATTATGTTAATAAGGAACATTTTATCCATGGAAAGGAATTTATTGATTTTATATAGGTTTTTGAGAAACGATGTTGGTATATACTAGATTTTTAGAGGTGTAAGTGATTTGATCACATTTATATATGTGTGGTAACTGTTGATTGGTTGACTTTGAAAGTTTGTTAGAATGAATTCATTCCTGATTGACATTCAAAAAACACGAGACTCTCATTGATTGTTTTGCTTGTAAAAGCATGGTCACAGAGACAGATTTCTTAGTGATGGATGAATGGGTGTAAAGCCAGTTCTAGTAGCTGCTTGCTAACATAATTGAAGAATAATTAGTCATTCCTAGGACTATGGAAACCTTTTTTTTTTTTTTAATTTTTCAGTACATTTTCCTTCTCATTCAGTTAAAGCTTCAAGAAAGACTATTAAGAGAAGGGTGTCAGGGCCTCCCCTGGTGGCACAGGCGGTTGAGTGCCATGCTGTGACGCTCTCTGCAGCCTCTACAGCGTCAGTTTGTTCCCTGCTGGCTGGTGAGGGTCCCACATGGCGCGGCAGACCTTTCCTGTTGTGCCCACTGCTCCCCTCAGCAGTCTGTTTCATCAGTCTGCCTGCTCTGTTCCCCGTTCTGCCTCTGGTGAATCCTCTTACCCTCCCGCACATCTGGCCTATACCCCGGTTCTTAAAAAAAAAGAAGGGTGTCAAATCTCATAATTATTCATCAGTTATTCTTTATTGTGTGTGTTTTGACAGGAAGGTTTTTCTGTACATTAGAGAATGTTTAGCAATATTTCTGTTCCCTATCTAATAGATTCCAGTGGGACTACATACTCTCCAGTCATGACAACCAAAAATCACTCCAGATTTTGCCAAACATTGGAGTAGTGTAGGGAGGGGGCACAAGGCAAGACCATCATGACATGGTGTCTAGTAGAGAGGCCTTTTAAAGGGGATCACAGTAGGTTAAATGTCAAGGGTCAAATCTTAAAATAAAGAGGAAGAATAGGAAGGAAAGAACAATAATAAGAGTACTACAAAACTATCATAATCTTAACATAAGGTATTAGAATATAAACAGGCACACAGATCAATTAGAACAAAAAGAGCAACACAGACCAGTGGGATAGACTAGAAAGCTCAAAGATAAATCCACCCAAACAATGGACAGTTAATATTTGACAAAGGAGCCACAACCATCACTGGAGACAAAAAGCCTCTCTAATAAGTGGTGCTGAGAAACATAGATAGCCTCAAGTCAAAAATGAAACTAGATCCATACTTAACATGATATAAAAAGTTAATTCTAAATGGGTTAAAGGATTGGATATAAGATCTGAAATCATTAAATACTTAAGAGAAACATAGGGGGCACACTGTAGGACATCTATCACAAAGATGTATTTGGGGGCACACCTCCAATAGCCAGGGAATTAAGAACAACAACAACTGGGTCTCCTAGTGGCTTAGTGGTTGAGCCTTGGGTTGCGAAGCTTCCCGCAGCCTCTGCAGCGCCAGTTCAATCCCCATCCTCCAGGCAAGGGTGCCACATGGCGCGCAGACCTCTCCTGCCGCCTGCTGCTCTCCTCAGCAGTGTACTTCATCAGTCTGCCTGCTCTGCTCTCCCCTTTTGCTCTGGTGAATTCTCTCACCCTCCTGCGCTTCTGACTGTACCCACTGCTACTATAAATAAATAAATAAATCTTTAAAAAAAAAAAAAAAAAGAACAACCACAAAAATAAACAAATGGAACTACATCAACTAAAAAACTTTTGTACCTCAAATTAAAAAGTAAGCCTACAGACTAGGACTGTATATTTGAACATTCCTCATCCGATAGAGGGCTAGTTAACAAAATATGCAAAGTATACATACATTCAGTCCAACAACAACAAAAATAACTGACAATCCAATGAAAAACCAGTCAAGCAACTAGATAGACCTATTTCTAAAAAAAATTCAGATGGCTTACAAACACAAAAAATCATTGAACATCACAAATACGGGAAATACAAATCAAAACCATAATGTGATATCACCTCACCCTTGAGAGTATGGCCCTTTGCAGTTCTACTACATGTCCCTTCCATTTTGTTTTCCCTAAGGGTATTGGGTGTGATAATAGACAATAAAGTTTATGAGTAAGAGGCAAAGTCTTGCATAATTCAAAATTATGAATAAATATTTTAGTTAAATATGTCCTGTTTTACTGGATAAATATGTTGGAATATTCTAGGCAGGGAATACAAATCTAATAGGTTTTTGTTTTGTTTTGGCCTCTATGAATATTGCACATCCGGAATTTAATCCAAAAAACAAACAATATATATATATATATATATATATATATTCATTAATAATAGAAGCAATTAAATAAAATCCATACAAAGATAGCCGAAGTATACTGTATGAGCTTTTTTTTCTAAAGAGGCAACATTTCTATTTAGGTTTATATCACTGTATTTTGGCAGTTTCATATCACTCCATTCTGGTGATGTTACCATAGTATTCCCACCACCAAAGCACCCAGGGTCCACTGCCACAGTCCATTGTGCTCCCTCCCCATTTTGTGTGCCCCTCTCTGTCTGAATGCCTCAGTTCTATAGTCACCTTTCCAGGGTTATTTTTTGAGCTTGGCTTTATCTGACCCTTTGTCTGGTTTCTCTATATTCCACACATAATTGACATCATCCAGCATTTGTCTTTCTCCTTCTGAATTATTTAATACCTTAGATAATTTTAAGATTAATTTAATTATAGTAGGGACATGAATTGACTGTGCTTTTTGAAATTCAAAGAAAATTCACCCTCTAGCATTTAATTTCTAGCAAATTTATCACTACTATAGTGAGTTGTTTCATTAAGAATCATGACAAATTCATTTGGGTCTTTATGTGGCTCTATGAAGTGTTTGTTCTGATTTTGCCAGAACTTAACTTCTGTTTTATATAATTTACTTTAGTTATAATTAATATTATTCTATTATTCACATGTGTTTATTTCAGAAATTGTAGAAGTAGATTTTGTGTATATATAATGGAAATTGTTATTTTTCCCATGTATTTATACTTTTCTATTTTAAAATTATTATTTTTATGTGAGGATCTTGTATATGGACTTATGTTTGAGCAGTATATTTAGCTTGATCATCAGATATAGTATTTCTAGAGCACCATATTGCTAAAGTATTTCAATCATCCAGTAGTACCTTTGGACTCAAGCGGCAGCATCACCTCTTTCTCATGCTAACCAACCCTGCAGATTTTGGACTTGCCAGACTACACAATCATGTGAGCCAATTCCTTAAAATGTATCTGTATGGATAGATGCATGTATGCTGGATGGATGGATGGATGGATGGATGGATGGATGGATGGATGGATGGACAGATGAAGGATGGACAGATGAAGGGATGGATGAATGGGTAAATAGAGACAGATCAATAGCTAGATAATATTTTTTGGATAAACAGTTTTGCAAGTATGTAAATATGCATGCACAGGCACACATAAACATACACATATACATACAACTGCTTCTATTTCTCTGGAGAACCTTGACTAAATTGATACTATTCCAAATTCTATAGTATTTACTTTATTGAGAGCATCAGTCTTTATAACAGCATTCAATTTAGACATCAAGGGAGACATCTAGAGAATGGAATGAATTAATTCAAAAGGAAAGGAACATTAAAGACATGATTTGCAGGGAATCCTTTTAATGATCCTCAACAAAAACCACAATTTTTGTCATCCAGCTAAGAAACCAATGCATCTACATGGACCTAGAAAAATGTTGTGTGTAAAATAGAAAGAGCTAATCATTTCTTTTTTAACTTATATGCTTTCCTCAAGGAATTGGTTGGAATCTCTGATACAAGTTCCTATTTTAATAACTGGGATAAGTAGTAGATACGATATGATTCAGGTACTCAGAATATGTAAACATTTTTTGAAAGACTAGTTTACATATTTAACTTTTTAATTTTATCTGAATATAATGCTTATTTATCCAGACACTTTCTTATTAACTCCTGGTAAAAATTCAAAAGAGGAAACCATTATTATGGGCTGAATAAAAACAAAGAAGGGGATAAAGAAAGGGTTGTTTTATGAGGGGTGGGGTTAAAGGGCATAAAGGATTTGAGTAAGGAAAAAGAAAACTTGATGGATTTTACTGGAAGTAAGTTACATATTTATTACAGAAAGGAGAATGAAAAACTGGGATTTGTCTCTCTGATCACTGTAATTATCAGTAATGGTCAATTGTAATTATTATAATTTAGAAAAATGAAGGAATCTGGCTGGCACTGAGGCATTTAATTACCATGTTATGACCACACCATTTGGAAAGCTTTCATTTGTGTTCATGGAGATGAATAATTTCTTTTTGAATTAATGAGAAAAAAAGCAAATTTTCTCAGCTTCACTTGTATCCTGCAATATGCTGGAGAAATTTATCTTTCAGATTCCTTTAATGAAAATGGTATGTTTTATGACTGCAGAGTGACAGTAACTTTTTCTCTCCTTTGTTGTAAATTCTCTTTTTAGAGAAGCATTTATAGTTTACACAATGTAGCTTTTACTTCACCACTGAATAGCAAGCACTAACTACAAAGTACTAAAGTTTAACGACTCAGTGGTTTAAATATGATAATATTTCTGTTTGCATTCACTGATTATACTTTTCCTCTGGTAGGGAACAGTATAAATTAATAAGGAATATTCACTTCCATTTATGACTATGTTACAGCTTCACATGACAGATTTATATATCATTAATTCTTCGATAAGAAGCCTTAGAAAGAATTGAAAAATTGTTTTTCTTTTCCATTTTCCTTTCTCAATTTGAAATTCATTTCTATTTTTAGAGGCAATTGTTTAAATTTATTTTCTTAAAGATTATTCATTATAACAAAGATTATTCGTTATACCAGTGACATAAAGTAAGCCATCTTTCCTCTTGGAGTTCAAATATCACTTTTATCATTTGTTAATTTCTCCTATGCATTTGGATATATTCTATACCTATACACATATATGTACACTATATACATGCATATGTTCCTATGGAGTCTCCACTTCCAATCTTGTTTTAGTAGCATATATTTTGGTTACAACAAATATATAGTCAATTTAAATATCACATAAGGCAGATATTCTCTTAACACATTGCTGTGAATAATACATAAGAATCTCTAAAAAAAAGTAGTATAAGTATTTTTTTAATTCAATAGAAAAAATAATAAGGGTTATAAAGTGATAATTTACAGAACCAGTATGGCCATAACCTCAGCATCAGTAATAAACAGTGAATTAAAGTTCAAGTGTTTTTTTAAGCATTAATGAAGGAATGGAAAGAAGGCAAGCAATAATAAAATGAAAGCAGACTGGTTTTATAAGTGCTCATCCCATCTCTAGAAATAACAATTTGAATAACTGTCTGTGTAGGAAAATACCTTCACAAGAGCCAAGGATTCCATGTGAGGGATTACAGTAACAAGGTGAAGCACAGAAAAAGAAAAGATGCATCGAAGATGATAAGAAAGATGTGTTCATATTATCATCATCCTTCCCTCAAGTCCAGGCAGCCCAGTGCAAGAGAGATCTCTGGTCAGTGAAAGAAGGAGGGTAAAGTCAACTCCCCACTGCAGTCTCCATAGCCAGTCCCACAAAGCATTACTCTCACAGTCATAGGCGGCTCCCTGCAAGTTCCCTCAAAGCCAGGTCCTCAGTTCACTCCAGGATCTGCTGAATCAGTAATCAAAATCCTTCCAACAAAGTAAAGCCCAATTTTTGTAAATGAATTAAAAATTCATTTTTAGTAATAAATCTACTCATTCAAATGTTGGTAGTTTTGTTCTTGAATGAAAGAAGGATATCTTTGGATTGATCTATTTGTTCTTGCTTTTTATGCACTTGCCACATTCATTGCTGGCCATTGATTCGATATCCAGCTGACTTTAAAATGACTGAGCAACAAGGTGACTTCCATTTTCCTCTGTCTCTTCTGCAGTCAACCTTATTTGGAGACTGTTTATTGATTTTTTTTTATAGTAATACAGTATGAAGTTGTTTTTACAACACTGTGTCCACTCAGTTATTTTCTTAGATTTGTAGGACTAGTGAGATACATTTCTGTAAGTAGCCACAACAGAGTTTGAAAAGATATGGAAATGAGTAATATGAGAATTATGTAAAATGATTAAATAATTTTAAATGGAAGTGATTAATAAAAGGATAGAGTTCAATGACTTTTTTTAAATATTGAAAATGGCTAGAGAAAAGCTATGTTTGCAAGGAATTCTGGAAGTCCAATTAAATTAAAATAATCAAAATTCCTTTCCCCCTTTATAGCTCTAGGAGAATCAAAAATAATAAATCTCTTAGGATTTCCAAATTATAAATTTCATCTTAAAATGGATCTAGGGATGATAACATAGCTAGAAAAATAGCTAAAATGAAAATAGTAGTGATTGTGACTTATGTCCATTGCTGGTAATCTCTGATATAAAGAGAAATAAAATTAATTTCTTTTCAATTCTTTCTATGTTTGCACTTCTACCAATTATAAGCCTTGATGACCCAATTTGGTCATATAATTCATTCCCCCCAGGAAAACAAAACAAGCCTGGTGAGCTGAAGTGAACTTCACCTTCCTAGTGTTCACTTTAATCTACATCAATATTTTAAGAAGGTTAATAGCCAAGTGTTTATCCTGCTGTGTAGAGTTCTGTAAATAGCCAGACTAGTCCCTCTACCTGTAGGAGCTTTTTTATTCAGAACTCTTTGTTGTGATAGAAATTCAACTTAGCCTCACTTAAACACAAAAGTGTCATTTATTATTTCTAATAACTTGAAAGGCCAGAGGTGGACCTGGCTCTTGATTCAGACAGATCTGGGGATAGAAATGAAGTCATTGTGTTTATTTTAATTCTTCTCTTCCTTTCTCTTCACCTCTTTTTTTCCTTCTTATTCTGTTCATTCCACTTGCCCTCCTCTTAGCTCCTTTATTTAGCACTCTTTTTAGTTGTGTTGGTCTCATCCTCTTCTTACAGCCACTCTTGTACCCGGTAACTCACATCTGGTCACCCAAAAAAAAACTGTGCCAAACTATTGGCTTAAAAGGAAAAAAAACTATTTTCTAAAACTCCATGGTTCTATGGGTCAGGAATTCAGGTGCCACAAAGAGAGGACTCATCTTTTACTCATGTGGTCACAGTAGGAGCTTCACTATCCAGATGTTTTCTCCACATAACCATCTACCAGTTAAGTTAGCAGAAGCATCCACTATGATGCTGAAATAGTAATGGTGGGTTGTAGGTTTCATTATTTTCCTTTGTACAAAGGAATTTATAATAGAAGGTTGTGTTTAAATTTATTCATCCCATAGACATGTGTCCACATCAGTTATTCTAATAGATTTTATGGAAAACACTATTTTTTCATCTTAAAACTTAATTGCATGTATAGGAATCACTATTCATGCTTACAATTTTTCTTAATGTATGAGTAATCTATAATGATTATAGATGTTCCATTAATAAATAATATATGCAGTTTTTATAAGGAGGTTGAAATGCTTCTATGAGTTGATGGGTTATACATAAATAAAATATCAATTGATTTGTTAGTGATTTAAAATGTTTTTTTTCAAGTGAAATTTTCCGAAATGTTTCTTTTTCTTTTTCATGTGTCTGAGACTGGTATTAAGCTATGTACTTTCATAAAATTAAGTATTCTTTGAGCATTTGTTCTTATGTAAAATGTAATTCCAACTTGGAAGTCTTGGAAATAATAACCATCTAAGACAGGAACCCTTTTTTGAGGAGTTATTTTAACAATGTTTTCAATTATCCTATCATCATAAACTTTTTATAATTCTACTGATAAACTCAATTTTTGTAACTTATATTTCTCTAGAAATATTATTAATTTATTGTGATATAAAAATTTTATTATCACAGATTTTTTGCTATAATCTTTCCACTCGCTTCTCCATATTTTACACTTTCTACTCATCTTCTTGCCCCAGTAACATGACCTATATGAACAATATTAGTGGGATCCCATACTTTGTGACTTCATATTGGTTCACTTAGTGGGGAGCCCCATTAGGATATTGAAAGAAATGAAGACTAGGTATTCATTACCTTGCCTTTCCCTCTGTAGTTCAACGCAGGCTATCAACGTTACTGATAGTTGCTTTATACTCCTCACTGATGAGAAGAATCTTGAACATTTGTCCATTTTGTCTCTAAATAGATATCTTGTTGCATACAGCTATGTCACTCCACTTGTATAAATAGCAAAATACTGTAATAAATTACCTTATTGCTGCTTTAACAAATTATCACAAATTTGTGGCTTGAAACAATAAAAATTTATTTTGTTACAGTTCTGGTTTTTACTAACTAAAGTAAAGATGTTAGCAGGATGGCATTTCCACAGGATTCTCTAGAAAAGGATCTATTTCCCTTGCCTTTGCCAGCTGCCACAGGCCATTTTTATGTGTTGGGTTGTGGCTCCATGCTCATCTTCAAATCCAGCAATGTTGCATCATCAGATCACTGTCTTTTTCTCTTTATCTAACCTCTGCATCTGCTGTTACATCTCTGTCTCTTAATCTCCTGTCTTCCTCTTTTACTTTATGTACCTTCATAACTATATTATACCCAAGTATTTTAGGGTAAACTCTGCACCTCAAGATTCTTAATTTCATCACATCTGCAAAGTCACTCTTGACTTCTAGGGATTAGGGTATGGATATCTTTGAGAGGCCATTATTCTGTTCACCACTCCAACCTTTTCTAGATTTTCCCCTGTGTATTTCATAGATGCTGATCATATAACTACATTGCTACAATTACTTGCTTTCATCATAGATGGAATGTAAATGTGCTGATCTGACAAGATCATCTATTTCTAAAATCTCAGAAAACAAAGTTCAGTAAACTGAATTTTAGAATCACTGTGTGACTCTATAATGGCTTTGACATTTGAACAACTTAATTACGTTTCAGTAATGATGTCTTTGATTTTCCTATGTTAATCTGCATTTCATTTAACAACACAATGATGATAGTCATAGTGTTTGAAAATGTGCCAGAAAGTTAGTAACAAGAATGATTAGTAACCCACTAATGGACAGTATAGAAAATATAAACTCATTGTAGATTTTTGCAAAGCTATAAGGGCTAATTAATTAATTTACCCTGCCTTCTTCCCCCAAGAGAATGCTATAAATGTTTTATGTTTTCCTTTCTATGGTTTGAATGGATCTGCTCTTTTTTTTTTTTTTTTTTTTTTGGAGCTAGTAAGGAAAATAAATGCCCCAATATCTGTCAAAGATATGGAAGAGCAATGTTTGTTTTATATGCATTGTTTTTCTATGTTTGACCCTGAATACAGCTAACATACAAGTATAGATTGGTTCTTTTTATTTATTTTTAAAGGTACATGCTAGCCTCAAAGAGCTATTAGCTGAAAATCCTTAATATTGATCTTTATTTTTTGCATAGTTCATCAAAGTAGAAACCTCTGGTCATTCTCTTTTGAAACATTTTTGTATTTGTTCACTAACAGAAATAGTCATTTATACTAACCCTGAATATCTTATTAGCTAAAAGCCTGACACTAATTAAAAAAAAAAAAAAAAAGGAAGGGAGGGAGGGATTTCTGAAGACTATGTTTCCACTAACCAAAGTATAAAACATTTCATATATTGATCTGGCCAAAAACACAGCAGCAGAAATTCTTTGTGAGTATTCAATCATTTTCTCAAGACTAGATTCACCACTACAAATCTCCTAAAGGTCAAAGAAATAAGATATGAAAACAAAACAAAGCAAAAAACTTAAATCATATATTGATCTTCACAGTTTTCCAGTTTTGTTACACAGGAATTATTGGTATGATCTAAAAGGGACAGGGAAAGGAATCAAAATAAATCCTAACTTCTTATTTTTCACTAGAGGGTCTTTTGTAGAGTAATATAAAACTTAATAGTAATGATATTAGGTAAATTTTTCAAATGGTCACATTGAAAGATCTAGAATTCATTTCATTGTTAAATGTTAAATGGAAAACAAAATTTTAGGGTAACCCAAAAAATTAGGAGCTACTGAGGCAGTGGGATTAGGATGCTTAATTGAACTATGAAGTGATGGATAAACTTTACACTGTGAAATTCTGAAGTTTGAACCTTTGGGGTAATTTCAACTTGATCAAAATAAAAATGAAAGCCATGTAGCAGATATAGGGGAAGAGACAAGAACTCAGAAGAGAGATGCTATTGAGCCACTTAAAAGCCTCTAAACATGTTATTTTCTTAAAAAAAACTTGCAGTTACTCACAGTTGCTATTTTTTGGAAAGAATATTGGTGGGTAAACATGAGTATGTGTCTGAGTTTTTTTTAACTTTAAGCCTATTTAAAAATAACAAATTAGAAGTAATTCAGGCATAAATCTGATTTTTAAGATCAGGTAAGTTAAAAAAATAATTATGATACAGGTAGATTAAAATGAGTAAAAGTACAACCAACATATCAATGCTTAGTTTAAAAACCAGACGATTTTCAGAATCCTTTTCTATACCCTTAAAAAATTTGTTAGCACTGTGATCAAGTCAATGGTAGTTAAGATACTGAATATATATATATATTTTTAAATAGCTTTTTTCCTTTTTTTACACATTTTTTAATTTCCCCCCACCATCTCTTGTGTCTCCTTATTGCTTTCCTCCCTCTTTACCTGAGAGCTCCCTCAGAATGCTTGTTGATGTCCAATAGTTTTTGCACTTGATCTTAGCCAAAAGGCTGAGAAGCGGCTTATGTCCAATAGGTTTTTTTTTTTTTTTTTAAAGAGGCATGTATTATTTATTTATTTATTTGTTTGTTTGTTTATACATGCACTGGGTAGTCAGAAGCGCAGGAGGGTGAGCAAATTCACCAGAGCCAGAGCGGGGAGCAGAGCAGGTAGAAAGACCGAAGTACACTGCTGAGGGGAGCAGCGGGCAGCAGGAGAGGTCTGCGCGCCACGTGGGACCCCCCCCCCCCCCCCCCGTGGCCGGGGAGCAGCCGGGGATCGAACCGGCGCCGCAGAGGCCGCGAGTAGCTTCGCAACCCAGCGCTCAACCGCTGTGCCACTGGGGAGGCCCGATGTCCAATAGTTTTTGAAATTATTTTTGGTTGTCAAATTGTCTGTTACATGAATGCCAATGTTCGTTTTTATTGTTCTGGTTTGCTTTGCTGCACATAATTCTTTCAAATTCACTCCATGTAATTTTCCACGACCTGTGTATACCACATCTATTGATCCAATCATCCACTAAAGGAGATTTAGGCTGCTTCCCTCTCCTAGCAATTGTAAATAACGCTGTTGATGATATTGGAGGACATTTGGGCTTTTTTGTTGATAGTATATTCTGTGGATATATGCCCAATGATGTGATAAATCCAACTTACTTTCCATAAAGGTTTCACCATTTCACATTCCCACCAACTTTGAAATGGGATTCCTTTTTCTCTCCATCCTCTCCAGACATGATGGCGTGAAACAATTATTTATTTATTTATTTATTTTTTCTATCTAGTAATATTAGTTTAGATGTGGTGTAAGATTTAGATGTAACTCTTTGTATTTTAACATCTGTATGAATTATATTCTGATTACTACCACACAATTTATCTATCCTACCTATCCCACACATTCCCCTTCTTCTCTGATACATTCTGTTGTCAGAATGTAAGGGTTTTTTTTTTTTTCCATTATTTTTGTTATTATGTGTTTTTATTAACCATTTATTAGTTTTTATTAGTTTATTAGTTTCATTTTGTTTGTTCATTTCCTTTGTTTCTTTATCTTTCACATGAATCATATACTCAATTATGCATATGTCTTTAAACTCAGTTGGAATCATGGGTTGTACTTTAAGTGTTTTTGCAAATTAAAAGCACAAAGCTAAACACCCAAGCATACATAAGAATAGTGTTTTTTTGGTCTAACTTTCCATCATTCATGTTTAAGTATAATATGTCTGTTTATTTTTTATTTTTGCATCATTAAAACACTACCTAGATTTTTTTCATCCTAAGTATTGGCAAAGTTTCTTTCTCTGCTCTAATTTCTTCTTGGCCACTTTCGCCAATTGTAATATAGATTGCTCATGGATGAATGTGTCTGAAAAGATATTTATATCTGAGCACAGCTAATTCTAGTCACAGATCTAATGTCAAAATAAAGTAATCAGCATATATTCTGTCCCTTGCCTTTCTCCACCAGTTTCAGGTTGTTTCAGGGAGCAAAAAAATACAGTCCTTTTTTTTTCTGTGGTGACAATCCAAGTGAGATAATAGAGTGTTCAATTAGCTGAGCTAATGGAGCAGCTCCCCCAGTTAAACAGTGAGAACGGTTTTGAAGCCTTCATGCTTCCTGTTCAATTTCAGTTTCTCTGATAACATTTTTAACTGTCTGGAGAATCCTCTTTATTTAAAGGCATTCTTCTCATACCCTATTAGTGGGGCAATACTCTAACTAAATCCCAAAGATGTCAATTTTGTTGGGCACATGGAAGAACTTAAGTCTGATACATAATACATTTCCCCAGCCCATCTTACCTCTTCCATTTTTGAATTCATTCAAAGTTAAGGGAGGGCAGACTGCCAGCTGGGGGAGAAATCCTTGACACAGTCCTTCCCATGGTTGCTCCAGACCTGCTGTCTTCCTATAGAAGAAGCTTTCAAATTTCTCGGAGAAGGAAGTGGAATTGTCACTTTCCCTGAAATATGCAGTGTTGACAGCAAGTGTGGTAATTAGCACAAAATAAGGAATGCAGACACAGCAGTGGGACTACTGGTTAGAATCTATTCGTTTAACTCTGTCAGTGCTGGAGAGAAAGATGACAAGCTGATGTAACTGTAGCATATAGAAGAGTGCTGAGTATGCACTCAGAAAATTTGAATCTGAGGACAGGCCCTGCTGTTTACTAAAATTGACACTCCTTCGTTCACCCTGTTTCCTTATGTGCATTTTATAGGGTTACTGTGAGACTAATCCAAAGGTGTTACACAAAATATAAGGATTTATTATCATCATCATCATCATTCCTGATGTGTAGACAATGAGGAAAGGATGGCTTATTTATAGACCTTTTTTAGAAAGGTTTGTGAAGAAAGATGATAGTTTTAGAACATGTCTAGCAGAATCTGATCACAACATTTAGATTTTTACTTACTCTGCCTAAAATATGTGCCAGGAGAAGTTACTTTTTTGCTGAGTGTGCAAACCCTGAAATCACATATCTATCCATTTTCTGTCTGTCCATTTATTCATCTATACAATTAATATGCATTCTGTAGTGATCCTCTGTAATGTATGCTGGTAAGCTATGTGATTGTAAAGATGAAAAAGACAAGGTTTCATTCTATTTTTAGGCTATTGAATTTAGCGTGTAATTCCTATTTTAGAAGTTCCATATCTATTTAAACTTTTCTTGTGAAGTCAGAACAGTATACTTCCCGTACTGTATACAACTATACTTCTTTGTAAACAATTCTGTCAAACTCCCCCAAACTCCTATTTACAAATGGAGATTCCATAGGCATTTCTTTTCTCTTTGTAAACAACATAATATTCATACTAGAAACAAATGTAATTTAACTCATTTTTATTACAGATAAGTGTAATTTCTCTTATAAATATTCTAACAAATTCTAGTACTGTGGTCATGAAATATCTAAAATGTCAGACCTGTTGTGAATTTAAGTAATAATTGTAATTGATTCAATAATCTGATTTGATAGGAAGTAGCAAATATGAACAAAATCAAAGAACGGGGCCTCCCCGGTGGCGCAGCGTTTGAGCGCTGGGCTGCGAAGCTGCCCGCAACCTTTGCAGCCCCGGTTCGATCCCCGGCCGCAGGGCAAGGATCCCACATGGCGCGCAGACGTCTCCTGCCGCCCACTGCTCCCCTCAGCAGTGTACTTCGGTCCTTCTGCCTGTTCTGCTCCCTGCTCTGGCTCTGGTGAATTCTCTCACCCTCCTCTTCTGATGGTACCCAGTGCTTGTATAAATAAATAAATAAATCTTTAAAAAAAATCAAAGAATGAAAGCAATCAGTGAGTCGAATTAGCATGAATTAAAAATAAGTAAATTGCTCTTCAGAATGAAGAAGGCCATGCATTATGGCAGGATGAGCACAAGGCTCCTAAATTCTTGTACTATTGATTCTATTGCCAATCAGAGTGACACAATATTTTGCAAGACTTTTAGCTTCTTTGATCTATTTTTCTATCAAATTCTGATAATGATAATTGTTTTTTACCAAATATATAGGTTTCTCTGGAGGTCTAATGAAAAATGCACTGAAAAAGATAAAATACATTCACATGGAATGTAGCTTTCATATGAATAAGCTTGCAACACAAAGTAGTCTAGCAGTATAAGCAACACCTGAGGGCAGAGAAGGCCCCACTCCAAAATTTCTGAATCAATATCTGAATCATAGCAATGTGATTGTTAGTCATGTTAAAGTTGAGAAGCATTGATTTAGAAAATAACAAAGAAAAAAATTAATCTTTTCTACAAGAGCTGTCTACCAAAACATTCTGTTGATCTCTTTTCCTAGAAGCTAATGGTGGAAGAAATGTACTAACTAGAGTATGAAGAATAGAATAAAGTTGGATGAGTTAAGAAATGTCAAATAAACTGTATTTTAGAATTGATCTCTTCACTCTGAACAAACATGGCTTTTTAGAGTTACGATTTTTTGAGCAGAAGGGCTTATTAACATTACTTGATATTGGTTGGATGAGTATATGTTTAGATCAAGCCCAGCTATCCTAGTGGTTGGGTTGGTAGGTAAGGGGCAATTATGAAACTCCCATTGATTATTTCCCCATAACTGCCATTTACCCCCATCATGGCAGTTAACATACTGAGTTCTTTCAAGTTTGGGACCATTATGAATCAAGCTACTATGAAAGTTTAAGTAACAGTCTTTGTTTGAACATAAGGTTAATTTATTTTTAAATGTCTAAGAAAGGGACTGCTGATTCTTACATTGTGAGTATATTTAACTATGTAAGAAATTGCCATGCTATTTTCCAAAGTGAGAGTGCCATTTTGCATTCCCACCAAATATGTGTCAAGGATTCCACTTGCATTGTCAGATAGTTTTATTCAGTCATTTTAATTTGCATTTGTTTCTGATGACTAATGGTGCTGAGACCTTTTGTAGACCTTCTTTTGATAAGTGTTCATTCCAATTTTGCTCATCTTTATTGAGTTAACTGTATTTTTATTAAATTGTAAGAACTTGTGTAGTCTAGATATAAGTATCTGTCATATCTAATGTGAATTTTTTTCTTTTATTCTGTAGCTCTTTATTTTCTTTTTCTTTGGATAAACTAATTTATCAAGTTCTTTGTTTATAATATACCTTTCCTAGGCTTACTTAGACAGTTATATAGATTTTTTTTCTTGTTTTTTCTAGACATTTTGTAGTTTTGATCTATAATCTTAGGACTAAAATGAACTGAGTTTATTTTTGTGAATGGTATGATGTTCTAAGTTGATTTTTCAAAATGACTAAACAATTGTTCCATCATTACATTTTGAAAACTACCCTTTCCTCATTGAATTATTTTGTGGCTTTGGGAAAAGTCAACTATCTTATATGAGAGTCTATTTTTTAATTTTTTTAAAAGATTTATTTATTTATTTATACAAGCACTGGGTACAGTCAGAAGCGTGGGAGGGTGAGAGAATTCACCAGAGCCAGAGCAGAGAACAGAGCAGGCAGATGGACTGAACGACACTGCTGAGGGGAGCAGTGAGTGCGGCAGGAGAGGTCTACGCACCATGTGGGACCCTTGCCGGCCGCCAGGGATCGAACCGGCGCTGCATAGGCTGTGGGCAACTTCCGCAACCCAGCGCTCAACCGCTCCACCACCAGGGGAAGCCCATATGAGAGTCTATTTTTAAATACTCTATTTCATCTTCTAGATCTTCATATATGTGTGTGTGCATATATATATATATATATATATATATGCACACACACCAGTACCACATTATATAGTTTTATAGTATGTTTTGAAGTCAACTAGTTTAAGTACTTCAATTTTTTTCTTCATCTCAAAAATTGTTTTAGCTGTAACATTATTTGCATTTCCAGACAAATATTAGAATCTTCATGTAATTTTCTCTTTGGGAGGTAGATGGGATTCTGTTAAATTTATAAAGCAATTTGGAGATAATTTCAACTGAAGTCTTCTAACAGTCAAATCTTCTCAATCTCCTAATATTTAAGCATGGTATATCTCTTTATTTAGGGTTTCTTCAATATATTGCCATCATTTTTTTAATCATTTTTGATAGACATACTCTTTCTAATCTGTTAGATACCCAATGAGTTTCTAAGGTAGATCCATCAACTATTACAACTTTATTTAATCAAACAAATGAAATTATATTTTATGTGTTTATATGGAAACATTGCTATGAAGTCCTGAATTTTAGGAACTTAATACTCTAAGCTCATTTCTAAATACCAGCTATGAGAAAATTCCACTTGGAGTAAAACATGGCATTTGACCTTATATAAGCTAGAGGATTAATTCCTACCTAACAGACATTTACTGAATGCCTGTTATGTATTAGACATTGTTTTTGATTCTAAGGATATAGCAGTGTACTAAGACAAAATTCCTGTACTTTGGGGGCTTTGATTATGAACCTTCATAATGATAGAGCATCATTAATATGACAAGTTGATTATATAGTCAGGTAGTAACAATTCAAAGCAAATAGGATGAGTATGATCAAATCATTAATATGTGGAACAAAAGGATACTCTGAGAATTATACAAAAGGAAAAGAGACTTTAAAATTATAGTTATATAAAGGTCATCAGCCTCATGTAAACCTGTGTATTTCACATTTTTCAAAATTTAATATTGAAAGAATGGATGATGCTAAAGAATGGATGACTCTTTCTCAATGATAGCATTGAGGAAAATATTGATAATATACTAGTTTAAATAAATCTGGCAGTATTAGTCATTAAAATGAACTTAATATGTAGTCCTGAAGTTTGAAAATAAAATGTATTGGACTATAAAGTGATTTGCCCTGGGTTCCGCTTTAGATGCTAAAAGGATATCATAGTAGTTCTACTAAAATTATTTTGCAAGAGCTATGTTTAAAATATGCTGGACCACTAAATATGTGATTGGTGAGAGTAAAACGTTTATTGTATGTTTCTGGCTATGGTGGTTTGCAATAAAATGTACTGAAAAACATAAAACTGAACAGCATATCTGACATTTAGAACTAGGGAAAAGCAACAGAGTACTTAAATGAAAGCCATACAATTCTTAATGCTGTGGATTTTGAAAAGTAAAACTTTAATGTTGCTAAAGTAATCCCCTAAAAATTTGCCTTCCATTACAGATGTTCAATATGGATTTTTATTATTATTATTATTATTTATTTATTTATTTATTTTTGTGGGACCCTTGCCGGTGACCGGGGAATGAACCCGCGTTGAAAAGGCTGCAGGCAGCCTTGCAGCCCAGCGTTCAATCGCTGTGCCACCAGGGGAGGCCCTTAATTTTTTTTTAAGATATATTTATTTATTTATACAAGCACTGGGTATAGTCAGAAGTGTGGGAGGGTGAGAGAAATCACAAGAGCCAGAGCGGGGAACAGAACAGGCAGATTGATGAAATACACTGCTGAGGGGAGCAGCAGGCACAGCAGGAGAGGTCTGTCTCACCGTGTGGGACCCTCGCCTTTGGCTGGGGATCAAACTGGTGCTGCAGAGGCTGCGGGCAGGTTCGCAGTCCAGCGCTCAATTGCTGCGCCACCAGGGGAGGCCCTGTTCAATATAGATTTAAGAACATTTTTCAGTATATGCTTTAAAATTTATTTAGAGATATAAATTACCTTAAATTAATATTTTTTACATGGTATACATAACCTTTATTACATAGGTTATTTTTCTTTACTCCTCTCAACAATCCTGTAAGTTGCCATCTCAGCAATCTTGTAAGTTACCATCAAACCATTCCATAGAAAAGAAACTGAAGTTTGGGAGGTAAATTCATTTTCCCAGCTTGTAAGAGAGGACAGCAATTAGATTCAGGCACACTTAGTTTCTAAGCTCATGTTCTACCACACTGCACAATTTGGGGCAACAATCTATAGTGAATTAAAACCCGTAAAACTTAGGGAATTTTGTTCTTCCAAAATGAATATTTTGGAAATCAGCTTTCAAAAATATATCAGTATCAGTGGCTTTACTTGCAGTAGGATTTAGTTGATTGGTTACCTTAATTTCTTCTCTAAAAGAAAGACGAATAATTTACATACTAATATCTATTTAAAAGGGCTGCCTCTGAATATCCCTATTTGATAAAGTTTTCCATATATTGGGGTTAATTTCTTAAATATAGAATTATAAATGCAAGCTAAGTATAAAATCTCAAGGATGAAATAAACTAACAAGGAAGTTCTGTATCATCACTGAAGCTGCACTTGCACAAAACAGTTTTATTAGGGCTTTAAATGAGGAAAATAAAATTAAAAATATATTATGCTGCTATGGTAAAATTAAATAATGGTAAACTGTTAAAAATACAACAAAGCAAAGACATACTGAATTTTTTGAGGTCTAAAATAATAGGAATTTAAAATAAGTTTTATTTAGCTTCTAGATAACAACAAGGAAGCAATATTAATTTAAAAATAAAAATATCACGTGGAAACTTATTATATCTGAAGATACTAAAATAGTTATTGTCACCTTGTAGAAGCAGTTAAACTGAAATGTTTTTAAATATGAGAAAAGATTGATGAAAATGAGGAAATGAATTTAGTTTTAGATTAAATGTAATATATTCAGGGAAGGATCTTATGAATACTTTTATTGCTCTAAATAAGATTTATAAAGGCTGGGGAATAGACTAGTACAGATCCATCAATAGCACATTATCAGTAGAGGGTACTTTTTAACATAGCATAGGAGATTAGGAAAGGACACACAGAAAGTTAAAGAAGAAGATATTCAGAGGAATAACAGCAAAGTAGATTTATATGGTAACTTCTATAAAATAATGACTTTGAAGTGTCTTTAAAAAAGAAAGATAGCAAGTCAACTGTTTCTCATGTACATTTAAAGTAACAGAACCAATGGCCCAGGATTAGGAAATAGTGGAGCAGAGAGCAGCTTCTCTTCAGTGCACAGGGGGAATAAATGCAAAGGGATGTATTCCCAGATTTATGGGCAATGCACTATCGATGGTCCACGCTAGATTGCTGAACTAGACTTACTAAATAACTGGAAATGGAGTTGTAGAGGCAGTTCAAGGTAACATGGGCAACTTACATATTTTTCATCTGGGTCACAGAAATCAACTTAGCTTCAACAAAATAGAAAATGAAATCAGTTTGCTGGAGCTGATGAAAGAAATTAGTACTAGCCTTTCCTTCCAGTTATGGTAGACCCAAGATTTTCTTTGGAAACACATTATATTTGTGTCCACTTACCTCTGATATTAAGCTCTCATTCACTTTAAATCATGGTCTCTCTGGAAGGTAGCAGAGTGACTGGCAGAGGCTTGAGTCTCAGCAGCAGTGACTGGGTCCATGTGTAGGCCAGTCTGTAGTGAATTTTTGATGATATAGTTTAATTAGAACATGTTGGAAATCATTTCATGGTGAAGTGTATCAGGTGAGGATTTAAGTTTACAGGCAGAGAAATATAAACTAAAAAATAATTGTATTTTTTGGTTGTAGGGACACTTAATATGATATGTACTGTCCTAAGAAAATTTTTTAGTGTATAATACAATATTATTAGCTATAAGCACAATATTATATAGCTGGTCTCTAGAAACTAATTGTCTTGCTTAATTTGATACCCTATACCTGTTGATTAATAATTCCCAATTTCTCTTTCCCCCCAAGCTCTTACAAACAGTATGAGACACAATGATTCAACCTATTTCACTATTTTTAATATAAAAGTAGAATTGTGCAGTAGTTCTTCTGTCCATTTTTTAATTGGGTTATTTGTTTTCTTTATTGAGCTACATGAGTTCTTTATATATCTTGGATATATATCTTCTGTCTTATTAATAGTTCCTTTAATTTCTTTTTTCCATACTTGGAATAGGGAAGTTTTGTGCAGTGTTTTCCTTGTTTTCATAGAGAAAATGAGTTCATAAAACAGCAATAAAAATTAGTCATAAATTGGTCTAGGTATTAATGTCAATTAGCATCATAGTGATATAATGACATGTATATTTAATTTTCTCCCAATTTTGAGAAGTTTTCCTTTATTACTTCTTTGATTAACTTCTATGTTGCCCTTTGTATCTCTCCTTAACTTACCTTTCCTAAAGGAGTTACCTAGTTCTTAATATAATTCTTATTATTCTTTTGTTTTGTTTTGTTTTGTTTTACACCTTATCTCTCTCTTCCTCTGCCTGGATTGTTTGTTCATTCTGTTCTTGAGGTCACTAATTCAATCATCTATTTGTTCTATTCTACTTCTAAAACTTTCTTTCAGTTCTTAATCTTGTTATATCATAATTCACTTGTTATTTTTTTATTTAATCGAATTTTTCAGTTCCTAACTTCTGTTACTTAATTTTGTTTCTGAATTCATCCATCTTTCTAAATTTCATGGCATTTCTTAGATTATCTTTTCTGTATTCTCTTATATCACTTCAACTTACCTTTCTAAATTTCCGTCTGTCTTTTGAATTTCTTTATTATAGCAATTATAGCTCTCTTTTTGATAAGGGGATATAGTATTTTGTGTCTTTATAGCTGAATTCTGAACAACTATTCTCTCTTTGAGGTCTCACTTTGACTTTTTTTTTATTTTACTTTTATATTCCCCATACAATTGCAACCCCCTTACTTTGACCCCAATCCCTCATTTCCCCACCCCCACCCATAGTGTGTCTCTGGTTCATAGTTGTTTGTTGATTTTGATTTTTTCTTTCTTATAGTTATTCTTTTTCCTGGTCCCTTTTTAAAGTTTTCTAGATTCTTGCTATGAGTGAGACCATCCAGTATTTTTCTTTTTCTTTCTGACTTATTTCGCTGAACATGATCCCTTCCAGCTCCATCCATGTTATTGCAAATTGCATGTGTTTATCTTTTTTGAATGTTGAGTAATATTCCATTATGTATATGTACCACATCTTCTTAATCCAGTCATCTATTTTTGGGCATTTGGGTTGTTTCCAAAGCTTAGCTATTGTAAATAGTGCTGATATGTCACTTTGACTTCTTTTTGACTTGTCATTTTGCTGCTTTAAATGTCCCTATATTAAAATAGCTATAGTAGCAACTTACTTTTACTTCTCAACAAGTGAGTCTATGGTTTTACTTGATTTTTATTATGCGTTTGTTTGTTTGTTTGTTTGTGTTTGCCTTTGCTGGCTTCTTTAAATACTGAGATCAGTTTTTATAGTTGCTGAGTTCTGGAGGCATCTGGAAGGGTCTAGTCACTGGTGCAAATGTGCTGAGATGTATGTGTGGGGAAGAACCAGTTCATGTTTCTGGCATTGCCAATCTCTCTCATTTCTAGGGTTCCAGATATAAGATTCAGCAGTCTGTGCACTTTTTATATACTTTATGAGATCAGTACACAGTCCTGAGGGTGGGGAGGGGTAGTGCAGTGTAGAGTGCCTTCTCTGTTATTTTCCTTTCCATGTGTTGGGCCGGTGTGGCACACTCCAGTTTCTCTGTGTAGGTTTCCCTCCTTTAAGGGTGTATGCCTCCACACTTTTTCACTATTTCTTCCCCATCCTCTACTTCCCAGGGATCCTGGCTAAGCCAGCAGCCCTGCCATCTTTTCCCCTGCCCTGGGCCACAGACTCTAGGGATTTTCCTCCGCCTACTTCCTGTTTAATAAACTGTGATTCTCTTCCATGTCTCCTCTGGTACAATCTGTGCTGATCTTGAATGTCAAAAGGGCATTTTCATCTCACCCTGAGTCACAGGAGGCTCATGGTGTAGTGTCTCTATGAACTATTAAATATTTACCTTGAGAGCAAAGCAAGAAACCTCTTTATTGCCATCTTGTTTCTCACATATAACTGCTTCTTTTAGCAATTTTCTGCAAAGCCTCTTTCTTTTTCTAACTAATTATTTCTATTTTTTATGCAAGGTGTCTTTATAAGGCAGAGTATTCTCATTTCCATAGAATTATGTCATTCCTCTGGTGACTGAGGTTGTTTTATGGGTGGCCTCTTTTAGTATTCTTTTGTTTCACATAAATAAAGGGACAGGAAATGTTATGTATTGATGACCTGCATGATGGGTTATCGTATGAAGCTATGAAGCTATGAGCTGTTCTTCTTTTTTGGAAAAAAAAAAATAAAGTTAAAGTTCTATAGAACTTTCATCTCTGGAATCTGCTCCTTTCAAAGAAAATGAAGCCTAATCTGTAGGCAATTTATGGCCCTTTCATAAAAATACTATAACATCCTAACTCCCATACCATTTTGTAGCTGACACTACTTTATTTAGTTGGATGAAAAACAATATTTTAAAAAATATTCATTCACTGAAAGGTTTTTATGTGTGGTTTTTTTTTTTAGACTGGTCACAAGAGCTGTTTATTTTGTAAAAATGAGGGGGTATGGTATTTTGAAGGGTTTTCCTGATAATTCTAACTAAAAGAACATTCATTTTGAACAGAACATAATTCAAATCACATGTCTACAAAAAACAAACTTACCAGACTGTTATTGAATTAGTCTCATTTTTTACCTACATAAGTTCAATTCAAATACAACTGATTGTATGAATATATTAATGTTGAATCACATTATTTTATTATCAGTAAATGTTTTGTGTGATTTTTTATCTTATAATTTTCTCCCTGAAAATCACAAAACAATGAAGAAAATGCAGTATTGATATATTATCTCTTACTCATTTATTTATTCTTTTAAATTTTTTTAAAAAATTTTTAAAGATTTATTTATTTAGGCATACAAGAGCTGGGTTATAGGCCAGAGGTGTGGGGGGTGAGAAGATTCACCAGAGACAGAGCAGGGAACAGAACAGGCAGATTGACCGAAGTACACTGCTGAGGGGAGCAGCAGGCGAGTCAGGAGAGGTCTGCTGCACCATGTGGGTTGCTCCCTGGCCAGCCTGGGGGATCGAACTCGTGCTGCAGAGTCTGAGGACAGCTTCATAGGTTGCGTCTTAATCCCTTGTGCCACCAGAGAGGCCCTTACTCATATTTATTTTGAGTTTGAACATTGTCATAAATGGACTCAAAGTATTTATAGAGATATCTTGTCATCATGTATAGTAAATGTGCATGAGTAGTTAATTTCAATATTTTTACATGCAAATTTTCTAGCCACTTAATAATTATAATATTTTATAAGAGATTGTGAAAGCAGAAATGAAGTATAAAGTTAATTCCAAAGATGAAAAAATAAAGGTTGTCTTATTTAACCCATTTAGACTAGTGAGTAGTTCATTTAAGTGAAGAAAAATAGTTCTTCATGTTTACTAAAGGTTTGGGTCAGGAAACTCCTTTGCTAGATTCCTCTCAGTGTTTGCAGGGGGCCAGACTATACTTCCCAGGACTCTATCTAGGAAGGCTTAGATGAGAACCAGTGCAAGAATGGAGCGCTCTCACTCATAGCAGGAATCTAGAAAACTTAAATAAGGGACCAGGAAAATGAATAACTATAAGAAAGTGAAAATCAAAATCAACAAAAAACTATGAACCAGAGACACTTTTGGGGGGGTGGGGGGCTGGAGGGGAGGGACTGGGGTCAGAATGGGGGGGTTGCAATTGTATGGGGAATATAAAAATAAAATTTATTATTAAAAAAAAAGAAGCAGGGGGAAAAAAAAAAAGAATGGAGCGCCATGGAAACATAGCCTAATACCTCTCCTGTAATCTCCAAGTTTTTAGTCAATTTAACAAAAATCACAAAATGCATGACTTAGAATTATTTTTGAGAAAATTGATATAAAACAAATAGCAAGAGCAGAGACAAGGAAACTGGTCAAGGAAGGAGATATATATATATATAGAGAGAGAAAGTAGGACATTTATGTTGCCCCAGTTTGTAATAAGAGATTGGATCAATCAAGGGAGACAAGTTGGCACCATTTTACAGGGTCTCAATTATATTAAGCAGCAACCACGTTTGTGCCTTCTGCCTATGACTCCTTTCTCATCTCTGAGTTATCTTTTGTTCTCAATAATTTGTCAGATGCTCTGCTTTTCATGAAATTGAGACTTCTAGTAGATACCCTAATAGTTAACATTCCTCACAGCTCTTTTGTGGTAATTTTGGATAATATGCATATTTATTTTATTAACAAATAGTTATAGGTCCATATCTTTTATCTTAGTATTCTATAACATACTTTTAAAAACAGTATTTTTTTCTTAAATGAATAATTTTTGGACAGTATATGATTTCTCCCCGCAAGAGTGGTAACCGTAGTTCTGCTACCACCAAAGCACCCATCGGCCATCATCATATTCGTGTGTGCTCCTCTCCCTTGGTTTCCACCATCCTTCCTCCTCTCCCTCATGGATGCCCCATACCTATGGTCAGCTTTCAATGATTGCCTTTGATCCTTTGTTTTGTCTGTATTCCACATATAAGTGAAACCATGCAATATTTATCTTTTTTCTTCTGTTTTATTTAACTTAGAACCAACCCTTCCAGCTATAGCTGTGTTGCTGCAAATAGCATGAGTTTATCTTTTTGATAAATGAATAGTATTCCATTTTGTATATATACTGCCTCTTCTTTATCCATTCATCCATTTGGGGGCATCTAGTTTGTTTCCATATCTTGGCAATTGTACATAGTGTTGCAATAATCATATGAGTGCAGGTTTCCTTTTGGATTAGTGTTTTTGTGTTCTTTTGGTAGATTGCTAGGAGTGCAATAGCTGGGTCATATGGCAGATCCATTTCCAGTGTCTTGAGGAATCTCCACACAGCTTTTCATGGTGACTGGACTGGTTTACATTCATGTCAGCCATGTAAAAGGTTTTTTTATCTCCACATCCTCCCACACTTGTGTCTATTGTTGTTATTGTTGTTGTTTTTAATCTGAGCTATTCTCACAGGTGTGAGATGATATCTCATTGTGGTTTTGACTTGCAATTTCCTGATAACAAGTCATGATGGACATTTTCATATGTCTGTTGGTCATTTGCATTTCTTTTTGGAGAAGTGTCTATTTAGCTCTTTTGTCATACTTTTGATTGGTTGTTTGATTTGTTTATGTTGAGTCATTTGAGCTCTTGTAGATATTCAGTATCAATCCCTCATCCGATGCATAATGTGAGAATGTTTTCTCCCATTCAGGGTGATATCTCTTTGTTTTGAATAGTCTGTTTTGCTATATAGAAGCATTTTAATTTATATAGTCCCAGCTGTTTACGTTCCCCTTGCTTCTGGAGATGAGTATAGAACATTTCTTAAATAATTACTATAATAAGAAATTACTTATTCAACCTTGACTTAGCATTCTGCCTCCTCAACACAAAGGCATGCACCAACAGTGCACCCATAAAAAAATAGAATCAGCATTACTGATGTCTTTATCTTCAAATCATTCAACTGATTTAAAAAATAAATCTACTGATTTATAAAGTTAAAGAAATGGTGTTGTTACATTTGTGAGTTTATACATTAGGAGTCTGGGCTTAGAAGAGTGTGGCATAATCAGAAACTTGACAGTGCAGTTCTTCAAGGTTATAGACATTAGAATGTGTAAATCCAGTTAGGTCCATTGTGTCAATTCTCCTGGCAACTGTATAGGCATATACAAGATACATTGGGGCAGGAATGATTCTGGTGTCTGTTGTTGCATGTGCACTCCCAGACATACTCTCACCCACCCCCCATTTCCTCTTTTTCCCTAAAGGACAATTTGTCTCACAGATTGGAAGTTCCTCTTTCAGTGTCTACTCTTGCAAAAAGACCACCTCCCATGGCTTAAAAGAAACATAGCTGAGACAAATAAAAATGGGAGAAAGATGACTGTTTTTGTATATGCCTGGTGCTTCTCAGATTGGAGAATTATTTTTGTAATAATATCTTTTTCCCATAAGTCTCCAGGCATGAGCACTTTCTGTCACTAAACAACAATTATTGTTTCATCTGGATTTGTTCTGAAAAGCAAATACTGTCCAAAAATTAATAATGATGTAAGAAAATACATATATTTTAAACATTCAATTATTTTTTTTAAAAAATCAAGAGAAATCAACATTGCCCTTCCTTCAGTGTCTTGTCTGAAAATTAAAATGGACTTTCCATGGTAGTTTGTCAAGGATTGAATAATAGCTCCCATTTTAGAGTCATTGTTGGTTGAAATATATTTCAGCTCACCTGACATTGTCTTTTCAACGATAGTTTAAGACCTCAACTTATAGTAGTGATAATTCAGCTTATTTGGGTTGTTAGATCCTCTGGTTTCAACTTGGGGCTCATTATTTCCTGCTTCAAGTCTTGTTATGAACAGCATTGTGATAAGAGCAAATGTAAGGGACTAGATCATGAGTTTGGTCTTTCCAAGGCCAGTCATGGAATTTGCTTTTGGCTCTGCTTTCTCAAAATAATTGTTCATAACACAGAATTATCACACAATTTAACACAGCTGGCACTCTGGCCTGAAGAGAAACAGAAACAGATTGGAGAGGATAAATGGTTGGTGGGTCAAATGTAGGCTAAAAAAGGGACCTGGAAAATAGAGAATCTCATTCTAAGTTTAGGGATATTTTAACTCCCTGGAGGTTTCTTTACACACTCAGTCAAATTCTGCTAAATTGCAAAGCAGCATTATTTGATTATTAGTCTTCCTAGGACTGCATTTAATAGAGGTTTCTGAATGCCTTTCTAATTTATTACCTCTTTTCATCTTTGCATTTTCTTGCAGGGTTCATATTATTGTCATTTGGCAGCTGAGAAAAATGAGGTGCAAAAAATATTAGATAATTTTTCCAAAGTCATATAATGAATTAATAACAGCAAAGATTAAACTCCTGTTCATCTCCTAATCCTACACTCTTTGTTTTGATTAATAAATTTGGATATAATCATTAACTTCTGCAAATAATTAAAAACAAAGAGTTAATTGGTCCATGATATCTAGGGTTTGATTATTACAGCATCTCACTCCCATAACCTTTTTGAAGTTTGAGCAAATACTAGTAAAGATGAAAATGATAATAGAGGGCCTCCCCTGGTGGCACAGCTGTTGAACGCTGGGCTGCGAAGCTGCCCACAGCCTCTGCAGTGCCGGTTCAATCCCTGGCCGCTGGGCGAGGGTCCCACATGGCGAGCAGACCTCCCCTGAGGCGCCCACTGCTCCCCTCAGCAGTGTCTTTCTTCCATCTGCCTGCTCTGCTCTCCACTCTGACTCTGGTGAATTCTCTCACCCTCCCGCACTTCTGACTGTACCCAGTGCTTGTATAAATAAATAAATAAATCTTTTAAAAAAATGATAATAGAGTAAGAAAAGATTTGTTTCTTAGAGAAAATTTGTTAGACTCCTATCTTGAAGATTTGCTTTTTCTCTTTTTTTCTGCCTAAACATAAGCTTCCAGTTGCTTTTCTAATTTATTTATTTGCTTTAAATGAAGGCAAATATTGAAAGGGATGGACATGAGAATCGCAAAAACTCATTTGTTTAGCTCAAATATCAGGATATCAAATATATCCACAGCATTGCAGTCGACTATGAAGAGTTAAAGTTTAACAAAGTGATTTCTTCAATGGATTTTATTGAGTTCCCACAGTACTTGCTGTAAAGGGCACCACTGGGAGTATTCAAGGAAGGAAAAAACAGACAAAAATTCCCAAATTAGAGAAGTTTAACCACCGTGGGAGGAAAACTTTATATATATAATGGAAATAGCTAAGTAGCAGCACAGGTAATGTGTAATTAAATTTTAAAAAGGGTGATTCCTGGCTATGGATTTTTATTTTCCGCAAGTATCAGAAAATCATTTCAAAATATAAAGCTAAAAAGGAATTATAGAGATACCAGAATAGCCTTGCCCAAGGCAGGATATGCAGCAAACTATCACAAGAGATTCAAAAAGCATTAGTACCCTGGTCAGCAACTGCCTTCACATTACATCTCTCAACTCTGCATACCTATCATATACTTTCCTTATTTTTCTGTAGATCAAGATTTTTTCATCTTCATTGCACATGGCTAAAAATGGATTCCCTACTATTCTGAACATAATATGTTTTTAATTCATGTAATCAGACCAAAGTTATTAGTTGTCTCTGAGCCCTGAATTTAATTAATAAGTCAGAGATTGCTATTGGTTCATCATGGGAAAATTCGCTGCACCCTGATTCAGTCACCTGTGACTAGGTTAGAGAGCCATATATGTAAAATAAATGCTGCATCAAACATTGTATAGAAGTTCTAAGAAAAAATTGTCATGTTTTAGCTGGATATCTTCAATTGTGTTCATTAGAGAAACAAATTCAAAAAAAAATAAATTTCAGCCTGATATGAATTTCTGGAAGACTTTGGGAGCTGGTGGAGTATAAAAAATCAATTATGTTTGGGTTGGCAAGAGATGGAAGCAAGGAATAATTACAGATAGAGCAGCAGAAATGACAAAAAGATGGAAATATGTTGGGTTTGAGGCGCAATCAATAGATAGATATTCCTGATGTTGAAGGTCCACATTGCCAGATTTTGGGAAAATAAGTGAATAGTGTTTATGTGAGGAATGTATGAGACAGGGTTCCTGGTTTTCATTTTAGGTTATAAAAATAGTTTTAGAAGATATTATCACTAAATCACTAACTCCTCTAAACTCATGAGAATAGATTCATTTTCCAGGGTTATCTTTTTAAAATAAAAGATGATTGAGTTTGGAATCTTGGGGCTCATCAACATTTTAGGGATAGAAATAAAAAGAGACTACTGATGAAGATTCTGAAAGGAATGGCTATAAAGATGTAAGGAAATGGTGTCACTGAGGCAAAGGAGAAGAGAATTTCAAAGAGAAAGTAGCCAGCAATTTAGTTGCAGAAAATCAAAATACAATAAGGTCTAAATATGTTAATTTGGGGGCCTCCCTGTTGTCTCAGGCAGTTGAGCACTGCACTGTGAAGCTATCTACAGCAGCCTCTGCAACAAGGATTGGCTCCCAGCTGGCAGGCAAGAATCCCACATGGTGAGACAGACCTTTCCTGTCTCCACTGCTGCTTCCCTCAGCAGTGTATTTCGGTCAATCTGCCTGTTCTGTTCCCAGCTCTATCTCTGGTGAATCCTCTCACCCTCCTCACATCTGGCCTGTACCCCAGCTCTTGTGTAAATAAAAAAAAAAAATCTTTAAATAGTTATTTTGGTGTGAGAAGTAAGGCATAATTTGAAACCATAAAGAGAAATAGGTGGGTAAAAATATGTCTTGGAGAAGATAAATACTTGGATCACTATGTAAAGGGGAGGGCACTGACAATGGAGGCATAGACTGTATCCAAAAGATTATCTTTGAGATGAGTGAACAGAAGTCACTGGGAAGGGAGAGGAGGGCAAAGAACCAGGGAGTGATTTGAAGAAGAGAAGCAAATTGACTATGCTTATAAACTGAGGAGAACAAAACTAAAGAAGAAAATTTCACAAAAGATTTGCAAGAGTGTAGAACTGGGTTAGAATGTGTTTCAGCTAATGATAATATGCAGAAGGTTGAAAAGAGAACAGTAGATTTGAAAATAAAATTTAGAAAGGATATAATTAAGAATATCAAGACTATTGGTTTTTAAATCACTTTTATTTATGCAATTGCAAGAAATCTAACCAGTGTTGGAAGTTAGTAATTCAAATATTGTTGATCCACCATTCAGAAATGAAGAACTGAATCCTAATAGATAATATTGTTTGCCAGGATTCCCACTACTATTAAAACACAAGGATTATAAATTCAGCTTCTAAAAATTTAATCCCGGTGCTTATTTAGCATCATAATAATTTCTAGCACCTGCAAATATATGGTTACAGTGGATCACAATTGTTATAATAAGAATGGAAACAATTACAAGATTTTAGGTGAGTGATAAGTAGAAATAAGACATAGAGACCATGTTTTGAGGAGTTAACAGTAAAGGGAAAGGGATTTTCAGAACAGAGTAGAATGTAGTATTTTTTCTATGGTTTTAGAGTAAAGAAGCCTTGAGGATATACAACAAATGGAAGTGTCAGTGGTGAAAGAGAGCCTAGAGATAAGGGAGAAAGAAATGGTCGAATGAATGCAAAACTCTGGAAATGACAGCGCAGTTGGGAGGGTGGGTTTTGGAAAAAGTTGGCACAACTCTTCCTTTTACATCCCATTCATCTTGTTTCTAAGGAGATACATTGAATTAGAGCCTGTCTGGCTATAAAATATTTCTATTGAGCACTGGGAACCCTCTGTAAAGATCAATTTATTTAAATTCCTTTCAAACCAATTCACAAATACGGGGTAGTGAAATGTGGTGATATCTGTGATAAGTCAGTTAACTGGCTTCTCTATCTCTGATTTTCTCCTTTGTCAGTACATAATAATATCCTTGATGTAAAATTTTGTGAGACTACCATTAGGAAATGTATTTCAATGCCTAGAATGCAGTAAGAATTTTTGGTGGCTCAAACTTATTATGAATATTAATAGACTAGAGACCTTATGTCTCATCAAAAACTCCATCAACTCCCCACTTGTTCCTCATACACCCGGCAGTCAGCTAGGGCCACATGAATCATTCTGCTCAGTAGGCCATGAGCAGAAGTGGTACAAATTTCCTCTGTTACAAAATCGTGAACAATTAGCATGTGACTGTCCAAGTGTCTTCTCCCTTCTCCAGCAAGTAGAATATTCCATGTGGTGGAGATACTGACAAGTAGGATGGAGTAGATCCTTCCTAGACTAGCATTAGTCATTTATCACAAGGAAAAAATATACCGTTCCTGAGTTATGCCACCTATTTCAGGGATTAATTTATTAAATCTGCGTATCCTAGACCACTCTGATGACTACTGCTATCAAAGGGCAAATGACAGCTTCACATCCTATACATCTTGTTTCTAAGGATATACAGTGAATTAGAGACTAGCTAGCTATAAAATGTTTCTATTGAGCACTGGGAACCCTATGTAAAGTTCAATTTATTTAAATTCCTTTCAAACCAATTCACAAAGTATTGTTTTAGCATCTACCGTGTGTACAGTGCAGGAGCTTAGAACACAAAGTGAATAAAAATAGCAGTGGTGAACATTTATTGAGCTGCCTTGCTCCAGGTGTAATGTGTTTCATGATAAAATTATGAGTTCACTTTTATAATTAACTCTATTTTACAAATGAGGGAACTGAGGCCCAGACAGGTTAATTACTTTACCAAAAACATAAAGCTAATGGGTGGTAAAGCTAAAATTGTAAACTAGGTACTAATATTTATACTTTCAATCACTGTTATATTTCACCCTTACTAAGTGGTATCTCCCCTAAGGGAATTGAAAGTCTCTGCAAAGAAGTTAAAAATTTTTGATCACAGATTGGGTACATTAGAATTAGCTGAAGAAATTTACAAAAATGGGTAATTTTTGAGCTCTTTCTAGACCCACTTAATTAGAAGCTCTCAGATAAGGTTTCCTAATTCTAATTGCCAACCAAGTTTATGAAATACTTATGTGGAAGTAATAAATAGACATATGAATAATTTTAATAAACGAAAGACAGATTCATTGAGAAATCCAATAGGAGCATTCATATGAGAGCAAATATTTCTGCTACTGGAACTACAAGGTGAGCTTATAGTTGAAGAAGTGGTAACATTTTTATAAAAAGATGAGGAAAAGAAAATTCATGATACAAAATGAGAAAGCAGGAAAATAAATATTTATTTCACTTAACTTCCAAATGTAGGGAATGGAGGCTTTCTTCTATTCCTGTATTCTCTCTCTAAATGAAGTTCACTATTAACACAGGTATTAATGAAGTAGCGGGCCCATGGCCACTACTTATCCATGGTTACTTATCCATGGTTTCACTTTTCACAGTTTCAATTATCCATGGTCAACTGGGGTCTTAAATTATATATATTAAGCTATTTTGAGAGAAGGAGGAATCACGTTCATATAACTTTTCTTATAGCTTATTATTACAGTTGTTCTATTTTATCAGTTACTATTGTTAATCTTTTACTATTGTTAATTTATAAACTATCATAGCTATATATGTAAGAAGTATGTATGGGGTTTGATACTATCCTTTGGTTCCAAGACCCCAATGGATAAAGGGAACTACTGTCCTATCTCTAATATTAATGACTTCCAATTTTTTTTTTTTTAGATTTATTTATTTATACAAGAACTGGGGTAAAGTCAAGGGCATGGGAGGTGAGAGAATTCACCAGAGTCAGAGCGGGAGCAGAACAGGCAGACGGACCAAAAACACTGCTGAGGGAAGCAGCAGGTAAGACAGGAGAGGTCTGCCTTGCCATGTGGGAATCTCTCTGGCCAGCTGGGAATTGAACCTGCATGCAGGGGCTGCAGACAGCTTCATACTGCGGTGTTCAACCCGCTGCACCACAGGGGAGGCCCGACTTCCAAATCTTTACCTTCAACCCAGAGCCTTCCCTAAGATCAAGGATCTTATGGGAATTGGTTTGTGTTATTTTCCCTCATGTATTTCACAAGCTTTGCAAATTTAACATAGCTGAAACTTTGGATTTCTCCCCTAAACTAGTTTTTCAAAGCTTTTTAACCTTGCTAAATAACACTGGTGCAGATACTTAAGACATATAAAAAAGAATCTCAAAATTTAATGACATTATAAATTTATTATTATTATCCTACCCCAAGATTTTGTAGGCCAGGAATTTGAGTGGGGGTCATTCATCATTCCCGAGTACTGGCTGGAAATTAGAAGAGCTGGGGAATTAATAGGATTTTGCATTAGATGACTGACTCACAGTGCTCAAACTTCCTACTTGGAAGCTCAGGCACTTAAAAGCACCTGTCCCCCTGGAACCTAGACAAACCTTCTTCTAAGTAATCCTCAGAAGTTGCAGAATGTCACTTCTACTGCATTTCTTGGTTAAGTTCAGCCAGATTTCAAGTGTGTGTGTGTGTGTGTGTGTGTGAGAGAGAGAGAGAGAGAGAGAGAGAGAGAGAGAGAGAGAGAGACAGACAGACAGACAGACAGACAGACAGACAGAGAGACAGAGAGACAGAGAGAGAGACAGAGAGAGAGAGAGAGAGACAGAGAGTCAGAGAGTCAGAGAGAGAGAGAGAGGTAGGGAGACATAGAGAGACACAGAGGGGGGTGGTCAGAGATTATCTACTTTTCTTCTTTCTATGATTACTGTTGTTATTATTATTTCATCTAATGTATTTCTATGAGAAAAGGAATAGATAGGATAGAGGAGTATCATACCAAATTATCAATGTATAAATATGTCCCATTCAATCTTGTTTCCATTACAGCATATATAAAGATCCTAAGACCCTTAAATTATAATTTTTACAAGCAAAATCTTAATAACCTTTCTTGACATATCAGGAAAATAGACTAGTTGTCCATTTTTCAAGGTGTGTCTAAGGAACAGAAAGATATACACAGACAGTGAAGGTAACAGAGAAGTTATATGTTAGTATAAAGGTTTTGTATCATAAATGAGATCAAAAGCAGGTGCTCACAGTTCAAGTCTACTGCTGGACCAAATAAAATACACTGTGTCTGTGGTTATAAAGCCAGGAGTTGCTATTTTTGTGCAAAGATTTCAGACCCATGGTGTGAGACTGAGACACAAACTGTGTTTGCCTCTTGAATGGTAAAATTACTTGCTACTTTTCGGTGTGTTTAGTGTTGGGGACACTGTGAGGACATGTGCAGGTAACAATTGCCACTAGTGGAACCGAAGCTTTGAGATAACCTGAATGTGAGTGCCAGTTGCTTCCATGGCTGTCTTTACAGTTTAATTCCACTTTTTTCCTTAAATGCCTCTTCTAACCTTTTCTGGGTCCTGTTTCTCTTCTGTTTTCCTTATTGTCAGTGGACCCCATATATCTGCCTTTAGACCTCACTTCTTTGTGTAATTTTCCTGGTGTCCCTCTCTTGAGTGCACTATTAGTTGCATTTGATAACACCTATATCTATCTATGTCTCTGGATCAAATTTTTCTACTGAGAATCAGGTCTGTGATTTTATTTCACTGACATCTCAAGTCCAAGCTGTCCTGTATGAGTTTGTAATTGTACCGCTAATGAGTAGTTAATGGTACCATCATTTGCCAAAACACTAAAACTCAACTCCATAGCTTCCTGTCCTTTTGCTTCCTGTATCTTATTAGTCTTTAATCCTATAAATCATATTGTTTAATATTTTCTGAATTTGTCCCCTCCTCTCCACTCCCATCTGAACTATCCTTATTGCCTCTCATGTCCACTGTTGTAATTATGCCTCAAAAGTTCATGGCTCTCCTTATCCAGTTTTTCAACCATGATGTCTTACACTTTGGACCAAGAATTATAATTCTAAAACACAAGTTAGATCTCATTACTCCACTTGTTAAGACAGTCCAATATTTCTCCACTTCCTGATCCATGGCATTCATATTTGTGTGCAGAGAAGTACTTTGTGACTTGTTATCTGTCTGCTTTTCCACCCGATTCCCTACTTATATCACTTGGCATTCCCAGGTTGAATACATATGCTATTTACACCTCTTGACTATGGCCTCTCTTCTTACTCTAAAACATCCCTCTACTGCTTAGACACCATTTTAATTCCTACACTCCATTTAGGAATCATCTAAATGCTCCCTATATCAAAGTCCTGGGTGGAAAATGTGTGTATGTCAAACTGTCACTATAGCTTCTTTCCTCGAGTCTCATTTTAATCATTACCGTAGTAGGTCTTTGTTCACCTGTCCATTTTTATAATAGAGTCTATGCTCTTTTGAGGATAGACCTATTTTTTTATATACCGAAGACTAAGCTCAGTGTCTGGCATATAATAACTGATTAATAAAAAAGTGTTATATATGGGTGAATGAAAAAATAGATGCATCAATTTTTGGTTTTAAAATATTCAATAATTCAAGGTATCCTCTCTGCTAGATGAGGAACAACAGATTGAGAATATTTTAGTGATTTAATTTTATTTGTTGACAAGATTAACAGATTGTGATACTTTAAGCCAATGTGGCAACAATGATTCTGTTGAAGACTGAGGGCTGGCAGTGCTAGATTTCCTCTACTTATTTATACTCTCGTGAATACTTAAAAATTATTTTTCTATTCTGTTTAGTGTCTCTCATAAATAGAGGCAAATTTACTGATATTAATAGGTCTTTCTTTGATTATATTTTATAAAGAATCTTTAGGTCTTGAGAAAAATATTTAGTTGTCTTTTTTCAATTTAAATGTAGAAGCAAAAATCTGTGTTTATTGAGAAATCTGTGCAAGATTTGTACTTTTGATACAATAACATTTATCTAGGTTGAACTGAAAACTGTTGTTGTTGATTTTAAGCATCAGGTCATGCCGTGATGTATTTCCTCAGTTTATGGAAACCGGCATTAGTACAAACTCGTGGAAGTAAAGCAGAGTGTAGTAGGGAGAAGGAGGTTGTTTTTATTTAATGAAAATAATGTTATACAAAGAGCAAAACTATTGTTTCAGTCAGGGCATATAAGAATTTGGTTATATCTGAATCAAATGAAAATGAAATAAGCTAATTTTGATTCAAAATCTGCAGACTTTGCCTAGTTGTGAAATGAAGGTTTCTCGAGGTTGTAGTCATGGCAACTAGCACTGAAAGAGCTAAGCTCTGAGTGCCCTTATCTTCCATCACTGTCAGATTATGGATGCCATATGTGGAAGAACAGTGTTGGCAAGTTGATAGTAAGAAATCACCAATTGAACCATTTACCAGCATTAAATCTGCCTTTTATATAATTAATGGTTATGATTCTTAGATGACCAACTATCAGTTCGGAAATTAGAACTGGGGTTTCTAATAGAAAACCCAACCTTTAAAAAAAAATCTGCTTTTAAATAATATTTTGCTAATAGTTTTCTCAACTTATTGTGTTTCTGCATAGACCTGTTTTTGTTGGGGTACAATTTGTTCTGGTTTTATCATAAGGAGTGTCCTTACATTTTCCCCTCTCTCTTCCTTCCCTGGTTTTAATCAGGGACTTTAACAGTCCCGTATAAGAAAGGACCCACATGTTAACAGAGAATTGATGTTACAATGATTTATTTTATGTAGGGAAGACTGAGAGAACATACAATCTCTTTCAGGAGGCTTGCCTGAAGCTTCTTTTATTAAAAATTAGATCCACTCTCTTGAAAGGCCCTTAAATTTTGCAGTGGTTTCTGAAACAGAATTTTAGTTTGAGCTTTTCCAAGACTTTTTTCTTACTTCTTCTCTACCTCTTTTCACCATTATTCCAACATATGCACAAGAAACAATACATAAACAACAATACAAACAGAGTGTATAGAAGTTATAAGGATTAGTTGTTAACTTTGCTCAATGTTAGTTAAGTTAGGAAAGAATATTGGAAACATTATGAAAGTGGAAGAATAATATAATAATTTTCAAGCTCTGTGATACTTTGTGTTAAATATTTTATATACTGCTAGTTCTTTTAAATCTAAGTGATCCATTAACACCATTATTATCATTTCCATATTACAAATGAAGAAATTGAGTCTAGTAAACATTTAAAAGCTAATCAAAAGACAAACAAAAAGCATGTGTCAAAGCTACTTCTTGAAACCAGATTTTTATGTTCCAAAGTCTGGGGTTTTTAACCTCTCTGTTGTTCACCAACTCCAGGTTGACAGTAACATGACACTTCTCTTCAGAATAATTCCTTTTGGTTTTCTGTTTCTTATCAGGCCATATTTATAAATTTAGTTAGTATTTATCAAATGCTTACCATGTATCAGGTGGTATTTTATATATTTATTAATTTATTTACTTGTGCATAGAAGAACTGGAGTGTAGGCCAGAATGTTGGGGATGAGAGGATTCATCAGAGACAGAGTAGGGAGCAGAACAGGTGGATCTATTGAAACACACTGTTGAGGGAGCAGCAGGCGAGTCAGGAGAGTCTGCTCTGCCATGTGGGTCAGCTCCCTGGCCAGGGATCCAACCCATGCCACTGTGACTGGTGATAGCTTGATAGCGCTGAGACTTAAACCCTGCACCACCAGGGAGTCCCAGGTACTATTTTAGACACTTGGAATGCTTGTGAATAGTACAAGTTAGCTAGCAGCTGATCTATGTGTCCTAAAATTTATTGAAGTACAAAAGTCACAGAAGAAAGCAAGCAAATAAACAAAATTATTAGCAGCAGTTATTAATGGTGTGAAGTGGGGAGTGCTGAATCTATCTTAAACTGAGTATATATAGCCATTAGGGTGGGTTATTTAAATGACGAAGTCCTAAGGAATAATGAAGGGAACATTTGCCCTAAGATATGGCTAATGGTAAAGGTGCATTCTGTTTTGGGTTCAGCTAGAAGGTTGTCCAGACAGATGTTCTGAGGGAGGAATATATTTAATAACAGTACTCTCCAGCAACAGACTTAACTACTGAGTGTACATAGAAGTCAGTTACTATGGTACAAGGTATTGAGAGAAGAAACACTTTATTGCAAGTTGACAAACCAATAGACAGACCAAAATCAAATCTATTGCCCTGCCTAAGAAAGGGAAAGCAATTTATGTTCATTTTATTGTACAGGGTTGAGGACAAAGAATTTGAGTTGGCTAAGGAGCTGGCTAAGAGCCAAGAAATGTGAATTTGACAGTTTATTGGCTAGTTACAAATTGGTCCATATAGAAAAAGGTTTTCTTTTGATTAATCAGGTCTTCCACTGCTAAATGCAATTAGGTAATCCCGTCTTCACACCCACCCCCTAGTTTTAACTGGGCAGTCCTTAGCTTTGGTTGCCTTGGAGCTCAGCGCGCAAGGTTAGTTGCTTCTGGAGATACCCAGGTTTTGTATCATTTGCAGATACACTGTGCAAACAAGTCTCAAAGGGAAAATTAGTTGCCCTTGCTTTTTTTTTTTTTTTTATGCTCTGGAATATAAGAGCAACTTAACCACTTAACCTTAGTTTAAGCATGTTTCAAAAGTGAAAGAAAGTAAGTATAAATAAGACAAAGTAATAAATTAAAAAAAAAAAAAGAATGGTACAATCTAAGATGGGGAAAGTATCCAGGGATCAGGACATTTGGGATAATGTTTACCCTAACAAAAAGATTAGATTTTATTCCTAATGCAAAGGAAAATTTCAAGAGCTATTAAGCAAGGCAATGACATGATTTGATTTGTGCCTTTAAAGCAATCACTGTCAATCTTGGATCCAGAATGGCTTATAAGGGAAAGGACAAGAATCAAAACAGCGAGATATGTAAGAAATTAGTAGTGTAATCTGGATAAGAAATGACGGTGATTTGAATCAAACTAATGACAGTAGCACTGGAGAGAACTGGAAAATTTTAGGATACATTTTAAAGGCACTGTCAGTAGGTCTTGCTATGGTAGTGTGAGGAAGGATAGAGAGGAATTAAGGGAAATTATGGTTTAAAGAGAACTCTAAAGTTTTGGATTTCAGTGGCAAGGGCTTCATTTTAGGATTAAATCTGATTTCCTTAGCCTGGTATTCATCTGTATCTTATTAAGTGCTATCTACTAGTACTTATAAATTAAATGGATTGACATATGGAAAAGTCAGTGTACTTATCTAGTTACTTTCAAACACAGGTGAAATCATCCGCAGGTTACTGATCAAGAATCTTGTTGCACTGTTTTTTGAAAAGGATCAATTTTGTCCCATTAATCACTAAGTAAGTCTAATCATTTGTACACTCAATTGTAAAATTGCCTCCTTATTATTCACCATACTCCTGCAAAACCCCTACTAACCCACTATAAGAAATATTCACTTCCTAAGTGAATACAATATTTTTATATCTATCAGAGCCTTATACCCCCGTTGTCACTTTATGAAAATTAGCTTTTTTTTTCTATTGAAGTAAATTTCAGTTTCTTACAAATAATATGTGACCTCTGTTCCATATGAAATGGAAATCTATCATCCAGATTGTTCAACAAGACAGACTTATTTTATCACTTATATTTTAATTACAGTAATGTCAGACTCAGAGTTCATTAAGTTTTTTAAGGTACCATATCTTGTGTGTAAAGTATTTTTATTGAGAAAATGAATTTTTCCCCACCAGGAAAATATCTCTCTAATTAGAAAGCACATATTATTAGTGCAAATATATCATATTAAGCATACACTCTGATGAATTGATAATTCAGCTCAATTTCAAATTATAATCATTTTATTACCATTCTGCAAGAAAGAAACCTCCAATGAAAGGAGAAAAGTACTAAGCTATTTTGAAACATTGGATTCTTCTTGGCTCACTCAGGTCTTTTTGCAAGTGATGGTTGCTTTGCTGGTTTATAATAATTTGAATATTTTCTTTTATTCTTTTAATTACCAGTGGGCATTTGAAGCTGATGCCTCCAAACTACCAAAACTGTTGCCTAACTTTAAATATAACTTTTCAATAATCTCTAAAAATGTTATCTTCTTTGAGGGAGTTACAAGAAAAGTTGCATCTGTCCTCATTAAAATATCCTCCATTTATACTAGACATGGTGATTATATGAAGAGCATTGTCTATATCTTACTGCAGATACTGAATAGTGTCAGAGGGAATGATCATTTGTTGTTGTCACAGAATCTGCAGTTTTAGACAGCATATAATACATTAGTTTTCAAATATTCTTCATTAGAACTCTCCAAGTTTAATTTACTCAACTGTATGGAGGTTAAAGATTTGCTGGTAAAGCACTCATCATTAACAGTGATTATTCATCGTCACTCTTGAGTAGGCAAATTCCACTTTTGTAGATTTTCTCTGCTAAGGAGAATTAATGGGAGCTGGGAAATCATAGCAGGGACCTTCAGGCCACAGCTATAAAGGTTGAGAATTAAAAATGGAGAAGGAAAGGAAATTATTTGATTGGCTGTAACTCAAAGTCTAGTTGACTGATTAATTGCCCCTGGAGTTTCATTTTCTTAACCTTGAGGTATTTACAGGCTTAGATTTGGGGTTGCTTCTGTAGGCTGTGTAAGGGCAGGAATTGGCACAGGGCAGGTTTTCTATGATCCAGCAGACGAGTGAAGGAGGAGAGAGTCCTGGAGCCCTCAGTGGCTTTTGCAGGTTTTTATTGGGATTTACCAGGTACATGGCAGGCAGGGGTGCTGGGGAGCCGGGAGACTAGCAGGCCTCCCAGCCCCCAGCAAGTCTTCACTCTTTCTGGGTTGTCTCATGTTCTCTCTGCTTCTCTCATGCTTCTCCTTTCTCCATTCGTTCTGCTTCTCTGCTTCTCCTGCTTCTCTTCTCTCGGCTTCTACTGTGGTCCCCGCGACGCCGCCCCTAAAAAAAAAAAAATCCCAGTCTCAGCCCAGGCGAATCCCATCTACCTATGCCCACACCCTATTCCAGGTACCCGCCATCAGGCATGCATTCAGGACCGCAGGGTTCCCTCATCTATCCTAATGGCGAGAGGGCAGAAAAACCTGATATTTTTACCTTACCCTACAGGCTGCAAGAACATTAGTGCCACCTCAGTATACAGGTCTCCTTGTTTAATTTAACACAAAATATTTCCACTATAAATGAGGATGATAAATTCATTCTCGTAGAAGGAAGGCATTTCTGGTACTTCATTGCCTCCCACCACTTTCTCTAAAACCAGCCTTTCCTTGAGAAAAATTATGCACATCTCCTTGATAAAAACAAAGTGACTGCCTATTAGTAACTGATATGGAAAACTATGAAGGAAGAGGCAGAAAACCAAGTAAGGCAACTATACAAAATAAATTTCCAGCTTGAAACACCTTTCAGTTTTTGTTTCCTCGTTCTTTCATCTGTTTCCTATCCACTATTACAGGGCAAAGAATTTGAATTGAAAAATGAATTTTTCCTGCCATAGTGCTCTACAGGTTTGAGCAAAAGAACACTGATATGAAATTGGAACCTGTGGATTATCTCTAACCTCAATGTTTGTTACATCTCAAATGCCACTCTTGAGGATGGAGAACAAGGAAAAAAGGCAAATCTTCTGATAATTAGAAACCCCTGGGGGAATACAGGAACTCATACATAGGTTTAATTGCTCTTTCTCTTCTTTTTCTCCCTTTTTTGCATCGGTCCTAGTGTGCAGCGCTCCCCTCTTCGGGGAAACGGCACTGCGCACTTTGGCACAATTAAATTCTCACTCCAGGGCAAAAGCTGAAAGAGTTCTCTCAAAACAGCCTTTTAATTTTAGGAGTGGCTGAGCAGGGGCTCTGTAAAAAACAGATTGGGAGAAATACTGTGCAGTGACACTACAGCATACTCAAGGCTTCTAGTTCTGAGAGGCTCTTGAGCATGCTCAGAGATGGGAACTTTAGGTGTCTCTAATTACAAATAGGCTACAAAACTTTTGTTGTGTGTGTAAAGCTAAATGTAATGAAATTTCATTGCTCAGTATAATAAAATGGCATGTCTGGAGGCATTATGGAACTCTAGGCCGCTACTGGATGGAGGGATGAGATGAGAGACAAGCCCTGGTGGGTACAGAGCAGAGGCTGCATTGAGGTGATCACAGCAAAAGAGGAAATGAGCCCTGTCAATATTCAGGAATAAGAGAAGGAATAGGAATTTACTTCTGGATGGAACCTGAGAAGTATCGATGCAAACGTAAATCAGTGGTAGCCTTCATGCCTGGCAGAATTGTCCATTTTTTTCTTCAACATTGTAGGGTCAGGAAGGACACTGAACAGGTTTTCTATGATCCCATGAAGACTGGGATAGAGGAAAGAGTCCTGGAGACCTCGGTGGGTTTTCAGGCCTTTATTGAGACTTACCAGGCATATGGCAGGCAGGGGTGATAGGGGGCCGGGAGGCTGGCAGTCCTCCCAGCCCCCAGCAAAACCTCACTTTATCTGGGCTCTCTGGCATTCTCTCTGCTTCTCTTCTTCTCTCGGCTTCTGCTGGTGTCCCTATGATGCCGCCCTTATAAACTCAGTCTCTCAGCCCACTTCAGGTGCCCGCCATCAGGCATGCATTCAGGACCACAGGGTTCCATCATCTATCCTCATGGTGGGAGGGCAGAAAAGCCTGATACTTTTACCTTACCCTACAAACATTTATTGAGCTATGTGTCAAGTACTGTGTTATATCCAGAGGCTACTGAAAAGAATAAAACATGACTATTATTTGCAAATATATAGTGATATAGATGTGGAAACTGATGATTATATTCACATAGGATTCAAATCAATGGGAAATAAACAGTATTAAAAGGTGGACAAGGAAATGTAAGAAATCATCAAGAAGAGTCAGAAAATGCTTTATGGAAAAGGGATTATTTTAGCTGGAACATAAAAGCAAATAGGATTTTTCAAGGCATGGAAATAAATTGCAGTCTAGATTGTAGAAACAGCATGCCCCATGATATGTTATGGAAGGGAATATTTGGCTAGAAAACTTAGAGTATTTTATTTATGGGGAGAAACTAGAAATGGATTATTGGGAGATAGGGAAGAAATGAGGCTGACCAGCAGATTCCCTGGAAGGCAAGAGAGGTCAGGAGTTCTGCATTACAAGATTGTAGGCTGAAATGCAGATGGGAGAATGTCCTACATGTACACAGCAGAAGGTCAAGAAGCAACCAAGCTATGTGGAGCTTCTGAGGTGCAAATGACTCAGAAATGCATCTCTAGGCCATAATTATTCTTAGGTGTTCACTGTTGTGTTAGAAAACAAATCCAGACTGTTAGGCAGTTTCCTACTTGGAAAATGCTATGAAACTTCCCCAAGGATACCTGGTTAGTAAATGTTAGAGCCAAAATGAGCACAAATCCACTTATTAGTGAGACCAGGCTTTATTCCCTAGAGTGGGCTGCCTCAAACCAAGAATATAAATATTTGCAATATAAAGAAAAAGCTTATTTTTTTATGCTCCTTCCTGTTTAGTTTGAAGAGTGCTGTAAGGAGTTTTCTGAAATCACAAGGGTTCCAGGTGCAGAGATTTATGTTAAAAAAAGGTTATCTGCTGGCAGCCCATACCCTCAACAGGTGGCGTTTATCTTGGTCTGATTACCATGATCCTGGATCAAACACTTAGAAATTGGATCAAAAAGCTGATTCACTCTCAGCACATTCATAAGATATTGATATATACATCAAAATGCCGAATTTTAAGTGTATAATAGGTTGCTGATCAGACTAGAAATTCACTTCTGCTGTGGTCATATTCTTTCCTATTCAAAACATTACAGGGAAGTCAAGTGAAAAGATGTTGACTAAAGCTGTGAAATGGAGGCGTTAAATGCTCAGAATAGCAAGATAAATTGCATTTATTCATTAAAGAATTATTGAACAACTTGATATAAACTATCCTGTTTACACGGTGTACTTGAGGAACAGCATGTAATCAAAACTCAAAGTCACTTCTCTCAGAACCTCTCAATCTACTGGGAGAGGCAGCCTAGAAATAGTTATAATACAAGTAACCAATGCTCTCAGAGAGGCCTGGATTTATTTAATCATGGATATACCTGGAATGACCTTTATTCAGGATAAGGGTCAGGTGGGGGAGTTACAGAGCGGGTCTGGAGGAATCACACCTGACTCGAATATGAATGATGAACATTCCCACATGAGAAAGGAGGGGTATAAAAGACAGGACTCTTCAGGTTTTCGATACATCTTAGCAGAGACCAGGAGCGAAGGGCAGCTTGGAATTCAAACTGTAAGTTCAACCTGTTGCGATCACAGTAGAAGGCTAGAAAGAAATGAGTTTGGGCCAGGTTTCAAAAAACACATTTCACTCTCTCCAAACAGTGGGAGATTTGGGGTGGGGTGGGGAGCCAGAGGCTGCTGAGGGGAGCCAGCTCTGTGCATATATATGTGTTGATGTATATTTATATTTGCTTTGGGTTCTTTGTCATGATGTGTTAAATGTTTTTTAGTCATTTAAGTTTTATGGTTTGTTGGTTAGGTTTTTCTCACAATGTTTATATTTTAGTTAAATGTTTATCCCTGTTGGTATAAAGTTGTTGCTACCAGCCTATATATTCACAGAAGGTATAATCCTCATTTTGTTATATTGCCGACATTTGTGCTTTCTTTCATTTTCCCTTCGTTAATTTTGCCAGATGTTTTTCGGTTTTATTAGGTTTTTGTTAACTTTATTTCATTAATTTCTTTTTCCCTTCCTTTCTTTTAGTTCTTAAGATGGATGTTTAGCTATTTAAGTTTCAAATTTTTGGTGTCTTAGTTGCTAACCATGAAGGTAGTCCCTCTATTTCAACTATGATAGCGAATGTTTTTATTGTATTTCACTCCTTTACAATATTTTAAGATTTAATCATGATTTTTCTTAAATTAGTGTGTGTATAAGTATTTGCCTTTCATATAAGTGGCTTACTTTTATCTTTTAATGATTTCTAATTTAATTATCGACTGGTCTCTCTGATAAAAATCTTGGGAGGTGTTTTGAAATTTCAATGTTTTATCTCTAAAGATTTCCTGTCCCGATGTGGGTTTTTTAATTAATTACTAATAGTCATTGTACATATTTTGAGTTTAAGATATATAGCCATTATTTTATTCTAAAACTTTGTTGTTAGATATTTTATGCTTCATCCATCATATTTCATGGGGTTTTTTATGATTAATTTTGGATAATTTCTTTAGTCTTCTAATTTATGTGCTCAAGTTTTAATTTTAGTCACTATTTTTACTAATAAATGTTCTTATTGGTTCCTTTTCAAAACTGTTTTTGGAAACCTCTCATGCTGTTTCTGCTGTTTATATATTCAGGGTCCTATTTTATTTCTTGGAACATACAAATACTAATTCTTAATTTTGTGGTAAATATGAGTTTTTAAAGTTTTAATTAGTTGTGGTTTCTGCTCATGACATTCTGCTCATGTGGTTTCTGTGGTTTTTACTCATGACATTTATTTTCAGATTTTGTGACTATTGACTATTATATTCTGGCAAATTTATTGGTTGGGATATTTTAGACCTAGGTCAAAGTTGATGTTCAGGATGTATTTTGAAGTGCTTTTGATAACAACTTCAGAGTATTACTCTCCTGGGATCAGCTTGAACTATATTATGGGATAAAAGGGTTTTGCTGTTACCATCATGAGGGGCAGCTGTAGTCATGAATTTTCAGTGAGGAGTTTTTTTCTCCCATCCTGCGGCAAGATTGAAAGTGGGCAGTTTTTCATGTTTCCCCTTGAGGAGGACTAAAGATTTATTTCTGGTCATCATTCCACTGATGGATTTTTTTTTTTTAGGGTATCAGTTAAAGGTGGGGTCTTCTGTGAGACCCTTCACTTCAGGAGGTTCCTAAGCTGTTTTTTTCTATTTCTGCCTCTCCATCCCCACCTATAACACAAAAACAATAATGAATAGGAACTGGCAAAGACTCTAAAGCAAAAGCCAACTTCAGTGCTTTGTTTGAATTCTATTTTCACTGATTTGGGTCTCCTAGGAGTCATTGTATTCTTGCAGACCAATAAAGGTACTTAATGTTTTAAAAATACTTTAAGCCATTTTAAGTTCTTAGTGAGAGTGTTGTCAGTGTGTGAGTGAAGTCCAATATGTTGCTATCAATGCAACCCCATTCCTTTTTTTTTTTTTTTTTGGTTTGATAGAGTGGGTATTATCAGTTTGCTTTTTATTTAATGTATCAACATATGATTAAAATGTTATTCACCAGAAAGAATATAAGAGCTTCTTCACTGTAGTTGATTAATATGAATATTGTGCTATGAAGCTAAAACTAGATACAAGCAAGTGAAAGCAGCACTGTAACAAGTAGAGAAGTTGACATATTGAAAGACAAAAGCAATAAACTCTGGGCATGGAGCTATTGCTAATTGAGTACTCAAATTAAAAAAAAAAACTAATTGAAATTTTTTTTATTATCCTCTAGGTATTCTAATGTTACTTTTTTGCTAAATAAAGAAATTTGTGGTGGTAAGCTTTAAGAAATGGTGGGGGATATCTAAGATAAAGGAAAATTTGTCAGGTTTTATTTCAGGGACACATCATCCATGGAGACATTACATGTATAATGTAATTCAGGACTGAGGAAGTAATGGGCAGAAAGATGGAGACTTCTTATTCAATAGATGAGCCAGTATGCCACAATCTCCTACTGGAAAATTAAAGTCATTCAATTTGGCTATTTGACCCTGTGGGATTTCACAGAAACAATTCAAAGCACAATGATGCTATTATTGCTGATGCTATAGAGGCCCTGTAGAACTAACAGGAAAAAGAAAACTGTACCTCTTTAGAATTACAAATTAAATATGTATGAAATACCCTCTACCCTAACTTTACCTCCTCCTAAAATCTGACTCAGGGGATATTTGGAAAATATAGATTTGACAAGTGAAACATAAATAACCTATTTAGTTTCTTGGTAGCTGAATATATTTTTGTTGTTAACCTAGAGAGATAGCAAAAGAGAAAATCAACTATTTAAGTACCCTGTGTGTAGCCTGCTCAGGAAAATGACAACAAAATAAATGACCATTTTCATATTGCTCTCTAGTGCAGCTAGAAAGGAATGGTCTTATTTCTTGAGTCTGACATAAATGCTGGATTTTCAGATTGCTAGATTGTATATGTGTATTTTAGGATATTGTTTTTTGCAGTGTTCTTAAGAAAATTAACAAAAGAAAATGACTTCAGGATGCAGAAATCCATCTTAAATAAGTTGGAGGGGAAGAGGAACACTGTATTTGGGGAATTAAAGTTACAATCCTAACGGGTTTTTTAAACCATATTACATGGCATTTTTAAATGTATTCTAAATTTTTTTCTCCATGAACAGCAACTGCTTGAATCAGTTATGTACTCAATAGCTAGTAAGACAATTTCATTAAGTTGCAATTGCCTGTACAACAGAAAATATTTGCAGACAGTTATCATAGAAAATAGTAGTAGAATAGTCACCTTATTGAAGGATGATTGCATCTCCAAAAAAACACAATGCATGAATAGCACTGTAGTAATTTATACTTTCATTGGTTGGAGTATTTTGAACTTTACTATCACTAGATATTTAAAGACTGCAATAATTATAGGAACTATTAGGCTAAAATAAAATACTATTCAGAAGAAAACTTTTGTTACCTAGTTTCTTGGATTTCTTTATGTAAAGACTAATCAGTGCATAGATTTTATGGTTCATACACTGGATATACCTAGAAACCTATTGCAAGATATGAAAGAGAGCACTAAGCAGAATCTAGAAATTAACTAGCAATCTCAATTTCAAAACTTCTCTGGACCTTAGCTTCTTGATTTTGTGCACTAAGATTGTAACAAAGGCCTATTCTAATCCAAACTTTATAAAAGTTAAGAATTATTAACCAGGTTGATTTAGCTTCAAAAAAAAAAACAAACATCCAACTCTGTTTTGTAGTGGTTTTTTGGGAGCCTGACTCTATTCTTTGGCTATTTGTGTTAAATCAGTTGAGGAGCCAGGTGATAAGGTCTACATATGTGAGATAGCTGTCCAGTCATTGACAGTTTATTCTCTCTGAAGCCAGTGGATGGAGTAGTTTCTCACCCCTGCAGTTAGTGCAGTTAGTTTAACAGTAGTACTTATAAATTTTTGACCATTCATGATATGGCATATCTGTGAGGATACCTAATACCCATGGGAAACCTGTGATTGAGATCAAAATTATTGTCCCAGTCCCTACCCTAATGAAATGACCACCATATCTTGACTGAATTACTGCTCCAATAGCTTCTGATTTTATTGATATGTAAATAATTCTCATCACAGCCTTCATGGGAGACTTCTTCAGAAAACAGGGATTTTTGTCTAATTATAATCTTTAGCCTAGATCAATATCTAATAAATGAGTGGTGCTAAATGAATATTGAATGAAAGGATAGGATGAATAGATGACACTTATCTCCTTCAAACATTTTTTTTTTTAAATATTAAATTTTATTTTTATATTCCCCCATACAATTGCAAACGCCCCATTCTGACCCCAATCCTTCCCCTCCCGCCCCCCACCCCTCAAAAAGTGTCTCTGGTTCATAGTTTTTTGTTGATTTTGATTTTCACTTTCTTATATTCATTTTCCTGGTCCCTTATTTAAGTTTTCTAGATTCCTGCTATGAGTGAGACCATCCGGTATTTTTCTTTTTCTTTTTGGCTTATTTCGCTGAGCATGATCCCTTCCAGTGCCATCCATGTTGCTGCAAATTGCATGTGTTTATCTTTTTTGAATGCTGAGTAATATTCCATGGTATATATGTACCACATCTTCTTGATCCAGTCATCTATTTTTGGGCATTTGGGTTGTTTCCAAAGCTTAGCTATTGTAAACAGTGCTGCTATAAACATAGGAGTGCAGGTGCTCTTTGGAATTGATGTTTCTGTGTCCTTTGGGTAAATACCTAGGAGTGGAATTGCTGGATCATATGGAAGCTCTATGTTTAGTAGGTCCAGAAATCTCCACACAGCTCTCCATAGTGGTTGGACCAGTTTGCACTCCCACCAACAGTGCACAAGAGTTCCTTTTTCTCCACATCCTCGCCAACATTTGTTGTTGCTAGTTTTTTTAATATGTGCCATTCTCACTGGTGTGAGATGGTATCTCATGGTAGTTTTGATTTGCATTTCCCTGATTACAAGTGATGTTGAACATTTTTTCATATGTCTGTTGGCCATTTTCATTTCCTCTTCAGAGAAGTTTCTTTTTAGCTCTTCTGCCCATTTTTTGACTGGATTATTTTCTTTGTTGTTGCTGAGTCTCATCAGCTCTTTGCAGATTTTTGTGATCAGTCCTTTATCATTAGTGTTGGGTGCAAAAATGTTCTCCCAGTTGGTGGGGTTTCTCTTTGTTTTTGTTATTGTCTCTTTTGCTGTGCAGAAGCTCTTTAATTTGATGTAGTCCCAGCTGTTTATCTTTGTCTTCACTATCACTGCTTTGGGTGATGTGTCTGTAAAGATGTCTTTGATGTGCAAATCCCGTAGTGTTTCGCCTATATTTCCTTCTATGTATTTTATGGTTTCAGGTCTTATGTCTAGTTCTTTAATCCATTTTGAGTTGATTTTTGTGTATGGTGTGAGGTAGTGGTCAAGCTTCATTCTTTTGCATGTAGCGACCCAGTTTTCCCAGCACCATTTATTGAACAAACTTTCTTTGCTCCAATGCATAGTCTTTGCTCCTTTGTCAAAGATTAGTTGACCATAAATCTGTGGGTTTATTTCTGGATTTTCTATTCGATTCCATTGGTCTGTATGTCTGTTCTTGTTCCAATACCATGCAGTTTTGATGATTATGGCTTTGTAGTATAGTTTGAAGTCTGGGAGTGTGATGCCTCCATTTCCTTCTTTTTTTTTCAGTAGAGCTTTGGCTATTCGGGGTTTTTGGTGATTCCATGTGAATTTCATCAATAATTGTTCTATTTCTTTGAAGAATGCCATTGAGATTTTGATTGGAATAGCATTGAATCTGTATATTGCTTTTGGTAGGATGGCCATTTTAATAATGTTTATTCTTCCAATCCATGAGCAGGGGATGTCTTTCCATTTCTTTGTGTCTTCTTCTATTTCTTTTAACAGTGTTTTATAGTTTTCTTTGTATAGGTCCTTTACCTCTTTTGTTAGATTTATTCCCAAATATTTGATTTTTTTTGTTTCGATAATAAAAGGGGTGGTTTTTTTGATTTCTTCTTCTTCAGATTTATTGTTTGTGTATAGGAAGGCTACTGACTTTTGCGTGTTGATTTTGTATCCTGCCACTTTACTGAATTGATTGATGAGTTGAATTAGTTTTTCTGTGGCGATTTTGGGGTTCTCTATGTATATTATCATATCATCTGCAAATAGTGATAGTTTGACTTCTTTTCCTATTTGGATTCCTTGGATGTCTTTCTCTTGTCTTATTGCTCTGGCTAGGACTTCCAGTATTATATTGAAAAGCAGTGGTGAGAGTGGACATCTTGTCTTGTTCCAGATCTTAATGGAATTGCTTTCAGCTTTTCACCATTGAGAATGATACTGGCTGTTGGCTTGTCATAGATGGCCTTTATGATGTTGAGGTATGTTCCTTGTATCCCAAGAATTTCAAGGGCTTTTATCATGAATGGGTGTTGCACTTTGTCGAAAGCTTTCTCAGCATCTATTGATATTATCATATGGTTTTTATATTTCTTTTTGTTGATGTGTTGGATAACGTTGATTGATTTTCGGATGTTAAACCCATCCTTGTGCCCCTGGAATGAATCCAACTTGGTCGTGGTGAATTATCTTATGGATACATTGTTGGATTCTGATAGCTAAAATTTTATTGAGGATTTTTGCATCAGTGTTCATTAGGGAGATTGGCCTGTAGTTTTCCTTTTTTGTGTTGTCCTTATTCGGTTTTGGTATTAGTGTAATATTGGCTTCATAGAACGTGTTTGGTATTGTCCCTTTCTTCTCAATTTTTTGGAAGAGTTTGTGAAGGATAGGCACTAATTCATCTCTGAATGTTTGGTAGAATTCATTTGTAAATCCATCAGGTCCTGGGCTTTTGTTTTTGGGGAGGTTTTTAATTACCATTTCAATTTCGCTGCTTGTAATTGGTCTGTTTAGGTGTTCTATTTCTTCTTTATCTAGCCTTCAAACATTTTAATGGCTTATCTTTGCATTAGTGGCTTGCTGTACCCTCCTTTTATTTATACTAGATTTCTTTTCCCTACCATGTCAACTTCAGTCAAGCCTGCAGGTTTTGCCTTGTTTCCTCTATCTAGAATCTTGTGCCTCCAGATCTTCCCTTGGTTGATTTCTGTCTCTATCTCAAGTCAAATGTCACTTCCTAAGAGAGATTTTCTTGACTGCCACCCTATTTTTATTAATCCTTCCAGGCAGACACTGTTTATCACATCACCCTCCCCCCACTTGTCTTTTCACACCCCTAAGCTGTATCTCAAATTATTTTTCCATTTACCAGTTTTTCTGTTTGCTGCCACTACAATGAACTCTCCACATGTCTAAGGACTTTTATCAGATAGGTGAAGATTTAGCACAGAACTTCCAGCTCTAAGAGCGTTGACTGGCACATAGTAGGTCCAAAATGAATGCACTTATTTTAAATGAATGAGGAAATTGATGCTTATAGAAGCTGGCACAGATTTGTGATTATTTGTACCCAAATATATTTTATGTTCATGCTTTGATTTGTGACATTATAGTGTGTTTTCTGTTTTCTCAGATTCTGTTTACTGGCATATACTATACTCTTTATTGTAGTTCCAGATAGGGAAACACTAGAGGGAAAAAAAACCCCATAAAACTGTTCCATTGAACTATTACTTTTAAAATTTCACACCGTGAGACTGACTTCTTGAGGCTAATGTACCTATACCTTGCTTTATTTTCTCTTGTAAACAATGACAAATCAGAAATAAGGTTTTAAAAAAATTAATTCTACAGCCTTTTTTTTTTTAAAGATTTATTTATTTATACAAGAACCCGGGTACAGGCCAGATGCACGGGAGGGTGAGAGGATTCACCAGAGACAGAGCAGGGAACAGAACAGGCAGATTGACAAAATAAACTGCTGAGGGGAGCAGTGGGCAAGACAGGAGAGGTCTGCTCACCATGTGGGTTGCTCTGAGGCTGGCGGGAATTGAACCAGCGATGCAGAGGCTGGGCACAGTTTCACAGCACTGTGCTCAACCACCTGTACTACCTGGGGAGACCCCCTCATTCTATAGCTTTAACTGTAATGGATAATCAGCTAAACTGTTTTTAGAAATGCATCAAGCAAGTCCCATAAAAATTCTGTCAGTTTGCGTGTGTTTGAATCATTCCTCCTTCCTATTAATTCAGGTATGTAATTTACATTAAAATGCTTTAAATTAAAAGCATTGCAGTTATTTTCCTCACTCAAAATAGAAATAGACATTACATATCTTTTTAAAAGTCCTGATACTTGGAGCATTTCAAATTACTTTCATTGACATTAACTCATACTTCTAACAGTCCAAGTAGGTAGACTTGTCATAAAACATTCCTCTTTACCACATGAGAACACTGAGACAGTTTTAAGAAAGCCATACAAGGAACAAATCTATTTAACATTGGACCTTAAGCTAGAAGAGTTACAGGGCTGTTCTCATGTGACGTAAGATGTCAGTATTAGTATCAATAAACTTTTATTAGACATAATAAACATTAACAAATGAAAATATTTTAAAGTAATTTTTTAAAAATCAGGCTTTTAGGAAGTTTGTACCATCAATCATTTGAATAGGATACAGAGAGAACGAAAAGCCATTGTTTTTTAAGTATCTAAAATGAACAATGGTACTGCCATATTAGGCATTTGAAATGAAGTCATTAAGGAAGAATGTTTATCAGATTAAAGGCCTATATTAAATTTCATCTTCAACATTTATAAGAACTGTATCCTTCCTGAACATCAGCTAAAGTACCTTTATTTCTTGCTTGACTGAAGTCATAATTTAGACTTACTTGATAATCAAGCCTGAATAGAAGCAAATTTTACTCAGATTGACTGTTCTACAGTTGATAGATGTAGATGAAAACTTGTAAATTCAATTATCTATACAGTTTTTACTTTCTAATGTTAAACTTTCCAATGAAGAAGATAACGATTATAAAGATGAATTATAAATTATAATTCCTCCAGGAAACAGGTGGCACACTCAAATTAGAATTGCTTAAAAAAAAAAGTTCATTTTTAAGGGTGTGAGCCTTCTTCTAACCTTTTAGAATTCCTGTTGGTGGACTTAAAACTGAAACCAGAAGGGGAAGTCGGCTTTTGAGGGCAAAGGGCAAAATATAGAAGGGTGGAAAAATATCTGGAGGTGAAAAGTGAACATGTGCATCACTCCATCAGAGTGATAATGTTGATGAAAGTAATAATGATGATAAAGTTAATGATGATAAAGTTAACATTTATTGTTTTCTATTTGTCACTGTACTTGGCACTTCTCGTTCATCAACTCGTTTAATCCTCACAACTAGACTATGAAGTCAATATTTTTCCATTTTAGAATGGTGTAGAAACTGAAGCTTTGAGAAATTATTTGGTAGCTAGTGAGTTTCCTAGACAAACAAAGGGTGTCTTTGTAATTACACGCCTCCCTGGGATGGTGCCCCTGAGGAAAGAGAAAAGCAAATGCCAGTCAATGGCAAGGAAAATTTCCCACAGGATAATGAAATTATTTCCCTTGGAAAAAAAAAAAAAGCAATACAGAGAGATTTGGAGCTAGGTATTTATTTTGATTTATAAACAAGTACATATAAATTTAGCTAGCTACACCTAACATGAAGACCGTTCTGATATCAAAATTTACTAAATGTTGTCTCACTGAGTAAAATTAGGAAAAGTCAGTCATAATTAGGCTCAAGGCCCATTGCCAGTTTTCTAAACCTTATGAGAGAATAAGCCAGAGAGATAAAACTGTTTGAAATAGCAATTTAGAGGAAGTAGATCGGTAAGAAACTAACCCTACTCCAGTTAATTTGACACTTGACATCCAATCCTATGTTAATGGCTCTACTGCAATAGGGAAAGGAGGATCAATATATTGGATCAATGGGCTGGTGAATCGTGACCACATCAAGCCTGACCAAGATTATGGCTGTGACAATGGTTGGGGAAATGAGGGAAATGAGTATTTTTAGTCTTCATTTGATAATATGCAATAAGTGGGCTTTCCCCACCTGTTTTATTAGAGACTATTGTAGTCCTGACTCAAACCTGTTTTGGAGGATTAGAAAAGACCTGAATAAGAGAGCATAGAAGCCTTTCTGAAGACCATAAAATAAATTCTGAAAATGACTCTACCCAAATATACTTTCAAAGTCCAACCTTTACCACTTTGCCACATTGCTCTCTTGACCTTTCCTCTGTATCTCCACAAGTGAAACAAAGTACAATTAACACACTAGTAGGCTGTATATTTTAATGTGAAAACTGGTTATTATGTTTGTTTCCTATTCCACCACATTCTACCAGGATACATAAAATGGATGCCAAAAGATAGCTCCATAGGGTAAAAAGCTGAATAATTTTTTTTTAAAGCTGAATAATTTTAAAAGATGAGAGACAAAAACCATTTTATCTAAGACGGGTAGCAATAATTCACATCTCTGGAGACTTTATTAGACACCTTTTAACCAAAGTGTTACTTAAATGTATTACTGTCATATTTGACCGAAAAAGCATGGCCAATGTAGACCATCATGCCTAATCCTCAAGGGCATTGAAGGACACAAAAATAACAAAATCGTGTCAATTTTATGCTATGTTTATACCAGTTCAGTTCCTGCTTCTGTATATTTTGTTGTACATCTCCATAAAATGGGCATAGAAGTCTTTAAGAATTTCCAGAAGATTGATGAAGCAATTTGTAGACAGTACTTTTAAATTACCAGATTCTTGTTATCAGTTCAATATACATATTTTTCTATAGTTTATTTTACCAGCTGAAAATGTGCCCACCGCATCAACACACAAGTATTTGTTGTTGTTTAATGCTTTAGAGATGGAATAGATTCTTGCATACTATTTTATTGATAGGACACTTGGTTGAACTCTGTGGAGAGATGCAGACCATAAAAGAAACAATTGCTTTCCTGGAATTGTGCTTGGGGGATCTGTACCTCTTTATGGACCTCTTAGATATTGCAAGATAAAACGGCAGATTTCTCCCCCTTTAAAAAAAAAATGGACACTATGAGTAGAATAAAATAGACTTACAGCACTGTCTAACCTCTTTTGTTTTATTCCACTTTTTCAGAGTTAAATTACTTGTAGTTACTCTGCTCTCAATTCTTAAACAGCGTAATGTTGACGGTGTTGTCCTAAACCATCTCTCCTAGTATGTGTTGGCTTTTCTAGTACGTACTCACTCTTCCATGGATTCCAATGAATCTGCCTGGATTAAAAACAAATCGAAACAACTCAATGATTTATGGAAAACAGAAGGCTGATTGTCAGCTTTCCTTGCTGTCTGCAGTCAATGCCATGGAGCATTACACACAGAACGGGCTTTCTTCCTAGTGTCGTTTTCCTTCAAATTTCAGTTACTGAGCCTGTGAATATGGATCAGAGCTTGAAAAAAAAGTTCATGATTTGCTCTGAAAAAGATTGCATGAAGCGCATCAGTGCTTTCCCTGCTGAAAACATCTGTTAGGAGGCACAAATTTAGCTTCTCATTGTTGGCTTCCTGAGTACCAAGTTTATCATTTAACTGGTACTAGGAAAAAAGGACTCCTGCAACAATCTGGCCACAAACTGAAGAAGGCTTTTATATTTGTCATTTAAAATATCTTGAGATAGAAGGATTTGGGAATGGAATGCTGACCTTTACTCCTTGTTAGCTAAAAAAATCAACTCCAAATGATTTTTACTAATGTATGTATCTTTGCTTTAATTGTAGGCATTAGAGTGCTACTTTGCTTTAAGAGCAGGAAAAAATTTTCAAATAACAATTAAAAATACCACATAACACTAGAACTGACATTAGTGAGAACCATCCTGTACAGTACATTGTGTCTATTACTATGGGAACAGTCTAAAAGATGCCTTGTTTTATAAATGTTTGAAAAGTAAAGAGCAGAACTGCCCATTATCCTCCATATAATTGCAATGGATCTGGATATTCTTTGTATGTGTGTGTTTTATTTGTTGTACATCATTGTTTTTGGATTTCATTGTTAGTATTTGACTTTTCCCCTTAAGAGTAGTCCCTGTAGTTCTCCCAGCACCGTAGCAGCCATGATCCATCAACTGAGTTCCTTGTACTTTTCCCACCCATTCTGACCCTTCTTTTCTGTATGCTTCAAATATATGAACAGCTTGCAAATTGTCTTATTCCTAAACCTTTGTTTGGTTTCTCTTTATTCCATATGTAAGTGAAACCATCTGGTATTTTGCCTTCTGACTTATTTCACTTAGCATTATCTCTCCCAGCTCCATCAATTTTGCCACAAATGCCATGAGTTTCTTTTTTTGATAACTGACTAGCATTCCATTGTGTATATAGACCACATCATGTTGATCCATTCATCTATTTGGGGGCATTCAGGTTGTTTCTATATCTTCACTATTGTAAATAATGCTGCAATAAACAAATGAGTGCAGATTTCCTTTCAGGTTAGTGATTTTGTGTTTTTGGGGTAGATTCCTAGTCGTGGAATCACTAGGTCATATGGTAGATCCATTTTTCAGTATTTTGAGGAACTTTTGCACAGCTTTCCATAGTGGATGGACCACTTTACATTGCCTCCAACAGTATAAGAGGGTTCCTTTGAATATTCTTGGAAGTATTCTTTCATTGCATTCTAAGAAAGAGGTGTTCCCAACCATGTCATTGCATATTTACTGTTTACAAATTGCTTACTGTCTTTGGCTCTTCCAGTCACTAGAGCAGGTCTGGCATATGATTCAAACATGACTACTTAGTTTATTAGATCACCTGGAGAAAGCTCTGTACAATATCTGTCCTCTGCCCCAGTCCAGGTCGAGAGAGTCAGAATTTCCCAGATTTTAATGGAGCCTGAATGAGTAGCTGTGTAATTGTAGGCTTGACCACATAGCCTCTTATTCTGACTTCTTTAGCTAAATCATGAATTGAATAGATAAATGTTCTCTCAGCCTATTTAGGGATACATACAATCAAAGTCAAGGGTACTAATTCCTATTTTTAAAGAGTCACTTTCCAAGTCAAGTCACTTTCCAAGGACTTGACATTTGGTATTACAATATTCTGAGGTCGTATCATTAGCTGTATCTCACAGATGAGGAAATTGAGGGTCAATGGAATTAAGAATATTTCCCTAAAACATAGCATGATAGAGACAGAATACAAATCCAAGCATAACGGAATTGATGTCCAGAATCCTCTTCATCAGTGGTTTTCATTCCTTGATTCAACCACATTTTCTAATAAACATTTTGAACCTCCCTATACTAGCTTGAAATAAACCCATAATCTCATCTATTTCAAACAAGTTAAAATACCTCCCTAACTCTAAAAATATATCCAACTCTAATGATGTAAAAGACAAATAAGAGTAATTTAAGTTAAAAATAATAATAAAATTAAATAACATTATTAATTGATGTCTAAATACTCGGGTCTAACACAATAGGTGTCTTGAAGTAGCCAGATGTTCTTGCCTATAATTAACCTTAGAATCACCAAATGCCACCTCTACACATGCACATTACACACTGATGTATTGCATAGGTAACTTGAGTCCTGTGAGCATCACTGCAAGATAGTTTTTCAAAGGTTAAAAAGAAAAATAAAACTCAATCCCTTCTGAACAAAACAATAGAATTTTCCCTTTGATTAACATAGAAATTCAATCTTGGGAAATGCAGTGTTACATAAACTTTGCAAAAGATATTTTGTGTTTATGTTAGAGTTCAAGTCTGAGTTCTGAGGATTATAAACAGGTTCTTCATGTATATGGCTGTCAAAGGCATAAAAGCCACAGGGATTCTTTGCTGTTGCTCTTTGAATGGAACTCTAGTGAGTTTCATCTCTTAGCTGTAGACTCACTTAATGCCAAAAGAACCCCCATCTCCTTCCCCACAAAACCTTAAAATTCAGCAAATACACTCTTGGAGGCAACTGGGTCATTGTAAAGACTTGCTGTAAGGCACAAAATTGCCTCAGGAACTCACCTAAGGCTAATCTTGCGGTTTTCTTTTTTTGGGCATAGGATAGAGTAGTTAACTAAATGGTTAGAAATACACATATCCTTGCTTAGTCAAGGTGCTTTTCTCTGACACTTCCTGTATTTAAAGTAGCTTCTCATAAAAATTAATTATGCAGAGGCAAAAGGCAAAGTGATGGAAAAATATGGTGTTGATCTCATTCCACTACATTCAAGACTGGAACACAGTGACACATAAAAATACTGTAGAAAAGAAAAATATATTTTCCTCTCTAAGATGTTCTTGTGACACTTCAAAAATTCTGTTGGCTTCATGCTGGGCCACAATAATACTAAAAATAGTTTCTGCCCTAGGCATCATATTTCTTAAAGGCACGGTGCAATGAGAGAGAATGACAGGTGTTTTCCTCACTAACTTAGATGTTGGCCCCCTTTTGTTTTTGTCTTAAACAAAGGCCACCAAGTAGGTCTAATTTTATTTAAAAGTGAACACCAAGCAAGCTGGTTATTCATCCTTGTCATCATCTTTCTCCATGATGCACCATTTACTTTGTATTATAACTAGATTTATTTAATACTAGGACTCTCCTTTTATTATCCATTCTCAAAATGTTTGGCATATTGTGATTTATGATTTGTCAAGGAAACATTCTTTTAGATTGTTACTATGTGTTCTTTTAAACCAGCATTTCCACTGCCCATGTGTAGTAACAGAAGTTACTATCAACTTTATTGGCTTTCAGGAGAAAGTTGATCTCAATTAGAAACAGTCTATATACCTTAAAACAAGTCAAAACTAGACTAGAGATTATGTCCTGACTGCCTAAAGTTCTTTTTTTTTTTTTTAAAGAAAAAGGATTTATTTATTCTTGTATACAAGAACTAAGGTGCGGGGTGAGAGGTTTCACCAAGACAGAGTGGGGAGCAGAACAGCCAGATACATGTACTGAAATACACTGCTGAGGGGAGCAGCGGGCAAGGCAGGAGAAGTCTGCTGCACCACGTGGGTTAGCTCCCTGACTGGCCAGGGATCGAACTCGTGCTGCAGTGTGAAAGCCCGCTGCCTCCTTATGAAGACACAGAAGCAGACTGAGGGTTCTAGAAGCACATGTTTCAGAAACTGAGTCATCATAGAATCTCTGGTTATGGTCAAACTTGCAGATGACTCCAAACAAATGAGGCATCCTGACTCCAACTTGTGGACAAGCCTCTTCCAAATTCCTGACCTAAACACTTAGACAAGAAATTTTTGCTTCATGACATTAATTTAGAGAAATTTTTGCACAGTAGTGGATAACTAAATCACCAGTAATATGCCTTGATATTCATTTATACTTAGAGCACTGCTTATTCTGACACATGGCAAACCTTAAAATTACACTACCTTCTTAATATGTCAACTAGGATATTTGGGAAGTAAGGCAATAACTAGTTTTTCTTTTTGGCAGCACTTGCACAGAATTTTTCAACCTTATACAATACTCTTAAACACATTTCCAGTTTATGAATAGACTTGTGTAACTGGTTTGTAGATGTACCTCTATCTTTCTTTTTATGATCATGTAAAAAGTGATGCAGTATCAAGGCTATCTGGGGTCGTAATTTCCATGAATAGTGAAGGGCCTTGATGTTAGGTTATTTGAGTAGAAATTCTGATTCTACTACTAACCATCTGTGACTCTCCATTCTTCCTCTGTGAAACAGATATAATAATATTTCTTAATATGAGTTTCCAAATGTTTAAACTGGTTGATCTAACTTCTCAAAATCAACGTAATTTATCACAATAGGGCAACATAAATCATAAAATTCATCCTAATATATGCAGAAAAAGCAACAAATGCTACCTCAGTTCACAATTGAAAAACTCAACCAGGAGGGAAAAAAGCATATTTAATTTGTAAAAGCAGCTTTAACAAAAGATTTTAAATATCTTATAGTCGTAGAATGCTGAAAGTTTTCCCTTTGAATTTGGGAACATTTTAAAAAATTTAATTTAATTATCTCACTTTGGATTACTGGTATCTAGAATGTAATTAAATTTTATGTTGACTGGTTATAAAGCAACTTTCCTCAATGCACTTATAATTAAATTTCATTATAAATTTATCTGGAGTGTTTTTCACATGGGTGATAATGGTGTTTTGGCACTGCTTAGAAGTGGCATAGGTAACTCACTCATATTTTTTTATATTGTTTGAAACAAGAACTAAAACTGGTATTTGTGACAGAGGGAAGTATAATCATCACAGGAGAGGCAGAGAATATTAGGAATAATTATAAAATCCCTTGCACAAATTTTTATATTGTGCCATTTATAAAAATAAGAGAAAATCTCAACTGAAAGTGAATTCTGTTTTGCTAAAAATCACAGGTGGAGTATTGTTACTAAATGTGATCATTTTTCTTTCATCTATTTTGTCACCCTCAAATCATAAACTCATTTTTCATCAAACTTTTAACATAGAATTTTGTGTCCAAAATATTCTAAATAAGGAAAATAATGTGTGCCTATGGTATAAATCATACCACATATTTAGTTTACGGAGATACTTTCATTTTATTATTTCATTGAAAAATGAAACTATGGTTAATGCTGTACTCATTTCCCACCCTCACAGTGTAACAAGACATCTGATGTAGGTAGAGACTCACTTGTTGAATGAAATAAGATTTAATTGTTCAAGGTCAGTTGATAATTGTTAGAGCAAAGTCTGAACATAGACTTCTGACCTCTATGGCAGTGCTGGGTCTTCTACGCCACTGCTAGCCAGTAGCACAAGTCTACATTAGGGCAGAGAAATTAGAAAACCAGAGAAGAATAATGTATGTTTGTATTTTCTCTGAAATTGACCAACCTTTCCACTTTCAATATGCTGGCAGGTAAACAGATGAAGAAGATAAAGTATGGGTCACTAGGAAGGCAAGTCCCTGCCTATAAAATGCCATCAATGTGTCCATCTGTTCCATATTTAGATGCACATTTTTCAAAATTAACATACTTAGATTAATTTAAGTGAAGAACATATGTTCTGAAAGGTATTAGAAAGTACTGCTAAACACTGATGGGAAAGCCTGATGTCTAATATCAAAAGTTTAACTTTTTTTTTAAAATTCTGGAAAGAACTACTTGAGTAGAGAAGTTTCCAAAGGGGTAATGTGTCCAGTTTTGTAAAAGTTAAACTTGGCCTGTGTAATTTCACTGAACAAGGCCACTGAAAATAAGCCACATTGATCACTTGCTTTTATCCTGAGTAAATGGATTTCAGAATTGAAATGATTTCCCCAAATCAGATCTCAACTTTCAGAAAAGTATGATCACCACTAAGCAGAATAAAACATTTCTCAGTGGCCTCATGTACAGTATTTCAAACTTGTTAATATCAACTTCCTCATCTTTATTTTCTGTATTATAGATCCATATTACCAGTAAATCTATAGTAGTTTATCCAATCTTTATAGAACTCAGAGCTCTGGGTGATAGAATTACAAATAGTAGTGATTGTCATTATTTTTTTTCTGAATTTAACTATCCAGCTATGATATTGGATAACATACAAAGTAGTTTCATACTTCTGAATATATTAGAAATCATTAAATTAGTACATGGTATTGACTAACACTATGTGTTAGCCTGTTGTGGAAAACACAAGAATTTAATCCATAACTTTGCTGGTAAATAACAACTGTATAAAACATTAAAAATGAAAGTTAATAGACATATAAATTAAAATACTTATGGAATATTTAATACAATTTGTATACATTATATACTAAGTCTACACTGAAGTAGGAATATTTTATTCAGATTATGCAGTATTGCCAAGTGATTAATGCATACTTCAAATACTGTGAGTTTTAGTAGGGATAGTAGAACGATTTTGGTAGAGAACACTGACCTGCAATAAATGGGAAATTCCATGTGGAAGAAAAAGACTGAATGTACACAATGACAAAAAATATAGTATCCGAGCTTGAGTTAAAGAAAAAAAAAAAAAAATGGGCCTCCCTGGTGGCGCAGGCGGTTGAGCACACACTGTGAAGCTGTCTTCAGCCTCTTCAGCATGGGTTCGATCCTGACCGGCCGGCGAGGGTCCCACATGGCGTGGCAGACCTCTCCTGTCTCGCCCACTGCCCCACTCAGCAGTGTATTTCAGTCAGTCTGCCTGTTCTGTTCCCTGTTCTGTCTCTGGTAAATCCTCTCCCCCTCCCGTGCATCTGGCCTGTACCCCAGTTCTTGTGTAAAAATAAATAAATCTTAAAAAAATTAGACCAGGGCCTCCCCGGTGGCGCAGCGGTTGAGCGCTGGGTTGCAAAGCTGCCTCTGCAGCGCCGGTTAGATCCCCGGCTGCTCCCCGGCCACCGGAGGAGGGTCCCACATGGCACGCAGACCCTCTCCTGCCGCCCGCTGCTCCCCTCAGCAGTGTACTTCGGTCCTTCTGCCTGCTCTGCTCCCCGCTCTGGCTCTGGTGAATTCTCTCACCCTCCTGCGCTTCTGACTGTACCCAGTGCTTGTATAAACAAACAAACAAATAAATAAATAAAACATGCCTAAAAAAAAAAAAAAAGTTTCTCCAAGGAATCTCTTTCAAAAAAAAAAAAAAATAAAAGGGGGGTGTGGCTAGGTTATAGCTAGGTTATACGGAGAATTTAGCAGGAAATAATTCTAATGTACATTGAAGTTTTAACTCTTTTAGAAACATAAGCAGGATAATTTTTAGAAAAAATGAGAAAGCATGAAAAAGAAGTACTAAAGGACAGGGAACAGAAAAGGGTGTTAATCCCAGGCCACTTGAATGTATTCTGGTGAAAGACCTGGAGTTTAAGCTTGCCTCAAGTGTTTTCACCCTAGTCTAGAGGCTACACTGTAAAATCTGTCCATAAGGTAAAAAGAAACACAAGGAAATTAGGCTATGATTCTTTTCTTTTTCAACTTTTATATTTAAAAAGTCTTAAAACATCCCCCACTCATTTTAAGCAGCAGTAATGGAGCTTAATTGGATATAAATTCAGGAGAGTACCAAACATTGGTAAAATATATTTTCTACTTGCTCTCTTGCATTAGTGCTAACAGTTATGTCTTTAGAAGAGATCAGGATGGACCATGGCAATGTAGACAAAGCTGCAACAGCCGTAGTAAAGATGCAATAGGTGAATCCTCACCTGCTCTTTTGCAGTTTCTTGTGTTTTGATTTTGTTTTTTCTCAGAAAAACTAAGAGTTTCCAAATAGCATGTAAACCTGGCTCTTTTGCAATGCAATTCCTCATAATCAGGTATAAGCTGAGTTTTCATCTACCCTTTTCAGAGTATAGTCATCATGAAATAATCTGCCTGAAAGTTATCTTTCTGCCTACAACTACTTCATTCAGATAACTGATATTTTGCAGATCAGTGTGAAGTCAGACTACCCATCAGACTAGATGTTTGGGATTCTCAAACAGTGGGGTTTTTTATATCATAAATTACTTCAAAGGCATTTTGTCTGATTCAAACAAAATAACTAACACTTGCCTCACCTTTCTCTGGTCATTTTTGTGTCATCTACTGAAAATTTATGAATCAAAAATTCAGAGACAACAGCAGACATCAACTTAATGTGAGTCATCAGTTTGTCTTTTACAACTGTAGAGCAACCGCCAGTCTTGTGACTCATTAGACAAGAGTTACTTCTTTATAACTCATTCAGCTCCATTCCAGCTTTCTTATCTGTGGTCTGAAAACACACAAGAGTCAATTCACATAGAAAAGTCACAATTTTTCTTTGAAAATTAAGCTACAGAATCTTACTCCGAAGAAGGTATCTGGTATACATCTACTGACCTAGAAACAGCTTTAATTAATCTAGACATATGCATTGAGGAACTAGAAGGTGGTGATTGCAACTATTGATCCACTCTATTCACTCTGCTAAAAACAGAGAATATGTAAAAGTTCTTGTCCTTCAAGAATCCCAAGTTTAATAGAGTACATACATGAATAAATGTTTAATAAAGTAAATACATTGTCAGAGGTATATGACAATTAGAATGATGAGAATCGCAGACTTCAATGCATACCAGTGTCACCATTATAAATATGAGATATTCATTCAATATAATGTCATAAAAAAAATAAGTGAGTTTGGTTGGGTTGAGGAAGGTTTCTATACAATTATCCTTTAAATACAATAACCATATTCTATAAGTATAATTAACTTTGATTTTCATAATAGAAGAACTGGTGGTCAGGAATAGTTAACATTCTTCATATCACATGGCTATCAGATGGCTCAGTTCAGGTTTGGATTTAGAACCAAGATCCAACATTGTCATCTACCCAGTGTGGTAACTCTTTTCCTCTTCTTTACCATGTAGGCCTTCTAGTGTTCAAAATATAGATATTGTTCATTTTTTATATCCTTAAGGATTATATTAACCTAAATAAGAGAATCATTTCTCCAAAAAAAAAAAAAAAAGTTACAGAAGAAGCTATTTCTTTTGACTGATAGAATTAACAGTTTTAAGCAAGGTTATTCTTAGAAGTTTTCGTAGATGGATGTGGCTCCAGACAATGTCTATACCACTTGTAATAGCATATTTAGTACCAATAGCAGACTTCAGTGAATACCAGATATGGCTTCAAAGTAAAAAAGGAAAATAAGTATGCCTAGAGGTACATTTCCTTTGAATAAAAAATTATTCCGAATGGAAAATAGACTAGCCTGGCTTGCAGACCCATAGGTCACTATTGATGGCCTTCTGTATTTTGGGGGACAGATATCTTTTTAACTTAAAGATTAGAAATTGAATTTTGCTTTAAAATGTTTTGATACATAAAGCCTAGTTACAAGCTATTTTTTAGATTGTGTAATATTTTCTATATTTAATAAAGACTTCTTTTTTATTCCTAAGAAGAGCAGATGAATTGAGTATGATTAACTTTGGGGTTTATCTGGGAATCTGGTCTTAGCTGCCAGGCAGATAATGGAAAAGACCTCATAGGAATGTCTTTGGATAAGACAATAGTAAATTATTCTCTCACTCTTGTGTTACCCAAATTGCTTATAAAGATGTTAGAGTATTTCAGTCTGAAGTAGTAAAGACTAATGAGTTCAGTAGCCAAAATTAATAGACAATTGCAGATCATGCACTAGGTATAATGTACTTTGTTCCTGGGCCTTGTGGAGAATTAAAAAAAAAAAAAAGATTAAAAAAATAAAATTCTTTCCTTAAGCAGTTTAAAATCAAGCCAAGCCAGTAAAAAAAACAATGAAATAAGATACTCGCTGATTATTTCTGAAACTGAGTATATGCTGGACACAGGGTTAGGCCTTGAGGATACAGTGGTATGAGATGAATAGAATGCCTTCCCTTATTGATATTACATTCTTGGAGTCAGACAAAAAAATCATAATGAATTAGCTGGATCATTCTCGGTAATGAGAAGCACTACAAGAAAATAAGAGATCAGAGGTTTCTCAGTGGAAGTGATATTTGTACCATCTGTGCAAAAATCCGAGGTCAGTGTGTTCTTGTAGAGTCAAGCTGTCAATGCAATTAACAATAAGCACTACGAGACATGATTTATTCAAAAAGTACCAAGGTATACCAGTGTGCTGGAACTCAGTGGACAAGGGGTCCATATGTAGGATAGAGTCAAGGTCATAGGCAGGGCCACTTCATAGCGGGCCTAGTAGATTGCAGGTGAAGGATTTGGATTTTAATCCCATTGCAATAGGAAACAAATTGGAGTTTTTCCAGTAGGATAAGATACACACATATAATTATAATCTGCACATAATATGCTTTCTATCCAAATGGTATAATCTAGGAACTGTGATTATTGAGAGGATAGGTGAATTTCTTCTCCAAGACTGATGATTTCATATAGAGTTTGCCTTTGAGCTGAATCATGGAAGCTTGCACAAAACTTCACATGCTCAGGGAATGGTTTGAAGAAATTTCTTGGACAAGAAACCCTAAGATATTGACAACTGCCTCATAGATATATCCATTGCCTAAAAAGGGAAAATACTGTAGCCCAAATAATTAGGTGTTCAGTGTGAAATTGTTGCCACCAGCAGCAGGCTGAAATGTTTGGGTGACTAGAGGTAGAACTGCTGAGTGTTGCTTTTACCCTCAATTTACACTACTGGCAGCTTTTACTCTGACACCCTGATGGTTGACCCTCTTGTTGTCCTTTGACGTCCTGAGGGACAATATGATGCAGTAAATGTCATGATGAAGGTGCTACATTTCAGGAATCTGCTGAGGCCACAGGGAAGCTTCCAGTACATACTCAGGAGAAACTTACTAGTGAATATGAATCTGCTGCCTTTCATGTTCCTATTTCAGTGATTATGCAACAATGCAGTTTACATACAGAAAGACCATTCAAATGCTTCAGAAAAGAAAGTAAAGGCCAGTTCTTGGTTTGGAGTTATGCTAACTGCTCAAATAACTGAAGCCAACTTCAGTAGTTCTGTTTTGAAAGGTATGGTGTGCTCTGTGCCACTAATGCAGATGTAACAGTCCCAGAAGAAGAATGATAGCAGAATTGATGTTGTTTTGCTGGGGGTGTTTTCATAGTGCTGCTTTCCTATCTTAACAGACATTGTCAAACAAAAAACTGCCCAGCATTGTTTTACTTTCCATATTCAATAGACGGTTGTTAAGAGCATATGCTTTGGGATTAGAGCTTCCAGGAAAAGGTTTGACCTAACTGCCTTGTAACTGTATGACTTTGGGAAAGTCACCTAACATCCTTCACTCTTGATTTTTCTCATCTCTAATATAATAATAGTATCCTTTCAATACCATTTTGTGTTTGTGATGTTTCTAATAATTTGATGAAGGTATGCAATACAGGGATTTTTTATTGCCCCAGTATTAGTACTCTTCTTGGGGGAAATTGAGGCAAATACAGAAGCTTACCCAATATCTGTGATAATATTATTTAAGAGTCATTTTTTACCTCATTGATTTATTGTGTATTTTTATACATGTGGTAAAGGATTCTAAGGTGCCCCACAAGAAACCTGTCTGATGTATGTCCCCCCCAGGAACGTCCTCTAATTGAGTGTGGGCTTGGCTTGGGTGGTACCTGTGGATAACCTGCACTTGTAACTTGGTTGATTAGGTTACATTATATGGAAGAGGTGGTGGATTATTCACTTCCATATTTATGGTACATTATATGAGACTCCATAATAGCAATCTAGAGGAAGATTTTCCTGTTGGAAACAGAAAGCAGGCATGTTATGAAAAGGACTAGAGGATAGGACTTGGGAGTAGGCTATAGGAACTGAGAGCAACCCCACTGGACAGACGGGGTGGGGTGGGATGGAGGCAGGGGTGGACATGAGAACTTCATTTTCACAACTGCAAGAAACTGAATTCTGACAATTTTAAGGGGCTTGGAAGAAGAATCCAAGGTCCAAATTATAACCCTATTCAGTCAGCACCTTGAGAGACCCTGAGAAAGAACTGAGCTATGCCAAGCCAGGTTGTCCACCTGCAGAAACTGTGAGGAGATAAATGTATGTTGTATCAAGCAGTTAAATTTGTGATAATTTGTTATGCAGCCAAAAAAAAAATCTAATGCAACGTACAAGGTAGTTTGCTAAGTGTTAAGAATAATATTGCAAAGGAAAATAGACTTAGTTCTTGTCCTGTGGAATTCATGGTTTGGAGAAAATTTTATTTATTTTTAAGATAGATAGATTGATTGATCAATTTATACAAGCACTAGGTACAGTCAGAAGCGCGGGAGGGTGAGAGAATTCACCAGAGCCAGAGTGGGGAGCAGAACAGGCAGATTAAGGAAGTACGCTGCTGAGGGGAGCAGGGAGCGCGGCAGATGTCTACGCTCCGTGTGGGACCCTCGCCAGGGACCAGGGATCGGCAGCCAGGGATCAAACCGGCACTTCAGAGGCTGCGGGCAGCTTCACAGCCCAGCGCTCAACTGCTGCACCACCAGGAAGGCCCCAGAGAAAATTTTAATGCAATATGTTTCTATGATAAAAGTGGAAAGATGTTGTAAGAGTAGAAAAGACATCATCTAGCTCTCTTGGTATGGAGGAACAGGGAACGTTCTCTGGTGATAGACTAAGAAGGGAAAATTTTGTAGGTTTAGGTAGGGAAACCAAAGGCCATTGTGGTGGATAGTGGAGGGGATATTTTGGCCCAGGAAGTGTATATACAAAAATTCTGGGAACGGGTGAGAGCACAGTTAATTCCAACTCACTCAAAGACAGAGTATGGTGAGAGACGAGGCCATGGGGTAAGCAGGGAGGAATTCATTAAGATCTTTGAATACCATACCATAGAGTGGACTTTATGCTGACAGAAATGGGGAACCCCTGAGTAGGGAGTGGGAGCTTCAGATATGTCATGTCTGCAATCTTCATTTCGCTGCTGGGTAATGTACAGGAGACTCATTAATGGACAGAGCCACAATCATGATGACAGATTATGGCACATAAAATTAGCATCATGGGAGGTAGGGTAAAACAGAAGTGTTCAGGGCTTCCTTTCTTTTCCACAATATGGGTACTGAGTTGCTTTAGCTTCTGACATAAAAAGATGTGATAGTTTCCAAGGGTATAGCTAAAAATGTAAAAGCTCTTTCTCTTGCTGAAACCTTTTTAAAAGTATGTTTGACAACCAGCATGTCTAGACTGTAGGAACAAAAGATTCAATCAAGTGTTCTTATAATTTCCAGTGTGGGTGGGGGGGACCTTTGACTTTCTATTGGTTTGCAGTGGTTATTGCTTGTTGAGGAAAAAGTACTGTGAGAAGAGTGGTCCCTCACAGCTGTTTATTGTTCCTTTGAGGAATTGAGAAATAAAAAAAAAATGCTCTGATCTTTTCAACTTTACTGCAACCCTTGGACTTTTTTGATGAAAAATAGTCAGCCACGTGTCTTTTTCTAGTAATAGCAGTTCCTAATTCAGATCAAGCTCCCTAATTAAAAGATCATAAGCTAGGATGGCAAAGCGAATGGTCACCTGACAAGCCAGAGTAAGATAAATGTGGATACTTTATACAGGGGCCACTAAACACAGGTTGAGAAGGTACACTGAAGGAGAGTTTAAAATTAATCCTGGCTTGCAAAATGGCATGGGTTTCACAATTTATTGTTTGTTAATATTTGTGTTTAAGTGTTAAGGTACACAGTAATTATAGTAGCAAAGGAGCTGAAAAAGCTTACAATTAATTGGTTGATTAAAAAAAATTACAACTTGTATTATCTCATTTAGAGAGCTGTGGGTTAGATACCATCAGCTTTGGCTCAAATGAAGGTACCATACAGACACTCTTTTCCCCTAAATAAGATTGAGAGTGATTCTCTGTCCCTGAATAGGGGAATTGTTGCAGCCTTGAGCTTCTTGTACAGCTATTTTGGTAAATGGCAGCAGCAAAACCTCCAACAAGTATGTCTAAAATAAGAGGTGGTTTGACAGCCCCGGAAAACTTTGATCATGTGATAAACAAGTGAATGGGAAGAAATCTCTCAGGTGAGAAAGAGAGATCGTTCTATCAATTATGTTGCTCTATAAATCTGGAGAATTGAAGAAAGTGAGAGAGGCTGCCTTTCAGTTTTCTCCCAGACAGATTTCTAGGAGAAAATCTTTGCTGTTTTCCAGAATTCTGTATCACAGATGAACTCTGAGCAAAAGAATAGTTGGGTAGATAGGAACAATACAAAAGTATTGACATGTTTCCTCAATAATTGTAAAAGTTTATGGTGGGAAAATATTTCTGAAATAGATGTAATTGTCCTTTTTAAAAAATTGTCTCATTTTAAAACAATTTAAAACCCACACTTTCAAACATGGAGTATTTTAACTCCTCAGATTGGTTATTCTCTGTGGAAGATTGACAATGAGGGAACTAAAACTCTAGAAACATAGCATCTCACAGAGGATTGTCTCCATAATTAAGTCACTGAGGATATTTTATTAAATGAAAAGCTGAGCCAGAGATTGATAAAGCCCACCCGTTAGTGAACCCACTAGTAAAAAGTAGTGGCACAAATATCTTTTTCACTCATTTTGAATACTTAAATTTAGCAATCCCAAGCTTCAAAGTCTAGGAAATCTCTCAGGAACAATTTATCTTACGAGATTTCTCAACACCAAGATCAATCTAAAAAGAACTCTCCTTGAGCATTTTCCATATAGAATGCTAATGTGATACAAAATGAGCCCCCGGGTTTTGAGATGGGGCACATTCTCTGACATATGTCAGTGATTTCAAACCCGTCACTGGGAGATTAAGAAGGAATCGGTTCTAAGATGCTGTAGAAAATATTCAGTCTCTGTATTGTTGAGATCTTAGTAAGTCTCGATGTCCTCAACCTGCCCCATTTCCAGATTCAGGTAATATATTTTCCTGAATAAGTCCAAATAGATAGAAAAAATAATGAAGTGGTAGTGGGATTCAGAAAAGGACCAAATATTCTAAAATATTTTCATCTGCACACAACTAACCACAGAATGAAATATTACCTAAGCCCTCATGTCAGTAGGCATATTATAAAATCTGATCACAAATTACTATATTGTCCTCCTATATACATCCATATTGGATTTGCGTTGAGAAAAGACTAAATGGATGAGATTTGGTTCAGTTACAATTCAGTTGTTGGCAGTTAGAGAAAAGATGGTGGCTTACAGAAATAAATTTTCATTTTTCTCCCAAGCTTTCTAGGTAACATCAATGACTAGCATTAAGTTGATGGTTCAACAATATCAGGTCACTTCTTTATGATTCTCTTAACTTTTTCCATCTCAGAAGATGACTGTTTTTATTAGTTTGCTGGGGATGCTATAATAAAATTGTGCAAACTCTGACTCAAACAACAAATATATCTTCTCTAAGTTCTGGAAACCAGAAATCTTAGATCAAGAAATCAATGGAGTTGGTATCTTCTAAAAGTCCTCTCCTTGGTTTGTAGGTGACCTTCTAATGCCCTCACATGGTGTTTCTTCTGTATGATCTGTATTCTAATCTCTCTTTATAAGGACACCAGTCATATTATATTAGGGCCCTAATGGCTTCTTTTTATGTTAATTACCTCTTGAAGGACTCAAATCTCCAAATGTAGTCACATTCTGATGTTTTGAGGGGTTAAAATTTCAACATATGAATGGGGGACACAATTCAGACCATAACACTATGGAAGCTTCAATTAATATGGTTTATTTAAGGATGGGAAGGCAAGTGTTACAGCTGAGTCTCCCCTCTTAGAAGCTCTACCCACCACCAGGGTCACTGCCCATACACAACTTGAACACATGAGCACCCCTCAAAATAGGGGAGAATAGAAAGGAGAGTGCAGGGATATGTTTGTTGTGACTAATTTATTTTAATCACAACTCATTACCTGAGTTAGGAGTTCAAAATCCAGTTTGAATAGCAAGTAAGATAGGACAGTGTATATTGCATATGTAAATAAGAGAATTTTCCTCTGACAACAAAGGAGATAAGATAAAGCAGGAAAAGTTTGTTTTATGAACTTAATTCAGTCCAGAATTAGGGGTGCATGTGAAGCCAATCCTAGACACAACTGTGAAGGGCCAGTCAGTATTCTTTCTGCTCTTTTTTTTCTCTTTCTCATCACTCCCCAGGCCTCACAGGGTGCTGTGTGCTACCAAATTTTCTACATGTTCTTTGGTCAAGACTTGCTCTCAGAGAGCAACTGCTATTAGTTTAGACTCTGCAAAGTATCTAACGAGAATACATTTAAGTAATTGCACGACCTTTCTGAAGTAGATTTCCCTTTTAAACTTTCTGTGGCAAGGCATTGCTGACAATTCAAGGCCTTTCAGATACTGTTAAACAGAAGAGGGAACTTTAGGGTCAGCACAGTCATTCTCATGCCCCAGAAATCACACGGAATTAGTGGCTGACTTTTTTTTTTTTTTTTTTTTTTTTTTAATTTTCTAGAGGCATGTCTTATTTATTTTATTTATTATTTGTTTGTTTGTTTGGTTTATACATGCACTGGGTACAGTCAGAAGCGCAGGAGGGTGAGAGAATTCACCAGAGCCAGAGCGGGGAGCAGAGCAGGCAGAAGGACCGAAGTACACTGCTGAGGGGAGCAGCGGGCGGCAGGAGAGGTCTGCGCGCCATGTGGGACCCTCCTCCGGTGGCCGGGGAGCAGCCGGGGATCGAACCGGCTGCAGAGGCTGCAGGCAGCTTCGCAACCCAGCGCTCAACCGCTGCGCCACCGGGGAGGCCCATGACTTTTTAAATAATTTCTACTCTGCTTATTCAGAAGGATGGAACTGAGTGACTCTAACTGGGCAGCTGTAAAATATTAAACTATATATTACTACAAATTTAGAAACTTGAAACAATATCCATTTATTATTCAATAAGTGATGAATTTGTCGTCAGCTTGGCTGAGATCTCTACTGAGCATCTCATAAGGTTAAAATTAACATTTTTCAGACGTAATCCAGACTGGGCTCTTAACTAAAGAATCTGGGAAAGAATCCATTTTGCAACTCACTGGATGTAATCAGAATTCATTTCCCTGTAGCTGTAGGATTATAGTCCTCTTTTTTTTTTTCCCGTGGTTTCTATTCAGTGGTTGTTTTCAGCTCCTAGAGGTCACTCTTGGGTCCTCGCCATATGGTCCCCTCCATTTCCAAGTTAGTTTTATGTCTCAACTTGTGCTTCAATCTCTGAATTCCTCTTCTGCAATTAGCCAGAGAAAATGCTCTTCTTTTAAAGTGCTTATGTGAAGAGCAAGCCATATGATTTCCCTATTTTAAGGTGAAATAATTTACCTGAATGACATCTGAAAATCCCTTTGCCATAATCAGAGAAGTAGCATCAGGCAAGAGAGATCATAGTAAAAATATTTTTGTACAATTTTTTTTATTGAACTAACACTGCATTATATTACATAAAGAGTCAGGTGTGCATCATTGTAAATCAACACCTGTATATACACCATTTAGTTCACCACAAAAAAAAAATTCTATACTTTACCATACAATTGACATTTTTTTACTCATTTTACCATCTGCATTTCCCCTTCCCTCTGGTAACAACTAATTTTTGTCTTAAAGTCTAAATAAACATTTTCATTCATTGTGTTTTTGTTTGAACCACATATGAGTGAAATCATACAGGTTCGCCTTCTCTGTCTGACATTTCACTAAGCATAATACCCTCTAAATTCATCCATACCATTGCAAAGGCAAGATTTCATATTTTTAAAACTAAATAGCATTCCATTTTGTGAATATATTATGTCTTCTTTATGCATCATCTATCAATGGGCATTTAGGCTGCTTCCAGCTCTTGGCTATCACAAATAAAATTATAATGAATCTTAGAATTGTACTCACACAATCATCTCTGACTGAAAGAATGTCCATGAGGAAATGTGTCTTATTTCTTTCTCTGTTTTATTTGAATTTTGACATGTAGCAAGGAAATTAGGAATGTACTTCTGAAATAGTCATGTCACACGGAAGAGAAAGGAAAGTTAGAGAAGAAATTTTAGCTCTGTAAGTACAGGAATGGAAGCATATTTGTTTGGTATGCTCTCATAGTCCCAATGTGTAACCTAGTAATTCATAGAGTAGGGCATTCAGTAGGTGTTAATGAATAAATGATCAGTCTGTGTATTAGTCAACTTTTGTTAACAAATACTTCCCCCATCCTCCAATTTTATTGAATTACATTAACAAACATATTATTTCTAATTATTTTGGTCTTGATAGATCTTTGAGAGTTCAAGTCAAAGTATACAATTAGGTTAAAACCTCTCAGAAATGAGCATAAGTCATCAAATCATATGGTCAGACCCATAACCATGGAATGGATAAGTTTGGTCCTTCTACTAAAAGGCATTGCAATGTCACATGACAAGAGGATGGGTAATAATTCTAATACAAAGAGAAGGCAGCACAGTTGGCAATAGTGATGCAATCAGTCACAGACTATCTGCCTAACAATTGCTCCTGCTCCCATGTTAGCAAACTGTAATGTTTGTCAGTTAGAAGGAGAATGTTAAGGTGGAGAAAGATAGCTGGTTGAGGTTTTCATACTTTAAAAACTCTGAACTCTCCTTTACCTTGGGTTCTCTTACATTCCTTTGTAAAAAAAGCATAGTAGGCATCAGATCTCATATTTAGTAAGGATCTTTGAATGACCCATTTGACTAACCTCACTACAACAAAGGTCCTCTACCCTAGAGTTGGGTCCCCTACCCAAGTTCATTTCTTATTCCTCAGATGCTGTTTTCTAATCTGTAAAATTTATATTGTATTTGAAGATTTGACTTCTCACCATTTAAATGTACCTCAATGGTAACCTAATTGGAATAATGACTTTCATTTTACTTCAAAGATTGTAAGTTTGGCTTTGTAAAGGAAATGTATATGTAGTTCAATTTATCTTTCCGTAAAGAAGTATATATCTTCTCTCTTCCTGCATTGAGGCAACATTAGTCTTAAATTATAGCAACATATAGTGAAAAAATGTTGTTCTCTTACTTTTCATGCATGTTCATTTCTCAAACTTAGAGGAAAAGTTGCAAAAAATAACATTTTAGTCAATAGATTACTAACATATTATAGTTATATGTCTTACACCTTGGGTAATGTGATGTATGGAAAATTACTTAGCTATTAGTCTTCAGTGGGAGCCAAATGAATAATGGAAATTGGTAATTCATCTTATTTTCAAGGCTTTTCAGCACTGTCTGTGTCCTTGGGGCCACTTTCACAAATGTTACACTTTACTGTTTTCTGATCCAAAGTGACAGGGAGTCTTTTTTTAAGTCTAAGATTTAAAAGAGGATTGAGGCTTGTCTGAGCTATGCATCTATAAAGACAGGCACACAGAAACATAACCATTTGTTTGTGTTTCTTTTCAAATGTGACAGCTAGAACAATGGCTGTGTTTTCTCTTCGATGTGACGTTCCCAAGGCACCCTTGAGAGCTGCAGTCATTCTGTTATCAAATAAAAAGCAGAGTGCCAGCCTCACATCTCACCATTACTGTTGGTTCTTGGTCTTGATGAACCACTCCTGCCGTAAAAGAAAAAGTATAAATTCTCCCCATACTCCTACGTCTCTGATGGGCGTCAAACATTTTTTCTGTTAGCTGGTGATACTGAGATTCACCTTACATCCTTGCTGAATAGAACAATGAATTAGTGGAGTATATGAGGAAACACTCATGTGGATGGCTGATCAGGAGCAGGAACAGGTTGGTTCCCTGGCCGCTATACCTAGCTTCATGGTGTCACAGTTGGCTCAGAATGAGAGAAAATCATCTCCTGTCCTAACCTTCTTCTGCCTCCTAGTTTATTGCAATTAATATGATATAATTCTTCAGGCGATTGAACTGAAGGTAAAGGGAGAATTGAGTTATGCAATAGTAGTATGTGGCAAAATCAAGGGCAGTTTTTACCAAACATTATTTTGCTTCTTCCTATGCATATGAACATTTTCCAGACTTATTTAAAATTAGTTGTGGATCCTGAGTCCCAGTAAGTGGAACTTGAACTACATAGTATGTCACTCTCAAAAATGGGTCATAAAACTCCCATTAGGGAATGACCTCTGCTGATAAAGAACTCCTGTTTTGAACATTTTTGAAGGAAAAATTTGCAGTCATATGTTGGTTTTATTATTCAAACTATTCTTAGTGCATATATTACTGTGTTTTGAAATTGTAGAACAGTATAAAAAAATCTGTTAAAAGAATTCCAAGAATTGATGCCCTTGATGAATTTTTAACTACACAAAATCACTGAGTATGTGCATGTCCTTAAAGAATATGGAGAGAGGAATGGAACATATGGCAAAAATAAGTAAATAAATAAATACAAGAGGTTGTTATCAAGTACTTAATATACCCTGTCTAAATCCTAACCGGAGTTGACTTGGTGGATTTTTCATTGCTGAAATTTTTCATTGCTCTAAACCTCTGAACTGAGATTAAGAGATTCTTAATCAGTGAATGAACTTAATTAAGCCTTGAAATGATTTCAAACCTGACAACTTTTTTCCAGAGTAGTTTTGCTAAGCTAAGCACAGATCCTGACTTGAGGACACTATGACATTATAAATACTGTTGTTTTAAGCCACTAGTTTTGGGGTAATTTGTTACAATAATAGAAAACTACTATACTTTACCATTGAAGTAGACTTCTAATGGAGAGCTTAATGTAGTAAATACACATTGATTTTTTTTAATAATGTACATTGAAATGTGCATGTTATAATGCAATGTTATTTCAATAAAAATTATAAAGAAATTTTTAAAAACCTACAAGTTGGATCTACTAAATTCAAATGTATATGCCCAATGGCCCATAGCTATCAGAAATGCATACATATGTTTATAACTGCTCAAACAGGAATTTTCAAAGCAAACTTATCTTAACCCACAATGGAAACATCCCAAATACCCCTTTTATTAAATGTCTACCAAATGTATTGGATAAGTAAATTGTGATGTAAATGGAAAATGGAAAACTACATAGTATTAAGAATGGTTAATCCACAACTAAACAACAATGTAAATTCATTTCACAATAAAAAGCTGAGTACATAAGAAAACTTAAATGTGTCATTAAATTTATAAAATACAGTTGACCCTGAACAACACAGGTTTGAACAGATCTACTTATATATTCATATATATCATATATATTTGCATATATATTTGTGTATATACTTATATATTCATAGATATTCATATATATTCATAAACATATACTTATGTTTTCCTGTTCACAGACTATATATTCATGGATTCAAGCAGCCTCAGGTGTTGGTTGATTGAATCTTGAGATCAGAATCCAGGTATCCAACCTTATATGCAGATTTTTTTACTGCATAGGGATTGGTATCCCTAACCCCCTGCCTCATTTGCAGGAGTCAACTATATTCTACATTTTAATCAGTATAATGTCACTACAATTACCCTTTGAGGGAATGCTGACTAGAGGGATCTCTGAAGGGGAATTGAGTTATAGGTAATATGTTAGTTTTTGAAATGAATGCTGTTCATGTAGTCTCTGTGAAAATTCATCAAGGTGTGTATACATTGATATATTTACATTTCTGTATTAAATATTGAAAGCTTATAAAAGTTTGAAAAAATGGATGCCTTGATAATAGAAATCTATCCTAATGATATTGTTGAACAAATATTTAAAGCTGGTGTATTTTTTTTTTGGTGGTGTCTATTGTTTCATAAATGTGGAGGCAACTTACATGTTTACTAAAATGATTGGCTAAATAAATAGTGGGGCATTTATCAAATGTTTTGCTATAAAATTGTTAGGATGAACATAGAGATCCATGTTTATTGGTGTAGAAAGGTGCACACTATGCTTCTCAGTGAGAAAAAAAGAGCATACCTGCAAGAGACTGGCAGAATCACAATAAATTAGATAAAGTAAATATTTACTAAAATATGGTTATTTATTTGAATGGTAACTTCATTTCCATATATTTGTATTTAACATATAAGTGGGTTTGGTTTGATTTTATCTGCTTATTAAGCCTCACTTTTTATTAACACCCTTTGTATACATATTTAACATAGACAATACATAAAGTTACAACTCAATGTATATTCACTTACTGCCTGACTAAACTGTAACAAGTTATAGGAGATAATTATTCTAATAGGAGATAATTATTCTGACTCATTTTTTTTTAGAATAGAGCATTTCTGTGTTCTAACAAGTTGTATAAATAGAGACAACTGAAAATCATGTATATTTGTGTACATTTAATTTGGAAGAGATAGTTAGAACCTCTTTTCAAAGCATTTTTGACATTAAATGAAAGGGAGAGATACAATTGAAAAGGTACAATAAAGATAATGCCTTCAGTTGGTTAATAGTCTGTGGACATTTTCTTTTCAACTCTATTGAACAGTGTTAATTTCACTAGACATTTTTATCTTGGCTTCTTGTCTGGTTTTGCAAAGGTCACATAAATCCTGACTCACTTACAGTGAGGTAACGACTTTCTAGACCTTCATGTCCAAGCAGCTAGTTGGTGACATGATACCTAGTGATTTGAAGCTACAACTGCACTTGGTGACTTGATTCAGCATGCAAGACTCAATTTCTAGGTTTTATATTTCCTGTGTAGGAAAATTTACAGAAATAAGGGATACTACAAAAAAGTTTTAAGCAGTTCTTTTTCTTGTTTTCCTTTTTACTTTTTGAAAATGTGTGTCCTTGGATGTTTCCTAAAGGAAATATCAGAGGCTCTTATTTAGTTTGTGGCAAAGCAATATTGACAACTATCTACTTAAATGTAGATACCAGCTAACATTATCAGTGGTAACAAAACTGTTCATAAATGCCAGAGGAGAAGGTGGACAGGAAAAAGAAAACACTGAGATAATTTAAAATAAGTTTTTCAAGATATAAGCATCAGGACTTTGCCTATAGCAGCTAGTATGATATTTTATGCAAATTAATTTAATGTAAGAGGAATTAATAGTCATTTTGTCAGAAATGGAAAAACAATAAATAATTGCTATCTAGATAATACATTTTCCAGGTCTTTATTTTTTTCTTCTCCTAGTCACTTGAGCATCTATCACATAAGAAAATAGCCAAAATGCTTTTTAAATATTAAAATCCAAATCAACTGCATTTTCTATGGCGTGCTGGCATTAATTTTAGATAGTGAAATGAGAGATGTCTCAAAGCATTTGACCTAATTTGGGAATTATCTATAGCTCTGTAATTTGCCTCTTTCGTTATTCAGTCTCATTTACCATAAGTATAGTTTTCAGATCATTCTATGAAAATGTTAGCCAAATTATTTTATTTTTTTTTAAAGATTTATTTATGCATACAAGAGCTGGGGTACAGGCCAGAAATGCGGGGGGTGGGAGGGTGGGGTGAGAGGATTCACCAGAGACAGAGTGGGGAACAGAACAGGCAGACTGACTGAAATACGCTCCTGAGGGGAGCAGCGGGAGAGTCAGGAGAGGCTGCTGCGCCATGTTGGTTTCCCTCTGGCCGGCCGAGGATCGAACTCGTGCTTCAGAGGCAGTGGATTGCTTCATAGTGTGGTGCTTAACCCCTTGTACGATCAGGGAGGCCCCTGATATAGAATTTAATCTAAAATACAATCTTCCTGAAGTTTTTGGAGATCAAACAAGATTATTATGAATTACTGGATGGAGGCCCAGGGAGATGAACTTAATATTTGGATCTACTTCATGGGGCTTTTACCTTTTTTTATTCTAAGATATACAGCTAGTTGAAATTAAAAAGGCAAAGGTGGGGGTGGGGAGGGGGTAGATCTGGCCTAATGAAAAAGTCTTACAAAAAGAAGGAAATGACACAGAGGCACATTTGTTGGATGCCAATAGTAGATCGGATTGGCAGTGCACTGACTATAGGCTCAGGTGAGGGGCAATGGTAGGCTCTGATGCTAGGGTAGAGTGTTTTCAAATGGACACACTTACAGATCTCAGAGGTATGTGTCAGTAGATATTCCATGAGGTTTATAAATCTCTAATGATTCAGAAAATAAATAACTCACAAGATAGTGTGGCACCATGTCTCTCTGGGACTGCAGCTGTGACACAGAGTTCCAGGTATATAGGCAATTAAAGTTAGAGGTCTTTGCTTCCAAACTGCAAACCTACAGTTTGGACAAAAGACTGACGTCACCACAGTGGTCCCTGATTATATGATGCGACATAATAGGAAAAAAATGACATGCTGAGTTGCCAGTATTTAAAATCATATCCATCTTCCTACTGCTTACTGTGCCCTTTCTTAGGCCAAAATAAAATCTACTTCTTCGAGTCAACATTCTGGAAGTTTTCCAGGTTATGTAGACTCAGTGTCCTGAGAAATAGGGAAACAGAATCTAGAAAAAAATAAATTAATATACATAACAAAAAGCTGAGATGGGAGGAAAGGGAGTGGAGAAGTAATGAGGATTGAGTCAGAGAGAGATATAAAGAATGTGGAATGAAAGAATATGGAGCACTGTGATGCCCATATGAGCTGCTGAGAATAAAAGAGGTGGTCAGAAGTTTGGCCATTGAGGAGTAATAAGGTCGTTTTAAACCTGTAGGTTAGATTGAGACCAAGATGTATAGAAACTGAATTAGAGGGAGTTGAACAAATAACACGAAACAGTTAATACAACCTGACAACACAAAATTTATGAGATTGATTTGAAAAGATAATGTGGAGTACTCAACATTCCACAAGGAAAGAAACATGAAAATATATCTGAACTGTGTATATGTCCTTATCACCACATGAATGTGCATTTAATTTATGGAACCATTTTCTTTTCAGTTAAGTGGGATGATTGCAATAACAGGAAAACAAACTCACTAGCATGGTGCCTGATATATACCAGTTTAAGCACAAAGAAAAAGCCAGAAACCTGTCCATAAGAATTTGGGGAACTCAAATTTATGTAATCTATAGCACATAAATAGCATCCCAAGAGGTATTAACTGAGACTTTTGTAAAATGTTGGATAATCATTTGATGAGAAATAATATTTACTGCACAGCAGAGCCCCTATAAAAGTCACTGGTTTACTAAATCATGAAAACTGGATTCTTAGCAACTGTAGTTTTGGAAATAAAAGACATAATAACAAATAAAAGACAATAAAATTACCAGCTGTTAGTCTCAGTCCTATTCCATGTATCTAGTTTACCTATTCTCTAATATGATTTGATTAGACTGTTTTAGAACTCATAGCTTTGGGAGTGACAGCAAGGTTGGTTTTGGGGTGCTATATAGCATTCCCTTTGGGAATATCTAACAGCAGATTCACTACTTTACTCAGAAAACTGTCCTTGTGTATTTCAAATTTTAAGGAAAACATCAGTCAGTAGCACAGAAAGTGGGGGACTATCGCAGCCGTTCCACAGACTTTTAATCAATTATCTTACCATCCAGCTTTGGCTTCTAACCTCTGCTGCATCTGATTAATATATCTCCAGGTTTCTATTAGGAAACATGGTTTTAAAATGATCTTGTCTTTATCATTATTTTTGTGCTGAAGTTTATTACCTCAATTGGGATTTACTGTTGATAACATATCTTCTGTTTTACATTATCTGTCAAATCTTCAACATTCTCTTTTGTTTGTGGCATTGTTATTTTCTTCCTTATGGTCTTCCTCTTATTTTATCTGTTTTCTATTTTAAAGTGATTGGGGAGAGATGGAAGGTAAAAACCTGTGCTATTTGCTTTTCCATTTTCACCATAGTGTACAGGTATTTCTTGCTATTCATGAAATATTTTCAACTTCAAAATGTTTAAATTCCTTTCTCTCCATTATATTTTGATGAGATTAATGATGTCTATACTAGTAATTCACTTTATCTTTGAAAATTGCCACCTTGATTTAACTATTTAGAAACTACTGACCTGCTGTACTTAACTGTGTACTACTGAATTAACATGTGACTGAGAGTGTTTGACAGATAAAATTCCAATTTTGAAGACAGTCACCCAGATGAAACCTTTCTGATTTACTTTTGAGATGCTGTTATTACTTTCCTTAAGGTCTGCTGTCTTCAGGTCTAAAACTTTCCTTGTTATTTACTTTTCCACTTTCTCTCCTTCTTCTCCCTCTTCAATTCCTAAGTAAAGATAGAAAACATAAGAGGAGATTTCTTTGACATGGTCTTGCAATTTATATTTTGGAATATGACACCAAAAGCACTAACAACAAACAATCCAAGTGAGACTACATCACACTTAGCTTCTGCATGACAAAAGAAGCAATCAACAAAATGCAAAGGCAACCTATGGAGGGGAAGAAAATGTTTGCAAGCCATCAATCTGATAAGATGCTAATTTTCAAAATAAGAAAGAACTTATAAAATTCAATAGCAAAAAAATAAAAATAAAACAATCTGGTTAAAAATTGATGAGGAAAATATATTGTCAACAGGTATATGGAAAGATGCTCAGGATCACTAATAGAGAAATGCAAATCACACTGAAATTGAAAAACACAGACACAAACACAGACACACACACAGTGAAATGTTCAGTCATAAGAAGTAAATCTTGCAATTTGCAATAACAATGGATCTTGAGTGCATGCTTTTAAGTGGTATGTCAGAGAAAAGGAAATACTGTATACTATCTCATATATGGAATCTAAAAAAGCCAAACTTATGATAAAAGAGAGTAGATAAGGGTTGCTAGAGACTGATTAGAAGGGGAAAAGGTAAGATGCAGGTCAATGGGTATAAACTACTTATAGCATCAGTAAGTTCTGGCATGTAATATATAGCATGACAACTATAGTTAACAATACTGTATCATATATTTGAAAGTTGGAAATTATGGGTTTGTGTGGTTTTTACATTTTCTGGCTTATATCACTATATTTCAATTTCCTGTAACTATTGAATAGTAAAATGTTTATTGCAATCTGCCATAGTGAAAACTTATTTACATTCTTAACATATGGGTCTGTTTCACATTGCAACAGGAGAAAGAATACATAAAGATGTGTTACTTACCCATGTTGCTCTTAATTAGAAAGCAAAAATCTCGTTAAGTGCAACTAGATAGTTGATGTTTTAATTTTTAAGTAAAAATGATAGGAACCCAATTTTATTAGTAAAATTTAAATGACTATCTGGTAATTTAAGCATGTCTATCCTTCCTAAGTAAGTATATGCATCTTCTCAAAGGGAAAAAAAAAATTGATCATAGGTAAATGAATTCTTTGTATTCAGACATGTTATCTTCTTGTTTGAAATGTTGTCATAGCAACAATTGACTTCATATGGTCTGACTCAGCTACTCAAACATCAAGAGGAACAAAATGTCCTATTTTCTGTAATCTTCTGTTATAGGTGACATCTTTAGATTGTGTAGTACTAAGAGATAATGCATAAACCTACTGGGTATTCTTTTGTGATTGTAACACACTCAGTAATTGTCTTCTAGATACAGGGCAGTTTTCATTTTGGAGTTTAGGTGGTAATTTTTATAGATAAAGGACAAAAGTGTATTAAGGATGTCAAGGGTCTTGGAGAAAACAGAAGTTGGATAACCTTTAAATAGTTATTTGTCCTAACATTTTTATGTATTACTTAGAAATGAGCAAAGATATAAAGAATAGGAGATTTTTGAACAGAAAAATATTATAAGAACATAGAAAACTCAATTCTATTTTTTCTGTATTATCTTGGTTTACAAAATTTCAGACTTTGATTATATTGAGAACTTCTTTTCTATATGAAATGAATTTAAAATTTCCGAATGAGGAGGGGGGGGCTGGATAAACTATTTTAAACTGAGTATTGGGTTTCTAGTATTGATATTCTCAAAATAACAGTGAATAGTAAAATGGTCTAGTTATAGTTTTATAACTTTTACATGTGAACTGCATTGAAAGATATAAATTAAACTGTATAAAATAACAAATAAGACTTGATTGTTTTATGGCCTTGAAGAGACTGAAGAACAACAAATTAACCTTTGAAGAATAATCTTATTTCTAATTTCTGGGTTTAGATATCTGGTTTTTTCAAATGATTTCCACTCAGTACATTGTCATTATTAAAAGCTTTAATCTCTGCAGAGAATATCAGCAGTACCAGAGGGTGGTCCCTACAAAGAAAAACACATGGAAAAAGTCATGTTTTTGTTATTTTTTTCATTTCAATTTTATAGCTACATTTATTGCTTTATATAGCAAATATGGAACTTGTGATATGAAAATTAATCTATTGAAGTAGTATGGAGAGGAATTATCAATAGAAACCAAAATTTGGTATAACGCACAGGTGATCCTTGTGGTGTGCGCACTGCCAGTACCCCATCTTCTGTCCAGGGTTGTCCTAACACATACCTAACTTTTGTCCTAACACATGTCCCTACCTCTGAGTCCAGACTTCACCTAACAATAATAAGGTGGTCTTAGCTAGAGAAAGGATCACAAATACCTTACACTTTTGACATGTGATTAATCCCTGCTCTCTCCACCGTGGTCTCAATTATATATTCAGTATTCCTGTCTGGTTTATCATTTAGAGATGATCTTACAAAGATTTCTTCACTGTCATTATCTCAGTTTTCTTATCTGTGAGTTTTGCATTTCAAGAATACTGAATCAGATTAGGGCAACATCAACTACTTGAAACTGCTTGGGGGAAAAATGATCATAAGGCAATGCTCTTCAGTTTTTTTGTTTGTTTGTTTCAAATGGCTCTGTCCAGATGGGCCTTAAGTCTCCTCTAAAAATCTGAACTGTTGGAATTTACATTATTGACTTTGGCTTAAAGACTGACCCTGAATTTTTTCAAACTGATTTTGAAGCAAGTTACACTGTAGGCAGTGCAAAATAAATCTGAAATGAAATAGTCTTCCCTTAACTTTTCCAGGTTGTTCCCATTATTTTCTGCATCGTTCTGTATCTTAGGACATAGTACTAATGGTGAAATTCAGAGAGAGAACAGCATCCCTCATAGTCCTTAAAGATGAAATGTCCCCAATCTTGTATTTTCATTTTACTTGGTCTTATGTTCTATTGTGCCTAGACTATCAGTACTTTATTCCCTGTGTCTGTTAGAGTATGATATGAAACAATCTTAGCCTCAGCCCAGGTGTTGGACTTATTCTGACCTTTTCCCCTCTAGTTCCTATATCTTCTCATGTAGTAAGTCTCCTTTCTTCCCACCCTCCTGGTGTCAGTTATTTAAGGATGAATCTCTTTAAAAATCTCTCTCTCTCTCTCTCTCCCTCCCTCCCTCCCTCCCTCCCTCCCTCCCTCCCTCCCTCCGTCCCTCCCAGGATCACACTTCCTCAGACTGCCCCTCCACCAGACTTCATTGCACCTCTCCTCTTGCCCCCTCAACCTCCGTATTATACACTCACTAAGGATGAATGATCTTTAAATAAATGAGGGATAGACCAAAGGCAATTGGAGTAGGATACATCTTTGCTTGAGAATCCACTGTAGTTTCCTAAAGCTTCTCAGGGTAACTGGAATCACAAGAGACTTGAGCACCAAATGATCATCAGGGCCATTAAGACAATCTACCTACCACCCCTACTAACATTTCTTGCAGATCTCTTTAATCAGTCATGATTTGATCAGAGAAGTAGATCCCCTGTAACTCATCAGCTGATATAGAATAAAGCATTTATTTTAGGAGTTAAACTTTATTGTAAACTTCTGGAACTATTGGAACAAACAGTGCAGACTTCTCTGTCTACTATTGATTCTGAAGCCATTTTGGTGAACCAGAGTGAGTCTATGGAAGAAAAATAAAATAAAGCAACAACTAAAATTGAAAAGGACAAACTGAGATACATGTCTGTCTCTCATCACCTCTAACCTCGACATGATATGTTACCTGAGAGATAAGGTGGTGCTCCACAAGCTAAACACATCTTGAACCAAGAATCAAAAGAAATGATGGCAAGAATTTAGGTAGGTGCTAGAGGTCTCTAGTCCATTCCTGACCTCCTACAGTGCCTAACACTACAGGATCCTTCAGACTATAAAAAGGCATGACTAAATTATCATATGAATGTGTCATGTGGATAACAATAATCTGGAACATACAGGGAGAGTTCTGGGAAATATATTTCAGCTTGGTCTCCTCTGCTACTTTGTTAAAGTTTTTTTGTCTTATATCACTTTAGTTATGTTAAACTTATCTTTTCAAGATGCCCATATTCAATCCCTCTCCCTAAATGAGTTTAGGGATTGCTAGCTCACTCAATACAGCAGAAATGATGAAAAAAATCCACTTATGATAGCATCTGAATATTTCATATTTTTAGCTGTTTGCCTACCTCACAATTCTTGATAAAATACCTCTGTGAGTTCCACTTTTCTTCCGGATTAGAATATATTGTAATATACTTTTTAAAACTTGGTAATAAAAGATATTTTATAAATGCAAAGATTTGAGACTGAGAGTTTAATTTCTAGAATAATGATCATGACTCTAACCAAGGGGACAGATAAACCAACCAAGTGTATTAGGGATTTGTTATCATTTAAGAGAAGAAATTACTACAATGGCTGAATAATTAAGTTCATTAATTAAGGAAAAAATTTAGTGAAGTTCTTTGACTTCTCTGTAAATTCCCACAATTCACTATGTAGAACTAATTTTCAACAGGGAAATTATATACTTTCTAACCTCAAACAAACCAAATATCTAACTATACTACAGCTATTTCTTATTAAAATATTTTATTATAGAAAAGGCATTACTTAACAAGTTCAGGGGAAAAAAGATATCTGTATGTATTTACCTAACTAGATGTTGATGAAAGTTCCTGGGTTAAAGACGAGGAAAATATGGCTTAATTTATATAGTGAAATAAAATTCATTATCAAAGAAGTGAATAATGTTTGAGTAAAGATTTAAATTGGAATATCCAACAAAGGTGCAATTTACAAAGAATTCATTCTAAAGATAATGTCTTATGCCTGGATAGTTGCTATAGGTGTGATACAAGAAGAGCAGTACTGAACTTACTCTTTCTTTTCATCAAGATACATGTTTTTTTGGTGATACTGCAAGATAATATATAGATGACTATCCTTGTTTATTTTTAATTTCTAAAATTGTAGTAATTCAGCATGTAGCAAGAGTACCATCTTAAATTTTTCAATGTATAGTTCAGTGTGTTAAGTATCCACATTATTGTGCAACAGATCTCTAAACTTTTTCATGTTGCAAAATGAACTTTAAAACTTTTGAACAACCCCTCATTTTCTTCTCCCTCCAATCCAGACAACCACTACTTTGTTTCTATGCACTTCATTAAATACCTCCTAATAGTAGAATCATACTATTTGTTTTTTATAACTGATATATTGCTTATTATAATTTTCAAGATTCATCCATATTTTATCATGTGACAGAGCTTCCTTCTTTTTCAAGAGTTACTAATATTCAGTTGTATATATAATGCTATCTTTTCTTTATATCCATCCATTTTTTGATAGGCATTTGAGGAGTTTCCATATCTTAGGTCTTGCGACTAATGCTATAGTGAACATGGGTATGTAAATATCTCTTTGAAATCCTACTTTCAACTCCTTTGGATACATAACCAGAAATGGAGTTGCTGAATTATATTGTAATTCTATTTTTATTTTGAGGAATCCCCAATACTGCTTCCTATAGTGAATGTGCTATTTCTACATTTCTTTCTAGAATATTTTTCCATGTGTTTATAGACCATTTGTAACTCCCCTTTGACAAAATACCTATTCTAGCACTTTGGCCAATTTTAAATAAGGCTATTTGGTTATTGGGGTTTTTTTTTGTTGGTGGTGGTGTAGAATGATAAGAATTCTTTTTATATACTGAATATTCACCCCTTATTGGATATGATTTGCAAATATTTTCTTCCATTCTGTATGTTTCCTTTTCACTCTTGTTACATTTGCATAGAAGTTTTTAAAGTTTTATGTTATATCTCATTCATCTCTTTTTGCTTCCATTGCCTATACTTTTGTGTCACATTCAAAAAATTGCTGCTAAATCCAATGTCATGAAGTCTTTCCTATTTTCTTAAAGGAGTTTTATGGTGTTAGGCATTACAGTTTACTCTTTTATCCATTCAGAGACAAAATTTAGTTGTTATAAGGGGAGAATTCATCTTAACTTTTGTAGGTGGATATTCATTTTACCACAACCATTTGTTAGACTATCCTTTCACCACTGTGTCTTCTTGGCTAACTTGTTGAAGGTCATTTGATCATAAATGTAAGGATTTACATCTTACATTGTCCATAATGTTCCAATGGTCTATATATATCTGTCTTATTACAGTGCCACATTATTTTGATTATTTTTTTTTCCTTGCCCAACTGTTCTGGCTTTGAATCCCAATACTATATTGAATAAAAGTGGTGAGGCTGGGCATTCTTATTCCTGATCTTACAGGTATATAGATGACAATTTTTGAGAAAGGAGTATGTTTAATTTAGGTAAAGCCTGGCAGGAATGTTGCTTGAGTGTCACATTCTCTAGTAGAATGTTCTGTGATCTTTGTTTCATTGTTTTGATTGTGTTTTATTATTTCTTTTTTCAATAAGCTCTTATTTATCTTCTTATTCCAGGGTTTTTGAGACACTGTTTTTTTATTAAGTTGAAATTCATTCCCAATCTTGTTTCCTGGCTTCTGGCATGTGCATACTTACTCATTTATCAATATTCTGCTTTTAGCATTGTTAGTGTTTTTGTATTTTAGTTTGTCATTTTGTGATTTAATGAAACATCCTCTATTTCCCTGCTCCCATATGAGCTCACTGGGGAGGTATGTAAGATAAATTTTAGTCATTATGAGTTTTTTTTTTTTTAACTAAATGGCTAATTTTCTGGAACTATAGATGTTATTGACTCAGACCACTTGCAGTATTACTTTGGAGACAATGTAGTCATTTGCCTTGTAATTGAATGGAAAAAAGCTTGCATCCCATGCTTATTATGTGTCCTCTGTAGCAGTCAATATTGTGTTAGAGATTGTGTCAGACTCTCTACGATATTTTATCAAACTTTCACAGGAGATTTACAGTCTTTTCCTCTGTCTGCCTCTACTACCTAGACAGGGAAAGAAGTATATTGACAGATTGACATATTGAATACTATACTAAAAGTGAAAAACAGAATGGTTGTATGTGTTCTCACCATTAACTTAAACAATTGAAGTTACACTGAGCCTAAAGAATGAAGTTATTACACTGGAATTAATTGCTAGATGATGCCAATATCAATTTCCCTCCTGATGAAACTTAAGAATAGCTGACAGAAGGCATTGGGGAACTGACCAAGAAAGTGTGAATTATAGTTCCTACTGGATCTTTATCATTTTCAGATCACTGTAAAGTTAAATCATAGGTTGAACTATACTAATTTAGGTAATGTTTGTATTCTTCATGACTAAGTATCAGGTATTTGGGTAAGTTCTAGGAGGAATTGCTTTTCTCTCCTCCAAATGGTATGAACTGAGATGTCCTTCATTGAGGCTAGATGATCTTCACTCACTTATCTGGTGCCTCAGCTGGGATGTCCCAAATGACTGGGAGTGGTCATAGAGGGCCTTGAGTTGCCAAATAGGTTCAAACATGTCTGGGACTTCAGTTAACCTCTATCTGGTCTTTATCACTTTATAGTCAAGGGTCTTTATTTCTAGCTAGATAACCCCAACTTCATATGGCATCTATCATCCCAGAAGGCAAAGACAGAAACCTTTGTCTTTCTTGTTCAAGAAGCAGAAATCCTAGAATGTCATTTCTGTCACATTCTTTTGGTCAGAGCAAATTATGGCATCGGAGTAATAGCAAAGTCACACTGTAAAAGGGTTATGTAGAATAGAAATAATTGGTACAGTAATATTTGGAAATAATCTGCTCTCATTACCTTAGGTCCTAGTTTTAGAGTCTTTGGTTGTTGTTGTTGCTGTTATTATTATTGTTATTATTATTATTATTGTGTGATTATTATAAGCATCTTCACTCTCAAAAGTAAAGCCATGACTATTTGGATGGTCTTCTTAATTCTCCAGTATATTACTAAAAACATGCAATTTTTTTGTAATACATACATATAACTAAACAGTACAAGTTATTTGAAAGAGGATGGTTTGGGGATCCATCAGAACTTACTAGCTTGTTTGACTTGAGACAAGTTAGGAAATAAAGTATATTTCTTCATCATTGCAAACAGGGAAAAGAAAACATCTATATCATTGTAGGATTTATTACAAAACATAAATGTATTGCCTACAGGAAAACCACACATATAGCACAAGTTCCATCAACACATATCCTGTAAATCACAGAAATAGGATTAGCATGAAAATCACAGCAATAAATAAATGAAAATTATTTGATTAAAGTGTTATGGTTTCTATGAAGCAGACATCTGGATTATATTGTTTAAATTGTGTTTTAGAACCATGTTGTTTCAGTAGCAAACCATGTATGCCTATCTCCATGGCAGACAGCACCACAATAAGCTCTTGGTTTCTTTGTACTATATACAGATTATATTTTATAAACCTTTACATGTGCTGCATTCTGCTTCTGGGCCTGTTCCTCATTACTGTTTCCTGACAATTCTCTCTGGTTTGCAGTAGTGCGTTCTCTCCTGGGAACCTAATGCTAGTTATTAATCTTCTCCCCTGTTCCACTGTCCTTGACTCTTTTTCTAAGCATGCTACCCATCAGTGTTTCTGCTGACTGTTCCATGTTCCTCTGGTTATGAAAATGAGGCTTCTGCATGCAGTGAGTTAGAGGGCAAAGAAAAAGTACTCTATATCTCACGTTGTTTAGGAGACCATGTTTTGGTCATAAGTTCTAAACAAGAAGCCATGGTTTTAAGGAAGGAGTGTTAGCATTTTCTAATTTATAGTTAGGGATCAGTAAAGAGGCTAATCAATGTAAGTGTAAGTGTCTCAATGTTTAAGTAGTAGCTAGTTAACTACTCGTTAAAATGATCAATAATTTCCATGTTTTTGCAGTAATGACAATATCAAGTCAACACTTCATAGATACTTACCCTAATTTCTTTAGCTATGCTATCATTTATTCCCCATAATACCTTTGTGGTATATATATTCTAATATGAATTTTATAGGTAATATTTTTGAGCTATAAAAAGTAAATAGCTGTCATGACCTTAGGACCTGAGTTGACTTGAATTCAGTTTTTCTACTTCAAAACCTGTTTTTCCCTGCTTAACTTACTGCTTTGGCTACAATTGTGAGATAACCACACTTAGTAGTAGTAAAGAGATTAATTTCACTTCATTTTTTAAGACATTTGCATTTACTATATTTCTGCTCTAAATTTGAAGAATGGTAAAAGTGGAAGTAAATGTGGCATGTCTTATATATAACCATAAGAAAAATATCTGTGTTCATAGATAGGAGGGTGTTAATAGCATTTTTTTTTATTATTTTCAGAATCATGCTGAAAAACAGTTTATCCCTACTGTTAATAGGATTGAAGGGAGCCTCAGCTTAGTGGCTATTAGGACTGCCTAGGTGGGAAAGACTAATGTGATAGGAGGATATTATCAAAAGAAGAGCATAGACTTTTGAATGTGCATGTTTGGAAGTATCCTAATAATCTGGTGATACGACAGGCCATTGGCTTGCATCTAATACCATGATCCACATTAAACAAAATAACCATTCTCTTAGTAGCTAAGATAAAAAAAAAATCAAACTGTATATTTCCTTTGAGAAAATTTGCACTAATTCTTCTGTCACAGCAGCCAAATTCATGGCATGCTAGATAGCTTCTAAATGAATTGTACATTTATAACTCTTCATTGAATAATTATGAATAAAAGTAATTTTGCTATTTGAAATAGAATTGGATTGTGATAGTTATAACTTTTAATAACACTATTTAACACATTTCCAAAAAGTGTGCAGTGTTAACATGAAAATTCTAATAGACTACTATTGGAATTTTTCCATTGAATTAACATTATGGACTTTTAACCAATGTCCTAATTAAGTAGAATTTCTAATGGGGATATGGACTAAATTAAAACCAAAGAAAAATGTTCAATATGCTCACTAATCCTCCAGGGGAAATTTGGAAGTCTCCTGCAACCACCCTCTTATAAAAACTACAGTGTTTCTTGAACTATTTGAACCAAAGTTGTAACTGTCTTACTGAGTGCATGCTGCTGTTTCTTTTCTCTTATGTGACGTAGCCTATAGAGATGATAGAGAGGTAAAGGAGAGTGATCCTGGAGAAGTAATGATTGTAAAACAAAATATTTATTATTCTCTAAATATGATAAAACCTCCTTACAAATAGCCAGATTGATTGAAATCCTGTCTTGCGTAATGACCCACCATGAAATATATAGATGAAGTATTAGATGTAGATGTTGGAGTTTTTACTTTTCATAGAATAAATTGGTATGTTTGAGAGCTTATTTATATGGTTATAGAAAAATATTCAATTTTGGGCCTCCCCGGTGGCGCAGCGGTTGAGCACTGGGTTGCGAAGCTGCCCACAGCCTCTGCAGTGAGGGTTCCATCCCTGGCTGCTCCCCGGCCACGGGAGGAGGGTCCCACATGGCGCGCAGACCTCTCCTGCCGCCCGCTGCTCCCCTCAGCAGTGTACTTCGGTCCTTCTGCCCGTTCTGCTCCCCGCTCTGGCTCTGGTGAATTCTCTCACCCTCCCACGCTTCTGACTGTACCCAGTGCTTGTATAAACAAACAAACAAATAAATAAATAAATCTTAAGAAAAAGAAAAATATTCAATTTTATCACATTTGTTTGACTCTAGTCAGTGATGAATCAGCAAGCAACAAGTAGAGTATATCAGGATGATGAGGGATTAGGGAACTGTATTATTGGAGGAATGGTGAGTGGAGAAAATGGGGCTGTTTACCATACAGAAATAAGGAATTATGGAGTCTTCACACTTATCTTCAAAAATTGTTTTAAATGTCATGTAGAGGAGGAAGAGACTCTCTTGCTTCAGCAAACAAAGACTAATTGATAGGAATTACAGGAAGACAGAATTTATCACAATGTAGGGAAAAGCTTTCTCCAATTAGCACCTTGGTATGCTTTTTTACAAAAACACAAGAGGCTACTACATGAGTAAGGTAACCTGAAAGTTTAGTATTTCAACAGAGAATGATCAAGTGCCTGGGTTCAGACAGAACATGTAAACTATGGGAGAGATTTAATTTGGTAACTTGTAAAATTCTTTCTAGTTTCAGAGTCTGTACTTGTGCACATATACATCTTTGTAGCATTTTCATGGAGAAAGAAATCTCTTTGCAAATGCTGTTAATTTTTTTGTGCACATCAGCTGGATAGAATATACTGTTTTTAGTTAACCTATTTGGGTATGAAGAGCAGTGGTTTACCGCAAGAAATAGGAATTTATTGGAAGAAAAATAGAACTTCTTTTCATGTAGCAATCTCATATAAACCTAAAAGCTGTTTCACTATCTCAAGGAGATGAGATGTTCAGCTATCAAGAGAAAGTTAGTCTCATAGTATAAGCTGACTTCTCAGTTCCAGAGGCATTATGCTCCTTAATCTGTGTTTTCACTAAGACGACTCTATCAGTCTCTCCCACTCAGATTCTTACTGTGTCCTTTGACTATAATTGCCATTCCTTTACATCATCTGTCTCAAATACAAAATCATCCAGACAAAAGAACTGACCAAATTACTCACCGTTGCTCCTTCTGCCAAAGCTTTTCACCACACCACTTTCAAGAACTGGCTAACCCTGTGGTTTAATAGACTGCCTTTGAATCAAAAGTTAATCCAGGGCCTCCCCTGGTGGCACAAGGGGTTAAGCACAGCACTGTGAAGCTATCCACAGCCTCTGCAGCACGAGTTCAATGCTGGCCAGGGTGCTACTCACATGGCACATCAGACCTCTCCTATCTTACCCACTGTTCTCCTCAGCAGTGTGCTTTTGTCAATCTGCCTGTTCTTTTCCCCTCTCTGTCTCTGGTGAATCCTCTCAACCTCCCACACATCTGGCCTGTACCCCGGTTCTTGTGTGCATGAATAAATCTTTAAAAAAAAAAAAAAAGTCAATCCAGAACAATTAGCCATGATTTATGTACCTGTAGTTCTAGAACCGTTACTAATGGAGATGTATCTCAGAAACTCTGCAAATGGCAAGCATATGAAATTTGGGGTTATTTGCATTTGATTCTCTTACTATGAGAGTTCAGTTCCCGAAGACACACTGAAGCCACTGAAATGGATAGTTTTGCCTATGGTTTCTTCTATGGATTTTATGGTTTCAGGTCTACATCCAAGTCTTTCATTCATTTTGAGTTAAATTTTGTATATGTGTGAGATAATGGCTTAGCTTTGTTCTTTTGTGTGTGTCTGCTCAGCTTTCCTAACACCACTGATGAAGAGATTTTTCCATTCTCCATTATATACTTTCGGCTCCTTTGTCATAGATGAACTTTCCCTTTATCTGTAGGTTTATCTCTGATCTCTCAATTCTATTCCATTGACCTGTGTGTCTATTGTATTCCAATACTATATTGTTTTGATTACTGTAATTTTGTAGTATAGTTTGAAGTCTGGGACTTTGATGCCCCTCCATTCTTTTTAATTTTTTTTTTCCAGGTAATTTTCTTACACACAAACTTGACTAAGTATCCCAAAGAATACTGGAAGGAGGAACCTCTATAAATCTCTGAAATTTTTCTTTCTCTCACTGTAAAGTATCTTGGAGACATAACTTAGGCTTTATGGGGCACATAAAAATAGCTGATTTTTTTTCTCCCTTCTTTACCCTCATAAAACATGTGAAATCATTCTAAGTACATGAGCCATATATAAACAGGTCTGGGACTATATTTGGTACCCAGATTGTTCCTCTTGATCATAGTTTTCTTATATCTTTTACTCTGTTCTAATGAGTTTATCCACCTTAAATTTCCTGATCTCAGCCTATTCTTGTCAACTCAGGTATCTGTCTGTCAGGTACCTCCTGGATTCATCTTCTCTGCTATGCGTTGGGAACACTCTCAAGGCAGTAAGCAGAATAATAATTGGGCTTTCCTCATGTGCTTCCTATATCTCAGGCATTTTTATTCTGAGTTGCCTGCCTTCCAAAGTTTCAAAGACCATTGTTTCATACTGTTTTCCTGTCTTGTTTGAACATGGAGGCTAAATCTGGTTCCTGCTGCCCCAGTTTCATTAGAAGTGAATTTCCAGCATAAATCTTTTATGCTTTTTTTCCCCCAGTTTATCTTTGTTAATATTTTTTTCTACAATGGGTGTCAATAATCAATATACATGATTTTAGTGCCTCTAAGAGTTGCATTAAGTCAACCAAAATGCAAGTTGGCCCAGAACCAAATCCCAGTAGTCTTCTGTATTTGGTTTAGTTTCATTTTGGTTTGCTTGTTTTGTTTTCCCCTCACTATTTATCCTTTTGTTACATATCTGAGCTTTACACTGTTTATATTTTTAAACTTACCTTTCCCAGTAAATTGTCAGTTCTATTCCTTCAAATCTTAAGACATCAAATATTTAAATACAAGAAATGAAAGCAAGATACTAAAAAAAGGGGATGAAAGAGTGAGAGGAAGGGAAGGGGAAAAAATGTAAATTTCTCTTAGACCTTTATGCATTTCATGAATCTTATGTAGCTACTGAGAAGTCAGACATCAGTCTAAATCTCTCCCTTCTGAATTCATTGTCAAAACTTTAAAAATTACTTTTCCTTTTATCTGGATGTTATTAAATATCACTCCACTATTTCTAGATGTGCTATTTTTATTCACTTAGCACTTGTCATGCTTAAATATAAGAGGACTCCTGCCTTCCCTTAGTTCTGGGACATTTTATTCAGCTATCTATTTAAATATTAGCACTTTTCCATTTTCACTAAGTTCATCTTTCTAAAACATCTGCTAAACAAATGGCAGAAAATCAGGTTTTCCCTCAGTTATTCTTACTGTGTCTTTTAGACCTTCCATTCCTTTGCCCCTTTGTGCTTCATTCTGAGATAGCTTCTTGATATGCTCTTCTACTTCCTGAATTTGTTGTTTTGGTTTGTACTGTATGCTGTCAAGCCCATTTACTTATGTCTTTTAGTTTAAATTTTCTGTTTGTACTTTAAATCTCTGACTTGCAAAATATTTATGTCTGTGCTTGTTTCTTGCATGTGGTAGTTTCTCTATATTCTGAGTAAATATTTTATTACCAATTAAATTTGATTATAGTTTGTTTTCTGTCATGATGTCATTCATTGACATGTGCTTATTTTTGTCTATGTGCTCATTGTTAAGGATATTTCCTACTAAATTATCTGTTGTAGATCAGCAACTTGCTTGGGGGAAGAGGCAGGAAGTTTATTTTATTTATAGCTTGCACTGTGATAGGTTTTGAAAGAGAATCAGATTTATAGATAAGTGAAAAACTTGGATATGTGGAGAAAAGCTATTCTTTGAGTATAACTACTTCAGGATACAGCCAAGCTCTACAATCTGTTTTCCCACTTGAGAACAATTAGTACCATAGTTTTTTGCTTTACCAAAGTGTGGGTAGGGAAGTTCAAAGACTCTGACTTCCTTTGCTGGAATTTTTGTGGTTTTGTTTTAAACAATTTTTGTAGATACATGACCTTGAGTTCTTTTCTAAGTCTACTAATTACCACATGAGGGTCATGGATCACCCTTGGTGTAATTCCTACATGCATTTTAGCATAAGGTCTCCTTCTTCTTACTCATCTCATTTGCTTCTTTGTACCTTTTAGGGTTTCCTCAAAGTTTCTGGTTTGCTGCTCATTTATGAGCATTATTATATATGGCAGTATATGTTTTTTAATAAACTTTCTATCAGGATTTGGTATGAAAATACAATAAGGGCACCATATTGAATCAGAAGTATATTTTGTTTTTCTGACTGCAAATCTCATTTTTATTTTTCCTTTTGAATCTGATGGGGGTTATTCTAAAATTGCTTTATCCATCAGTAGCTGTGGAACTGTGGAGCATTTGGATAATGTAGGAACCTATCAACATTATGTAGGTTAAGGTTTGAGTTCAGTTAACTCAATATTTTGTCTGAGATAATATTAAAATATTACCTTATCTGTTAAATCATTAACTTAATCTTTTGTCTATGAGGTAATATTAAAATATTACCTTATATGTTAAATTTTAATTTTCTATACAGCTTTAACTCAAATTATTACATAGATTGAATCAGATTTTTTTTTTTTAGACTCACTAAATATATTTTTACTCCATGACTCAAAGCTCACCACTCTTTTGTATATAGCTGCACTGTTGACTCACTTAATTTAGCATGGAATACCCAGTAGACATTTCACCAAGCAACAAAATATAAAAGGGTACTTACTGAGCAGAAGTGGGACAACACTCAGGAATCTCCCAGGACATTACATCATACCGGTACAATGGTGAACTGTTTACTTAGCAATTCTATATCCCTTTACCATTCATTATTGTTACAGTACCCAGCAGTTTTTCTCTATATTTTAAAACAAATCAAAAAAAAAGAGAGAATACTTAGTATAAAACAAAACATAATTTTCTTTGACTTTAGCATTTTTAATCAACCAAAATATTTTCAAATTATAATATGATGACATAAGTGAGTTACAAGTTCTCTTTTTCTGCTTAACATATTTCCCAGTTATTGCAATCAGCTGTTTTCCTGTGAATGAAGGAATCAATTATATAAAGTAGATGGTTTTCATGTTTTATCATATCATATTATTTCCCAGTGTTTTTGAGATATAATTTACATGCATTACTCTCTATGTTTAAGGAATATAATATAACAGTTTGTGGTAACCATTGCAAATATATGTAAGTCAATCAGTTTGGTTAATATCCATCATTCCATATAGGAACACAAAAAAGAAACAAAATTGCTCTTCTTGTGATAACTCTTAGGATCTGCTCTCTTAATAACATTCATCTAGATCATATAAGAGTGTTAACTATAAACATCTTGTTATGCATTGCATTCCTAGTACTTATTTTTGTTATAACTAAAAATTACAACTTTTACCACCTTGCTCCAATTCCTTTCTTCAATATCCCCACACCCATACTCCTTCAGTAATCACAAATCTGATCTTTTTCTATTGAGTCTTCATTTTTTTATAGCCTCATATAAGTGAGATCATACAGTATTTGTTTTTCTCCATCTTATTACACTTAGTTTACTGCTTTCGAGGTCTACCCACATTGTTAACAATAACAGAATTTCTTTATTTTCAAGACTGAATAATACTTCGTTTGACACAAAATCAGACATTTTGTAAGAAGTTAGGCAATGAAGAGTAGGGAACTGTCAGGATTCAAGTAATATTTTAGACATTAATTCTAGCAGCTATGAGTTTGACAACTGAAGACACTATAAACGAGCATTTCAGAATGGGAATTATTATACTAAGCTGTTTCCTAAGAAATTATGAAATGAAATTGCATAAAATCAAATGTGCAAATGTGTTTTCCTCTTTATATACACCGTCAAAAGTTTATATTAAATCTCTTTGAAGCATCAACTCAAAGGGAATGAGAAAAAGAAAAAACTAGTTATGCCTAATATAAGGTGACTCTTAAAACTTTTCTGTAGAGTTTAGAGTTCTATCACATTTGAAATGTATGTCATAAGAACTTATTGCTGAGGGCCTCCCCGGTGGCGCAGCGGTTGAGCGCTGGGTTGCGATGCTGCCCGCAGCCTCTGCAGTGCCGGTTCGATCCCCGGCTGCTCCCCGGCCACCAGAGGAGGGTCCCACATGGCGCGCTAGACCTCTCCTGCCGCCCGCTGCTCCCCTCAGCAGTGTACTTCTGTCCTTCTGCCTGTTCTGCATCCTGCTCTGACTCTGGTGAATTCTCTCACCCTCCCGTGCTTCTGACTATACCCAGTGCTTGTATAAATAAATAAATCTTAAAAAAAAAAAAAAATTAAAAAAAATAAAAAAAAATTAAAAATAAATAAATAAATAAAAAAATAAATAAATAAATAAATAAAAAAAAAGAACTTATTGCTGAGACTCCAAATATTTAATCCTCCTAATGTGAAACCTGCTGATATAACTTATGTTATGCAGGTATGATACTACCTTGTCCTAAAGTAAATACAAACTCTCACAGCTTTAATCATGTCATTATTAGCACATATGTTTGTAAGATCATTGATTGTCTTGTCTAACCACTTTCAAATCATGTATTTGGCATTAGAAAATATTTTCTAAAACACTGTGACCCTAACACATTTATCTTTATGGATTGTTGTGGTTGAAAGGAGGAATAAAAATACTTGGTATAAATCAGATGGGTCTCTTTACATAGCTATCATCTGTATTCAGATGAATGATGGTTTCAAGTAGGCAATCTTTTTTTTGGTTGTTGTTAATGACATATTTTCCATCCTTGTGAAAAATCAAACAATTATAGGATTTCTCCCTTTTTTTCATTTTTGATCCTATTTGAATTTTCTTCCTTTTTTTTTTTTAGCATAGCAAAGCTTAGTCTATTTTATTTTTTCAAGGAACCAGCTTTTGGTTTCATTGTTGTTGTTTTTCATTGTCTTTTGGATTTTTATCTACTCTAATTTTTATTATACCCTTCCTTCTGCTGGCTTTTGTATTTTTTGTTTTCTAATTCCTTGATAAGAGACAAGGTTGTTTATTTGTTCTTAATGTGGGTCTGTATTGCTATATATTTCCCTCTTAGTACTGCTTTTGCTGTGTTCCATACATTCTGGGAGGTTGTGTTCTCATTATCATTTGTTTCAAGGTATGTTTTTACTACTACTTTGATTTCCTCAATAACCCAGGAGTTGTTCAGTAGTGTATTGTTCAGTCTCCATGTATTAGAGTATTTCCTTGTTTTCCTTTAGTTGATTTCTATTTCAGTACCTTTATGGTTAGGGAAGATACTTGGTGTGATGTCTATCTTTATGTATTTGTTGGTATTTATCTTGTTACCTAGTATGGGTTTAGTCTTGAAGAATGACCCATGTTCATCAAGTGGGCAATCTTAAAGGGTAAAAAATGGGTTGCAAAAGGACCACCATTCAATCAGGATGTGAAGCTGAGAAAGCTAAGCAGCAGTGACTGTGGGAGGGATTTGGGCTCTTTATGTCTGTGGACCCCAGAGATCAATGATAGAAAAACTTCCCTTTTTCCTAAGCATGCTATAAGATCCTCTCTTGTTCAGTCACTCTAAGAATTAGCTGGTACCATTTGCTTTATTTGTACAATGGATTGAAATCCAGTAGAAAGTCAATATTCAGGACTTAGTAAATTTTCATGTTGGTCATATTAGTTGAAAATATGGTTTTTCAAAAAAAAAAAAGAAAAGAAAAGAAAGTATGGTATTTCAAATGAAGACTGAGTGGTTTGACATTTTAAATAAATAGTTCAGATGTCTGGGGCTTCAGCAGGTTTTGTGTGTGTAATAAGAAACTTTCACCTTATTAGGTTGAAACTATTGTGAGCAGAGAATATGGAGGTAGGTAGAAAAAGCTGGCATTTTTTTATGAGTTCCATATATTAGTTTCTCCTCTAGTTCACTTTATCCCTGCAATACAATTTATCAGTAAATATCAAGACACTCACTCATTGACCCTTGAGATAGCAAAAATTGGCCAAAAGTCAGTGATAGGACTTTAAATCTGCCCCTTCTTCTTTCCCTCCCTAATTGCCAGATAGCTCTGATATGTCAGTTTCAGCTGGAACTCCTGCTTCACCCAGTAGTCCCCAGAAATTCCATTATGATACATCATCATGCCTTTCTATTACTGTGATTTCAGTTAAAATGGTACCGATATGTGATATAGCTGTACCTAGGCTCAAGGTAACTTTGTATTTTTAATATCAATAGCACTGACTTGCCCCATGTTGTAATTTCTGTACTGCATTGACTGGGATCATCAGAGAGAAATATGAGAGCTACCATAAATAATGCCTGCTTGTTTATTTACTTTTACTTGCTCTTGGGAACTTTTCAACAAATGCAAAAGTAGAATGATACATGTGAGCCTCACATATCTGTCAGTTGGCTTCTAAAATCAATATATAACCAACCTTGTTTTTATTGATATTTGGAGGTTTTTTTTTTCGTCTTCTTTTAACATTTTTCATTTTAAATATATTCTACTAGTTGATTTTATACCCACATCTACTTTTCATCTCTTATGCTCAATTAATGAGCAAATTGCTTATTGAGAACTGACAGTTTGATATATGTAACTAATATTTTTCTGAGAATTTGTGAAGCCAAATGTTCTTCTGGTGCAAGTTACTGAGTAAACATCTTTCTCTTTATCACACTGTCACTCATGTATTTGGTCACTCAGTATTGAAGAACCCCATGAACACAGAACATTCAAGGACAAAAATTAGTCTCTCAAAAAGTCCACAGTTTAAGGGAAGAAAAATGTTTAATAGGGTATTTTATGGGTATAGGGTAAGAGATATGTGGCAACAAAGCCAAGGTTATATCTTCATCTCCTGGCTTTAACATTGCAAGAAACATTTTCCATTTTGTTTCTTTTCTGTTTCTGATGGATACAGTTTATATCTGCATCTTTGTCATGATGACAATATAGATTTCATAAATACAAAACAAATCTTTGACACGGATTTTTCCTAATAAAAATTTCCATCCATAATATTAAGCAGAAAGTTATAAAAATAATTAGCACTCATAAAGCATTTTTAAATGAGCCACATAGTGAATGAATGAAAATATGACTATGTGGTAGAATAATAAAATAGTTTTAAAGTGTTCATATTTTCTTCTGCAATAAATTCAGGTAGTATGCTTGCCTGCAGATACAACCTATCCAGTGTGGGGATTCTTATATTCAAAGCATTGGGATCTTGAAAAGGTGATATCAGCTATTTATTCAAATCTTTTCATTTTATAGATGAAAATTAAAAGAAAAACTGTAAGATCCAATGACAGTAATCTACATCTTGTATTTTATACAAGTGAGAACTAGACCTTATTTATGTGACTTGAGTAGATTTGTTTCTCTACCACACTGGAAAATATGATACATAATATGATCCAGTCATAAGTGATAGGACAGATGACTATTAATAACTAAAAAATACACATCCAGATATATTTTCATACAGGCTTTTTTCAGTTGCAGTCTACTTGTATCACACATTGCAAAAGCATGATCTAAGTAAATTTTCCATTACAATAGAATTTAAAACTTTCTTAGCTCGATGTTCTGTCTACCACTAATTCTGTTTATGTGCAAGGGTTGGTTCAATTATTATTGATTGCTAAAAATATATGCCTTTGTTGAGATAGTGTCATCTTGTTCTTAGCTGCAGAACCAGAGTCACAGTGATTGACCTATTTAATAATAAAAAGAAAAAGGTAGTTATAAGCTCAAGAAATAGGTGTGGGCAAATAAGAAAGGGGCAAAATGCAATTATGAATGTCATCCTTGGTAGGATTAGCAAAGCTGGCACTGCAGTCATTCAGTCCTGAGAGGTAGCAAAAACCACAAAGACCACCACAAAAGACATCTAATGGACACACTGATGCTGGAGTAGGTCATCCTGTTGGCAGGCTTTCCCACGAGTTTGTTCATAACAATTTCTTTGTCTCTGGTCTTTGCCCTACTGGGAAGGAGATTTGACCATAAAATGTTAGACATACACCTCATGAAATGCCATTTCTCCTTGGCATGAATGGCAACTTGTGAGCAGCAACCCAAAAATAATGCTTGTTTTAAATTCAGTAAAGATTATCTCTGAGGCTCCAGAGATTATCTTTGGAGATTATCTCTGGAGCTATCCTTTGTAGTATCCACTTTTACATATGAATGAACTCAAACTCAGCTATCTAATGATGCCATCAAGCAGCCAGCTTTCCAGAGTCAGTGGACCTTCCCAGTTCTTGCTCACACTATAGGCCTGACGTCAGTACTGCCCTTGAGAATGTTTTCCCAGTTCTCATTTGGACCTTCTTCTCCATTTTCCGTAGATGCCATGTCCAATCCAGCCTGGCCTGAGGACATTGCATTGCCTCAGTGCAGGGTTTATTGACAGCATCGCACATGAGCACTCATGCACTCACCCCATTTTGTCCTGTTTCATCTCAGATTCTCGTACTATATGACACATTTCTTGAGAGCATCAACTCTGTATGTGTCTTACCCCTGTAAGCACATCTTTGTGATAATATAAATGATAAATACCAAGTGTAACACCTTTTCTGTGGCAGGCATTTTTAATGAATATTTTAAAATACACCCTCTCATTTAATCCTCACAATAATTCTGAGTCACAGCTTCTAAATATTCCTTGGAGATACATTGATTGCCTTAATGACCACAATTCAAAAATTACTAGTGATACCAACCCCCACCATAATTGAGTTTCCTCGGTTTGTCAGATTTTATACACACTACTTCCTTTTCTGTTAATCAAAACCTTGTAGGGAATTTTTTTTAAAAGATTTAATTATTTATGCATACAAGAGCTGGGGTACAGGCCAGAGGTGTGGGTGGATGAGAGGATTCACCAGAGACAGAGTGGGGAACAGAATTGCAGGCAGACCAAAAGCACTGCTAAGGTGAGCAGCAGGCGAGACAGGAGAGGTTTTGCTGTGCCATGTGGGTTTCTCCCTGGCTGGCCGGGAATTGAACCCGTGCTGCCGAGGCTGCGGACAGCTTCACAGTGCTGCTCTCAACCCGCTGCGCCACTGGGGAGGCCCCTTTTAGGGAATTCTTATCTCCATTTTGCATTTAAAGAAACTGCGATCAGACCATTTAAGAACAGGATGCATGGTATGTCAACCATGAAGTTGGAGTCAGGAACCAATCCCAGCTATTTCTGACTCCAAAGTCCGGGCACAAAACTGTTGCTTTTCTTAAGAACAGAAGGAATTTTCTCTTTTGTTCATCATTAAATTATTAGATATCTAATTACTACTTGGAACCTTGGCATTCTCAGTATTCACATGTAAATGAGGAATTACTACATTGAACTTGGAGTAACCTGTGCTTTTGTGTATGCTTTCCCCCCAACTGAAATGTTCTTTCTTCTCTCCATTGCATTCACCTTTGGCATTCACCCTTTGACCCAGCATTCACCTTTGACAAAATCTTTCTTGGCTGATGTAAGGATTCCCAGATTTTCTTTCCTTTTAAACATAATAACCATTACTATCTCTGCCTTACATGACAGTACTTACATACCTCACTGTGTCATTTAATCATTTTATGTGACTAATTTCCTGTCTGCCTAGAGACTTGCAAATTATTGGACAGTGAATGTTACATGTCATAACTTTTAAAGTTTTATTCATTGTAAAACTTATCATTAAATTCAAAATTTTTAACAAAAGGTATGAATGGTCAGGGCATTTATAGCTACTAGAGAAAGATGAGCTCATCCTGAAGACTGGATTGCAGTTGTCAAGAAAAATAAACATTTAGGGGCTTGCCTAATGAAGCTGTTGTAGTGACAGAAGTGGATGGTTTGAAATTAACCAAGTGAGGTGCATTTGTTAGGGGGAGTCTAGAATAACAGACACTTTACGTTTTTTTATAAGAAAGGGGATTTAATACAGAGACTTAATTATATGGTGACAAGAGTGCCAAGAAACCAAAATGCAACAATGAGGCAACCAGAGATTACCAGCAGCCAGACAAGGTTACCAGAGCCTAGGGGTTGATGTCAGGTCAAAGATGCAGGCACCATGATCAGTGTCTCTCTGGTGAGGCATGAGCTGGAGTCATGGAAGCAAAGTGTTCAATGCCAGATGCTGCCCAAGGGGGAGGTGGGATGAAGGAAAGAGCAGCAATTATTCTGGGCCTAGGAAATATAGCCTGCAGGAATCAGTCCTGTCGTGGGGAACAGAGCAGGAGAGTAAGAATGGCTCTCAGAACAAATGGGCCACAGCAGCATATTTGGTGCTACCTGAGTGTGGATTGGAGGGAAGGGACTACTTCAGAAACTAAACCTCCTATCAAAGGGGAATAAGAGCTGAGGAGGCCACCAGAAGTTTCTCTCACAACATAGCTCATGATGCTTATGACCAATTTTTGTATTTTGTGGTTGTTCCTGGGAACTGTTGTCCTAGAGGTAGTAATTGTGTTCATGGTATTGTGGAGAACAAGGCATCCGTGTGATTTAATGATAAAGAACATGACTGTGGACTCATTTCTTGGTAAAACAGTGGTGATTTCATTTTATTCCTCTACTTTCTGTGAAATTCTTTTCCTGAGAGGTATTTAGAAAATCTTCTATGACATAAGTGAATATCATGCTTTTGGAAACTCTGACTTTATCTTTGCTGTGTGAAATGACAGAATAGCCTGGCCATGTGCAAAGTCATCAATAGGAACCATCTTCCTTCCTTTGACCAGGAGAAACCTGGTGATGAAGGGGGTGAAATGATTTGTCTGTAATCACTATAAGAAACTTGCAAGGTTTTAGAGAATAGTGGCATGGATGGAAACCTTCCAAATCCTGGGCTCTGTCATCTACTTGTGACAGTGGTTATGTTCCCTAATCTTTTGAATTTTAATTCAATTATGTGAGAAGACTGTACCTACATCACAACATTGTCGCAAAATTTAGTTGTGAATTTATATCAGGGGTCAGCCAAATTTTTTTCTGTAAAGGGCAAAATAGTAATTTTAGTCTTTGTGGATCATATGATCTTTGTTGCAACTACTCAACTGCATCATTGTAGATGAAAAACAAATATAGAGAATAAAAAAGCAAATGAGTGTGTCTGTGTTCCAGCAAAACTTTATTTACAAAAAAGGAGTGCTCAGCCCATGAGCTGTAGTTTTCCATACTCTAGTGAACATAATTTGATAGAATGCTTGATACAGAGTAAGGATTTGAAAATTTTTCATGGAATTATTATTATCATTATTATTATTATTTGGTCTGTGAACAAAAGAAATTATTCATATATTTCATTTTTAAAAACTTAAACATCACTGATTTCCCTAGGACATATCTTGAGATTTCTTTAGCCCTACTGGCAAGGCAGTTTCCCTCACATCTGGGATGCCCTTTTTTTCTTAGAAGCTGGGAAGCATTCTGGAAAAGGCAGGAGGGCCTCCTTCTGGGAATAAGATGCCCTATAAAGATTTGGAGGCTGTGCAAATCCCTAAGAACAGGTCTCAACAATTTGGCTTCTGCTTAGGATCAGAGGTGCTGAATGTGTAAAAGCATATTCTTGTTTGCTCCCCTCATCCAAATAATGCCATAAGGTGGTACAGCCAGTACAGAGATGCCAACCCAGATCTGTCAGCAAGGAGCCACAGCAGCAATGTACAAGTGTGTGGGCAGGATCGATGTAAAGATTGTACTCTCCTGAGACCCAAATATAGGGCAGAATAAAAAAAGTGTGGGCAATGGCAAAAATGTTAGGTCAACATCTGAATTATCTTTTAGGACAAATAGAATTTTCTGTAGACTCTATTTCATGATACAGCATTTCTGATGTACAACTACTACAATAAAAATTTAATAGCATATATAAGGAGAGATGAAAGTCAGGCTCTACCAAGAAGAATTTGGGTCATGTAGGTCTTTGAAAAGCTAAAGTTTCATTCTTTGGGGGGAGGTTGCTGAAAAGAGTAACCCCTCTTGGTCCAGTTGTTTCTCTAATTCCTCTGTTTTTAGGGCAATAATAATTTTGACGAGACCCCCAAAATAACACCATAATAATGTCCATAAGATAACTGCAATATTGACCCTGGCACTGAGTTGATTGCAGGGATAATAAAAGACACTATTATCACTGGGATCTAGCACCTCAAAACTTTATGGGGTTATCAGTGGAAATCAAGTCATAAAACATATTTTTGAGAAGAAAATATTAAAATTCTTGGAGCAATGAGGAGAGGCTTAGTTTGCAACAAAGTTTTAAAAAGGAAAGCATTTTTCAAATTTAATGTTTTTTTAACCTTTTAAAACAATGATTATATTAATCTCTAGCGATGTACAGAGTTAGCATGTAATACTAGAAACGGTCCTTTTTCCAGTGGAAAGTGTTTTACGTGTAAAACAACATTACCTCTATAAAAAAATGATACAACATTTTTAGGGGTATAAGTTCACACATCTTCAGATGTAAGTTACCACACCTACCCAATCATCCTTCAAAACACCAATAATCCTCCACCATAGTCTATTGGTTCCCTTACCCCATTTTTCTTACCCCTGCCCCTTTTGGTAGTATCAATGAGCAATCAGATTTCTATGGTTTCTTTTGGTTTAGTTTTTGTTCCTTTGTTTTGTTTCTTCATATTCCACTTGAGTGAAATCATAGGTATCTGTCTGTCTTCTTCTGACTTACTTTGTTTCGCATAATCCCCTCCAGTTCTATCAGTGTTGTTGCAAATGGCAAAATTTCATCTTACACACTTACACACTCATACCCCCTCCACATATTCTTTATATACTCATCTATCAATGTGCACTTAGGTTGTTTCTGTAGTTTGGCTACTGTAAACAGTATTTCAGTGAGTATATATCTGTCCAAATATAGATATTCTAGGAGTAGAATGGCAGGATAATATGTTAGATCTATTTTTAATATTTTAAAAAAGCTCTATATTTGTTACTTAGGGGTTGGGTTAGTCTATATTTCTAGCAACAAGCATAAGAGTTCCCTTTTCTCCATAATCTCAACACTAGTATTTTTCTTGTCTTTTTGATAGGGGTTATCACAGGTGTGAAGCAAGGTTGTATGTCATTGTGATTTTAATTTGCATTTCCCTAATAAGTGATGAGTGTTTTTTTCACAGGCATATTGGCCATCTGTATGTCTTCTTTGGAGAAGTGTCTATCTCTTTTCCCCATTTTTTCTTTTTTTTCCCTTTTTTTTTTAAGAGTTATTTATTTATGCATACAAGACCTGGGGTACAGGCCAGAAGTGTGGGAGGGGGGTGGTGAGCAGATTCACCAGAGACAGAGTGGTGAACAGAATAGGCAGATTGACTGAAATACACTGCTGAGGAGAGCAGTGGGCAAGTCAGGAGAGGTCTGCTGTACCATGTGGGTAGCTCCCTGGCCGGGGATCAAACTCATGCTGCAGTGGCTGCTGATAGCTTCACAGGTTGCGTCTTAACCCCTTGTGCCACCAGGGAGGCCCTGGTTTATTTTCTCATTGATTTATATAATGGAGTTGAAAAGACATTATACACTGAAAACTATGAAACATTATTAAAATAGTACAAGGAAATGAAAATATATTGCTTGCTGAGGGGGGGTGGTTGGAAGAAGTAACATTGGCAAAATGGCCATATTACCCAAAGCAATACAGATTGAGTGTAATTCCTATCAAAGTTTCAATGGCATATTCAAAGAATAGAACATGTCTTTCTAAACATATATATATTCAAAGCAATTCTAATTAAAAAAAAAAGAGGTATCACATTCACATTCAAACTATACTACAAAACAATAGTAATCAAAATAGTATTGGAATAAAAATACAGACCAGTGGAATAGAATTGAGAGCCCAGAAATAAATCCACACCTACATGGACAGTTAATTTATGACAATGGAGCCAAGAGTATACAATAGAGAAAATTTCTTTAACAAATGGGGTGTTAGGAAAACTACACAGCCATGTGTAAAAGAATGAACCTAGGGCCTGCCCTGGTGGCACAGCGGTTGAGCACTGGACTGCGAGGCTAGCCGCAGCCTCTGCAGCACCGGTTCATTCCCCAGCCGCTGGCAAGGGTCCTAAGAATGAACCTAGACCACCACTTAACACTGTACACAAAAATTAACACAAAATGGATTAAAGACTTGGATGTAAGACCTGAAACCTTTGAACACACAAGAAAACATAGGTAAAACACTCCAATATGTTTCTGGGGTGTCTTTGGACACTTGACTCCAGTGCTAAGAAAACAAAAGCAGAAGAAACTGTCATTAAAATGACAAGATACCCTAAATAAAATGAGAAAAATTTTTTGTACAACATCCATCTGACATGGGGCTGATATTTAATATTACAGTGGTTTTTCTTACAAACCCCGGCTCCCTCCATTTAAAGTGTTTTTGTTTTAGCCTATTGCTAGGATCTGCTGTGGTATTTTTATATAATGAATTGGCTATCCTGAAGTAAAGCTCAGTTTATAGCCTGGATCTCATAGTAAAAATGTTGGCAAACTTTTGTAAAAAAACAGCTAGTAAATCCTTTAGGTATTACAAGGCATATAACAACTCTGTCATAACTAGTCATCTCTACCATTGAGGACGAAAGTAGCCACAAACAATATGCAAAATAATGAGTATGTACAATGATCAAATAACATTTTATTTATAAAAATAAGCATTGGACCTAATATCTCCTGTGGACAATAGTTCATTCACTCCTGCTATAGTTAAGAATTTATTACCTTAACAGATATTCTTTGAGTCCTCTTATCTAATAGCCACTTATTAAAATATAACTGCATTAGATATAATTTCTAAAAGGAAGGCATAATTTATTAATGCATCAATGAAGGATATTATACATGTCTATCTTTTCCCAAGACAAATTATGGGGAATCAAAAGATGCTTCTTAGAAATGTTGGGCCTTAAAATTAAAGTCACATGTTATGAGACTTTTGGATCTGAATTACTTTGCAGTATAAGATTTTTGTATTTTCACATTTTCCTTGTAGCTTTCTTTGTAATATGTTTCAATAGCATATCTACTCCACCTCCATCCCCAAATCAGATTTGTGAATGTTAGTAACACTCAAGTCAGCCAGTCTCACACGTTTTCTGTCATAACTTATTCTTGGAGGAATTAAGCATGTTCTGGTTGACTCCATGGGGAAAGGACTCTTGGGAGCTCTTGCTTTCTTTCCTTCAAACCTTTCCCCAGTGTGCCTTTCCCATTTACTGATTTTTCTTTATATGTTCCATCACAATAAATCTTGGCCAGGATTATGATTATATGCTGAGTCATATTAGTAGTCTAGATTGTCAGTGAAACTGTGGTGGTATTGGGAATCTCCAACACCCCAACCCACCTTGATAAACCACATTTTGTTGATGAGACTGACCTGGAGGAATGTCTTGCCATAGTGTAATCATCCCAGGAAGATGATCTATGTGCAGAGTAGTGGAAAGATTAATTCATACAGAAAACAAGCATCTCATTACTCCTCAGACACATTACGTTTGTGATTCTTTTGGCTGTTAAAGGTATATGAACTGTCACTGGTTCCATTAAAAATAGAACTTTATAAAAAATCAGTTCCTGGTATATGTTAAGTTCTCAGATTAATATTTCTTTCTTTTTTTTTTAGATGATTTATTTATTTATACATATACATACATACATATATACATACATACATACATACAAGCACTGGGTACAGTCAGAAGCATGGGAGGGTGAGAGGATTCACCAGAGCCAGAGTGGGGAACAGAACAGGCAGACCGACAAAATATACTGCTGAAGGGAGCAGCGGGAGTGGCAGGAGAGGTCTGCACGCCATGTGGGACCCTCGCCAGTGGCCAGGGATAGAACTGGCACTGCAGAGGCTGCCAGCAGCTTTGCAGCCCAGCGCTCAACCACTGCGCCACCAGGGGAGGCCCTCTCGGATTAATATTTCTTTTTTTTTTTTTTTTTTTTTTTTTTTTATAGAGGCATGTTTTTATTTATTTATTATATATTTGTTTGTTTGTTTTTTGTTTACACATGCACTGGGTACAGTCAGAAGCACGGGAGGGTGAGAGAATTCACCAGAGCCAGAGCGGGGAGCAGAGCAGGCAGAAGGACCGAAGTACACTGCTGAGGGGAGCAGCGGGCGGCAGGAGAGGTCTGCTCGCCATGTGGGACCCTCCTCCGGTGGCCGGGGAGCAGCCGGGGATCGAACCGGCGCCGCAGAGGCCGCGGGCAGCTTCGCAACCCAGCGCTCAACCGCTGCGCCACCGGGGAGGCCCTCGGATTAATATTTCTTGAGTGAATGAGTGATGATCATCCTGTCCACTGCGTAGTGGGTATATTTTCCAGCACTAACACATTGCTTTAGAAAAGGTTACTTCACTGTAACTTATGGTTGCCCTGTGCTTTCTTTGTGAGACATCTACATTTTGATAATCACAGTAACAAAACCTCCCTGAACAAAAACAGGCCAGGCTGGGCACATTGAAAATAAACACTGCAAGCAAATTTTGACATTTCCTTTCTGGCATGGTAGTTATCATTCTCCCCAGTCTTCAGGTTTATGTGTCCACAGCGTTTTCACTTCCCAACTGCCAACCCTTCTTTTATGATGATGCCTCCTGTGACATATGTCAACTCAAATGGGTGTGTCCATTTTCATGTGCTCATCCACACATGTATTTTTCCAGCACAGGCATTGAGCCTGGCAAGGTGCTGTGCTGGATACTGATGATTCAAAGACAAAAATTCATGTTCTTTATTCAGTCTGGCAAAAGACATTTAAATATGTAGTTACATACTGCAAAGCAAACTTATGTACAAGTAGATCATAAGACAGAGCAATTGACGCACATAGTCTTTCCAATGTGTTCACAGAATAATTTTGATTCAGCAACTGAAAAATAAACTAGAAAAGCATTTTAATGGAAATAGCAGGTACAAAGGCCCAGAAACTTGAGCAAGTGTGGCACATTTAAGCGAGAGCTAGTGACTTTCTAGAGAATATCTATTGAGAAGTAGCAAAAAGGAGAAAAAAGGGTAAAACAGGGAGATCTAGAGATCTGCACTAATGCAGTGTGGCCAAGGAAATAGAAGGAAAAATATGAAAGTTGTTTTTCTGTAGATTCTAAATTGCTTTATTGGTTGGAAGTAATATTAGGGAGAAGGACCAACCACTGATGATTCATAGATGTTCACAAGGTATTTTTCTCCTAAGAAGTGGCTTGAAAAAAAAAGATGTCATGATCATTTTTGGCCATGTTGATTTTACGATATTATCAGGCAACCAGATGAGACTGTCCCTTAGGCATTGGCCGTGACCTGTTTGGCGGTGGAAGTGGCAGACACCACGCTTAGAATTAAATGTGTTTTATTTATCTTGTTTAATTATCCAGAGTTTTACAAGACAGGGATATTATATCTATTTATCAATTAAGATAATTGAGGTTTAGGGAAATATAAGTTACTTAACTAATAGTACATCACCATCTCCTTTACTTCATTGTGCCTTATTTATTCTCCCATGCTGATTCACCTTTTTGATGGAAATAAAGTTGCGTTAAACATATGGGACATATAGTTAATGACATTGTATGTTTGCACTGAGAAGCATTAAATAGCTGTAAACCTTTAAAAAATTGCATAGCATTTCTTACTGACTACACATAATATCCTGTGTAATGTAAATGTGCTTAAGGAAGGAATTTAAATGAAAGAGAAAATGCAAAAAGAAAAAAGAGAAGGGGAAATAAACAGGGTTTGTTCACTTCTCCCCTTAATAGTACAATACAAATGAAATCATCCCTCCTAGACAGTGTCTTGGGAGTAAGAAGGCGCACTGTAGATAACTTTTCCATCTTTCCGGTTGTAAAGTCAACTATTTATTGAATCTTTGTGGTCTGATAGAAATATATTCATAGATTTTGTCTTATTTTTATGTTTATTAATCTTTATAAGATTAAGAGGACATACTGTGAAAACAGGCAACATAGGGAAATGCAACCGACATCACCCAGCATAAAATATATAGCGCACACACTCTATAATGGTATCAGTGGCCTTGCCTATTACAGGGTACTTACGTGCACAATTTTCTCTCTCCTTTTGAATTTAGATTGTGCTATTTCTGAGAGCTGATAATCGTCTTGGGATAGTTTGGTATATATGTGCGTGTGTATGTGAGGCTGTATTCCAACAATTATTTGCACATATGCGAAGAAAAAAAAATCGTCAATTCATATTGATAAGACGTCCTCAAAGGAGAGTATACTTGGCCCGTGAAAATCCATGGGAGCCTCCACACACTCTGCTCCACTCTCAAGTAATACTTTCATAATATATTTACAAAACAGACTTGGGAAATGCATAAATGGGCACCATTCTGTTTACCAAGTAACTCTGAGGTAACAGATGGACCCTGGAATGAGAATATCTCCCTTAAGGAAATCAGTGAGTTTGTAGTAGTCACGTGGATGGGGAAGGTTGTGGGGTCAAGGTTTCTGTGCAGTAGAGCCTCACTTCATCTGCATTTAATATATAAGCAAGCTATTTTCATTATTTGTGGATATTTAGATTAACTTGGTAGCAGAAGCTCATTGAGGCTGACTTTACGACTTGCACATGTGTATATACCCACACAATATCACATGTGCAATTCAGTGTAGTCTTTAAGAAGAGTATAGTCTTTAAGAAGAGTAACTAGGAACTGGGGTTCATCCATGAGTGGTGCCCGCAGGATGAAAAACGTATTTTTCCCTTGGGCTATAGGAAAATAGTATATTTTGCTTGAAATTCTTTATTCTTTCCTCTTTTTAAGTTCCTCCAATTATTCAGTTAAATATAGTAAAACATGACTCATTTCTGTAGTGGTATTGCAGGTTGAACAGAGGGATGGCGATATACTTTGTACTCCTTTTTCCAAAAAAGTGTCTGTTTGGAAAACAATGTGTAAATATGCTAAGACACTAGCCAAAAAAATAAAAACCAAAACAAAATAGATTGTCTCAGCCAAACCACCATACATGGTTATCCAGAGAGTGAGATACCTATTTGCAGATGTCACGCTACATAAAACTGGTTGCAGCATTGTATGGAATGTGGTGAGTCTGAGTTCTAGGCTATGAGCAACAGTGAAAAACTTAGCAATGACAGAACAGAGAGCAGTGATAGGAAATGGGGATTATGGTAATCAATTCCAAACCCCCCCCCACCTCCACTTGCCCTCATCTTTACCAAATATACTGAAGGGGTCATAGAGTATTTGGCTATGTCTAACTTTCTTCTCTTTTAGCATAGTCTATCAATGTTGTTGCAAATGGCAGGGTATCCTTTTTATGCCTGAATGCTATTCCACTGTATGTGTATATAACATTTTCTTTATTCATGTGACAAAGGACACTTAGATTGTTTCCATGTTTGGAATATTGTAAATAATGCTGCAATGAATATGAGGGTACAGGCATCTCTTACCATAATGTTGTTTCCTTTGGATGTATACCCACAAGTAGAATTGCTGGATCACTGTGGAGGACGAGACATGGAGGAGAGGACTACTTCATACTGTTTTCTATAGCTGCTGCTCTGATTTACGTGTCCACCAGCAGTGCACAAGGGTTTCCTTTCGTACATATCCTCACAGGCTTTTGTTCTGTTGTGTTTTGATGCCATTCTAACAGGCATGAGATGTCTCATTGTGGTTTGATTTGCATTATGCTTATGTAATTTGATTTTCATTATGCTTAGTAATAGAAGTCAAAGATATACATTATCATTTGTAGAATAAAAAAGGAAGCAAATTCATAGGAACACATTTATTTTGCAGTGGCAGAAGGTGAGGGGTAATTGGGTGAAAGTGGTCAAAGGGGTGCAAACTTGCAGTTACAAAGTTCTGGAGATGTAATATACAGTATGGTGATTATCATTAACAATACTATATTGTATATTTGAAAATTACTGATAGTAGACCTTGTCTCACAAGGAAAAATAATTTGTAACTACATGAGTAATAGCATAACAGGTCATTTTGTAAAATATATACATATCATTAGCTTGTATACCTTAACTTAAATATTATATAAAAATTATATATCAAACTGGAGATAACATCCTAAAGAGAAGTCATTGCATGGATTACAAAGAAAGGAACTGTGCTAAAAACATTGAAATAACTAGGGCCACTGGTAAGTCAGAAAAAAAGTCATATAGAAACCCTCATTTCACTGTGAACAGACTCTAAAAAGAGGATGAATAAAATCATTCCTTACACAAGCTCTCTTTTATTGCTTATTCCCCAGACAGCCAAAATGAGTTGTGGTTTTCAGAGTTGGTGATTTAGTGGAGAAGTTGGTAAACCATGTACAAACCCCCACCCCCTTTCCTTTCTCAATAGGTACCAGGGGTACTGGAGCATCTGGCAGGGTTGGGCCCTGCCATCTGGTGACCCTGTTTGAATGTGATCACCCTCTACTTGCTACTGAGAAGGAAAATACTTGTAACTTGTTTTCCAGAAAAGACAAATCCACTTCATGTTCTTGAATATTATTTCTCTCTCAGAAAGATAAGATGATTGTTTTCTTGAGTTGAGATCCAGAAATGGCTATAAATTATATTTATGGGAACTTGTCACCATGATTTATACAGACAGAGGTCATTATAGTGATTCAGTGCTCCAATCATCTTGATAATAGATTCTAATTATTCTTCTTCTAGTACCTAAAAACAATTGCAAACCAGAATGAAAACTGTTCAGAGAATATTATATTTCTGTTTTTAATCAAAACTCTTGATTTTTTTTTTTAAAATAGAACTGCTAATTGTGCAAATCACAGATACCTTTGGGGCTATAAGATGGACTGCAGAGCAAGGCTGCTGTTAGCAATTTAAGGTTTATAGCTCTGAGATCTGTAGAACAATCTAGTGGGAGAACAAGTCCCAGCTGCCAAAACCAGAGATTAAGAAGTGATTAGATTTCTCTCTTTGAAAAGAAACTCAAATTCAGGGTCCCCAAAGGGAACACTTACCTATCAATCCTTACTTGCTGATTGTCTTTTCAATATCTGTGCTTCTGGTTAAAGACTCAAAGACCAGAACGTGTGGAATGGGCCAATCAATGATTCCCCTGATACCTGCTAACGGAGGCGACACTTAGGTTATAATGCTGGCCTCTGCAAAGAGAGGGCAGATTTCCCATCTGAATAGAATCTTCTCCAAAAACAGAGTGATTTTCTACTCCTCCTATCACATACCCATTTTTTTTTCTTGCTTCCCTCTAAAATGTTTAGTTTTTTGTCTACCTTTAACCCCTTTACTTTGATGCTTTCTCATTGCTTAGATGATGCTGATGGATATTTAGAAACATCTTTTATTCTTTTCCATAAGTATTTCCAGCCTCTTCCTACTTAACTGTTAAATTTGCTTCTAACATCACAGGGATGTTCAGGGGTAGAATAAAATTCACCAAATGTAGAACCTATAATGTTTGATACACTCAGGAATTACATATTTACAAGGCCATCTTCAGACACTGCTGATATCCCTTTCCCTGTCTGCAACCCTATCCCCATCTCATTCTCAATAAACAGTTTGTCTACTGTTCATATAAAATTCAGGTTTTAAAGCTTCAAGTTTTTATAACTGATTTTATTATTCACAAGCCACCATCCTACTGGATGTTGAAATAATTTAAACTTGTCAAAGTCAATAACATGCCAGTCTTTCGTGGTCTGCTTTTTTCCTAATAAATTTTATAGTCAGTTCTTCATCTCCCTATCAGGGCTGGTTTAAATAGTCACTGTTTGCATGACTCAATCTCTTTAAATGATAGTTCTTTAGCCTGTCTAATGTCCTTCCACTTGCTTGACTATTTGCCACCAGAGGTTTCCTAATGCATTAAAATCACCTAGCTGGGGAGCTTTTAGAATTTTATAATTCTGATACCCAGATCACATGTCTCTGGGACCAGACTCTTTTTATAAAGCTCCCCAGTAGAGTCTGCAAAGTGTAGCCAATATGGAGACCCACTGTCCCTAGTAAGACCTTATCAAGCAGTTGCCTGGATCTTTGAACATATTCCTAAATAGAGCTGAAGCCTCCTGAAGCCAGACTTGGAGATCAGTCTTGTGTTCATTCACTGTGATTTGGGGTGCTGTAAGAAGCACAAAGGTGATAAGAAAAGCTAGTATTGTATACTCACTATATACCACCACTTATCAATATATTAAGTGCTTCAATAATTTCTTTCTGGCAACCCCAACTGTAAGTATTACTGCATTTATAGATGAAAAAATTGAGCACAAAGGAACTCAACTACCCTTCCCAAGATAACACAGGTAATATGTGAGAGAGCCTAATGTTCTTCTGGAGCTGAAATCTCCTCTTATAACTATAAACTATCAATATTGACTCTCCTACATTTATGACACTTAGAATAAAGTCACCATGCTTGAGTGGTTCAAGAGGGTAATTAGTTTACGTAGCTCCCTCATTCCTTCTGTTTTCACTGCATATATCCTATCCCCTTGGATTTGCCTAGTTGAAGGCTTGACTGTACCTAGTCCTATTGTTCTGTCTTCTGTACCCTTATATTTGACTGTTAATAGCTCATTTAACTTTCATGAGTCAGTCTCCATTTCTTTGGAAGAGTCACTGGACACAGAAGTTACTACTGACATTGGCTCACACTGTGATGGAGTCTTTGATGTTGCCCTTGTACAAATGTGCACTGTTTACTAAAGTTGGCAAGATCACACTGTCTTACTGGCTTTAAGAACCAACTCCTCAGAGAACAAGCATTTGGCAGTTTCTTCTGCCTCAGTAACATGTGCTTCTACTCTCCTTCCTTATATGTTGTTGTCATTAGCCCAAATGAACAATTTCAGAATATCCATATTAGGGACTCCTAAGATTGAGTTGTTTTGTTTATGAGCAAGAATATTTTAAGACAGTGTTTACCCTAGTTCAAATAAAATGGACTTGCAAAAAAATAAGACTCCATCAAATCATTTCTTCTAAGCCTCTCTGATCTCATGACATTTTAATGCAAATTATAACAATATTTTCTCCAAATTCTTTATAGTTAATGTTGTTTAAATTATCTCCCATTATATAGTTTATGGAAATACATTCCCCTATATAAAAATGGGAGTAATTTTTAGCAGCAGACTGCACTTAATACATTAGATTTAATAAACAAAGTCACATTTGTATGTGGATCATTTTCCCAGAACATAATCAAGTATGACAGGCTGGTTATGAGGAGCTCAGTTACTTGATATATGTATCAGCTTAAGAGCTTGTCACTTACCTTGATGCCTTCATTCTAGTACTTTGTGCAAGGGAAACTTCCTGTTGTCTGCAAAACACTGTGAGCCATTTAACACACGACAAGCCTTTAGATCACGTTGCTTCTGTGACTACACATTCTGAATGCAAATATACCTCTGCAGTGCTTTGCTGGCATCTGAATATTAACATAAATGCTTTCTATACTATCATGTCAGGCTGTGTCTAGAAAACATGTGTTTGGTGCTCATAATCTCAACTTCCGCTAAGCTTTGAGTGGATTTACTGGATTCCAAGATGAATTTTAGAAAATGACTTCATACCCAAGGTCAGATTGCTTTTTAGCCAATAAATGACAAGTGAACTGGCATTTTTCAAAACACTGCTTTAGATAATGGGTTTTCTCTGCCCTGCTAACTGCCCTGGTTAGATAATTAGACTTTGTGGTTAAGGTCAGATTCAAGGGAAAGAATATACTATATTGTCTGAATTTGGTCTAAATTGTATGTAATCCTAAAATATAGTGATTACCCCATGCACCGCTAATGTATACCCACTAGGGGAGTAACTGTGAAATTTTAAATTAAGGGTAATTTTAGGAGGTTAACTTGGGAAAAGATTCATGAGTATTAAAGTTCATTTTGCTTTCAATTCAGCAGTCTGTTTCCTTAATTTCTTATGAGTTTACTATTTATAAATCTTGCTTGGTGCCTTGTCATCTCAGAAAGACCAAGCAATATATCTCTTCCCAAGGCTCACCCCTTACTACTTTGCCCAGGAAGACAAATTTATCTCTGAATGTTTTCACCTTCTTCCTAGAAGAACCCTTCCTGTAACTCAGACATCCTCTTTCCACTTCCTTCTGGTGTTTTTGTCTCTGCTAAGTCCAAATAGGATTTTCATTGATACTAGTTTGTTATTGTCTTTGGAAGCAATTAGTTTATTTATTTTTTTAAGAGGCATGTATTTTTATTTATTTATGATTTATTTATTTGTTTGTTTTGTTTATACATGCACTGGGTACAGTCAGAAACGTGGGAGGGTGAGAGAATTCACCAGAGCCAGAGCCGGGAGCAGAGCAGGCAGAAGGCGCGAAGTACACTGCTTTGGGGAGCAGCGGGCGGCAGGAGAGGTCTGCGTGCCATGTGGGACCCTCCTCTGGTGGCCGGGGAGCAGCCGGGGATCGAACTGGCACCGCAGAGGCCGCGGGTAGCTTTGCAACCCGGCGCTCAACCGCTGCGCCACCGGGGTGGCCCTGGAAGCAATTAGTTTAAACTCAACAAATGCTTAAGAATAACTTCTCTCCTGATGTTTATGAAAAGTAGATGAATATTTGACAAACCCCAGGCAATAAAAACAAATTTACAAACTATTTGGATTGTCAGGGATTATGCATATGAACAAAACTCTACAAAAATTGCAAAAATATAATTGAATATAACAAAATTGCATCACTTAGTTTATTTTATGCCATAGGTAACTATTTTCTAGTAACTATACAATCTACTCAAATTCTCACTGCAACACTCAGTCATCTCCTGAATGGATAACTTCCCACCAGGGTTTTGTAAAAGAAAGTTTTGTTAAAAAAAAAAAATGACACCTGATGGTATTAGATCTTTGAATTAGATCCACACAATGAACTAGACTCCTATGATGCCTTCATATTCTTAGAAAGAATCCTCCCCAGCATTCTGTACATTCACCTCATTTTCTTATTGAAGAATTAGATACTTATGGGAGTTACTTTTCCCTACATTATTTGTGGCTGAGATACTGACATTATCTCAGATCACCCATCCTAGCTTGTGTCCCAGCTGCTTACTGTTTCCTTGGATATGATATTTTGATGAGATATCTTCTCAGCTGTGACTGGAAATCTTTAAAGAGATCCAAACGATACAATATTAAAATAATATATAGAGTCCTTTTCAAGAAAGGACAACTGCAAATATATATAACTCCAAAATGAAAAGATAAAGATGTAAACTTCCTAGTTTTTTCATTCCTTATTGGACCAGTTAAAATTTTGGCAGAGATTGACTTTGTTCTCATCATAAACCCCTAAAAAAAGCATCCACTCAGAAATTTACCTCTAACTCACAAGTTTCGAGTCACCGCTTTTTTTAAATCCAATTTCCCTTCCACTTAAGTATATAAATATATCCAGTCATAATTTCTAAAGATACCTGTGACAGCACATTATTGTATAAAGGGGACAGACAGAGAAGGGAGAGAGACATGGGGTGCTGAGCAATGGTCCATTGAAGACTGAGCAGAGCTGGACAATGTCAATAGTAACATAATGGAGAGAAACATCTATAAGGACTATTTTAGAATTAAAATCCATATGACTGGGTGTTTGATTGGATTTAGTGTGTGATAAACGGAAAAGTCATAGATGACTGCCTTTGCAAATGAAGTAACTAAAAGTTAAGTTTGCTGGGGAGAGAATAAGCACAGGAGGAAAAATTTGAAGTCTTCAGTTTACAATCACAATTTGTGTAATATGAGCCTCAGAACTCTGTCTTTAGAATGGCTGGATGCTATCTTTTCTTTGGGACTCACCTAACCCTGGCCGAAGAAATATCCCATATTGATAAATGACCCCCCTATCTATTCAGGCAAACTGAAAACCTATAACTAATTCTTGATTTATCATTTTCATATTCAAACAATGACAATGTCATCTCAGTTCTATCTCTAAAAACCATCTTGAGCTCACCTGCTTTATCTACTTTCATTCCTATCTTAATGCAGGGATTACCACACCTGTGGAATTTCTGCAACAACTTCCTAACAATAACTTCCCTGTTACTAAATCCTTCCTTGAAGTTAAAGTGCTGTTTGAAATACAAATCAAATCATGTTTTAATCTCTGCTAAAATCTTTTGGTGGTTTCCAATTTTAGGTAAAGTAATATTTAGACAATTTGCTGTAGGCCACACAGCCTTCCAAACCAGAAAATCATCTTTTGTGTTCTCATTCGCCCTCATAGTCCTTTGTCCCTTGCTCATTGTGATCCACTGCGTTACCTTTCTTGAGAGCTCTTTCCTGTGTACCAGCCACACTGCAAGCTTATTCCTGCCTTGTATTGAATTGCATTCTACATTTATACTGTCACATGACTGGCTCTTTGGTATCCATCTATTCTTAACTTACATTTGAATTTCTCAGTAGTTTCTCCTGACCTCCCCATCTAAGCAGTCCCTTCTTACCTTTACATTATCCTTTTAAATTGTATTTAGACTATTTTACTAACCTGTAAAAATTATAAGTGAAGTCATTTAGGCATCTCTTTTCATAGTCTATAGTAAGTTCTATAAGAACAAGGATCTTCTATTTACTGTTAAAACCCAACACATGAAGCAGTGTCTCACATAGTTTGCTCAATATGTTTATTGTAGGAATGAGGGCTATAGAATGCATAAATTAGGAAAAACTTAACCAAAGGAAAAGACACTGAGAAAGCATCCAAACACTTTTCTAAAGATGGCTGTCTTGAATTTTAACCATTATAAAAGGTCTTTCTGAGCCTGTTTAGTATGAGAAACAATTGGAGATGATATCAACTAGCTCCAGGGTAGAAAGGGAGTAGGAATAAACCAAAGAAATGCTTTTTCCTAACAGCATACTAGATTCATTCTATTCTCTGCCCATCTAACTTCCGCATTGGCATGATGACCAAAAGCATTCAAGCCTTTATTTCCAGGTTAAGCAGAATATATTGTGCTTAATTCTATCCCCTTCCCTGCTTAACCTACTGTTGACTCTGGCTCTTGTCTACTCATGGATTCCCACCCTCAAATCCTTTAGACCCTGGGCATTTGCCCTACCAAGACCCAAAATAGACAATTTAAAAATAGTACCAATTAATTCCAATTATAGATTTAAGATGTCCACGTTCAACTGAGTCCCTGCACTGCTTTTTTTTTTTTTTTAACTTGATCTAACCTTATTCTCTCACTTGTTCCCTGTAGTGGATATTCAGAGGATGTTCTAGCATTTCTACATAGGAAGAATGTAATGTTATTAATCTTTTTGGAAAGGGAGGCCAGAAGACTTGAATTTGATTTTGCATTACAGTTTTAGGAGAAGAGCAAACATTGCTGAAGGTACTTTGTCATAGTTACCCTTAGACTGAGAGCAGTTCATAGTCTTGTCTATTAGTACTATTATTGATCTTTTTATGGGCACCTGATATTAAGGGGAGCAAAACTCTGTTCCTTCTAAACTATAACTTGAATAAACTACTCTAAATTATCCAAATCCTAAGATTCTCGTAGGTTGTAATACTGCAACAATGAGCCACTATCACTCCAAAACAGTCACTCAGCAAATATTGAACTGTTACTATGTTCCAGGCAATGGAATAAACCATTAGGATATAGGGCATATGCACATAAGTGATCAAATTCTATAACTTACCCATTTTCTTCACTCTATAGTGTACTCATTACTACTTCAGAGGAAGAAATAAGCCAACTCTGCAAGACAGATGTCTCCAAATGTGACTTGATCCTACTTCTTTTCTCCATTGGAATTTTTTTCCTAGCAGTTATCCCATCTGTGATATCTTTTCAATTTTCCTTTTATTAATTTCTTCTCCATACTATTAAAGATATGGTCAAATGAAAATACGGTACAGAAAATCTATTGTACTTCCTCACTACCAATTTGGTTCTCAACCCCCTCCCAAATCTTTTGAGAAATTATTATTGAAGGGAACATTGATAACTGCTAATATGACTTAATCTTCTGTATAAAATGACCATTAGGTCAGCCCCTCCTTCATGAAATTCTCTTCTTTGACCTAAATATAACTTTATTTGTTCATGTACTGACCCTTTGCTCTGGGGCTAAGAACTGTTGCTGGTTTCTGGTAAAAAAAAAAAAAAATTAGATTTCAAAGAACTGACAGGTAAAAGGAAGGATCAAAAAATAATTAGGGTGTGATGGATGCTTTAATTGAAGTGCATGCAGAGTGTTGTTTGAGCATATACCTGTATGTTTGAGGCTATACCTATATGTTAGTCTGGGGATGGGAATTCTATTACTCACCCAGGAAGCTGTCTTTTAAGACAAGTATCAATATTCAAGAGATCCAGGCAGTTCTCAAGATTAGAGATGGCAGTACAGCACAAGCTAAAGCACAGAAGTATATGAAAGCATATGGAATTCAAGGATGGCTAACCGGGGACCCCTCAAAATGGAACTAAACAGTGATAGAAGGCTGTGAATGACATTTTTGAACACATGGACTAGAACAAGTGGGATCTATAGAGATAGTGGCATGATCAGATTTGCATCTTAGTTACATCACCCTGCCTATGAGGTAAGAAATTGAATGTGGTTAGGGGAAAGAAGAAAATAAGTTACTAGTATAGAGACAGGAAAGTCAGTCTATTTAGGCAACTTGGGAACTGATAATGTACCACAATGGATTTGGGTGAGCATACATAGGGCTGGGGTGATATATAAAGAAGAAGACCAAGAAAAATCTGTCATTTGGATTTAAATAGTCCCAGATTCCTTTTCAAAATTATTTCCATTCTGTTCTTTTCTAGAAAGCGCTTTGCTTTGGCCATTGTTCCCTAAATAGATCTTGTTCTCCTCTGTATGTGTCTTATTTCCCAGTGATGTACCCTTATGTTTCTTCTACCATGAGAGATTCTCATTTTCTAGCTTAAAATTAACTATAATATACCTAAGTATATGGTCTATATCCCTCTGCACATCTGTTACCATCATTTTGCAGAATATTCTATGGTCAGTGAATTTATGTGAGTTCCAACTAATTATAAGTTATGTGTTTTTTTTTTTCAGTGATACCTGGGGATAGTTTCTGGACATAATGGTGTCTCAGTAAATATTTATTTAAGTCTTGATTAACTGGATAAGGTTATTTTGCATTGAACAAAATTTGGGAAGAAAATTAAAGTTAAAATCTTGGAAATAATTGAAACAAAGATGAGGGGAAATATTCAGTGGGTTACAATTATAAAATTAATATTGTTAAGTTATTGAGAGATCAGATAGCAAATGCTTCAGCCAATTATAATTTGGCTAGCCTTCCAAGAAAATTTAAATTTCTTTGGCTGCCTGGATGGTGGTGGCAATACTCAAGTGTATAAATGTCAGCTAAGATATAGGGGGACTGAGAATTACACTTTGGCTATCATAAAATCCTTAGAAGGAAATCTGCAATTAGTAGCATAGATGCTTCAGAGTCACGTACTATAAAAAATTAGAATGATTTATGGGCTGACAATCGGACTTTAATAATCTCTCGAGGTTTCAAGAAATGCATATTCAATCAGGTCCTCTGCTTCCAACAAGATGATAAACACCAGGCCTGAAAATAGTTAGACAAATGACTAGGAGGCCCAGGAAATCATTACTTTGCAGTTAAAAATCAATCAGTCCTTGCCTATCCTCCATGGGTGTGCTAAGTACAGAAGACAGGCTACATACCTCTCTCAACCCCTGTGTACCTTAGTCACAGAGCATATAGTTATCACTATTGATCTATTGGTTATCAAAATCTCCTTGAGCATATTTAAAGAAAAGGAAATAACCAATATATTTTGAATATTTATATCAACAGAAAAATCAGAAGTTACAATTACTTATCTAGAAATTGTATTAGTAGTAAAACCTTTAAGAATTCTAACAAGTTATCAGACTTGAGAGATACTCTATCCCTAGTGCCTAGGCATCGCATACTTAGATGTGTTCACTGTCGCTGAATATTAGAGTACATAACCACCCTATTCCTATTCTTGATTGCTCTTTGAATGGAAAAAGGTTTTGCTGAGATAAATAATTATGATCGTCATAAATATGGCACATGTGGTAATGAAATGAACACTGACAGGAATTAGTAATTGAGTTGTATTTTTAATTGCTTTCTCAGAAACTTGTGATATTTTTGTTGAAAAAAAAAAAAAGCAAAGGAAAGCATTAACTGTAAATATATCTACGTAGTTACCTGTTTGACACAGAAATAGAGCTACCTAAAAATATCTACTTTCTAAAGTTCTACTTAACTTTATGTACAGAGCTATTGATTGAAAATATTTCTCTTTGAGAGCAAATGAACACAAGTGCCATATGTTGTCAGGAAAACGATCTCACATAAATGCTTCTCATTGTGAGGCATTAGACAACATATTAATGTATATGATGATCTCCCTAGAAACTGTCATCTTATTATAAATTTTATATAGAAAAACAAGGCAAGGATGGATAGTGGGTCAAGACACACCAGAAAAGGCACTGGAGGCTGACATCCACACCATCAGTTTGTAAGTCTTCCTACCATATATTCTTATCAAGAAAACTTGCGAGCTAGCCGGCAATTATGCCAGTCTGCTTTCCTTCATATGTTAAAGGCTAGCAATTACTTTCTAGTAACTTCTTTTGCTTTCAAGACTTGCTTGAGCTTTACTTTAACAAAGTTTTATATTCAATATTATGAACATATAATACAACTACATAATGTAAATTTCTTTATACTTGCTTATCCTTAACAAAACTTAATGGAAAATACGTTGCATAAATTGTTTTTACATGTTTGATTTTCTACCTGAAAAATGGGGAAAAGATCACTATTGCAATGGGCACTCATCTGTGCATGACTTGAGTTCTTGGGCTGTTAAAAGAAATTCAGTTATCCCAACCGTTTACATGGGAGGAGATGAAGCCTCTCACATTGGATTAGAGATAATCAAGAAACAGTATAGTGACTAGGGCAGCATATGTGGTTTCCTCTTTATTTATACAGAAAATATTCTTTTAAATATTTGTTTTACACCCAAACTGTAATCAATAGTATAAAGCTCTAGAGAAAACTCAGAAATTTTTTTTTTAAATGTTTTTTTTTTTTTTTTGAGATTTATTTATTTATACAAGCACTGGGTACAGTCAGAAGCACGGGAGGGTGAGAGAATTCACCAGAGCCAAAGCGGGGAGCAAAACAGCCAGACTGATGAAGTACACTACTGAGGGGAGCAGCGGGTGGCAGGAGAGGTCTGTTGTGCCATGTGGGACCCTTGCCCGGTAGCTGGGGATTGAACCGGCGCTGAAGAGGTTGCAGGCAGCTTCACAGCCCAGTGTTCAACTGCTGCGCCACCAGGGAGGCCCTCAGAAATTTCTTTAAGGACTTCAAGTTTGTTTCTCTTCAGGGTGAAGGACAACATAACATTTTAAGCTGGAAATACAGACATTTTGAATAAAGTTGTAAGTTCTTTTCAGCTCCAACTAGTTTTTTCCCTGTTTCTTCAGATAAAATTTCTGCTATTTCAAAATTAATTTGAAGTAGATAAAAAGTACTTGTGTTTCTCTCTGAAGTATATCCAATGTAATCGAACACTGTGCTTACACCAATAAGGGTATCACTGGACCAAGATTCTTTACCTCAGCACCAATGAGAAAAGGGTTTCTGTAGAGAGTAGTTTTATAGCAATACAAGGTAATGGTCTCAGCTTAAGTTATGAGGTAGCTGACTAGTTTATATATGAGCAGCCAGACTTTATTAGTCTTTTCAGGGTTTTACTGGTTTCCAGAAAACCAATGTGTATTCAATGACATCACTTTCTTTCCCATGATACTTACAAACTCAATTCTACAGGCATATTGAATATATAAGGGCCTCAAGTGTGTATTATCTAAACCTTGATCTAAATATTATATATCTTGGATTTAAAATACAAAGTTCACCAGTCATCTATTTTTGGGCATTTGGCTTCTTTCCAGGTTTTACCTATTGTAATAGTGCTGCAATAAACATAGGGGTACAGTTGGTCTTTTGAATCAACGTTTTTGTGTCCTTTGGGTAGATCCCTAGGAATGGAATTGCCAGGTCTTAGGGTAGCTCCATTTTTAGTAGACTGAGGAACCTCCAGACAGCTTTCCCTAGTGGAAGGGAGGAGCACAGGTACATTGGTGAAGGAAACTCTATGGGGACTACACCTGAGGGGGTGGGAGGAAGCAAATATTGTTTAAAAATGAACAATGATATAAAAAAAATTTAAAAAATTACAAAGTTCACTGACAAAAAGTAAAGAAAAGCAACTTGATATACTTCAGTGTTGCAGAATGCTGAGATACAATTCACATGGGATCTTGGGATTTCAAGTGATAAAACCTTCTAGGAGAGGTATGTTCTTCTATTACAATGAGATGAAACCTGGGAAACCACATTGGGGAGCTCTCTAGTACTTTTTAGTGTTATTTGGATCAGTAGTAAGGTCATTTGAATTTATTGGTGGTTGCTTTGGGCCAAGTTATGTATAATCTTTGTTAGGATTTGAAAGGAATGTAGTTAAGTGTGTGTGGTCGGAATATGTGTAGGGTATGTGTCTGACCAGTGACAACAATTATTCTAGCAAAGAGTGCAACATTTTAACATGTTTCTAAAGTCAACGCAGGTCATACTTTCTGTTATTCAATACTTTCAGAGTCATTCCTGTGCAGGGTAAAAACCAGCAAATTGCTTTTCCAATTCCCCTTGCAGTAAATGCCTAGGACCTAAGCAACATCAATTGGACATAACCTCCATAAATTAGAGCTTTACATTTAGAGAATGGTGTGAAATAAGAGGCTATGCACAGAATTCTTCCTGGTGAGGATTATGGATGGTGATGCAGAGAAGGAGCTTTCAGAGAAAGCAATGGTCAGTCTACAGGAGTGTTCCAGTCTCAGTTGTTTTGACCCTATGTGCTGCAGAGCTTGTGTGTAGGGGCAGATGCTCTGTGGTCTTCATTGAAAGAGTCATAATGGTGACTGTTGTGTATATTTCTGGCTCTATAACCAGAATCTCTGGTTTCCCTGAACTTCCTCTACTCTGCTTAGTACCGATGCATACCTTGTCAGCTTAAATGAACCTTGACTAAGCTTTCTCTCTAATAGAGCAATATTATTCCACATTATCCTTATCAGATCCCCATAAACATAGCTGGTTGTATATGGGCAAATGGAAACACTGAATCAGTTACCTAGTTTACATCCAATCCTCTTGTATTTCTTCTTCTTTTTACAAAAACAAAGTTAAAGTTCAGAAAACCGAGCACAGTTTTAGTACAGCAAAATTAGACTGGAATTGGAGTTAAAAGGACAGGGTTCAAACCTGGAGGGACTTTGGGTAAGTTGCTCATTACTCTCAACCTCACCTTCAAGTATAGAACTGTCAGATTTAACAATTGAAAATACAATATACCCCATGCTTGGCATATAGTTATACTCAATAATTATTGTTTTATCTAATTCAAATTTAATTGGACATCCTGTATTTTACCTGGCAAAGGCAGATAAAATATGTGAAAAGGCAAAGATAATGAATGCAAAAGTGTTTTTATACCGCAAAACACATTGCAATTGTTAAGTCTATTATTGCTTGAAGTTAAACACCTATTTAGTAACATAGCAATTTTTTTTTTACTTGACCTTTATATGGAATTTCAAAGAGCCTAAATAACCTAATGGGTCACATATATTTAGCTCAGCAGTAAATAAAATATTCGGTGAATGAAAGATTATTCTGAACTTTTAGTTTACTTAAAATAACTTCGTACTTGCAAGGGAAGCTGAACTGAAAAATCTGCTCTTCTTTTAATTGATGCCACCCAGTACCTTTCCTACAAATAATTCATTACTGATAGAAATTTTAGACAGTAAATTCTGGTATGTATGACCAGGTTTAAAAGAGATTAGTCTATAGACTTAATATCTGACCTATAAACTTCCTGGCAGAGAAGCCTGTTTTAAATCTTTTCTTGGTTATTATCACAGGTATTATAAAAATTCATAAAAAATACTGGGCTATGAGCAGAACAGGTTTTACATATGATCCAAACCTGCTGAGAAATATTTTTCTTAAGACATATCAATTAATAACCACCATTTATCAGTGGCTTGTAAAATATGCATGCATGACTAACTTTTATTACTAAAGATATACAGAAAGAAGCAATGATGAATAAAAAATATAAAGTGTCATCTCAGTTGAGAAAAGAAAAATGCATATACTACCATCTGAACACCGAATACTGTCCCTTCTATTTCACCTCTGTCCATAGAGGTACATGATTCTCATTAAAGAATTGAGGGTAATGTCATTCAATTCCACCTGTTTTTAAGAAGAGCAGTGTTATTTAAGTCAATAAAAATACATATATAATATTGTGTACCTTGCTTTGAAACCTGAAAGAAAGCAGGTGGAAGAAGAAAGATGATAGTGCTTCTTCTGTGGAGACACGTGTTGCTTGATGCATGTAAACAAGATGACAAACACTTTGTTTTGAGTACTTATAGCCAGTGTTGTCCAAAGTATAAAGATTAGCATCTAGAAACTTTTTTTTTTTTTAAGAAATTGATATTGCTACCTAGGACAGAAGTATGTATAGGTGTGAGGATGTGTGTCTGTATGTGTTTTAGAAAGAAACCAGTATTCTACTTCATGGTTGTGCATGGTCTATGGGGGGGAGAGAGAAAAAATTGGAACAATCTCATGTAATCTGAGCATTTTTTTTTTCATAATCTCTTTTGCAAGAAAGTTTACAGACTTGACTGGGACCTAGAAAGTATGTATTGTGTTGTCATAATAAAGCCCTGAAAGAGTTAGTCTATGAGCTTACCTGACCTGACATGGTAGCCAACTCTTTCTATCATGTATTCTTAGACTCTATCCTCCTAAAGACAGTGTAGGATTTTTGCCTTCACTCTTGGCATGTATTAAGTTGTCATTCTCCAACTCTTCATCTTGGTTACATCTTCATATTATCAAGGTTACTACTAACCTTTGGTTACTACCAATGAGCTACTCAGAATGTATGTTACGGATGCTTTTTCATTTAAAATATACTATTTAGGGCCTCCCTGTTGGCTCAGCGGTTGAGTGCTGGGTTGCGAAGCTGTCTGCAGCCTCTGAAGCACCGGTTTGATCCCCGGCCGCCAGGGAGGGTCCCACAAGGCGTGCAGACCTCTCCTGCCGCCCACTGCTCTCCTCAGCAGTGTACTTCGTCAGTCTGCCTATTCTGCTCTCCGCTCTGGCTCTGGTGAATTCTCTCACCCTCCCGTGCTTCTGACTGTACCCAGTGCTTGTATAAATAAATAAATCTTAAAAAAAAATAAAATATAGGTAGATAGGTAGATATTTGGATAGATACAGGAATGGATAATGGGCAGACAGATGTAAGGATTGATGGATGGATGGAGAGAGAGAGAGAGACAGACACTAAAAGACTTTACGAAAGGTGTGCAATGGCTGTTGGTTATCACAGCAACAAACATAACAAGACAGCATCTCTTACAGGAACCTGACATCCTATGACAGATCTGTCTCCCAAACAGGAAGTATGGTGTTAAACTTGGTACTATTTTAAAATATTCCAAAAATTTAGATGAGCATCTAAAGCTGGACTGAGCTAACAGGAAATTCTGCTCTGTTTCCTCCATAACTATAGGACATTAGCTCTCAATATGTGAGAAAGGGGGGACCTCCAAGCACTTTCTGAGAGTCTATGAGGTTCTACCTTTTTCAATTACTACTGTGAAAGTTCAGTAATTTTCATATACATCAATCAAAATTACAGACTGAATGCAGAGGCTAATATGAGAATCCAGATGTCTTAAGGAGATTTTTAAAGCATTTGTAAAAATTTTAACAGGGCACCTTTTCTCACTGTTTTCATTTTGAAAAGTTGCATAAATATGGTAATCCTTTATCCCCCTCCCCCAAGAAGAATGTAGTATCAATTTAGTAAGACTAATTTATCAACTTCAGGAAATATGTTTAAGATTTATAATTTAAGTGAAATCATTAGCTACATCATTGTATTTTAATGTTACACAGTTGTTTACCAACTCTTTAAGCCCAATTCATTGACTATAATTCAAATTACAATGTGTTTATGAAGGTTCTCTCTGATTCACACAAAGCCCCTGGGCAATAACAATCTCCCAATTGACCTTAATCATAAAGAGATATTTAAATATGCTTGTAATGTTGGTTCTAACAGACAGGAATATAGAACATTTTTGAGATTTCCATAAAAAGGGATTTAAAACGATTTTTGGTATCTAAAGGTCTATGTGTCAATTATTTGGAAAATGCATGCATGTGAAACACTTCATTCCCTACCAATATGGGGTAAATGGAGTGTTGCTGTATTTGTTGGTTCGTTTGTTGATGACATGCATCATATAATGATTCATTCTTAATAGATCTGCACATCTGAAATAACGATTTGCTATTTCTATAACACTGTCCAGACATAGCTGAAGTTTCCAGGCAATGTGAACCAGTTCTATAAAGCAAGATCTAAGTTTGCTATTAAAAAAGTAGATACATTGTCCTAGATTTGTAGGCTTATAAAACTGGAAGAAACTTTAGAAACCATTCTAGCCCTATTTTATAGATGTGGCAACTACAGGAACTTTGGTATTATATTTTCACAGCTAGTACTAAATCCACATTCCAGGACTCCCAATCTTAGGATCTTTTTCCATCAGAAGACCTTATTTTAGTGTCATGTGCAGCACTATTATCGTTTACCATATTCTACTTACCATTATCGATAAGAAAAAAAAAATACCTTGGAAAAGATTGGAGATTCTTAATCATTTTGCTCTCCTGAATTATATTTCCAGATTTCTTTAGAAAAATGATGTGATCTTAATAGTAATAGGGTGGTTATTGATATTTATTTCTATGATACTATGACACTGTGCTTCTTCCAAGTATTCATGTTTGTCATCCCTCATCTGATTATAACCGCTAAAATATTCCATGACACTCACTATCTCCAGTTTACATAGGAAAATCAAGCAGACACTTCTGAGGGACTTACAAAACTCAATTTTTTGTGGGGGGAGGGGGAGGCACAGAGTTAAAAATAAATATGTGGTAATGCCAATTGAAAGGAAGGTGGAAGAGGTGGAACCTTGGGCAACTAAAGAGTTTATGTCTGTGTAATACATTCAACTTTATTAAATATCCATGTGTAGGGATATATTATATTCTGACACTGATGTAGAGATAGGTGCTATTTAGACCAAATGCTACTGTCAGCCTTTTCACAGATGTTCACTTTCTGCTGTAGCGTGTTTTCCAAGAATAGCAATTTTCTCAAACTTTTGGTCACAGGACCCCTTTAAACTCTCACAAATTATTGAGGACCCCAAAAGGCTCTTTTGTAGGTTGTATATGTCAACATTTAACCACAGTAGAAATTAAAACTAAAAAAACCAAAACTACAAAATATATACTATTGCTCTATTTTAAATTAATAATTCATATCAACACAAATAACATAGTTAAATTATGACAATAATACAACACTCAAGCATCATGTTGATTTTTTTTCCTTATGAGGCTATGAAACCAACTACTCTCCAATGATCCCTATTTCTATTGGGGAGAAAATAGAAATAAAGAGCAAATCTGTATGAGCATATGTTTGAATGCTGGTGCTAGACAAAATAATGTGCTCCTGGGTCAATTCATTGATAGAAAAAGATGTGTCTTTTCAGGTCAGGATTTCGTGACATTTAAAATTACAATCAAAATATATCAAGTTATTGAAGAAACATGCAATGTATACCTAGAGCATGTTTATATTATTTCATTTAAAAAATGTAAAAACCTATCTAGAGCCTATGTCAATTTTCGGAATCCACATCTGACTAATAGTACACTTCTTCAGTTTGACAAGTTTTACATCTCATCACCCTTATTTGAAAGTCATGTTATTGTAAAGGTTTTCTTTTGCTGTTCTGTGAACTATATCTTAATGTTCTTTGAGTGTAGGAAGTATTTTGGTTCTGAAAATGGTCGCAAGTTATATACCTTTTAATTCCTCTCTCTTTCTCTCTCCCTAATCCCCTCACTCTCCCCCCCCCACCCACCAAGTTCACTGAATGTTCAATATTCTCTTCTGTATCACTTCCAAACAGGTGACTTTCAGGGAGTGTCTGAAATTCACCATGTACTCATAGAACTAGGCAAGAATGAGTTTAGAGGATCTGACCACCTCTCTGCTCATGGACAAGACCACATAAATGAGCTTCTTTCTGAGACCCTTTGCCCTGAATTCTAATTCCTCATTGTAACTTAAACGCTGACTTAACCCTCGCATTTTCTAGATCCTGTCAAATATAAGAGAGATTTTATCTGCTGATTAGGAAAAAACTTGAGACAGACAAGGTTGGGCATGGATAAAAAATCTGCTAAATCAGAGTTACTCACTTTGTCATACTGAGTTCAAGAAGTGTGAGTTCATCTTGAACTCACTTCTTAACTCAGAGAAAATGATGTCTTCAGGACATATTTGTCCTCCAGGCCCCACTAAGTCTTGAATGTTGACTGCTTGAAGCTTTGTGACAGTGTTTTCCTTTGACTACTATGCCAGGTAATAAGCCTCATTTTTTTTTTTTTTTTTTTTTTACTTTGTGGTCCTTAGTTCTCTTCAGTGTGTTGAAGAAAGGCTTAAACTCTCAAAATGATATTGCAAGTGCTAATGGACCCTTTAACAGATGTAAACAAAGAAATTAACAAGGACTGTAAATATTTAGCTAGAAAATTGAAGGACTTGATTCCCCCTAATTAGTTTGTCCTCAATTGTCAGACTCCTAACTTTCAGGAGATTTTCTGCTTCCCACTAACCTACATAACTTTTCCAGATATGTTGATGCTTCTGATATTTTTCATTCACGTAGTTACAATCCTACATTTCAGATTAAATGTCTGATTCAGGAAACTATAACTTTTCTCTTTTCAGAGGAGACTCACTACCTCTTGTCCAAAGCAGTTAGGCTTCATCCTAAACTACTTGAAATGATGTAGTAATACATTTCTAAATTATTTTAAACATAGCTTCCTCATAACACAAGTTGTATATAATTTCAAGGAGACTCTTCTTTCCTATAAGGATTTTCTCAACAAGATAAAGGCATACTGGTTTATTCTCATTATACCCAAGCCAATATTGGGGATTCTACTATGTTTCTTTTTCTTAATATCATACCTAATTAATTTCCACTTACATCCTGTTTGTTATAGGGCCAATCATGTAATATAAGATTCTCTGGCACACTGATACAACCCACCTCCCACTTTTCATACCCCTTCAGGCAGACTTGTGCTGATGGACGGCTACCCTCAGTGGGACTATCTTCAGGAACTGGTCTGATATCTCCAACCAAGTGCTTCTTAACTATTTCACTTCTTACCTCACAGAGAAAATGATTTCTTCAGGACATATTTGTCCTCCAGGCCGCACTAAGCCTCTCCAATGACAAGGTGGGATAAGTATGTCTGGGTAGACACAAAATTCTTTATTAGGCCACCTCCATTGAGAGGCTACCAGACCACAGAAAGATAGTCATGTAAATATGCATGTTTACTTGGTACATTCTTTGATCCAGTAAAATAGTTGCTGGAGGGGGATTGTAAGAATATTCTCAATAATTAACACTGTTGATTTATGTCCAGACACACATTCTGACTAGCAAGAATACCAACTAAAGAACAAAATTGTAGTACTCAGACAATTCCCTCTGTCTTTTCTGGTAACAAGGAATTGAGTTAATTACATTCAGTCAAACATACATCCCTTCTGTTTCCTATTCACCTAGTAAGAGTCTAACCAGGAAGGCATGAGGGGATACTTTTTTTATATTAGGTGGCAGCACCTTGTAAATTATGCAAAGATTATCCTAAACCAGCCAATAATCTTTGAGTCAGTTGATTTACTATTCTGCACCTCTGTCCCCAATTATAAAGTAATACAAACCAGCATTTCTCAAACATGACTATATCTCAGTCACTTCAAGGGTTTTGTAAATTATAGGTTGATAGATTCCACCTCCAAGCATCTGGAATCAGTAGGTCTCAGATGGAGCCTGAGAATTTCTATCAAGTTCCCAAGAATCAAACAAGAGCCAAAAAGGCCAATTCACATTATATTGAGAACTTAGTGGAGCCATTATTGTGGGTTTCTAGATGTCTTGTGGATTTTGAATTGAAAAACTCACAACACCTAAACAGAAGAAGTGATGATTATCAGGCTATTTGAAATCATTAGTGGCCTAACTTATATTACTAAGATAATTCAGTTTCTGTTCTGATGACTCAGCCCTTTTTGTGTATGCATTGGGTTAAGACAAATTGAGCTCATAGACAAATGAAGTTTTTCTCATTGCTTTTAACTATTATCCACACGGCTGCTGACAAGTGAATATAAGTATCAACTGCATTTTGGTTCATGTTGTCATAACACATATTTAATCAGTTTTATTGGGAAATTAGCAAATGCTTTAGAAACTTTGAGGAAAGGATATCCAGGAAAATAGAGACCTATATTGTCTTTTTGACTCAATTTCTAGTCCAAATGAGGAAATAGGACTCACTGAGAATTTGAATATTACTACAAGCTTATATAATTTTTTAAAGATTTATTTATACAAGCACTGGATACAGTCAGAAGCACGGGAGGGTGAGAGAATTCACCAGAGCCAGAGCGGGGAACAGAACAGGCAGACTGATGAAATACACTGCTAAGGGGAGCAGCGGGCACTGCAGGAGAGGTCTGCGCACCATGTGGGATCCTCACCGCCAGCCAGGGATCTAACAGGCACTGCAGAGGCTGCGGGCAGCTTCGCAGCCCAGTGCTCAACCACTGCACCACCAGGGGAGGCCCCAAGCTTATATTTGGATCAGAAAGTTGAAAATTATGTTTTTATCTATTGGGCTTTAAGACTTTATAGTCTTTAAGACTATTTTCTGAATGAGGTTTCAGAATCATGTAATCTCTGGGTCCAGAGGACAGCACACTTCTCAGAATTCTCTGAAAAGGAGAGTTCACCCTAAAAGGTCCTTCTTTTCCTTTCACTATGAAGGCTGTACCGCCCAGTTAGCAATCCCTGTCCTCCCCTGACAGCCTGTAGCAACTTCTTTATTCACAGGCTGATGCCAATGTCATTACTCTGTTTCTGTCTTCTGTGAACAGTGGGGATCCTCCCGAGACATGTCATTGCCATCACAAGTCAATATTCATTGCTTTCTTCAAGGTCCATAGCACCTGCCTATAATACTGCATCAGAGGCAGTCTCATTGTCAAAGTGGTTAAGTGCAAAGTATATATAATACCTGGTTTAAGTGTTATTCAACCTCTTTTCCCTGTATACCCACATCCTAAAGAAAATAATTTATGAAATGACTATTTGCCACTTGAAGAAATATTCACCAATTAGCAATAAATTCAACACAATCTAATCTGATATCAGAGACAATACTAAAAATTTGATCAGCACTGGTCTTAATTTGTGAATGTTATTTGGTAGCTTGACAAAATATTTATAAAGGTTTTGGCAGACAGGGTAAACTATCTTTGCATTACAACTTATTTTATAATGTAATTTTTTAATCTAATATGGGTTTGGAGCATTTTTCTCTGAATACTTTCATTCTTTAAAGTTATTATTAATAAGTAAATGAAGGGCCCAAGGGTTTCAAGTCATTTGTAGTATAGATACAAAAATCCTTTGCCTGTAACTGGTGGGTCAAATGTGTTGCATGTTTTTAGTTACATTTTGATGGAAGAGTTTAAGGTTCAGAACAAAATTAAGAGAAAGTTACAAATTTCCCAAAAATGCCATTCCTTACATTCCTCACCTCTTCCATTATCAGCATCACTCCCACATGTATTGTAAATTTCAGAATTTTTTAGATTTTGGAAAACTGTTATGGACATAAAGTGCACATTATGTAACAGCTCCTATGGGGGTCTGAGGCAGCATCTTAGAATCAGATAGTAATATTCCTACAACTTAATGGATGAATAGTTACGTGAAGTGGGGTTTTTTAAAGGGGATATAAATAATGGTTCATTAAGCTCTGCTGTCAAATGTGTAGTAAAACACCTTGTTTTCAGAATCTTTTGGCTTTCATAGCTGCAGATAAGGAATTGTGAAATATTTTCATTTCATTGATACTGAGTTTGCTCTTGGTAGATTGTAAATTAGGAGAACCTTTTCCTAATTGGCATCAAAGTGAAAGCAGCTCTTGACCTTAGGGCAGAAGCATGGTTTCTTCATCATGCCATTCATCACCCCCATTAAGTGAATGGATTTTTTGTAATTTCTGCCTGTTTAATCTTGAAAAATGTGTGTGGACAACACAAGGCTTTCATGTGGCACTTTGCAGACAAGCATTATTCAATAAATGGTATTTCATTTCACTTTCTTACTAGCAATTTGTTAGTAAGAGATACTGAATTTAGGAGGGCTTTAACCCTCACAGGTATGATGCCCAAAATATATAGATCAACTGAACAATGTGCCTTAGAAATGGTCACTGGGCAGCAGGTGTTCACATCTGGTTGTACCATTTCCTGCACAGGAAAAATCTTCACTAAAATTTCCAACTCTGTTTAAACCATGACACTTGTCTATGTGTGGACATAGGTAAATCTTGAATCTACATATTGCTAACATGTATGGTGACATATGTGCTGCACTAATCACATAATACATTCACTCAACTTACTTATGCAGATTTTCCAGGAGAGTAATTTGGGTGTGGTTTTTGAAGTTTGTTCTGTTTGGTGTAAGCAAACAGATATTTATCTAGATAGTTTTCAATTGTGCAGAGTCCAGTACTTTAGAATTGGGTAATGAGCAGTTGCATACATTAATAATTAGCTATTCAACCACTTATCTGAAAACAATTCACCTTTTATATTATTCTCCTTCCCTTTATTTTTCCTCTCCATTTTTTTTTAAGATTTATTTATTTATACAAACACTGGGTACAGTCAGAAGCGCGGGAGGGTGAGAATTCACCAGAGCGGGGAGCAGAACAGGCAGACTGGCGAAATACACTGCTGAGGGGAGCAGCGGGCTTGGCAGGAGAGGTCTGAGCGCCGTGTCGGACTCTCGCCAGCGGCGGGGGATCGAACCAGCACTGCGGGATGCTGCGAGCAGCTTCGCAGCCAAACCACTGCACCATCAGGGGAGGCCCTTTCCTCTCCATTTTTAACCACCATTTCATCTTAAACAGAATCCTCTGCTAGATGGAGCCTAAGCACTTAAAGCTCAAAGATGGTTAATTCAACATTAATTACAATTCCCTAGCACAACATAGGAAGTATTTAGAAATATAGATGTGTTGTGAATAAACTATTATCTAGATAATAGTTTACACTGACATTTTTACTTTTTCCTCTATAAAAATCTATGACATAATAGTATCTGCAGTCAGAGGCTCCATAATATTTAACCTCCAGATAGAGTTCTTAGCATCCTGTCTGTTAAGAGTTGTAGATGTTTTGCATTCATATAGATTACATCAACTGATCTGTATTATACTGGTAGACAAGATTTCTTTGAATATGGAAAGGCGCAGATGTTTCTGTTTTGGTATTTCCCTATGAACATTGGCTTTGCCTTTGTTGATGTATGCCAGTTACTATCCAACAAAACCTGCATAGTTTTGGCTTATTTTTAAGTTCCTTATTCCTTGGTCTCTTTTTATTCATCCTTATTTCTTGGTCTCTTTTTATTCATCATTTACTTGGATGTCTAATGTGTGTACGTTATTTTAAAAAGGCAATAGGGATAGATAGAAAGGTGCAGAGATACTTTTTTAAAATTACATAAATTCCTTTCAATAAATATAAGGTAATTTTTCAAAAGTCTACTTTCTATAAGAAATAGCTATTGTTTATGAGTAAAGGGATAATGTTATGCAAATTTGATTATAGGAAAAAATATAGAAGCTTATCTCGTGGCATCCAGTGGCAATAATTTTCAGGAGCTATTTTTCATAGCAAGTATAAAATTTTGTGGGAAATGTCCCCAAACTCTTTCCCACAGGTCAGGTTCATGGCTAGAACTACACATTGGTATTCTCCATAAGAAATGAATCTGAGGTATAAGAGATAAAAGTGAAAGTTGAAAATTAGAACTAAGACCTTGGTTAAGTTGAATTCAACTTCACTACAACATGTTTCAGAGTCAACAGGTAAGGTATTGATTCAGTTGAGGTTCACACCACATCCAGGGTTAATCCAGAGAGGAATAAATAAGTGACCAAAAACCAATGTGTCTTCTCCAAGAAGACCTGAATGTTTAAGTCCTCAACTGCCCATATTGTTGCCAGTATGAAACTTAATGCACAGAAAGAAACCTAGGCAGTGTAAACCCAGTGGTAGTTTGCTATTCATATCTGTTTCTGGATCCGTATTTAACCACACTAGAGAGGCAGATTCTGGAGTACTAACTAGTTACTAATAGGAAAATAAATTGATTTCCATATGCTATTAAATTGCTGTGAGATAAAATTACTTAATCATCCTTGGTCTTAGGCTTCCTTATCTGTAAAATAAGGAGACCATGTGTAGTTTAGCTTATCTTCCAACTAACCTTGATAGTATTTTAATTGTTGGTCCTAGTAAACATGAAAATACATTTGATTCCTTTTTTTTTCCTTCATATGCTCTATTTTATTTCCATTATGTACTCTATTTTATATGTATAAATTGATAATTTAAAAAGTGTTTTGTGTATTGGCAATTTATGTATGGATACCTATAATGAGATGGTATCATGACTACACCAAGGCACATCACAATCAATTACTTAAAGCCTATAATAAGAAACCAGAGAAAAAGGAGCTTACATAGAACAAAAATATGAATGACAGCAACATTGTCAGAAATAATTCAGAAAAGACTGTGGAGTGATATCTATAAAGTACGGAAAGAAAAAAAATCTAGAATTTTACACCCAGCAAAAATTTTTCTAAAACTTAAAATTTATTTTCAAAAACATTTATTCTAGGTTTAAATAAAATTATAACTGCTATTGATAATTCCATATCTCACATCCATTTTCCCTCATTATTAAGATCTTACATTCTTATGATACTTGTCACAATTAATGGACTGATTTTTCTTTCAAGAATTCATTTTGTTGATTTTTTTTTCCCCTAATATCCCGTCTCTGTTTTGGTTGTGCAATTTCTCAGGCTTTCCTTGTGTTTAATGACTTGAAAGTATTGAGGAATACTTAACAGACCATCTAAAAAATACCTCATAAGTGAGAATTTTTTTAGTCTAGGTGCAATAGGCTGGGGATAAGGTATCAACATATAAATTTTGGCAGCATGCAAACATCCAAAGTTATTTTGAGGTGCATTCTCAGGGAGGTGATTAGGTCATGAGGACAATGTCTTCATGAATGGAATTAGTGCATTATAAGAGACCCCAGACATTTGTCGCTGATGCTAGTATGTTAAGACTCTGTGAAAAGGTCATTTATGAAGCAAGCTGTCATTAGATATTAAATTTGCCAGTGCCATAATCTTGGACAACTCAGCCTTCAGACATATGAAAAATAAAGTTCTGTTGTATATAAGCCATTCAGTTAATGCTACTTTATTAATAGCCTAAGCACACTACAACACTAAGGATCCATGTTACTGGAGGAAGATCAGCAATAAAATGACATATTCATTACAGAATATATGATGATGTACTCTTAACTTTTCACAGTTGGTGTTTACCTTCATCATTTTCATGTTTACCTGAATACATATTCACATGTTGACTGAGATACTGTTTGTCAGTTCTTTCACTATGCTCATCCCATACTTGAAAAGTGGGAGTTATATTTTACTTGAGATCAGAGTATTTATAAAAAATTTTCTACAATTCTTTTGTATGGGAGAATTATCTTGTACTAATACATTCTCCTGTACAAAATAATACTTAGATTTTATCCATGAATATCTGCTGATATAAATGTCTTTTATACCTTTAGTTATATATATTTTTTCTGAACAAATATTACCAGCTTAGCCTATTGTCTCCAGTGTTGTTTTGCCATAGCCTCATCATGTCAGGGTTTCCTTTAATTTTTTGAGCATTTGCATACTTCTGGTATCAGATGTTCTACGCTCATCTCAAGCCTATTCCTAGAGAAAGTCATTTCAACAAAAAGTCTGATTCCCTTTATTAGATAAAGGCATTGAAAACCAAGATCTGAAAACTAGGTGTGCCTATTTCTGTTTGGATGCTATTGCCTGTAGGCTCTCTCAGCTGACCCAGCAAGGAAACATTTGGGTGTACACTTAACTTAGTATAACGTGCAGATAGCTATAAATATTTCTATGTGAAGACAGTAGTATCTGTATTAACCTAAACTTGAGTTTATACTACTTCCAACTCCAATATATTAGCTTATGGATTATTATAGCCTTCTTCCTTTTCTAACTTCTCCTTCTAGTAGGAAGAAACCAGGCTGCCACCTTCAATCAACTACCTCACTGTTAATTCTATTACATTACTTCATACACTCATGAGAAATGATTATCAACTATTTGCCTTACATCTTAGACTGAACTCATTTTTCAAATGATATTTTTTTTATTCAAGCAACATTGGTTTATATAATATTCAAATATGTATCATTTGTCAATGTCTGTATATATTACATTAAGTTCACCACTAAAAGTGCCGTTCTATTTATCACCATACAACTGACCTATTTTTTTCTGATTTACCTACCCTTCTTCCCCCACCCTCCTGGTAACCACTAATTTTGTTTATATCGTAAAAGTCCTTGTTGTATTTAATTCATTCATTTGTTTGGGTTCTTTATATGCCACATATATGAAATCATGTGGTATTCATCTTTCTCCATCTATTTCACTTAACATAATGCCTTCTAAATCTATTATGTTGTTGCAAAGGACAGGATTTTTTTTTTTTTAATAGTTGAGTGTTCCTCTGTGTATATATATATATACATCAGTATCCAACCAACCATTTCCCGGGGTGGGAGAAGGGGGGAGGGAATAAATACCCAGAAGTAGGATAATTAAAGCTTTGAAATTCTTTTTTTTTTTTTTTTTAGGAATATTTATAATGTTTCTATAATGGCTATACCAATTTACATTTCCACCAATAGTGTATGATGGTTCCCTTATCTCCACATCCTCTCCAACACTTATGTTTTAGTTGATAGCCATTCTCACCATAAATTGATATCTGATTGTTTTGATATGCATTTCCCTACTAAGATGAAATGATAAAGGTCTTTTCCTGTGCCTGTTGACCAATACTGTCTTATTTAGAGAAGGGTTTATTCAAATTCTCTGCCCATCTTTTCAAATGTTCTATTTTTTTAACATATTTTGAATATTGGGCCTCCCTGGTGGTGCAGCAGGTTGAGCGCCATGATGAGAAGCTGTCCGCAGCCTCTGCAGTGCTGGTTCGATTCCTGGCCGGCCAGGGAGAAACCCACATGGCGCGGCAGACCTCTCCTGTCTCACCCGCTGCTCCCCTCAGCAGTGCTTTTGGTCCGTCTGCCTGTTCTGCTCCCCACTCTGTCTCTGGTGAATCCTCTCACCCTCCTGCACCTCTGGCCTGTACCCTAGTTCTTATATAAATAAAAATAAATCTTTAAAAATAATCATTTTGAATATTAAGGTCTTGCCATATCTATATTTGCAAATACCTTCTCCCATCCAGTAGAAATTTTAATTCAAATTATTTTCACTATGTAGGAGTCTTTTTCAGTTTGATGTAGTACCATTTATTTATGTTAGCTTTTGTTTCCTTTGCCTTTAGAGTTAACTGCCCTAAAACAACCCTTTGGCCAATTTGATTTCACTTTCATAAGTACAAGGATAAAATAAGGACCACACAGACCACTCAAATATAGTTTTTACCATACCCTTACTCTGCCTTCCAACCTTCATCATTTCCTTCCTCTTTAATATGTCTCCTTTAAAGTAATACATAAATTGTTATGTGTATTATCTGTTCTTGTACAGTAAAATGTCAGCTCTGTGAAAATAGACATTGTATATTTTTAAGCTACTTCTTTTTTGGATTCCTCTAGCAGACTAGATTCTGTTCTATAAATAACAAGCCAATTTAAAAAAAAAATAACGAAAGGGGAAGTGTTAAGAATAACGAAGTCTTCCTCTCCTGGCATCTGGATGTACAGATGTGATAGCACAGTAAGCAGGGTGGTTTTTCAGAATTGGTCAAGGTCACAGCTCAACATCACTGTGGCCTTATATGCTTCCATACTGACTGTGATTAATCCAACTAATCATACATTATTCATTGTGTTACTCATTCAAGATTAAAAATTCTGCAAGTGAGCATCTGGTCAACTATCCTTATATTTTATGACTATCTTGGTTTTAATGTAGCTTTTGTAGAAAGCATCAAGAGACAAGATCGTACTGGAAGTTTCCATTTTATCAAGACTATAAAGAATGAGGTTCCCTAAAAGAAGCATTGGCATATTATTCAAATTACATATTTAAGAGCAAGAAGCTTACTATTATATTTATGCACAAGGATTGTCCCCGTATTGCAGGAATTTATGGTCAACTATGCAAGATGGATATTAGAGCACCAGTTTGATAAAATGTAGTTGATGTTATTGGGTGGGAGGGGAGCACATTATGTTTTCTCTTTCAAAACTCTGAATCAGAAAAAAAAAAAATCTACATGCTTTACCACTAAGGTTCTTCCATGGAATATAATGGGAGCATATTTCCTGCTCTTACTTTTTCTTATTTTGCCCTGACTCTTGAAGAAACCTTTCTCTATAATCCATCATAATTCACTCTTCTAGAGCAGACAGAGTAAGAATGCTTATAAGGTCATATAGGACTTTTTCCAAACTGAGCAAATCTTAGTTCCCTACTTGAAAGCATAGAACTAGATCATGAAATGGTTTGAGTTCCTTGCTAACTTTTGATCCATTCCTCTCTGTAATGAATCCTACTAATCAGGTCATGGGACTCTCTAATCTCTTTTCTTTATAGCATGACTTTTGGTCTTTAAAACAAAAGTGTTTCTTTACTTGACCAAAGATAAAGGACCTTGACTTCACTTTTTGGAATAGCTCATTGATCATAAAGTACCTAGTTTTTCAGTGATTCATTAAAAGTGAAAGTGATTTATTGTAATGGGAATATGTGTTTCCTAACCCCGTGAGGATACTGAATCCAGAGCGTGACACCAGTCATAAGAATAAAATGCCTTTCTTCTCCTTGACCAGTGGTAAATTGTGTAATGTGTCAAGACTAAGAGTCAGAATGGGTAATCTGTCTTTAGCTTGTAATTAGTTACTTTACTGTAACTTAAACAAAAATCTGTCCTGTTAGAACATTTTAGTTCTAATAAGTCAAGACTTCACATGAGAGCTATTTAAGCTAGAATAGCTTGACTTTTAATGAGACTTGATTAATTAATCTACTCATTTAATGTATGTGGACTCTTGGTATTATAATTAGAGCCTCTAGTTTTGGAAACTAAAACCAATATTTACCCCTGTATGCCCCCTGCTAAAGGGCTGCCGCAGACATCAACTAGTAAATATTCATTTATACTGACGGGAAAAACATTTTTTACTGAGCTCCAAATCTGTAGTCTCCCAGCTGTCAGCTTGGTGGAGAACTGTTAGAATGCTGAGGGATGAGCCTCCCTGGTGGCACAGGTGGTTGAGCACTGCACTGTGAAGCTGTCTGCAGTCTCTGTAGAGCCGGTTCGATCCCCGCCAGCCGGCAAGAATCCCACATGGCGCGGCAGACCTCTCCTATCTTGCCCGCTGCTCCCCTCAGCAGTGTATTTCATCAGTCTGCCTTTTCTGTTCCCTGCTCTGACTCTGGTGAATCCTCTCACCCTCCTGCGCATCTGGCCTGTACCCCAGCTCTTATATATATAAAAAGAAAATTTAAAAAATGCTGAGGACAGATGGCTAGGGATGGGTGTATTTGACCTGAATAAAATAATTCAGCAGCATGAAAAGATTTTTCTTTCTGTTTTTGTGTGTGTCTCTCTGTCTTATTGTCGGGGGTAGGGTGGTTGAAATCTTTCCTTGGAAAGATTTAAGTGTTTTCATATCATTTTTTACCATTTGTTGAGTTTTAATCTTTCAAGCCTTACTGCTTTTGCATGGATTATCTCCTTAAATCTTCACAAAAACTCAATGAGGACTGTATTCTTATTGTATTCATTTTTAAAATAAAGATAATGGGCTTGGAAAAGTTTAAAAATTGCCCACATTTGTGATTCTAGTAGAGAAGCTGATGCTTGACAGATATGTCTTACCCTAGAGCTCTTGCTTTAAACTAAGAAAGAGGCACAGCTTATTTTATGAGTTGTTGAGAAGAGCTTGACTTGCACATTCACAAGATCATAAGTAGCACTCTTTTGGAAACATCTTTCAATGTCTTATGTTGCATTTATTATGCTATTGTATGTATGTGTGCAAATATTTAGTTTTTCTTGTAGCGTATTAAACAAAGAATAAAAATGAGTTCATATTAAAGGTCATAGCTCAAAAGTCCTCTGGGTTATGGCCTCTGTGTAAATCTGTAAAGGTCCTCGGTCCCATCCAAATTCCTGCTCAACAATTATCAAAGTCCTTGATAAATATTTCCTATGTGCTCTTCAGCATGACTGGGTGTATGATGGCTCCATTTTGAGTCTTCCAGAGACCACATGCCTCCCTTTGGCAGTCTGAATACCCCATTTCCTTTGTTTCTTCCTATGTACTTCCATAAACATGTTTGTTACTTCCAGAACCTACATGGACTTTAAAACACGTTATGCTGGAGTCTTTTGGGATTTAAAGTAGTCCTGGAAATATTAACTTCTTAATAACTGAAATTCGATTATGCCAACCAACATGCTTTCTGAAAGCCTAACAATTTATAAATTGCACACTGTGCAATTTAATGCATTTAATTTCTCTCGAGCGTAGTGAATGAAATTTTGATTTGTAAATGACACAAATGCTCCCTATAGGTGACCTTTTAAGAATGTATTATACCCAGGCCTCCCTGGTGGTGCAAGGGGTTAAGATACAACCTATGAAGCTGTCCACAGCCACTGTAGCTCAAGTTCGATCCCCAACCAGGAAGCTACCTACATGGCACAGCAGACCTCTCCTGTCTCCCCCACTGCTCCTCTCAGCAGTGTATTTCAGTCTGTCTGTTCTGCTTCCCACTCTGTCTCTGGTGAATCTTCTCACTCCCCCACCTCTGGCCTGTACCCCAGCTCTTATATGCATAAATAAATCTTAAAAAAAAAATATCATAGCCAATGAAATTATCTACCTTAACAATGGTAATCTATTATTCCATCTGCAGTATCTTATAGACCAGACTTGCAATTATTTCCTACTTTCCTTGGATTTTTTTCCAATGAGTACTGATAAACTAAATGAGGATTTCAGTGTGTTGATGGGCACTGTCTGTTGACATGGCATGGATACTTAGGATCTTAGTTAATCTTTTTCCACATCTTAAGGAAGGGGAAAATGACGGGGGAAAGACCAATATATGAGCCAACTAAATCACCAAAAATACAAGTAGTTGTTACAACTATTATTTCTATGCAGAAAAGGGAGTTTTTGTCTTTGTCTGTACATGTATACCTATATATTGACCTAGACAGGTAAATAGGGGTGTGTGTGTGTGTATTACACTTCAATCAGAAATCAGATCATAATATTCCCACAGTGTACAAGTCAATGTTCAATCACAGGACTGGTATTTCCAAACTACTCAGTTTCTTCCCTTTCCTTATAGGAAGAATTTTTTTTTTTTTACATTGATCATTTTTATCCCCAACAAATGGTGGTAATTGATGGGGTCAGATTCCTTTTTGGTGTTGTTATATCAAGTTGTTACACCTATCTAATGATATTTGAATTGTCTATTGTGATAGATATCCTTGAGGAGGGTCATTTGGTCTACATTCAAATTCCTAGAACCTGTGTGTTTGTTGTCTAACATAGCAAGACACATTGCGTATGTGATTATTCTGGGATCATGAATATGGATATTATCCTGAATATGCTAAATTCACTCTAATAATATGAGTCCTTAAAAAGAAACTTCCCCAAATAAATTCAAAGTCAGAGGAAGATATAACTACAGAAAAATGGTCATGGAAATTGGACTTTGAGCTCCTTGAGGTCATGATTGAGAAGAGGAGGTCTCAACTTGTCTTTTTTTTTGGGGGGGGGAGGGGGTGGTGAGACCCACTAAGCACAGCTTACTTTGCAGTAAATTAGCCATGTGACTATGATTTAAAAAAAGAGTGTTTGGAAAACCTTCCAAGAAGATTGAATTAGCTAGAAAAAGCAACTCATTTATCTCCTCCTCCTTTCTACTTCTAGTAGATATGATTACTGGTGCTCCCTGAGCCATCTTGGACTCAGGTGACTAAGAAAGTCAGTCCCTAGAGATAGGTATGTGAGTCCCTGGTGGAGATGTGGTGCCACCATACCTTCCCTAGACTGTCAACTCCTGGATCTCTTTTTCTTAGAAGAGAAAAAAAATGCAATCTTGTTTAGGCTTCTGCAAATTTACCTTATTTATTTTTTTATGAGGCTCATATGAATACTAACAAACTAAAGTTGAATTGCCATTGGCACCTGGCACAGAGTATTTGCTCAACAAATACTTGTTGAATGGATGCTGAATCTTGATGGTCTACGGATGGTCTCTGTCCAAAACCACTCCTCCTTCAGGGTCCAGACCTCTATGTAAATGTTCTAATTAGGATCAGTCTCACTCTGTCAAATGCATTCAATAAAATCCTTGCAAAATTCATGCACCCAGAATCTCAGAATAGACTTTTTTTGCAACTATTATTATTTAAATTAATGAGACTATACTGATTAGGGTGTGTCTAAAATCCAATGATTGGTGTTCTTACAAGAAGGGGAGAGGACACACAGTCACCAAAAGTTAGAGGCAAGGAAGGTTATCTTTTCTATGGTTCTCACAAGCATCATGACCCTGCCACTTCCTTGATTCTTTATATCTCTCCAGAACAATAAATACCTATATACCAGACTATAATACTTTACTATGGCAGTCCTAGGGAACTAATACACACTCCTTTGTAAGTATGTCATAAATGTTCCAATACTAGACTTTGGCATATATTAGCATACTATTATTTTCTGACACTTAACCTTGTGCTTTTAGTTGAAATTACTTTCAGGTATAAATATTTTGTGTCTCCAATTAGACTATAAGGTCCTTGGGTACAAAAACAGTTGTTTTCACTCCTTTATCCCCCATTTCATTGCTTGACATATAACATGGTATCGGGCATGAGGAGTGCAGCAGCCTTTAGAAAAGGAAAATTCCCCATGGATGATGTACTCAGAATAACTGGAATCTGCAAAATAGCTTCAGCCTTGGGGAATTTGGCAGACAGTTGCCAGGGTCAAAGATCCCTCCTGACTGACAGAAAACCAGATAAGAACAAAGCTTGGGATTCTCTAGACACAAGCCAAGTGAGGAGGCTCAGACCCTGGTAGAGCTCATCACCCAGTGATTTTTATCAGCCTTTGGGGGGAACTATTAAAAAGTAATTTTCTATTTCTTTCTTTAAATAAATGCTTTATCTATTTAGAAATCTCCTGTAGTCAAAGTACAAAGAAGCCCATTAGGGTATCCATGTACAGCTATTATAAGCACAAATACAGCCTGGAGTAGCAAGTGATTTTTTTTTTTTTTTTTTTTTTTTTGTAAAGCAGGCATGTTTTCTATTTCCAAATGCCCTTGTCATATCCAAGCCATATTACTGAGATGCAGACTTTTCATACTTCTTTTCCTTGTCTCGATGAGAGATTTTGTGTCTCTAACTTGTTTCCTCACAGTTCTCTCTCTCTCTCAAAGTATAAATCAAAAAATATTTTTGGGATGTGGATGGACCTACAGCAATTATTTGTAGAGTCCAAATAAGTCCAGGGTTTTCCCAGAAGGAGTTAAGGGAAGAACAAGTAGAGATTTAAATTGTCAACATTTTTTTGCTAAAAGCTATTTGGTAAGCTAGGACTAAACTAGTAGGAGGTACTCACTACTTGTTTAAGGCCAGGAATTTTTAAATATATGATTTTAAATATATGATCTAAGTAACTTTTCATCACTTTTCATGTGTTATTTAATCTTGATAAGGAATGAGGCCTTATTTATTATTCTGATTTTACAGATGAGATAACTGACACATGAAAAAGACCCATAATATTCCTCTAGGATCTGCTCTATAATCTCCACTTTGAATCAGCTACTTTACTTTCCTGGTCTCAATTTCTTCATCTCAATCTGTAAGAGACATACCCCAATCAACAGAAACAATGTCACTTTTTGCCCTGAAGGAGCTTAGTGTTTTCAAATGATTTAGTAGGAAAAACTGAATATACAGAAGAATAACACACATGTAAATATGGATTAAGTCCTATAACGGAGGCTACAGCCCTTCCTCCAACACTTGAAGTGTCTAAACAAAAGTACAAATGCAGGCCCACATACCATATGTCTCTACTCTACAGGCCTAAATGTATATAAACCAAGCTAATCAAAATACATTATAGTCTTGTATCTTGACAGGCATATTTTCGTAACATCCTGCTGGACCAGCTTCTATACTTTCTGGTCAGAACATGAGTATTCAGGAGGAGCCTAGACCCAGACCTTGATACCTCAACCCTTGGTTCCTGACTTACAACCTGCTCTCTTATTTCTACAACTCCGTCTTATGAGGTGCAGGGCCTTTGATGCACATGATAAATACCTTACCCTATAAAACCATCTTTGATGACACTTGTTGCTAGTCAGGTTGCCAGATTTAGCAAATAAAAGCATACAATTCCAGATATCAATTTCAGATATGTGACAAATTTTTTTTTGGTATAAGTTTGTCCTATACTATACTTTGCTGTTTATCTGAAATGCAAATTTAACTGAGTCCTATATTTATGCTACCTATAAACATTCAGCCATTAGCCAAATTCCGGGCCCATGCTGATGGCTCTTTACTTCTCCATTGGTACAGATTCACATTGAAGGAATTGAAGGAACACACAAATTCTGGAATGGACTTGTGACTATTTGGACAGGGAATTCTATCATCTAAATTACTGAGAGTATGATTTTAGAAGATGGTGGCATGCACTCCTTAGAGAGAGACAATGTCAAGAAAGGACTAGAATCAGGTCAGGCTACCTTACTTCCCAGATCCATAAATAGAAATATTGACTGGTAGAATCTAAAAAGAAATAGCAATTAATTTGATTCTTGATGGGGAGAATTTATGGAAGATACTCTAAGAAAAGGACATACCAAGTGAAAACTTTTCACTTAAATTTTATTTTGCTTCAATTTTAAACACACCAAGTCCTTCCTTTATATGTTTTAATACTTGTATATACAAACAGTAGGTATATATCGTTCACTGCCTTAAAGTACATGAAGATAACTTGTGCATGCAAATAACTTGCACAAAGTAAGGGGAGTACCACGCTTTTCCTTTAGTAAATACTCAGAGGGAAAATACCCTCTGAGTATTTACTAATTAGCAACATGAGTCACAGAAACTGAACAGAATGTGGGGCACTACAAGTTATAGCTATTTCAGTGAAATGAGGAGATGAAAACTGAGTTCTGTATAAATGGCCAGAATTTAAGACAACAGGATCCTGTTGAAAGGGGAACCTAAGTTCTACATTTTTTTTTTCCTCAAGGCAAATGCATACTCCATTGTAAAGTATGCTTGGGTTAAGATGCAAAAAGACCAAGCAGAGAGCAACTGCTAAAATGCTAAACATGTAAGCAGAGAAGTTGGTAATCTCATGGTGTTGAGTAGACAAAAAATTGGAGTAGAGGGCCTATCAAAGGAGAGAAATAAGTCTACACCCCAAACACTCAAATCATAGAATGCATTTTCCAGTGCTTAAAACAGTGGTTGGATAAAAATAAAACTTGATAATGTTCATTGAATAAATGGCCAAGGTAGTTATAAAACACCTGTCATATAATGAATTCTACAATTCTGCTGAAGAGGAAGGTGTAACTTTTGCATTAATTCTCATACCACAGGACACCATGATATGGGAGACAAAAATTAACAGCCCAATGTTAGAATGTTTTATTTGCTTGATATAAAAATTGTTTCCAATGAGCAGATGTTTTAGGAAAAGAGTCACTGAGTAACATGTCCTTAGGTTAGAATCTGGGCCTTCTGAGATGGCATGTGGAAATGAACACCAACACAGGACACTCTTGTGTGCCAGTGTTTTGACAGCTATCAATGTTTAGATAGATATCTGGGTGATAGGCAGTTGAAAGGACATGGAATCCACTACCAAGGAGAGCACAGTCTAGAAGGACAAGTGGTCACCTAAATAAAACATCACTGGGTAGTATAAGAAATAGCTCAACAAAAGGAGTGATTAAAGGCTCAAGAGCCCCATGAAAGGTTAAAGTAAAAGATGAAGACTTGATCTGTGTAAAAGAGATGCTAACCAGTCAGACACAGGTAAGGAGATAAATAGTATGTAATAGTTATCGAGACATGAGGTAGCATAGTGTGCTCACTGAATCACTGGCACAGTAATCTGTCCTGTGTACATAGGAGAAGGAAAAATTAAAGATGTATCCGCAGATACAAGCCCTGTTACTGACACACAATCATTCTTCAATAATTGTTCCTCTTTTTACTCTTCTCCAATTCAAGATAAACTATCAAAGAGGTATATTTTCACTAAAGCACTTTTCAAATTCAACCAAATTAAAATTAAGTAAAGACATTATCCTCTTATAGAATTTCCTTTCATAGTATTATTTCATTCCTTTAAACATTTAAGACATTGATTTTGTTTTGTTTAAATTCATTCTTTAAAATATAACCATTTATGCCAAGCGTCTTTAGAAAGCATGGATATAAGTGCAACTTTACGCAGTGTTTGTTGGTTGCTCTTCACTGTTGATAAATATCCAAAGAAAATGCTTGTTCTTGTTCTGCTTTTACATAGACATTCTTCTATAAACTTAAACACATTACAAAATTTCTAAAAGCCCCACTTATATTTAATTATAGCTTCCAAATTCAGTGTTTATTATATACAACTCAATAATGTTTTTAAATCCTAACTAATAATCTTTTAAATTTACCACTGAAATCTTTTTTTGTTTCTGTTGATCCTTTCATAGGCAAGTTTTTGCTTCTGTTTCTGTTTCTGGGAAATTTTTTTTTTTCCTTTTAGTTTTTGACTTGTGCTCTTCCCAAATGCTTTTAATTGCTAAATTATACATCTCAGAAAAACTGGGACTCTTAAGTTAAGCATCATGTCACATGGACTATTGATTTTTATGTTTCAGTTGAGTCATGGCCAAGAACAAAATTGGTGAATTTCTTAATTGAAATATGTAACGTAGGGCCTCCCTGGTGGCACAAGGGGTTAAGACACAACCTATGAAACTATCCACAGCCTCTGCAGCACAAGTTCGATCCCCAGCCAGGGAGCTACCCACATGGTACAGCAGACCTCTCCTGGCTTACCCGCTGCTCCCCTCAGCAGTGTATTTCAGTCTATCTGCCTGTTCTGCTCCCCACTCTGTCTCTGGTGAATCCTCTCAACCCTCACATCTCTGGTCTGTACCCCAGATCTTGTATGCATAAATAATATTTTTTTAAAAAAAGAAATATATAATATAGGTTGATAATTGAATCATGAGCTTGTAGCCAGTATAATAGGATGATGGGTAAGTCAACATTTCCTAAGAACTGGTTAGGTAATCAAATGAATAGATGAATAGTAAATATGCAATTTTATATAACTCCCAAGAAATAGTCAAAACTTTTCAGCAATGAGTTGTGAGAGGAAAAGAGCAGTAAGCAAAAGCAAGCATCATTTCTGTGAATAAAATAAAATATTCCTCTCAAAATGACAGCCCAGCTGCATATATGGTTTTATATCTATAATAGTTTTGCAAGTTGAATTCTGGGAACTTCAGTGCCACATTAGCTTTGATTTAAAAATGAGTTACTCGTTAAAAAAAACAGTGTTAACAAGAGACAAAAAAACCAAAGTGGTATGTGAAATGTGAGTGTGTGGTGCATGCCTATGTGACTGTTATGAAAAAGTCTTGTAGTCTGCCTAGAATCCCAGGGTTTTTAACATGGGCAATTTGAGTTATTCTTGACTAAAAGTAATACTCCAAAGAAAAGCATTTGAGGATTTTATGGAGTTTAGAAGTATACTCTATAGTATTACTACCGGTTGTTGACCTATTAATTATTTCACAAACTATTACACATTTATCTTTAATGCATAAGTACTTTATTTTGTGCTTTTCCTAGACTATAATTCAAGTTTTTCTTCCTAATCATACCATACTGGGGATAATAATATATACTCATTTTTGCCCTTGATGTTTCTCTTGTTTATAAATTTCTATTTTAGCAATTTTTATAACACTATATGTGACTGAGAAGTATAGCATTACATCTCAGAACCTATTAACCTCAAAAACTATTGAACACTTTCTCAGAGTCCAGTTTTCTTTTTGCAAAATAAGTATCTACCATTTGTTTTCACAAGTGAACTAAACCTTATTTTTTCATTGGCATAATATTGCATTTTTATATCATGTAAGCTTCAGGTATAGATTTTTATAAATCAACATTTCTAAACACTATATATATATATATTCAACACTGAAAATCCAATTCCATCCCTTCACGAAACCCCTTTTACCCAAATGTTCTGTTGAGCTATTTGTTTTTATTCCATAACATGATGTTTGGATTGCATATTGCTTTGAGATTATAGTTTGAAATTGGGGGAGGGGTGTGATATCTCATGTTCTTTTCACTCAGGATAAAAATTATAAAATTTATTTGGGACTATAAAAGACTTCAAATAGCCCAAACAATTCTATTTCTTTGAAGAATGCCATTGGAATTCTGATAGGGATTATATTTACATTATAAAGAAAATTTGGGGTGTCATAAAATCACAAAATTATAGTCCCTAAAAGTCTACCATCAAGAGTTTAGTTTTGATGTTTTCAGTGGATTAAAAAGGATACGTGAGATTCTGTTTGTCCTTAATGATCTGTTTATGTGGAAGACAGACATACCGAAATCAATCATAAGTCACTATACAAAACACCTCATCAAGAGACATGGTATGTGGCCAGAGTGGTGACAGCTAACTTATTCTCAGAGTTGGGAAAGGATACAAAGAAAAGATGATTCCAGGTGGCATTAAAGGGAAGAAAATACGTAGGAGTTTTACAGGAAAAAAATTGGGGAACAACATTCCAGACCCATGAAACATGCTTGAATAGCCCTGTAGCTATCAAGGACAAAGTGTCCAACCAAGGACCAGTGAGAAGATTATTGCTCAATGCTTGCTCGAAATTCTACACTGGGGAAAAGATGGCATGAGAGATTTCCTTGTGACCAAAAGGGGTATAGGCGGTGCTCAAAATATCCAATAAATTATATGCTGGAGGACTTGAGTCTTTATTAAATGGGAGGTTCAGAAAGACCTAGTAAAAGACTGGATATTAAAATATTTGTTAGGAATGCAAGCTTATAATTTTCAAGCACATAGCACATCTATAATTGTATACTAATAGGTAAAGTGAGATAAGTTAATGAGAAAATACTAATTTGAAATAGACCTCTTTACATAATAATGGATTGAAAATATACAAGCATGTTAACACTGGAGAACTAATTGCTGCATAAATAAAATGAAGGCATGTAAAATGATTTAATGTTTTAATGATTTTGAAAATGCCATTTATTTTAAAGTGTTTGTTTCCCCTAACTTTAAACTCTCTAAAATTTCAAAATGCATCTACTTAGTGATCTGCTATACCTATTTTAGGATTATCTCAAATCATAATGAGTAGAACCCTAATGATTTTACTTTATTCATATATTATTCTTTGAGTTAGACAGCACCAAGATAATTGTGCTCTAAGTATAGCCTTATTTCAATATCTGTAGCCCAAGACAGAACTTGAGTTAGAAGATTATGAAAAGGAAAGAATATGTAGACATTATTCTCTCTGCCCTATAATTTTTGGTTAACACATGTTCTCCTTAAGTTCATCACCCCTGAGCAAGAACATCTTCAACAGGAAGAAAAATTGTGAGGTAGGCAAATATTTCTTAGTGAACTGTTCTTTCCTTCTATGATGTTTTCTTCTTGTATCCTCCCATTATCTCCTGAGCCAAATGGAGAGATTTATATTTTCTCTGGCCATTCTTAAACCAAAGAGAAGGGGATACTGTCTATGAAAGATCAAAATGGAGCAGATAGGCAGAATGTGCTGGGAGACTTTCTAACAGTGACCATCACATTATTTCAAACTAGGCTTGATTGTAGAATACACTGATTTGAAATACTCATCTAATTAGAGGCTAAAAAGTTCATATTGTTTAGAGTTCAGACATATATAATAATTTTGTGAAGCTACACAATACCAAAGGATAGACACCTCTTTAAGGCTATTCACATTCCAAATACTTTTGAGATATTCATCTCCTGTCTGCACTAAGATAACATCTGAGGGGCTTCCCTGCTTTGTTCTGGGAGAATAAACAAAGTTATCCAGAAAGGCATTAAACCTAGAGAGTTCCATACATCGGTGTACCTCTTGCACATCAAGATCAGCACAGACTCCACCAGAAGGAAAACTGAAGAGAAATTCAATTCCAAAATGTGGATGGAAAGAGAAGCCTAGAGGCTATAGCCTTAGGAAGTGAACCCACTGTGCGCACCTCTTTGCTGTGTACCTGTATTTTGCTGGCAGCCCTGGGGGAGGGAAAAAGGAATGGTATGGAGGCACATAGGACTAGGGAGAGAGCTGTGGAAGAACTAGTGCATGTCCAGCAGGCCAAATCCCCAGTGAAGGGGATAGTGCCTTCTTGTTAGCCCCCTCAGCATTGGCGCTGACCCTGAAAGGCATGTGGACAGCGCCCGCCTACAGAGAGCAGTGTGGAATTCAGGATGTCTATAGACAGTGCTGCAACACAGGAAGCCCCCACCCACCAACTTTCACTAGTGATTAAACCCCTCCAGGTCCTTCTCCTAGCCATCAACTCAGCAGCTAAGGATCAGTTCTTCCCAATATACAACGTAGAGAAGCGCAGAAAGACTAAACTTCCAAAATCACAGCAAGCCAGGGCAAAGCTTGGGGGTGGGGGGATTCACAGCACCACCTTCTGGGAAAAGTAAATGTTCTCCACCCTCTGTCACTAATAAGGATACTTTTTGAAAAACAGCAATCTGCTAAGGAGCAAAATGGGCAGATGGACAATACAACACACATACCTTATTCATCAAGGGAATATGTCACTTTCCAAACTCTAACAACAAAGACATGTGAGATCTTTTCTTCCAATCAGGTACAGAGATCAAAATTATCGTAAGGAAATAGAAAACACAGAAAAGCTGATCAAAGATATACAGGAACACTCAGAAAAACAATTGAGTGTCTTGAGAAATAAAATTATGAACAGAAGGTAGAAATTAAAGCTTCAAATAAAATAGCCATCTTACCCAAAGCAATATACAGATTTGAAATAATTTCTAGCAAAGCTTTACTATACATGAGGAAAGTGAGATCAAAAAGAATGTAAGTTCCCTAAAAAGTAAGGAGCAGAAAATCTGTGGCTTAAATTCTTCTCCCCCCAATTCCACCAACTTTCTTGGTTTTTTGTGTGTTGTTTCTTCCTGCATTTCTATATTCTTTCCTCCTTTTTACTCCCACTTTGCTCTCTCATAGTCTGTATACTTGTTGCCCATAAAAAGGAAAAACATTAACCTTGAAGTATGTAGTATGTTCGTGACAGTGGATTGCATGAAAGACAATATAGGGAAATCAAGTCCTTAGCAGAATTATTGTCAATGCAGGGTCTTGCAGAAGTGGTTATAGGCATTTGGAAAGCAGGACAATTTTGCGAGTAGAATGCAAACTCTTTAAAGTTTTCTAAATTCTAAATTAGCTTGCTGTTTAAAACAGTAATCCTGGCAGTGGCATTTTAAGCTAGGACATCCCCATTTTCTCTCCCTAAAGCCTCATTTCATCCCTCTACATTATCCTGTTTGGTCACTCCATGCTTCATATTACCCTTACAACTATTAGGATAGAATTAAGCTGATGATCATCCATGTGCAGAGAAACCCTGAAGAGTCTTAATTTTCTGCACTAGTTCATCTGTTAATGGAGAACTGAATGCTCTCTTTTGGTCCATTGCAAATTAAGCAAACCCATCTCACCTCTACACAGGAAAATCCACAGCAAGAGGCAAATCTTCAATTAAAATAAAGGTATAAGGTGAAGTGTAAGACAGCTTACCAAGATGCACCAAGACTAATGATCCTAACTTGTATGATTTTCCTTCAACCTCTTACCCAGCTGAGGGTCCAGGTTCTTGGGTAGAGACTAATTTCTCTGTCACCAACTAAAATCTGTAATCAATTTCCTGGCTAGCTTCATTTTACTCAAATGAAATACACTAGAAAATCCTTAGTTTCTCTTATTCCAAGAAATGGGACCACCACGATTTAATTTAGTTCAAGTGGCTAGATGTAACCACCTTCTGTGGAATTTTCAATAGTAGCACTTACAAAATTCTCAAACAAAAGGTTAATTGCCTTAATGATTTGCTTTTATAATACAGAAGGTGATTCTGGCTGGTTTCACAGATAGAATACAAATAGGAAGAACAAAGGTAGCTGCTTCATCACATATTTGGATTAATTGTGTCATGGCCACTCTCTTATTTTCTTCACCATCTTCAATCCAGACCTAATAACAACTAATTTCTAATATAATTCCCTTGCATGATTAACTATAAAAACACTTATTTAACACATCCTTTATCAATCCTGAAAACCTTATTTAACACATCCTTTATCATCCTGAAAACCTTTTTCAGGTTTTCGTAGTCAATTCTAAAAGTCCCTGTCATTGAGACTACATGTAATTGAACTCTGTGTGCTTTATGATATTTTCTCAAGTTCTGTGCTAATTTCTTTTTTTTTTTTCCCTTAAAGATTTATTTATACAAGCACTGGGTACGGTCAGAAGCGCGGGAGGGTGAGAGAATTCACCAGAGCCAGAGAGGAGAGCAGAACAGGCAGAGTGACGAAATACACTGCTGAGGGGAGCAGCAGGCGCGGCAGGAGAGGTCTGTCGTGCCATGTGGGACCCTTGCCCGGTAGCCGGGGATTGAACCGGCGCTGCAGAGGCTGCAGGCAGCTTCGCAGCCCAGGACTCAACCGCTGCGCCACTGGGGAGGCCTTGTGCTAATTTCTTTCCCTAAATGTCAGCCCTTAAAATTCTCCCTCTCGGGCCTCACTGGTGGTGCAGGGGTAAAGACAGCACTATCAAGTGATTGGCAGCCACTGCAGTACTAGTTCAATCCCAGGCTGGCCAGGGAGCAACCCATACGGCTCAGCAGACCTCTCTTGTCTCACCCGCTTGTCCCCTCAGCAGTGTGTTTCGGTGGAGCCACATGTTCTGCCCCCACACCTCTGGCCTATACCCCAGTTCTTGTATGCATAACTGAATCTTTAAAAAAAAATTCTCCCTTTCCCTATTTTGCACTTCTCTTGAGAAATTCATATATTTCCATTTACTGCTCTGTTAGAAACTTTAAGAAAACTGGTTTTCTCCTTTATAGTTGTGTATGTTCACAGGGTTAGCTGACTGAAAAGTGAAGTGCTACAGAGGTTTGGCAACTCAGACACTGTTCTTTCAAGGATTTCACTCATGAGAACTTAATAAAAATGTTAGACCTTGGAGGAGACTTGATTAAGCACCAGGAAGCAGATAGATTGTTGGGAGTTGAATGTAAACTTTTTAAAGAACTCATCTCTAACTTAATCTGGTTTTGAACTCAGGAATGATGTTACGTGGCTTATTTTTTTTTTATAAAGCTCAATCTACTCTTGAATGAGGGTAGGAGAAGGAAAAAGCAGGAAAGAGAAATCTATTCAAGGGATAGCAATGTATCAGAACCCCTAAAATTAATACTCAGTGATCCTTTGCCCGTGATCTTTGCCCTTAGAACCAATGAGACTGTGCTATAGGTTATGTTACATGGCAACAGTGTTGGGGGTATGACTACTGCAATTATTTTATCATATATATAAGGCTTCATCTCACTAGCAGAACCACTGGAGAGTTTCCCCCTCCCCATGAAGTAAGTGCCCATGAAGCTCTTGTGGGAAAAATCAGCAGGAGACCTTGAAGGGAAGTCTCCATCAAGAGAGTAAAGCCTCCATTTTACAGCAAAAAGTAAATAAATTCTGCCAACAAACTGAGGGCATTTGGAAGAAAATATTTCCACAAATGAGCCTCAGATGAGACTGCTTCTCATAGCAGCCTGAATTGGAGCCTGGAGAAGTTCCAAGAGCAAAATCACAGTAAAACTATACCCAGATTTCTGACTAATGAAACTGTGAGATTTAAAAAAAAAAAAAATGTTGTTTTAGGCAGTAAGAGTAGTAGAAATTTACCATGCAGCAACAGAAAGCTTGTAAAACCATAGTTAAGGTTAGGGTGGTAGTTTGAAATTAGAGGCAATAAGATTTAATAACTGATACAAAGAGAAAAATTAAGATAGATTCAAGATTTGTTGTCTTTTTCCTTCTGTTGTGCAAGTATTTACTGAGAAGGCATTGCTATTACAAAGGCATTAGTGAGATGGGAACTGCAAAAGGAGCAGCTTTGAAGGAGATGGAATCAAGTGGCCATTTTTAAAGAATTTAATTTTGAGATATGTCAAGAGATCAGGACTAGGAGGTTGCATGCAAAAATCTGGAATTCATTGGAAATAGGAGGTCAGTGATACCCATTTGGGAATAGTCAGTATTTATGGCCTATATAGCGTTGAGGTCAGTATCTCAAAGTTGTAGTTAGAAATATTGGAAACCAGAAGTCAGATGGAAAAAGATGTCACTCCAAAGAGGCCAGCCAATGACAGCAGAAACTCAGGGACAGAATAACTCAGATTATTAGTTACTTAAAGGCAATCAACATATTTCATTCAACCTCTACATCTTCAAGAACTTGACATAACTGTCCGTAAACCAGAAAACACCAGAAAAGGCTAGTGGCTGGCAAAGAAGTCACAAGAATGTAGTAAAAGAAAACTGTCCTGAATGGGAACACAGAGGGAGAGATTTATAGTAGTGATTTTTCCATCAGAGAGATCTGATCCTCAACTGGCACACTTGTCTTTCTTCTTGCGGAGTGTGTGTGAATTCCTCTGAAGCTGAAGTAGAGGGATCTTGGAGATGCCCAGGTTAGGAATAATTTAGGTGCTTTAAATTCTAGATTTGACTATAGGATAAAATGGAGACTGTCAAGGCCCCTGAAATTCCCTCTGATATGAGAGAGGAAGTGGGTAGCAGACCTATAGCTCAAGAAGACTAGGTTAACAAAAGACAGGGCTCAAGTCAACTATGGATCACAGTGCCCTCCAGAAGTGTAAGAGCTATAGTCTTTTCATTTTTCAAAAAAGAAAAATAATTTATTCAAGAACAATAAAACTGTTTTCAGAAATATTCAGAAATATTATGTAAAAATTCATTTTAAGCTTGTCTTCTAGTACTACATGAGGAGTATTGTAAAAGATATTAAAAAGAAAAAAACTGAAGGTAACCACTACAGAATCAATAGTCACCTATGTCCACTTTTTGGCGGTATTAACATTCATAAATAATTACATCTTAAAACTATTATAGATTACAAAAGCATGTTTTTTTTTAACATTCCCAATAGATTCCCTACAATAACTGTATGTATCCATATATATGGTATAAAAAGTAAATTTTGATCAAATTCTGGAATAAAGATAAGTATCGGGTTACATTAATTGAATGTGTATATTATGCTCAGCACTTGGATGTGTGTTAATATGGCCAGTAGGGGCCTCCCTGGTGGCATGAGGGTTAAGATGCAACCTATGAAGTTGTCTGCAGCCACTGCAGCACAAGTTTGATCCCCAGCTGGCCAGGGAGCAACCCACATGGCGGGGCAGTCCTCTCCTGTCTCACCCGCTGCTCCCCTCAGCAGTGTACTTTGGTCAATCTGCCTGTTCTGTTCCCCACTCTGTCTCTAGTGAATCCTCTCATCCCCCACACACCTGTGGTCTGTACCCCAGCTCTTGTACGCATAAATAAATAAATCTTTAAAAAAAAATATGTCCAGTAAGTGGCACAGTGTGGCACTGAAAACAGGCAGTAGGATCAAAACCCTGCCTCTCCTTTCAGCCCTGCTGTCTCCACCCCACTGTTCTTTCCCTTTTACTCTGCATGTCAACTCAAATTGACTAATCTATAAATTCACACTCTTCACATTAGATAAATGCTTTAAAAAAGGTAAAAATTAAGTCACTCTGACATATGACAACTTTGTAGGAGCATTTGGAAGTGTTTCCTGGGTTGCTATGAGATAAATTATATACCCAAATAACGTACTGTCAGGTACATGACTCCCTTACCACTTGGATGGATGCAATAACATAGTAGGTTCTTTCCACCACTAATTTACTGTTGCTGTGAGATTTGACATTTTGTCTGGGTGAAATTCTATCTCTAGAGGGAATTTTCAATGGATAAAATTAATTTCAGTCATTCTGAACTCTCAGCAAGTCTGGGTCAGTTTTAGAAAAAGACTAACACTGTCAACCAATAAGACAAAAATTATATATTTTAGCTTGAATTTTTTTGAAAGCAAAGAAATGGCAATTCACATAGTTTTTTGATACTAGAAAGAACTTTCAGAGATTAAATATTTATAAAGCATATCACCAAAAAAAGGGAAAATCTAAAGATGTTAATTCTTTCAATTGAACACAGATTAAAATATCCTCCCATGAAGAAATTCGGGACCAAGATGGTGCATAGGTCATTCCTGTCTTCACTCCCTTTCACAAGAACTATTCAAGAACAAGACATCACTGCAAGAATCCTAGAACATGTGGGTGAAGCATCCCCCTACACATTACAAACCAAATGGACTGCATTGGAAGGGTAAGAGAAATGTGTCCATCCCTTAGACCAGTACAGCAGCACAGAGAGGTTTTCCCTGATTCTCTAGTTACTCCAGTGGGAAAAGAGAATATAGGGGGACAGCAGGCCTTAGCCCAAACTTTGTATGTCTCTTTGGGGGAACCCCTACTCTGTATCTCCCATAGCACAGAGTAGGGGTTCCCACAAAGAGACAAACTGGAACAGAGTAGTTTGAGGGGGCTCGTGACCACCACACAGCACATGGGACCTTGGCAAACCAAGTTCATGCCTGTAGTGGCCAAACACTGATGCAACCCACAGCTTGCTCATCTGCACAACCAAATTAAGGATATACTTTGCCCAGGGAACCTGGCAAAGTGCTGATCTGCCTGATTGGGATTCTCGTATGAGGGGTTTTGCCCGCCCTAAAGCCCAATTTGTACACATGCAGGAAAAGTGCTGAGTCAGTCTCCTTCTAATCCCATCTGACTAGCACTGTCACAAAAATATACACAATAAAAACGAAATCAAAGTTGTTTTCCCATCAGGGAATACTGAGAGAATCTGTCAACAGTACATCCAGAACTCAAGAAAACTTAGAGGGTGGTATTCAGAGTGAATGGAAACAAAACCAGATGGTTAGTTGGGGCCCCAAATGAAGGAAAAAAGAAAGATCACTGGACATGGTAAACGCATTGATAAATAAAGTGTTCCTTATTTTGAAAGGGAATCATTTGACTATGTAAAGCAAAACTAGTAGCACTGTACTTTTACATACTAATATCTAGAAATTATATATACATATGCTACAAGTGATGGAAGAGATAAATGGAATAATACTGTTTAAGGTTGCTATATTATGTGTAAAGAAGTATGATATTAATTCAAAAAACTGTGATATTATATGTAATATTATCCCTAAAGGGATTCCTCACATTTCTCTTTGTCATTGGGACAAAGAGAAAATGGAAAGATAGTAGACTTAAACACACATGTAATATATTAATTATATTAAAGGCTAATAAACTAAAAATTCCATTTTTAAATTATCTGACTGAATAAAAAATAAGATTTTCTTTTATAAACAAGAGGTTGAAAGTAAGTAGAAAGGAAATCCTGTGTGCTCCTAGAATTCAAATAATATTTGTATATGAATACCAATCAATAAAATTTTAATTAAAAAAAGATTTCCTCTGCATAGCTGAATTCTTCTTCATTGCTGGATAGGTAGTTACAACAAGAGATTCATGCCTGCAAATGTATTAATAGACACCTTAGATTTTCAAGGTGTAGCTAAAGCAGAACATATAAGCAGCCCTATAATTTGAAGAGGATATTAAAGGTTGGTTTTCTGCAGCTATGACAGGGTAAAATTTGGGCTCGTACTCCAGGTATGGTGAATATGCTACTGCTTTGTCCTTATTTACAGGATGAAATGTGAGCCATAGTCCCTCCCAAATGCTCGTGCTAAGACTTGATTTCATTTTGGACAATTTGGGCTAGGTTTTCAAAAGCCTCTGCTTCATGTTTAGACTTTTACTACTAATATTAGGTACAGCCTTTGGTGCCAAACCATGAATGAAATTTTTTTGGTTGACAGCACCCAAAGCTAGGGGGGGAAAGATTTAGAGGCAGTAATACCTATTATACAAATAAGACACAGTGAAAAGATGAATGATCATTCAATGACTGTGACTGCATTCAGATATAGGGTCTTTAAAGAGATAACTTCAAATAAGGTTATTAGTGTGAGCTCCAACTTAATATGATTGGTGTTCTTTTATGAAGAGAAAACATAGTCCTGCACAGAAGGACAATCATATGAGGAGACAGTAAAGACAGCCATCTACAAGGCAAGAAAAAGAAACCAACCCTTGATTTGGACTTCTCGACTCCAGAACATGAGGAAATTTGTTGTTTAAGCCACCTCCTCTGTGGTACTTTGTAATGACAATGAGAGCAGACAAATAACAAATCCCACTGTTGGGATCTGTTGTGAAAATTGAAGCTTAGAGAGCACAAATGACTTAGCAAGTTACTAGAAGGGTTGGGCTAGAACCTAAGTCACTTAGAAACTATCTCAATTTTAAATAAAATCTCAAATGTCTGACACAGAAGGAAAAAAAAAAAAACACCATTGTTTGTATGAAAACTCCTGAAGGGCTTGTGGTGGCCCACAGAGCACCATTCAAAAATAAATAGCCGACCTGTTACACAGAAGCTTGCTAAATAACTGTTTTGAACTTTCCATAGTCAACTATGACTAAAAATGAACAACACTTAGGGGTGGAAACAATTTCTGTTATTGATAGAAAAAGTCCTAATTATACCAATGGAAGCTATATTAGTAAATGACAGAAACTAAAATATTTTAAAACTACACCAGGAAGAAGAGAAATATAGATAATATGGTTAGCTAGCTCTTTCATACAGTAGGAAGCATAATATCTGAAAATAGAAGCAGCTATAAAAACATTAATCAGATGATATATAACTGCCAAAAGAACTAAAAAGAGCCAAAAGCCATGGCCTCTAGAGCTCAGGGAGGAGGGGGGAAGCAAGAGGCAGCAGACGCAATATCTGTGACAAACACAGCTCTAAGTAGCAGGATGTGTGCACGTTTGCATGTCTGAGGGTATATGTAACTTTCCCTTTAAAAGATAGAGGAGGAGAATTATGGAAAGTTTCCGTGGTGTTTAAATTATTAGCAGGCACAAAAACATATATAATTCAAATAAGAAAAGAATAGGATAAAAAAAATCACTCATTTGGTCTACATTGATTTCTACTACAATACAGAGGTCATCAAACCCCTTCCCCAGTTTTCACTAAGGTCAGTTTTCCCTAAGTAAGGCAGGAAATCACACTCTGGCCATGTTAGGGACAAAATAAAATCAAATCTATCCTTTCTTGTCACCCTGCACTGCACCTCCTGCCCCCCTACCAAAATAAATTTAACACACAAATAAATCATCTTACATACTAGAATAGAACCTTTCTATTCTCTGAAGTAGAAAATGTTAAATTTATACAAAATTTCATTTAGTCTTGAAATTCAATTTCAGGACACACCATTTATTTTACTTTCCTGGACTGTTGAAAAAAATTGAAACAAACTATGAATCTTTGTTTTCCCCTTAAATATAAAGATTAAAAAAGAACTAGAAACTTTACACTCCAAAAATGAAGTTGTAAGTGATCTATTAGATATAATAACTGGAAAATATATCTCACCTTTAATGATTATAAGAACTGAAAAAAGGTTTCTTGAAAATTACATGCCAAGATACAATATGAAATAAAACTTTGTAAGTGTTCTGCCATAAAATGATAGGATAGAAAATAGAACCTTTTATAACTGCTTATGTAGAATAACTTCAGCATGTAATAGAAACATAGTTGTTATATTTCACTGTCAAAATCTCAGTTAAGAACCATAGCTGTATTTGTCAAAACAATATATAGTATGTAGAGTCACTACATCTTTGATTCACAAGTAACGTCAATATAACTCTAATTATATTGAGGAAAAGCACCTAGGTTATTTTCAGGCTAGGAAACCGAAAGTGTAACGACTCTATTAAGTTCATGTAACTAAATTAGAGCTGTCAATATGAAGTACAAGATTGGTCCATAACAAAAGAACCACAAAACCTGTGCTCTCCGGCCTTGATATAGAAGGAAAACATGATATGCATTGTCCTGTCATCATCCACTGTATTACAGCTGTCTGAGCAGTACATTTTCCACAGGGACATTTCCATTTGGCTCTCTTCTTTCTGAAGCATCGCCAATTTTGTCAAACTATTTGGAAGGTTTCACTCCATTACTTTCAAAGCCACCAAATTTATGTGATCCAAAGTAATTTAGAAACACCTTGGAGCCGCCGGGAAATTTTAGACACCAAGTGAGTTTCTAAAGTGCTGAGTTACCTCTTAAGAGATCACATTTGTAAAATAAATGTTTCCAACACTAAACAGCCTTTACTGCAGTAGCTCTCTGAATGGTTAAGTAATCATGGAATAAACAAGTAGCAAAAATTAATGAGAAACAATTTCTATACACACAATTGAAATAGCATGAGAGGTAACACACTCCTGGAAGCTCTAGCTGCTCATTTAGACACAAATTCTGAAATTGTTTCCCCTAGAAACTGTGTTCTTGATCCTTTCAAGAATAAAAAAGGACCCACCAACGACATTAAGCAAAACAAGTAGATCTTTTTCAGTCATATGAGTAAAAGGACAAAATTTGCAGACATTCTGAAAGTTTTCTTAGACTTCACTAGTACACATAACATTCAGCCCACACACACCACCTTATCCTATAATCATTTTCATACACTTTCTGATTCAAACAGAATTTAAGCTAATACCTGCCTAATTATACACCTATGATCTGGAGATAAGGGCTATGGGATAGTTATTCCTTCCGAATCATGGAATTGAAAAGGGAAATGACCAGTGGGGTCACATAATTATGTCCCTCCTCATAAAAACTAGAAACCAATTATATAGTTCCTTGCTTTTACGACAGCAAAGACATAATGCTTTAATGGATGATTTTCCTTAGGAAAAATTCTCCATCTACTTTACTCAATCACTGAAGAAAACACTCTTAATTTGTTACCAGGTATAAAAGTGCAAGGAACTTTTAACTCATCAGATAAAAACTTTAATGTGGGTTACAGTTGCAGGCTCAAAAAATACGACGATATTCCTTAAGAGAGATTTATTGCCTTTTTGAGTTACTTCCATTGATTTTTCATGGCTATACACCTATGTTTCCTGTTACACCACAATATCCTATTTTCTATTTGGATACTTATATTTTCTATCTGCCTTCTACTAACTCAAGTCTTTAATACATTTTTAATGGGTTTTTAGGGTGACCTTAGCAGATCAGGCCTTTGTTTCTTTCAAGTAATCTCAAGAGACAGCTGAGGCCAAGGTCAGCTTCTCTATTCTAAGAAATAGGGAAATAAAGTGCAGGTTAAGCGACAAGCCATTTTAGGGGTTATACCTCTATCTCTAAAACAATGCCATACTGTTGATATTACTGATTTTTAACATAATTAAGTAGCTTGATTTCAACAATTGTATAAATATACATAGTATAAAATCGATTAAAAACTAAATATGTTTGAATTTTATGTACTTTCTAATCTAAGCTTAGACAAAACTTAGAGAATATTTTAAAATGTTTATTAAGTATTACTGAATAAATAGTAATGATTTTCCCAGACTTTCTAAACCAACAATCTGCCCATAAAAGAAAAAATAATTTGTGAATGCTATGAAGCATGATAAGTAAATGTTTGGAATATTTATTAACCTCATGATATAGACTAGTATTATGGGAATAGGCAATGTGATCTATCAATCCCACACCAGAAAGTTTTCACAAAAGTTTTGTGGTCTAATACCTTTACATTTTAAAATATGTATATTCCCTTCTCTTTCTTATCATTGATTTTTCATGGCTAACAATTACTCTAACAATTGTATAAGCATTCAAAGTAACAAAGTATAAGCATTCAATTTTCACTCTAACAATTACTTCTTAACCTTTTATCTAAAATATACCATCAACAAACAAGGTAACAGCCAAGCTATTGTAATATGCTTTTACCTACTAATTATTAGGAAGGTGAAAGATCCAAGTTCTAAATCTGATTATGAATATTTGTGTAGTCTTATGATGACAGGAATAGGTGACATGTCTATTATCTTTTATGATATAGTATTGAGATACTTATTGCATGAATTTCTTCATAAACTATTCTGTGTCATTCGTGTTACTTTGCTCCACACCTTCACATATATACCTTCAATAATAAGAATGTTAAAATTATAGTTACAGTATCCTACTACTCAAAGGCATCTTTGCCATATTAGAAACTTTTAACTATTTTCTAGATAGGTTCTGCTGCAATTAGGAACTGCTGCAACCTAGATTACCCGCTAAGTTAGTATCACACTGTGAGAGTGGGAAAACCATTGTTTTTATATTTATCATTTTATGTTTGAGTTTATGAGTGTGTTGCTTAATAAAACAAAAATTTTCCACAGAGAAAGGTGGAACTTTACTTACATAGTTTACACCTGAGATTTTTCCCTTCCTGATCTTCAAAAGCTGATAGATATTTCAATATAAACCAAACTGGCTTGTAGATTTATTGATGTCAAATGTCATATCTCATGAGTATATTTATATTCTCCATAACATCAGGCATAGTGTTAAGTACATACTGGGATCTGAGTAAATATCCACTACTTGGAAAAGAGAAAATATTTTAATTATTTTAATTAATAAGTCATCTGATGTTGCTCAAAACTAGGAAAAATACTTCATGACCTCTAAACTAAGACACTTAAGGGAAAGGATTGGAAGATAATTTCCTTATCTGCCTGATAAATCAACCATTCTCTTCTCACTTTGTAATTCAGAAATTCACAGCAATAGTTTGATTTCAAATACCAACCTAAATGACAATCCCATCATTCAAAATGAGTGCAGATAGCTGACATTCTAGTCCAGCTGGGAGAGAGAACTCTGCATTTGTTCAATTTGTAAAGGTCTCTTATTAAATAGATCCTTAAAGGAATCTATTGCTCTAAAACAAAGAAGAAAACCCTAAGCACCATCAAAATATTTTATGTTCCCATTATTGTTTTAATTATGTAAGTATAAGCATTCAATTGAATTCTGGAAATAATCACTTTTACATGTGCACTCCCCACTTTTCTACAAATTCATTTTGAAAAGTAATTTCTCTGAAATCCAAACCTACATTAAAGATGTCATAACCATAAAAAAAAAAAAAGCCCTCGTAACAAGTTCAGTGTCCTGATTTCTAAACTTTTGGAATTTTTAAATTAAATTAAAATATTGAGAAAATTAAAAGTAAATTTAAAAAGCAATAAAAGAACAGACTAAGTCAGGCACAACAAGATTCTGTTTGTGGCTCATCTACTTACTAGCTCTAAACTTTAGACAAGTTACTCTGGACTCTCTCTCTCATGGATGCAATAGAGGTATTGATTCTGTTTCACAGGGTGGCTTTTTAAATTGATGTAATAATATGTAACTATTAAAGCATCTGGCACTTAATATCTATTCAATAAATGCTAACATCTACCACATGAGGGAGGAGGGATAGCAGAGTGAGGAAAAGAGGGGGAAGTGATAGAAAGAATTTTCAACAGGGGCATAGTTTTCTTCCTTAAAAAAAAAAATGGCATAGATGGGTAAGTTACAGGCAGAGTATTGAGGAACTCAACAGTTGTTGAGTATTAGGATATTACTTGATTGACCAATCTAGTACGTGAGAGAGGGGAAAAGAGCAGAAAGAAAGAAAAGGAAAGGAGAGAGATGGGGGGATGGGGGGAGAATTACTCAGAAATTCTGAATGTGCTTAGTAGGCTCAGGCATATGTGGAATAGAGTATAAACAACAAACCACTGGGGCACTGTCACCACCATCAGCAAATGTTAGCAAATGCAATTGGGTCAAATACGATTTGAAAGACTGTACTCAATCAGTGTGATTCTAACAGTGCCTGAGAATCATTTACTAAATTAAAACAACTTATCCATATTTATGCAAAGCCCTATGTGAGGTAAGATGGCCACACATCTGAGTTGCAGAACCCATCTGCCCTCACTAAAGACGTAAAAGCACTATAATCTTTGATATCCCAAATATGGAAATGCCATGGGAAAATGGTGTTTATGCCTTGGTTTTTGCTTAGTTCCAGTTTAAAATTGTCATTTGTTAGACAATATGCTCTTTACTCCAACCATACAAACATGAAGCTAAGGAAGAAAAAAAAAAGATTATCCAATAGTGGACTGTAAAAGGTACGCTTAATACAGAGTGTTTATGGAAAAAACAAAGGAAGAAAGAATGATGCATATGATTTCTTACAAACCCCGGGTTATTCTGATCGTACATTCTCAATTACCACACTGCCCTGAAGCAAAGAAGTTTATATACAACTTGATTATGTTTTTGGGCACTGGAATCTAAATTGATTCTTATCTCAGAATATAGAAACACTTATGACTTGGCAACAGCTGCAACTCATAGATGATTTTCAAATGAGCTAAATACAGAGAGTTGGGGAAAATAAATTATGAACACATGCAAATGTATACCGACAATTCAGCGCACCAGGTTTTAGATGTTTGATTTTTCTAAAATGTTTTGCTTTAATTGTATCTCATTTATTTAATGAATTATTTTTAATTTTCTGAGATGCTTGCCATTACACTGGTTCATGTTATATAATTTTGTAATAAACATGAGAAAATAAGTTTTATCAACTGCTTTAATTAGAGCCAAGTTCTTGTTAATATAACTCACCCACTTTATTAGGAATGATATCATTGTTTTGCCACTGTTTTAGGCTAAGCAATTTTCTTCTAGACCCACATTTAGGTACATTCATTAAAAAATTAACATTCATGTAGAAATACTTAGAAAAGGAACTTTCAGACTATCTTTGTAGAGTAAATACAGGTCTTCCTACACACACAGCTTCTTAACTACAATAAATGTAAATTGTGTAAGATCTAAACTAGTTCATTCTATCTATGCCTTTAAATCATTGCCAATCTGATGTCCTTTTGAGACTTTGGACTCGAGATTTTTTTTCTTTCACTCTCAACTTACGAGTTTCAAGAAAGTTTCTGAGAACTGACTATGAACCATGCACAGTACTAGACCTTGGTGCTGTTAAGAGAAAAAAGACAAACGTCTTTGCCAGAAATTACAATGTAGACAAGGGAAACAGAAAATGAGGAGGGAGGAAGGCAGAGGAGGGGGAGAGAAGGTGGGCAGGAGGGAAGTTACTTATTGCCTGCAGTGATAGGCATCTGACTACAGAGAGGAGGCAGGAAGGAGAATGTTTGGGTGGAGATCGATCTCTCTCTCTCTCTCTCTCTCTCTCTCTCTCTCACACACACACACACACACACACACACACATGTGCACGCACACGCACGTTAATTTTGTAAAAGAGTTTATTCTTGAGCTGAATCCTGTAAGACAAGTAGGAAGTCCTAGGTGAACATAGGGGAGAATGAGCAGGGCATGACAAAATGTGTCTTATTACAAAAAATAAAAGAAAATGATAAATTTGGAGAATTTCAAGTAGTTATGTTTGCCTTCAGACTGGGATGCCAAAAGGGCATGACACAGTGGAAAGCTGGAAAATGGCAAGCAAATGAGACTGTAGATTTGACCTTCCATGTTAGATTTTAAACAAGGGACTAAAACCCCACATTATTTTTAAATAGTTCTGTCTCTAATAGTGAGAGTCTGGATTAAAGAGGTATTGTGGATGGGGAGATCAGCAGCACAATATTATATAATCCAGGTGGAAAAAGGGATAGACCTTGAAATATAGCACTAGTTGTAGGAATACGAAGAGAGATCAGATAAGAGAAAGTTAAAGGACAGACCTCTAGAATGAATCCTAAGTTTAGAGTTTAGCAGATTGGGTGGAGGCCTATGCAGTCATAGAATATAGGAAGAAATGAAGCAGAAGTATCAGAATAGGAAGGAAAAATTCTTAATATTTGACTTCCTAAATTTGAGGTTCCTGTAAAATATCCAGAAAGAGATGCCCACAGATAATTAGATATAGGGAAGTGACACCTACTTTTCATGCATTTGAACCTTTCTTTTTACTTCTGAGATATATATCTTTGGGAAGCAGAGATAGGTAATGGTTTGGAAGCTCTCTCAAGTGCACACTTAAACAAGTGAAATCTAAATGGTACCTGCTGAGCAAGAGAACAATTATGACACTGAGAAGGCAATTTATCTTGCCCATCAGAAATAAAACAGAGGCACTGGGAAGAGCTATATTTTATCATCACCTCTGAGTCAGGCTGAGTGAAATCCAAGCTCTGTTATTTACCAAGTCTATGAACTTGGGCAATGGATGCAGCCTCAATTACTTTTTTTATAAATTAATGCTAGTAATATCAAACTGGTTTGTTGAAATACATTAGATCATGTACAAAAAGTACTATGTAAATTTATCATTATGATTGGTTCACTATTCCAGTCTGTTGGTTTCCTTCCTAATGAAGACCACATACAGGACATACACATCTGTCAAACAATATCTAACACTCTCATAACCCTGGAGAGCGAAGGTTGAATTGTGACTAGAGAAGTGGTAAGAACAGGTAGCTGACAGGTGGCTCTTTGTTCTCCCCATTTGTACTTCTGGGCTTTTCATGTAATTCCAATTGCTTTGTTTAAGCTAGAAAAGGATGGAAAAATGATTTGTTCCCTGAAACTATCCAAAAAGCATTTTGATCTATATTGTCCTCCTTCATCTCTCTCTCTCCCTTATGTAAATGAAAGCATTATTACAGGGTTGCGTGTGCTATTCCTCTGTGATAATTAAGGATTTTATCATACCTCTGCCTTCACATATGAAAGGATCCACTTCAGCCAAAGCAGTACACAAGGCTAGTACAAATATTCTTCCCCCCGCCAAAAGTAAAAAATAGTTTGAAAGTCACGGGAAGAATAAGACTCAGAAAGTCAACTGAAAAAAGCCTATTATTTAAGTGTCATAGTGTTCCATTGAGACCGCCTCAAAAAAGCACTGATTTTCATTCTCAGAGCTCTCCTGTTGCTCAGCCTCTCCTCTGGATGGACATGTCTTTCTTGAAAACAAATGAAGAAAACATAAGGATCTTCATCTGCCTTTAATGCGTGACCCTAAGAGAAGGGTATAGCACACAGGGTGCAGGATAGAATTCAAAATGTCATTTGGTTATTTTTTGTCAATTTTTAGAACTTAAGTTCCAACAAATCTATGTTGTCTAAGACCATATCACTAATATTCCTAGTTCCTTGAAATTCTTGAAATAAAATTATTGTAAATAAATCTGCCTAGGAATATATAAATCATGTTACCTTTAAGACCAAAAATCTGAAAAATGGAGAGAACGTCTACTCTATGAATCCCTACCTACTATAATCATGATGCAATTGTAAATTGCATAAATTCTGGTTTTGTTTCACGTAGGGGGGTGATTTTGATAGCTCTATGTTCTAGAACATATTCCTTGGAGCTCTTAAAAACCAGTTCAAACCTCTTGAACCTCTTGACTCCTACTTACAGGAACTCTTGAGGAAATATTTCTAAAGTTCAAATCTTTTCTAAGTGACAATCTGTTGCCCACTTATAAGAAACATCAGTTTTGAGGGCATCACAGGAAGTTCCAGAGAAAGCATATGGGCATCAGGAAATTATGTTGCCTTTTGATCATGAACAAGTCATCTGCAAATGTCCCTTGAGAGATGAGATTGGCCCAGGACTTCATTTTCAAAGAGAATTGATGGAGCATTAAAGCCAAAAGCATCTGGGACCAACTAGACAACCCAATCAGCTTATCTTTGCATGAACTATGACAGACACCAAATGTAACTCCAAAAAACATCAAAGCAATTGCCTGTGGATTCTGCCAACAGAGGAAAATGTTGCCAGTGAAAAAGAGCATTCCTGGCTTAGCAGCTGGAGCTTCAAACTGTTTTTTTTTTTAAATGAGCAAAAATAGAAATATAAAGAAATGATGGTCAGTAATAGTTTGGGGAGCATCAAATAAGAATACTCCAAAAACTCTGTTAGTCGTATTATAAATCTTCCTTTTCCTGGTTAGATATTTCTCATCCAGCAGAAAACAGAATGTATTTGTCAGCATCTTCTGATCAATTCCTCAATTTTTCTCAATATGTTTCCCTTAACAGTCAAGAGAAGATAATGACTAAGGAAAAAGTTAATTAATAAGACACTAATTTCTTCACCTTGTTTTTATCTCATAGAAACTCAGTGATCTCTTCCAAGAAGAAATTTTAGAGCTAAAATGATTGAAAAATCAAAACTTCACAGAATCATAGTTTTTAAAGGGACGTAGAGATCCTCTGATGACATTCCTGACTTTAGTCCCCCAGCCTCTTTTTTTTTTTTTTCCAAGATTTATTTATTTGTACAAGCACTGGGTATAGTCAGAAGCACGGGAGGGTGAGAAAATTCACCAGAGCCAGAGCGGGGAACAGAACAGGCAGACTGATGAAATACACTGCCCCCCAGCCACTTTTTACACACACATACTCCCAGATTATGAGGGTGCTTATTCCATCATTACATGGCCTTCATTATTACAAAGTTCTCTCAAATACCTTCCACAATTTCCACACACCCATTGTAACATTGCTGGTGAAGTGAAGACCAAGTCCGCTGTTTCTTCCACATTATGCCCCTCATTTCAACTATTAGGTGGTAAGAACAATAGCTTCCAAATTTTTCTTTTTTCTACACATCTTCCACTTTATTCAAGCATACCTTGGATAATTCTTGTTTCTGTAATGTCTTACTCTGCTCCCTTTCTGTATTTGGGAAATTAGTGATGCAAAGGACATGTCAAATAACTGAATATAATGAACAGTTAAAAAAAAAATAAAAAGGTCAGTACAATCAGCTATAGTTGGCTTCATTTGCTGTTAGGTTGACTGTCATATGTTTTGCTGACTAGCATGAACTGGGTCCTGTATTCACAGGGATTTGTCAATCCACAAAATCTTAAGAGTGTTTCTTGGGCTTTTTTACACTACTCGATGACTTCTTCCCATCCCCACAACACCTTAAACTTGTCCCCAAGCTCACCCTTACTCATTGCAACACCACCCTGTGTATATCCCATGCTTACTCCAACCTCATACTTACGTCATTCTGACCCCCATGCCAATTCTAACCTCATTCAAACCTCACCCCTACCTCACATCAGAAAGACTTTTCCAGAAATTGTTTGATCTATTGCAGTAAACCCTATGTCCTAAAGGTAAGCAAATATGTTTCTTTGTTGACATCTGTAAATTTGATCTTTTATTTATAATCCAACTGAAATGATCCACAATGCACTCATACAGAATGGTATCTAAACATGAACCCAATGTCCCAGACGCAGTGTGATCAATGCAGATAACAAAAGGATTATTAGTGCCCTTCATTGAGACAATATTTTATGTAATCTAAGTTCTCATTAGAATATTTTGACTAGTGGTGACATTAGCCATGCTGAATATTGAGATCTCTTTCATAATATCATGTTAAAAAAAACACCCTGCCAGAGATGGTATGAATAATATCAAATAATGGCAATGTAAATACTCTGGGGTCATGTTACAGAACAAGGCTAAACTTAAATAAAAAGTAGACTAGACCATTTGATCATATTTAAAATTCCAGGGTTAACCAATTTAACCCCGTTTCCTAGCATGCATTTCACTTATCCAATGACCATTATTTCATTTTTAAGCTTAAGTTTTTAATTCCTATTAAATTTCTTGAGAAGAATAGCACATTAGTCAAGCATAGCTAGAAGAGGAAGTTTTGATAGTGAATGAAAGAGTAACATAAAGAAGAACATTATATACTGGGCGGAAAATGAGCTGTAAGGCTACAAATGGCAGGGGTGGGGGCTAAAAGAAATATAGAAAACTTCCCAGTGTTCATTAAAGTGAACTATTTTGATGACCATGGTAAAGCTTCCAACACTCCTTAAGTTTACCATGGAGGCAGGTAACAGTTTGTACAAAAAAGACATCCTATCTCTCCATTGGTGATAGCTTCAGAATCTAATGACAGCAGAGTAAACATGTTCATCTCTTACCATTATTGTAGGTTCCTCAGTATTACTGGAGCACTACAAAAGGAACTACTTGGATAATATGAACTATGTACATTAATTTTCTAGAACCTTATTTCATTCAGATTTGTTTTCTTGTTTTATTAACTGCTGAAATGGAAAGCCTGGGAAGGATGGAGGCATACAAGTAAAGGGAATCTGGTGATTTATATTCAGGAACTGAATTCATAATCAAGGCAGGATTAAAAGCTGGAAGTACTCAGTGCTACTGGTTATGGATTTACACTTTCAATTCATCAAGTAACAGAAGCCTAATGTATCAGGTTGGATTGATTTTTACAATGGAGACACTGCAGAAATAATCACTCCATGGCCTAGTCTAGCTCTTCTTGAATAGCTTTAGTTTAATTGTCACATTGCAAGCCCCAAATAACTATCATACAGCTCTTTCCATCAACAGAATCCTTTCGATTAATACCTGGTTCCAGGAATTAGATCTTACCAACAACAATAAACACAGGAGAGGACTGCCTCATGATCATGAGAGAAATGCAGAAAGGAAACTCCTGACTTGTGCAGATGCTTTGTTTTTCATTGAAATATTAATAAACATGCACACAACTTCCAACGGAGTTGATTGTATCTGCAGTGGCAGAACACAGAGCACAGAGAGGTCAGCCTTCTCTCATGCCTATGTCTGAAAGCACTGCTGTGACAGTCCCCAATTATTCCTAGAGCTCAGAATTGAGTTGTGTGTCTATGTCAACCATGATGTGATGTGACATGATGAGAGAGGCTGACCCTGTGATTCGACATGATGTCATGACCATCACTCATAGATGCACTTAATAATACACACATGGCTTCTGCATTCCATGACCCAGCAAGCAAAAACACAGTCAAATGTCACTGAGCTTAGCAATATCTGTGTAAATAAAGAAGAGGAGGAGAGTGCTACAAAAATGAATCACTCAAAGCATAAAACACAGAAAATCACCACCATCAAGAAGCAGCCACGCAAATTAACAGGAAAGGAAAACACTGGATCTAAAGCTTTGAAGAATGGCTCCTGCGAAAGACAATGACATGACACTGTGACTCTCTGCTATTCTTTAGCTGCATGGAATTTGTGCAAATCTGCTTATGTATAGAGAAGACATTTGTAGAAACTATGGATGCCAAATCTGGAATTACCTACTTGTGGATTCCTAGCCATTTAGGTGCCTTAAATAATAGATTTCAAGAGTCTTTATTTCAATCTGCTTGCAGATTGGTTTTAGTAAAGGGGCAAGTCTTGGTTATTGTAATTTATCCTCAGTGTTACACACTGACAAAAGAGAGCCCTGAATTTATTGAATGGTATACCCTGCTGCCTTAGTGACATGGACATTTTCTCCCAAACACGAAATTTTCATGGCAATAAGACTTACAGTCCAGCCCAGCCAAGCTAAATGATGAAGGGTTCTGTTTTGAGAACTACTGACCTGCTTCAATTTTCCCATTGTGATCTACCTCCAATAACTTTAGAAAGCACTAATCAAAAGAATCACACATAAAAGTGATATTTTTTTCCTTTATTATTCTAAATCTACTTGGGAATGCTGGTAAAACTGAGCCACAAATGTCAGTTTAACAAACAGCCCCTACCTTTCCCCCACCAGCTGCTTATTCTTCTGTCCTGTGTGACTTCTATAATGTACAGTTTGTTCTGACTTTAATGCTTATTACTGCCCAAGAGTTTGAAAGTACATTTTCCTCTCTTGGCCCATGTTTTCAAGGGATTCTGAATATTGGTCCCTTTTCAGATCCCTTTTTATAGTTTTTTTAGGCATTTTCTACCTTGAAAATTTCAGGCACAAATAATTGACCTATTGATGGCAGTTTCCCATCATTTCAGGCAAGCAAACCAATAAAAAACTTCATCTGGATCTTTATTATATATATAGGTACTCTCAGTGGTCTATTTAGAGTAACCTCAACATTGTAAAATTTAGAAATCAATCTGTGACATCCAAAAGGATAACATCTCGGGGTCATACATTTCACATCACTATTTTCTAGTTGAAAAGCCCTGCTCCAGCTTACTTGGGGGTACCCCCAGTAGAGTGACAGTTGTAACAGCAATAGAAGACACATCTAATCATTCCCCAAATGAAATTGAAAATTCCTCCATGTGAAGTAACAGCAAAGAAATATCTTTGTTTTTATATCCAAGGTCAGATATATTCTTGTAGTAAGGAAAGAAGAATAAATAGACCCAATTTATTTCTTTATATCGATTTTGTGTGACTATTTCTTTTGAAAAAGTAACTTAAGCTGGTTTCATTGATCAAGACACAGGGAAAAACATGCAAAGTCATCTTTTCTGTTTACTGCCTGCAATAATGAAACACAAATGTCAGAAAAAAAAAAAATACAAACGTCCATGGTAGATAATCAAGCTTTTCAAATAATCTGAAATCAAAATATAAATTCCTATCTTTCCCGAGGACCACAAATTTTAAGTTAGACCATTTCTCCATAGGAATTAAATGCAGTCTGATCAGCACAGTTGGTAAATATTTCCAAAATAGGAGCATATGAAGTATGACAATAAATGTAAAATTGGAGGTATCCTGTTAAATCTTAAAAACTGAAATTCTTTTTATATTAAGAATTACTGACATACCAACTACTGCAGTTACATCCTGCTATAGTCTACCTTGATCATGCTCTTAACACAAAGAACATTTTCATTTTAAAAGATACGTGTGCACAGCAAGCCCATGGAAACCTCAGCAATGTGCATGCTTTAATGGCAAAATGACAAGTTTTCATTTTCTCTTAGTGGTTATTAAGAAGAAAATGTACTGAGTGATTCACTGGACTTTTGATTCTGGTTGGAGGGTTGGCCTTTGCTAAAACTGATGCAGTAGTATATCTTTCATCAACTACCACAGCACTTTGTCAGGAACAAACTCAAATTTTAGTTCTAAAAAACTTCATGTTTGTATTTCACCAGATAACAAGGTGGTGGTACAAAACCGCCACCTCATTTAGTTTATTTTCTAGTAGAGAAAAACCATAAGTAAGCAAATGAAGACTATAATCTCAGATATAAGTATTATAAATTTAAAAGAACAGCACATATCTCAGATGTATTTTACCATACCATCTCCATCATAATCCTCCACCATGTGAGCCTGTTACTCTAAATCATAAAAGTGTTGTAAATCAATGCTATTTCAATTTTTAAAAAGTGTAAAAGAAATAAAGCATGGAAAAGAGAAAGAGAATGACTAGGCATATATTCAAACGTGTGAACCACCAAGGCCTCTCAGAGAAGATAAAACTTGAGCAGAGAACTAAATGAAGTAAGCATCACAGCCATCTGAAAACCTAGGGATATGATTTCGAGCAGAAGAAATAGCAAGCACAAAAGCTCTGTTGTATGAATAAACTGGTGTGCTCCAAGGACAGCAAGGAGAGAGTGGCTGAAGTGGCAGGGGTGGGAGAGGTCAGAAGATGAGGTTGCTACGGCAGCCAAGGGCCAGTTCATGTAGGACCTTGTAGACCAAGCTTCCTGCTGAGAAGTGGGAATCTTATTTTAATGATGTTCAGTCAAAAAAGGATGCTTGAGCACAGAAGTAACAGAAAATGCTTTGTGTTTTTTAAAAGACCACTGGCTGTTTTGTGAAGAAGGTGCAAGAATGGAGACTCGAATAGTATGGAGACTATTGTAAAGTGCCGATGAAGAACAGGGATCTGAACTACAGTGCTCGTGTTCAGTGGTGTGGGGGGGGGATATATGATGAAAGCAGTATTGATGGGCCTCACTGAAGTGCTGGACACTGAGTGAGCGAAAATGAGAAGAATCAAAGAAAGGCCACGATTGCCACTTATGAAGACGTGGCAGAAGACACTATAGCCACTTGCGGGTGATGGCCCAAGGTGATCCTTCTTTCCTGGTGTTAGCTTGGCTATGCTCAGTCTGCTCTGCAGGGCTTTCTCAAAATTCCCCATTCTCTAAGTCTATCTCATTTGACCTCTTTTCCATCGGAAGTCAGAATCAGGACTCAGCTCAAAAGGGAAGACACAGCATAGAAAAGAATGCCCTGGGGGCACAGAAATAGTAACTGTACCTCAATATATACAGAACACTTAAAATTGATCAGAGGGGACAATCAATCAAAAGGAATTCATACTGGATACTTTACCCTGTTTTAGGGGCCATTGCCTAAGTATTAAACACTAACTCCTCAGAAACTAAAATGTATTTGGAAAGTCAAACAAAATGTACAATATATTTTAATTGCATACAAAATAAAAACTGATAGAACCACTATATCTAAAAAGTCTAGGAATTTTGTATATCAAGTCCCTCTCTGTCTTATAATTCTTAGCACAATGATGGGCATACAATACTCTAGATGAATTTTTCAAATTATCAATAAACTAAAGAGTCAATTCTATTGAAAATAGAAGTAGTTTATTTTATTACAAAATAGAACCAAATTAGGGGAGGTAGACATTATATAGACTTAAGATGATATAGACTTAAGGAAAAAATAAAAGTTACCAGTTTAAGTTATTCTGTGCAAAATAAATGTATACACTAGGCCAATTACTGTAATACTAATAATGAGATCCAGAAAAGAGCAACATGCTTTTTAATTAAAATAAAAATACACACGAACCAGTCTTGCCCTTTCTATCCATGTATCATTTCATCAGCATATAAAGTTTTGTCTTTTCTACTCTGTTCATCACCTGAGATAGACGTTCCATAGAAGGCAATAAGAGCCCCTGGAATTTCTACAAGCAGAGAAATCAAGACCACTAGTTTGCACTGTCCTTGCTCCCCTCGCTGAGTCTTGCTGTTATCCAGCACAGAGAAGCGGCCTCCATAGCTCCAAATCTCAGGCAGGTAGAAAGGTCAGTTCTTCCTGAGTCTCCCTGTGGCTATCTGGTAGGCAATTTTGAATATTCAAGACCCTCTGAGATAATAACAGGAAACTTATTTCCTGGAGAAGCATTATTCATGGCTTTGATCTTTGGCATATTTTCTATTGCCTGAAAGAGAAACAGCCAAAGCTATTTACCAAATTGTCAACTTCCTCTCTAAGCTGATTTTATCTTTGCCCTCAGCTTTAAACCAAATACAGAGGAAATGGACCACAAGTGGACTGACTTAAGAGTGAACCGGAGATATAAAATGGTTATGCTCACAGGAAAAATTCACCCACATAATCTGCGATGCATGTCACAATTTTGAAGTCAATCTGTTATAGGACAGGGAGAGGGGCAGTCCAAGCCCCGCAAACCTGCCCATTCTAAATGGGTTCTGCCATCTGCCGCATCAACACAAAACATATGAGACTTTAATGGGAAGGATCTTTAATAAAACTAGGAAACAATACAGGTAAGGCAAAGAGTCCAGTTTCTAAATGAAGCACCCAAAGTTACCCGTCCCCTCGTGGGTAAAAGTCCATCCATATGGGATCGGCCCAGAACAAGGCCCCAAAGCCTGCCACAAGTCTAAAGCATCTTCCAGTGGGGACCCACAGAAAAGAGTCAGAAACAACCAGACAAGCCCGGAAGGAAAAGAGCAAAATCAACATCAAGATAAAAGCTGCCATGGTCACCTCCCCACGGTCTCACCCACATCTGTGTCACCCAGTCCACGACCAAAAGACAAGCGCAGTTTCTTCACGTGTCTCTAGGCTCCATGTGCCTCCTCCAGGTCTCCTGGCTCCATCCTGCTTCCTTCCTCAGTCTCCTCTTCAGCTTCTCCTCTTCCTGCTCAGCTCCACCCTCCCTTGGGTGGGGCAGGGAACCTCCCCCTTTCCTGGGGACCACCCTGTTACAAATCCATTGTCACTGATGTAAGAGTTTCTTTTTTGACACATTCCACAAAATGCAAAATCTACTCCACATTTCTTTCCCTTTATCCCCATCAAACCAGAGCCAGATGCCTTGCTTATCTAGATTCATTCTTTCCAATGAGCACATTATTTCCAAAGTTTCTATATAAGAGCCAAAAGAGATTATCATTACTTGTGGGACCAGTTGGCCACCCTCACATTCTGCACCTTTGACAATGTTATATTCTATATTTAATCCTCACAGTACAACTGAGCAACTTAGGAACATGCACTGGTTTCCGGCAGGCGGGGATCGAACCGGCACTGCAGAGGCTGCGGACAGCTTCACAGTGTGATGCTCAACCACCTGCGCCACCAGGGGAGGCCCCCTCATGATTTTTTCTATGATTCACATAGCTTCCCATAGCCAGAATACCCTTTCCCTCCCCAAAGTCATAATAAACTTTTTGTCTCCATTTTCTTATTGCTATACCAATCTTCTGTTCAGTATCCTGATGTTAATCATAATCTATGAACATTTTTATAGCCCTAAAAAGAAACTTGTGACTGCCAAATTGCATCAGGAGACTTGGCCAAGGTCAGGAATTTCCATAACATCAGGAATAATCTAATTTTTAAGGGAGGAATTTTAAGTATCATTGTAATTTTAAATATAATTAATTAACCAATGTGCTACTTAGATTACCAAACCCAAGAATAAAATCACTGACAGTAGCAATTGAGCTGTAGATTTTTTTGGAACAAGAGGTGGTTTTCCGGTTTCGAGTTCAAACGATATATATATAGAAATCTTGCATGTGGCAAGATTTCTAATTATTGCTAATTTCACACTTTTTCAAATTTTGTGACTGATTTGTTTCCTCCTTAGTATCTCCTTTTCTACTTCTTTTTGGGAGGTTTAAGTTTCCCATTCATGTTATAATGTGAAGGTGCTCAAATCAGACCACCTAAAGATTCTCAGCAAGAAGACTTGCTCTGACATGCAGATAACATTGATCCAAGAATAATGAAGGCCTCAGAGATTGAGAAGAAGCTCTAGCCTCTCCCCTAACCTCTTCACCCTACCCTTAAATGAAAGAAATGATTGCTTCTCATTTGGATAACTTAGATTTGAGTTGGAGGGGGAGATGAGGGTATCATCCAGGTATGAGTTTATCAGTGAACATGTCCTCCCTATCTGAAAACTATCTCTTTCCTTTCAGAATCAAGATGAACTCATCGCCTCCTGTGAAGTCGCCTTCTCTCCTCAGCATCCCAGTCTACATTACCTCATCCCTTCTTTAGAATTTTTATTTTAATTTTTTTATTTTTATATTCCCCAAACAATTGCAACCCCTTTATTTTGACCCCAATCCCTCCCCCCCCGCCCCCTCCCCTCATAAAGTGTCTCTGGTTCATAGTTGTTTGTTGATTATGATTTTAACTTTCTTATAGATATTCATTTTCCTGGACCCTTATTTAAGTTTTCTAGATTCCTGCTATGAGTAAGACCATCCGGTATTTTTCTTTTTCTTTCTGGCTTATTTCACTGAGCATGATCCCTTCCAGCGCCATCCATGGTGCTGCAAATTGCATGTGTTTATCTTTTTTGAATGCTGAGTAATATTCCATGGTGTATATGTACCACATCTTCTTGATCAAATCATCTATTTTTGGGCATTTGGGTTGATTCCTTTTAACCCCTTTCTCCACCACAAATTACAGGACCTGCATGATCACTGTAGCTTCTACATATTTACATTATTAAACTTACTTTTTTTCACCAGTCTTATGAGGTTTTGACTATTCCACCATCAGAGAAGAACCAAGAGGGACGGGAATTTTTCCCCTGAGCCCCAACAAAAGATTCATATCTATTGAGGCATACTTTTAAGCTAATACAAGCTGACATCCGAAGCACTCTCATTAAATTCCTTTTGTGTAAGTACTGGTATGACAAGCTTTGTCCTACCTGAAAGGAATATCCATTAAATAAACAAAGAATTCGAGGAACATACCTCAACATCATAAAGGCAATATATGACAAGCCCATGGCCAATATCATTCTCAATGGTGAAAAGTTGAAAGCATTTCCATTAAGATCTGGAACAAGACAAGGATGTCCACCCTCACCACTGCTTTTCAATATAATACTGGAAGTCCTAGCCAGAGCAATAAGACAAGAGAAAGACAAGCAAGGAATCCAAATAGGGAAGGAAGAACTCAAACTATCACTATTCACAGATGATATAATATACATAGAGAACCCCAAAAACTCTACAAAAAAACTAATCAGTTTAGTAAAGTAGCAGGATACAAAATCAACAAACAAAAATCAGTAGCCTTTCTATACACAGACAATAAATCTAAAGAAATCAAGAAACCCATCCCTTTTATTATTGAAACAAAAAAAAAACATCAAATACTTGGGAATAAACCAAACAAAAGAGGTAAAAGACCTATACAAAGAAAACTATAAAACACTTAAAAGAAGTAGAAGAAGACACAAAGAAATGGAAAGGCATCCCCTGCTCATGGATTGTAAGCATTAACATTATCAAAATGGCCATCCTACCCAAAGCAATTCACAGATTCAATGCTATTCCAATGAAAATTTCAATGACATTCTTCAAAAAATAGAACAAATATTGAGGAAATTCATATGGAGCCACCAAAAAACCCAAATAACCAAAGCTCTCATAAAAAAAAAAGAAGGGAATGGAGGTATCACACTCCCAGACTTCAAACTATGCTACATAACCATAATAATCAAAACTGCATGGTATTAGAACAAGAACAGACACGCAGACCAATGGAACTGAACAGAAAATCCAGAAATGAACCTACAGATTTACGGTCAACTAATCTTTGACAAATGAGCAAAGAATATGCAAGGGAGCAAAGAAATTTTGTTCTATAAATCATGCTGGGGAAACTGGGTTGCTACCTGCAAAAGAATGAAGCTTAACTACTACCTCACATCACGCACAAAACCAACTCAAAATGGATTAAAGAACTAGACGTAAGACCTCTAACCATAAAATATATATAAGGAAATATAGGCAAAACACTACATCATATATGTCTCAGTAACATCTTTAAAGACTCATTTCCACTTCTCATAATGAGAAAAACTGTACTATATCTTCCATAAGGTTTTGCAGAGTTAAACAAAGTAATGCATGTAAAGCACTTAGAATATTGCCTAGGACTTAGTGCTAGACAAATGATTATTATTACAATTTGCAAATATACAGGCACCTACTAAGTGTGTACAGTGTTATAGCATTAGTAGCTGCTGCTATTATTAGCATTATGATATCATTGCCTTATCTTTAAATTAAGACAATATGTGGCAATTCAGAGCAAGCTATGGCGGTTCCAGTTGCTTTGACGTGCTGCTTCCTTAGAGGGAAATGTTAAGGGTCTCACCAAACAGGGATTTAAGTCATTAACAGTACTGAGGACAGTCCTATTTCATTATTTAAGACAAACAAGATAAGAAGTTTTTCTCTGGCTAAGTATACTGTGACAAAACCCATTATATCTCCAAACTAAATTGATAGTAAGGAGATTCAGATTTAAAGGCATGGTTTTGTGATAATTGAATGCTACATACACTGGGAAGTAATATCAAAGGATACACTAGGGTAGAGAAAACTTGCTCATACTTTTTTTTTTTAATTGGTAAATTGTTAGTATATGATCAATTGGATAAGATAAATTTTTGTAATTTTCCACATATGCTCTCAAAAAATGTGATTTGTACTTTACAGACACATCAAACAAAGCAGTGATAGTGAAGGCAAAGATAAACAGCTGGGACTACATCAAATTAAAGAGCTTCTGCACAGCAAAAGAGACAATAACAAAAACAAAGAAAAACCCCACCAACTGGGAGAACATTTTTTGCACCCAACACTAATGATAAAGGCCTGATCACAAAAATCTGCAAAGAGCTGATGAGAGTCAACAACAACAAAGAAAATAATCCAGTCAAAAAATGGGCAGAAGAGCTAAAAAGAAACTTCTCTGAAGAGGAAAAGCAAATGGCCAACAGGCATATGAAAAAATGTTCAACATCACTTGTAATCAGGGAAATGCAAATCAAAACTACCATGAGATACCATCTTACACCAGTGAGAATGGCACATATTAAAAAAACTAGCAACAACAAATGTTGGCGAGGATGTGGAGAAAAAGGAACTCTCCTGCACTGTTGGTGGGAGTGCAAACTGGTCCAACCACTATGGAGAGCTGTGTGGAGATTTCTGGACCTACTTAACATAGAGCTTCCATATGATCCAGCAATTCCACTCCTAGGTATTTACCCAAAGGACACAGAAACTAATTCAAAAGGGCACCTGCACCCCTATGTTTATAGCAGCACAATTTACAATATCTAACTATGGAAACAACCCAAATGCACAAAAATAGATGACTGGATCAAGAAGATGTGGTACATATACACAATGGAATATTACTCAGCAATCAAAAATGATAAACTCGTGCAATTTGCAGCAACATAATTGGAGCTGGAAGGGAACATGCTCAGTGAAATAAGTCAGATAGAAAAAGAAAAATATCAGATGGTCTCACTCAGAGGAATTTAGAAAACCTAAATAAGGGACCAGGAAAAAGACTAATTATAATAAAGTAAAAATCAAAATCAAAATCAACAAGCAACTATAAACCAGAGACACACTACAGGGGGAGGTGGGGAATAGGATCCAAACAAGGGGGTGTGGGAATTGTATGGGGACTATAACCAAGATGAAAATGCATACATTGTGCAAAAATGGAAAATGATGTAAAAAATATATAAAATTTTAAAAATTAAAAAAATATTTATTCTCTTGGCAACTTTCAAAAAAATCAAGAAAGAAATAATTTGTCCTATGAACAGGCCTCAGCCATGCCCTGTAAGTACCTCCCTGCCTCACTCTCAGTATTCCCTCTTACCATCTCAGTATTTCACTCTTACCATCAAATCTTTTCTAAATATTAGTTTCTTTTAATTCCCTAAGGTTTCATTGACTGCATGAGAGCTTGGGGTTATATAATCAGGAAAAGTGTAGAGGATATTGACCATAATCATCACTAAAATCAAACCATCTGCCTGCAACTCTGCCACATGCTGTTTTGTCCATCTGAAAGTAAATCTTCATTGAATCCCAGCACTTTGGAGCTAAACCTGTGCATTGCTGAGTACAACTTGGTATAGGTGTGACCATTTGGGAGATAACTAAAGAGAACTATTGGGCAGGGGACAGGAGGGAGTACTCTCCTGGCCTTTAAAATTCTAACAGAAAGTTTGAGCCAGAGGGATATTCTTTTGCAAGAACTTCAATGGGTTGCAAATCAGAAGGAGACATTTTAAAGAAATTTTTTAAGTTCCGTTAAGTCATTTTCTGACACAGTTTGACTAAAAATAACTACTAAAAACTTAAGTGTCAGACTTAGGGAAGTCATCATTGATTCAAAAATAGCTAAATGTACCAAGCCAAGGGAATACAGACTCCGGGAAAGCATATTGTGGGGAAGACATTTCTCCTTAGGGTTTGTTTGAATGAAAAATGCTCTCACTAAATAACTTAGCAGAATTGTTCTTTGTCTCTTAAAAAAGGCAACAGAGGTATCAGGACAAAAATCAGTTAGGAGTAGGTTTTGAACTCAGCTCAATGTTTTTGAATACCTACTGTGTGAGGGACAAAGAACAACTTCACCTATATAAACTTAGATACAAAAAGATAAACATAGGATTTGAATAGTTATAAAATCAGAAAGGTATTAAGAACATAAAAGTGACAGCTGTCATGAGACTCAAAATATTAAGAGATAGCAGGAAGAAAACCTTTTATGATGATATGCATTTGAGTTGTCCTTCAAGGATAATGCTAGGCCCTATCCCATAGGGGACAAGCCTGGAATCCCCTCAGGGGAGCCAGAAGTGTCCCTAAAGGTGTGTCAAAACTCCACCTGGAATACTTAGTACAAACACAATTATTCTGGGCCTGTGGAGACATTCACACAGGTTAATTGGTGAGGCATCCATGAATTAGCCATCTGTCACAAACTGTTATGTTCAACAGGATTGTCATTAAACCAGCAATGACAGTAACAGAACTTGCTACTAAAGAAATATTCTTTGAGTTCTTTGTTGGGCAAACTTTATTTCTGTAATTATTGTTAGATAATTTCCACAATTTAAAAATTTTATAGAATTCAGTATTTGGAATATCCTGGAAGATTTTATGGATCATAAACAATTCAAATACAATGACAAAGATCAGGAGATTAGGGTCACAAACTGGCTACAGGCCTATGCATCCTTAAGGCTTTTTTTATAAGTATATATAGTGATCTAAAAGTAGTTTGTATTTCATTAGTGTTCTTGAAACTGAAAGAAACAAAACTGAAGTGATTATGTGACAATAAAGACTGAGAATGGCCTTAAAAGTTTAAAATACTTCCTAACTGACTCTGGCCCTTAGAAACATTTGCCAACCCCTGTGTAAATGGTGAACAGCTGAGGTTTAAGAGCAGAGAAATCTTCCCATATTTGGTGTTTACATATTAGCATTAAGACATTTTAAAACAAGCAATGTGAAATGCCTTCAGATGGGTCTCCACACATCATAATTGCAAACATTCTAAATGGCACACTCAGAAACACTGAAGGAGAGGATAGAAGGATGACAATACACAGTAAAACCCTGACCCCCAAACTACATTCCTTTCTTCTGCTTCCCAGAAGAGGCAGGCTGATGATAGTTTATTTGCCTAAAAAGCATTTTTTTGGGGGGGGGCGCGGGGTGTGTGGATGGATGGATGGATGATTGATGTCTAAATCTGGCTTGGTTTTGAAGTATATAGTGCTTAAAATAGTACTTTGGAACTTATAATCTACATTAGCTGATCTCAGAAAAACACAATAAACATAAAGCAATTAACAGAGAACGTAGGAAAGGGCTAAGAGAACAAAAATCCAGGAGTGTTACTGAATTTTTCAATATGGGTTTTCCAAATGGGTTAAACAGCACATACCTTAGTTCAAAACCTAATCCTGACCTTCCTTAAACAAAATCTTATCATACTTTAGGAGAAAAAAAAGTGAATTGCCATATCAAGGAAATAAGAGGCGGGGAGATGTTTAGGGGGTTAAGAGGCTGAAGGTCACTTTCTGAAATAGCAAGAGATAGAATGAGATTGTGAAAAGTCAAGCAATTCTATATAAAGCAGACCAAACTGAAAGCTTTGGGAAACTTTCAAACAGCCTACAAGTTTTTTTAAGTTAAAACTTGCTATCTATGTATTAGTACCATAATTAAATCTGTCAGTAAAGTGATGCAAGCCTATGTTAAGGATGTATATTAACTCAGATAATGTTCATAATAATCTGATAAGGTATGAACTTGAAATGGTTAGCACCCTTTACAGAGATGAAACCCTGATACTCAGAAAGGGGACATGAATGCAGGTGTCAAATACAGATTCTCTTGCCTTTAAGATGAATGTCTGAGCCACTCTATTCTAATATTGCCTTGTTTAAAGAGAACTTTGAAAATGTAGACAAAGTATTACAGCAATAAAGCAGTGATTTCCCTATCAGGAAAAAAAATATATTATCAACAATATTTCCTGGGTCTTTTTTTCAAGCTCATAGTGCATGTGTAGAAAGTGGGAGACCATGATAAGCATCCGATTTGAGGGTTCAGGCTAAAGGCAGATGAAGAAATGGGACTAAAGTCATAACCAAGTAATAGAAGAAAAAAATTGGTAAACCTCTCCACAAATTTAGACACCTATAAGAACCACAGAACTTGCATTTACCATTTTTTTTAAATGACAGGAAGCAATGCATGTGTGTAATAATGTATTTCATTATGTCCATCATCTCTCTTTCCCTACCACTGATGACATGCACTCATTTGTATACTTCATCTATATTTTCTGACATATAAGGAAAAGGAATATTTGATAAAGCATATAAAATGCAACTGATTAGTCAAGCCTTTAGACAAATATTTCAGTTCCAGAATGTTTACAGCATATGTTTTGATGTTTCCAAATTACCATATGCTTTTATTATAAACAGGGACTGCTTCATTTGTTGAATAGCAGTGATACATTATGTTGACTATTTCTGACATTGTATTGAGTTTGAAACTTTAGAGGGAAACAGTAACCTCCAAATATTTCCAAACCAGACTTCCCACTTCAGAAGCTATAGAAACTGTCTGCATTTTACCACCTCCTGTTACTGTACTGTCTCTCAAACCCACTCCAATTATGTTTACACAGAATCACCATGGTAAATAAGTTGTTTTAACCTAAGAATATAGATTAATAACATTTTCTTTAAATCTTCATGTTACTAAATCACTAAGAAAAATACTATGAGTATCATACATTCATAACACTCCCAGTCTGTATGTGAGTACAAACCACTTTAGAACTTGAAAGTAATCCTTCACACAACTAAGTCCTGGCTAGAGTCATGTGGAATGATGCAGCAGAGGCTGTAATGAACGACTGCAACCTCCCAGAACTGTGTCTGCCTGACAGAGCAATGTATACACCCCATTCCTGGCTTTTATTGGGCTGCACCAAGTATACAATTCACCAGTGAGCCCAGGAATCAGAAACTGTCAATTACAAAGAAATGGTTGGCAGACTGAATGAATATTTGTGTATAATCATCACAGCATCCATCAGCAGCAAAGACTCTGGAATGGTGCACACAAATGTTAGTGTCCTTTGCCTGAATAAAACACCCATTTTTACACTGCATGATATCAGTGCCTAACAGAGGTGATGAGGCAGGAGGCAAGCAATTTATTTTGCCAGCTACATGTGACCCAAGATGTTACTCACCACTGAACAACAACTGCTTTGGCCAAAAGCATTATTTTCAAAAACTAAGCATCTATGCTTTCTTTTGGTCACCGTGGAGTCCCGTCTCCTCTAGCTTTAAATCCTAAAGGACAGTGGTGAGGATGGGTTCTTAAATAGGTACAAGCTCTTGAGAAATAGCCTTTCTAGAATGTCTTTTTCCTCATATATAAAGATGATAGCTATTCTAGCAACACTCATATCCTTTCAGAAAACCTTCAGAATTGTAGTTCCAAACATGATGGCACTGTGAATGCACTGTGGGCCAGCAATCTACCTGCCTTTGTATCAGCTTCTCTCTTACTGAAAGAGAAAATAAGATTATTACCACCTTCCCTACAAGATGATTAGGTTCTTTTCTAACTACGATCCTTTTAAAATAGTGTCTTCTTGGGAGGTCGGACACTGCTTTGCAAATGTGAAAAACAGTCTGCATCTTCTTGGTGGAAAGTGTTACAGTGTGTGTGCGTTCACGCATGCCTGTGCATACCACCTAGACATCCAGACTGCATTAGCCTCAGCATGGTCCTTACTCAAGGTTTTCAAGTTTGTTTAATACTCTCATGTTGTCATCTTGATTTATTAATAATTATATCTCTGAACTTGTGTTTTCTAAGAGACGCCCAATGCAACAATGGGACGCTAGCAGAGGGGAATAGGCAAGATGCACTAATGGCTACCCTTGCCATTACATTTGCATGTAAAATGCCAGTAACATATGAGCACAGACTTCCAGTGAACCCACTATATGTGGGAGCTGGGAAGTCTCAAATCAAGGACAAGGTAAAGCATATCTATTACCAAATAGAAATACCAACAACTCCAAACAGCCATGCTTTCAATTCAATTCAAATGCAGAAAGGAGATGGTATTCTAAGAAATATGAATGACCAAGGAATCCTTGTTCCTATACAAGAGGATCAACGAACTAGGCGGAAAATGATGACCTAGAAGGAAAAGATAGGGTGGCCCATAGTTCTTTTTTCTTTTAGATCCTTCCCTACCTGTCAGAAAGCTGAAGGGTAGGTCATGTTGATAGAATGTATGGCAACCAAGCAGTGAAGTAAAGACAGGTAAGTTAGTTTTGTGCAGTGTTTCTATTCCCCTGATAAGAATGAAATACATATGTACAAACAAACCACAAAATTAGTACATATAAAATTAGTGTTTCTGCATATAATACTTTTATATTTGCATTTAAACCTTGCAATTCACAATATAAATATGAATAGTAAAATACATGCTAATAATTTAAATATTTTCATTTTTCTTTATTGAGAACTTAAAAATGGCAAGTTAAAAGACAAGCCACAGAAAGAAAAAGCTTTCTATTTTAGTACCTTAAAGGTACTACTGTTTCTAAAAATGTAAGTTTTATTCTACTTTTATAAGCAGAGTCCTGAATTTTCATTTTACACTGAAACTCACATTATATAGCCAGCCCTGCTCCTACAAATATTTTGCATACATTTCAAGAGATTCCCAGCCCCCACAAGGTGAGAAAGAGGATCTATTTAACTATGTCTACATAATTGTATAGTTTGCTAAGGCTACCATAATGAACACTACAGACTGAGTGACCAAAGCAACAGAAACTTATTATATCTCACAATTCTGGAGGCTAGCAGTCTAAGATCAAGATATCAGCAGGGTTAATTTCATTCTAAAGCCTCTCCAGTTGATTTGTGAATGGCTGCTGGCTCCCTTTGTCTTTACAGTCTTTCTCAATGCTTGTCTGTATCCTAATCTCCCTTCTTAGAAAGATATCAGTCACATCACATTAAGGCCCACCTCAGTGACATCATGTAATCTTAATTACCCCTTACTCCAAATACAGTCACATTCTGAATATATGTGTATAGAACTTTATATAATGAAACATTAATACTAAAATCTGACTACATATTATTTAGAGGGTCACAGCAAAGTATTTATAATAAAAGAATACCTTAGCAAAGAGTGAATACTGGTAATGTCAAAATGTGAAAATTTTGTCACTGAACTAACTCCTTTCTCTAATTCTCTTACTACCTCTCTACCTGAAGCGGCTCTTAAATATCCTGTGACTAAGACTGTCCTTACCCTTAAAAAAATATATATGGTAGAATTAGTAACCAATGAATTTAAAAACATGTATGCTAATAAAGCGAGATTGTGCTTTATCCAGAGCTCTCAAAACAATAACTGTCTATGCTTCAATGTTCTGCATTGTTTTTAATGAATACACATCAAGAAGACATTATATATACCATTGATTCCATAAAGTAAATTCCATTAATGTGTCTAAATACTTTCTGGCCCTTATCTAAAATTAATCTCTAAGAGAATTTAGAGGTTTTTATACTATTTCTATTTTCAGAAACCTGTAAAGTTCTCATCAATCATGTTCCCAGCAACTGACCAAAGAGGAAGAAACTTAGGTTGCAATTGAGAAACACAGGTGAAACAATCTTTTCTAGGCACATTAATTTCTAAAAACAACTATAACCAGAGAAGGTAGAAAACAATTTGACTCTTGATACCCACAAGATCCAACATAATTAGACTCATTTTCTTTTTTCTTTTTTTTTTTAAGATTTATTTATTTTATTTATACAAGCACTGGGTACAGTCAGAAGCGCGGGAGGGTGAGAGAATTCACCAGAGCCAGAGTGGGGAGCAGAGCAGGCAGAAGGACCGAAGTACACTGCTAAGGGGAGCAGCGGGCGGCAGGGGAGGTCTACGCGCCATGTGGGACCCTCCTCCGGTGGCCGGGGAGCAGCCGGGGATCGAACTGGTGCTGCAGAGGCTGCGGGCAGCTTCGCAACCCAGCGCTCAACCACTGCGCCTCCGGGGAGGCCCTAGACTCATTTTCACAAAATGAAACAGTAGCATCCTTTTTATATATGGATGACATATCTTACAGTACCTACATCTATCTTAATAAGGAATGAACTAAGAAAAACTTGGAGTTATTACAATTTCTGCCATGGGCCCATTTTAGATCTCCATTTCTTCCTCTCTCAAGGAGGGTAGTGACAAGAACAAGTATAAGAATCAAGAGAATGTTGAAAACCTCTGAAGATGCAATGATAGCTTATACAACAATCTGTAGCAGTTCTTTAAAACATTATTTCACCAGACTGATTTTTCAGATAACATTTTCAAATATTCCCCCATGTACATGTTTCAGTATTGAACTAAGCAGTGGTGTCCCTAATCCACAAGATTAATTTGTGTATGTCCTAGATACATTCTTAACAAATAATTTAATATTTCCAATATTATTATTAATTGTAAATATAAGGTTATGTATTTGGGTAAATGAAAGTTTAAAGAAATGTTTAGAACTCACTTCTCTAGAATTTAATCAAGATTATTAACAATCTATTTCACCACATAGGCTTTGTGTTCAGATAGGTTTGTGATAGATTTTGTGTTCCATCCCCATCAAGCCCTAGGATCAAAGAGAGGACAGTAAATAAAAACCATAAGACTTTGGAAGCCAAAACTCATTCAGTCAGAACTGCTAGGCTCTGTTAGTCTCCTCTTGCAATTGCACATCCTAAATCAAAACAAAAAAATGGCTTCATTCCAAGTAGACTTACATAATCCAACATTGAACAAAAATAAACAAGGACTAAAGTAAGCTTTGTCACTTTTTTAAAGCTGTATTTTGTTTTTAATTGAGGTAATATTGGTTTACACCATTGTATATGACTCAGAAGTAAAGGATATCAAGACCAAAGAATGTCATATTATAAAATTCAACATATTGATATTGATATGTACATCAGAAGTTTGTTATGAAAAAATATGTATGAATTTTATTAACTTTGAAGCCATTTAGTTTTACCATAACTCAATGGTCTGCCCATGAATCTCTAGTATCGTCATTTGAGAAACAGAATTTCGGGTCCTGCCACAAAACTACAGAATCACACTCTCCAGAAATGGGGCCCATGGATCCATCTATTTAAAGCTCCCATGTGTTTCTAAAATCATTCAGGTTGGGGAACCACTAAATTCATAGTTCTGAATGTGGAGCCTGTACACTGTGTAAGCCAAGTGCATCAATGGTCTACCTACCGTTTGTAGGAAGTTGCTCAATTTTATTGTTTGTTTGTTTTCAATTAAAAACTAATATCTCCTTGTGAACTTGATTGTTACATATCACTAAATGATGTTTTTATTTAACTCCTTTCAACTAACTTTGATTTAACAGAGTACACTCAGTTTTAATGCATTAGTATCACCTGGGATTTTATTAAAATGCAGATTCCTGGGCCCCATCAAATACTGTAACTCAGTAAGTTTAACACAGGACAATGGAATTGGCCTTTTTTTTTTCTTTTTTCTTTATTGAGGTAACAATGGTTTACAATAAGGAATAGCTTCACACCTCCTCGGATGTGTGTCACCACACCACTCCCACTACCAAAACACCCATAGTCCTCATCTTAGGGCACTGGGTCCTCTCCCCCAATTTTCCCCATCCCCTCTCTCACTCCTCTTCTAGTAACCTCACTTCTGCAGTTATCGGGTTTGTTTTGGTTTAGTTTTTTCAGTTCCTTTGCTTTTATTTCTCTATATTCACATAAGGGAAATCATGTGGTATTTGTTAAACTGACATTTTTAAGACTACCTCAGATGCTTCAAATATCCAGCTGAAGCAATGTGGCTGTAATATATAAAATGTGTTCTAAGCGCCTACCTTACATTTTTCTGATAATTTGGAGTTTATGAATAACTTTCACATTCATGCTCTCATTTTATCTTCATAAGCAGAGAGACAGTATTGGTATCATCACCCCTATATTACAAATGAAGTGCAAAAGTATGACAAATATTAAACATCATAGCTACAAAACAAAATTAATACCATATTCAATGATCCTTCTAGGAGTAGAGGCAAAGGAACATCATTATAATTATAATGTGCTGGACAAATATTTGCTTAACTAATAATCTTCAGAAATTCTGAAAGTTGGATATGTTGAATGTATTAAAATCCCAATTCCTCTAGTTCAACTCAGCAAATAGATAATCTATATTGTATGAGATACTACATTAGTTCTCTTAATATTCCATGATACAATCAGGAAAAAAGATATTAATCGCTTATTAAAAATATGAGGAAGATCGAAAAACGTAAGAGGAGGTATCATGAAGTGAGTATTTGTAGTCTCCCAAAATTTATATGATGAATCCCTAAACACCAGTGTGACTATATTTGGAGATGAGGCCTTAAAGGAAGCAATTAAGGTTAAATAAAGTTGTAAGGATGAGGTCCTGACTAATAGGATTGGTGCCCTTCTAGGAGAAACACCAGCAACTCTTCACTCCGTTTATCTCTCTCTAGTGTGCACATACTAAGGAAAGACTATGTAAGGAAATAGTTGAAAAAGGGGCGGGGGGAGGCAGCTATCTATAAGATAGGAATATAGCCTTCACCAGAAATTTAATTTCTTGGCACTTGGTCATGAACAGCTAGTCTTCAGAAGGCTGAGAAAAATCAATTTCTGTTTTTAAGCCTCCCTGGCTGTGTAATACTTTGTTATAACAGTCCAAGTAAACTAATACAGGAGGAAAGGCCTACATGCTAAGTGCAATGGTTGAATTTAGCCGTGTTTGTGTGAGGCCTAAAGTTAAGACCCAATATTATGTGCTACCTTGACATCTGGTGAAACTAGAAAGGCCTCGAATGGCTAACGTGCACTCCACTTTCAGATACAATCCCAAGCCAAGCAACCCTCTTGGCCAAAGAACCAGGTGCAAGTCTCATCTACTCCTGAGTAGTGGGTTTCAGCTCCCTTCAGCTCATGGAATCATTCAGACAAACCAACCGCATCTTACTTACCATGGGAACTAGGGGCCATTCCAGCCTCTAGTGCTACAAAACCTGCTTTCAACTGCCACTGGCTGTATACTGAGTTTCCAGTACAACCTCCATTTGGCACTGCATGGCATGTGGCGCCCTCCTGCTCTGGGCATTAAATGTATGGGATTAATGTATGCTGTCAGTTTCTTCTGTCCAGTGTAATGTGTCCTGAGACCCATTAAGTGAGAATCACTCTTTCACTAATGGGGTAAAGAAGAAGAATTTAAAACAAAGTGATAGCAGTGAATCTTCTCACCATAGATAACCCAAAAGTTCCGCTTAATGGAACAAACTTTTATCACTAGCTTAATTAGAATATTTTTAATGTCCCGAAGAATAAGATTCTCTGACACACTGTTAGAGCAGGTGGAATGAAACAGGGGAGGTAGATCTCCATTCATACATTAAAAAGGTCCTCCAATGAAGTGATACATGAAAACTGAGGAGAGCCATGCTTTACTTTCACTTCTGAGTAAAACTGACTAACCTACTGGCCATATATTTTTCTTTCAAGTTTAAATCCATGTGACTCTAAAAAATAGTTCATAATCTATAAATAAGGATGGATAAATACCAGGAAATCTCTACATTGAAAAAATTAAACTACATAGCAAGTAGTTTAAGATTAAGATGTCATTTACAATACATGGATGTGCCTCCTACAAAACGTTCTGCAGGTGACTATTTTTGTATTTTTAATTCCCTCAAAGAAAAGCTCATCTGTGTAGCATTCTTTTGTTTCCTCTCTTACTCAAAATATTCAGTCTCAAAATTGACATACCATGTGCCACCTGCAAGGCCTAATGAGAAAGGCTTTCCAATTCATCCCTGTGATGTTTTATATAAATATTGCTTTGAACTGGACAGTGGAAAAGCCCTGGGTAGCACTATAACACCAACCTGACATTTTACAAACTCTGCCAACATGACACTACATCAGAATTTTTCTTAAGCATGAAATAAGAATGTTCCAGAAATCATTGGAGGTGATAAAGTAGCCCCCAGGAAGATTTAGAGTTGAATTTCCAGTTATTAAGTATTTCTTCATCTTCTCTATTATCCCTTCTGAAGATGAGCACAGACTTGCTCTCGATTCCTTTAGGATGGCTAAGTGTTGTGGCTCTGGATCCTGGCTCTTGAGTCCTGCTCACTGCCTTAGGGAATCTCTGCTCCAAGCCTTATTAGCAAGACTCTCAATAAGTTTGCCTATCACTCCGTGCCTCAGAGTCTTCAGGGATGCCTTTAATAACTTAGTATTGTGTAAGGGATGAATCAGTGAATATATGCTAAGCTCTGAAAACAGTAACTGGCTCGTAGTGAATGTTCAATAAACATTAACCACTTTTTTAAACTGTCATTTTAGATTATTTACTCCCCATTCAAACTGAAGTCAAGGCTGATGCAGGCAATTTTCTACATAGTATAAGGGGAAAAAATCATCCACTTATTATGAAAAGAGTCTTGAAAATAACTTCCTTCTTCCCTCCCTCCCTCCCTCCTTTCTTGTGGTTGAGGAACTGAAACAGTTTAATTTTCCCACTTTGCCAAAAGTCATAATAGAGACAAAATTAGAATTCAGGACTCTGAGCTCCCAGAATTTAAAGCACAAAGTCATCCTTTGCGCCCTTACACAAAAGAACTATCAGGAGGTTTCATTCAATAGGCTATCCAGAAATTGGCTCTACACAAACTCTGTGTTAGAGGAAATCTCAAGCCCAAATTGTTTTCCTACTTCAATTTTCCTTTTATTTAGATGAATCCTAACTTTAAAAAAAAAATCAGTGAGAAATATCTAAATTCTACACAGTACAGATTGCTTCAAATTTCTATACCAAGATATCTTTATCAAGTCTATAGGTTGTTATTTAATATAATTTGGTCAAAAGTACACACTGAGATCTATTTTTTCCAAAAAGTCAAATTTTACATGGCCTCCCTGGTGGTGCAAGGGGTTAAGTCTCAGCACTACCCAGCTATCGCCAGCCACTGCAGCACAAGTTCCATCCATGGCCAGCATGGGCAGCAGACCTCTCATCTTGCCCGATACTACCCTCAGCCCGCTGATCCACCTGTTCTGCTCCCCACTCTGTCTCTGGTGAATCCTCTCACCCCCTGCACCTCTGGCCTATCCACCAGCTCTTGTATGCATAAATAAATAAAAATCTTTAAAAATAAGTTTACATTATTTATTAAACACATTACTTCAGGTTTATAACCTGCAGTTAAAGATTGCAAGCTGACTTGAGCATTTAAAACATTAAACTAATGTTACAGTTTGGAACAAAGAACAATATTAATTTGTTATTATTAAGAACCATTGCCATTAGTTTTGCATCATCAGGAAATGTACCAAAATTTTCCCATTTTTCTCAAGATAAAATGGCCATCTTATTAAGACATGAGATTAGTCTCTGATATGTGAGCCCTGGGTCAACCTTAGTCAGGATAATTAGTTGCTAAATATCCTTTTTTTAAAAGGCATGAATTAATAAGACTGATATGTACCTTGGTTTTCTCACCCAGAGAATGACATAATACAATTATTTAACACATCAGTACTTTGCTATAATGATGTAATACTTGCTAAGAGATTAGAACAGTGTCTTGCACATAGGTAGCAACCAAGTATTAGTAGTATTATTGTCTTAGGCATGCCTCAGAAGCACATCTAAATTAGCTGAGCAAATATTAATATTCTTGGTAGGTGTAACTTCCATGAGGATAGTACTGGAAAAGATTACGCCAAGTGAAATAAGTCAGAAGGAGAAATATCAGATGGTGTCACGTATATACGGAATACACAGAAACCAAGCAAAGGGTCAGATAAGACAAGCTTAACAACTGAACCTTGAAAGCTGACTACAAAGCTGAAGAATCCAGAAAGGGAGGAGGTGGAGAAGCGGGGTGGGAGACAATAAACTGTGGTGGTGAACTCTGGGTGATTTGGTAGCTGGCAGACTAAGGGGACTTTACCTGAAGGGGGGAATCCTATGGTTTCAAAATACGAACGATGATATAAGTCAATTTAAAAAAATGAAAGAGATAGTAATGACAGAGCCTTTCTACCTTATATTGTTGAGCCCTTGAGAAAGTTGCCTAAGAATTTTTTCTTATCTGGAAAGTCTGAATTTTCGCTCTTGGGTAATCATGACAAAAGCATCCCATCTAAAACCTTGTATGAAGAAACTGACAATACTGAATCTAATTTAGATCTAGTTAAGATAATTTATAGGTGATTTTCCCCCATTCTTATCTAGATTTTCCCCCTTTCTTTCCCCCTTTCTACATCTAGAATATGAAATTGAAATTTTCATATGCATTTACACTTAGAGCTCAGAAAACTATTTCATATTGGAATCAGAAGCATACTAGTAAGGGTTCTGCTAATTTTGCAGGTGTATGTAGAGAGAAGAAAAGCAAGGCACTCATATGTAAAGTAAAAGGGTGCAAGTGAAAATAGTCGACATTCTTACCTGTGCTAGCCTCAATTTTTAATGATGAAAGTTTCAGACAAAAGAATTAATTTACAATACTAAGAATGCCATAGCAACCTCATTCTGCTATCTTTGACCAAAATGTGGCTTTGGTTTTACCGTTAGCCATTTTGGTTTTAAATGCTTGACATTTGAGTGGGCCCTGACATTTACCTCATAAATTTTTGTTTACCAGTTCCTAAGCTAAATTGACTTTGACTCTGTCAGTGATAGGAAGGTGGAAAAATGGAAAAAAATATGGTCTTTGGTCTCACCTGTTAGGGTCAGGTACACTCCTATAAGCACAAAATGCTCTATAATCTAAAATAGATCACATCCATAAAATGATATGAGACTGGAAATAGTTGCAGCTTGATATTACAACCAAGTAAATAATGTGCCAGCGAATACTAAAAAGTACTCCCCGTGTGCCCTAATTCAATGGCATCATAGAATCCTTATAACAAAGTTTCTAAAGGTTCACAATAATTTCCTCCCATCACCTAGCTCCATAACAAATTGTTCTCAACTCTCCATAGATTTTTTTTGCACATAATGAATTTTGATAATATGGTAAAGGTCAGGAATTCAAATAAGGTGATCATGATGCTCATTAATTCCAAACAGGATGAAATATAATGCTATTTAATATCTTTTTTTCTCTTCTGTATGCCCTTTCCTTAATTTTCAAAACAAACAATTAATCCTCTGCTTTGTACCAACATGTTTTCATTAATAAGGATTTTATAACTATGAGAAAATCCAGTAGCTCACTGCATTATTTAGCAGGAGCATCAACCTGGAGGATTGTAGAAGATTTAGTTTGAAAACTTTTCACATAATAGAAAGTCATCCTTTTCTTTCCCTGCAGATATAAATTGTAGATTGCTCCATAGGATATCTCCCAAGTAAGCAAATATATTAATTTCTGAGATTAAAATAATGTGGATTTTAAAAGAAAGCCCCTGGAAGCACACCTATTCTCATTTTGTGAAGTACTGAGGTCACCTTAACATGGGCAAATGGAAATGCGTCCTTAACCTCTGAAAAATATAAGAGCATCAAAATAATATTTTGAAAATATAGTTATTAGAGAGACAATTATTTCTAATACTGAAAGGTATTCACTTACTCAAGGCAATTTCATAGATTTAACATCTATATAACCCTTCAAAAAGGAAATTATAATGGAGATACAAGAAAACCTTAATTAGAGCAGTATTATCTATCTCTTTTGCCTCCTATTATCTAAGAGGATTACATCTTTATCTAAGAGCCTTTCTCTTTGAGTTCTATACACCTGTTTTTTTCCCTAATATATTTTGAGCTGATACCATACCAATGAGTTCAACAGCAGAAATCATCTCTCAAAGTTCGGTAAGATACAGAGAAGCCACACATTAGCCCTTTTTTTTTTTTTTTTTTTTTTTTTTTTTGCTTTTATTAAACATACACCTTCATGTTGATTCACATTCAAGAAAATAATCTAAAGATAACATGAAGATGGCCTAGATAGTGAGCTCACAACCAATGTTAAACAAGGAAAGAAACATGGAAGCAGGAAATATTTATTAGGATTCCTGCAGACTTCAGTCTCAGCCGAGAGGAAGAATAGAGTAGGAAATCCTATTAGTCCTTGCCTTTAATGACACTATCTGGTTTCTAGATAAATTAGCCTTACTGCCATCTGTCCCTCTTTGAACTTTGCCATCTCTGTTTTTCATTATGGCTTCTCTTCCAAAAAGACCTTCCTCCTCACTCTTCACTGGAGAGTCACATACTTCTCAGCATTCAAGGTGGATTGTCAATTCCAACCCCCTAAAACAAATGTGCACCATCACAGCTCCTGGAAGTGATTTTTCCCTCCCATAGCTCGGAGCCCTTTATCTAGCCCCCAAACCTTGTCATGTTTCCCAAGGAAAGTTCTTTCTTTCTATGTGTACTGTCTTGTTCCTCCCTTTCTTAATAACCCTACTGCCTGACTAAGGTTTCTTTACAGAAGGAGGTGGGATCTGACATGGGTCCTGAAAGCTGTCTGTGTTTTACATATTTAGTAGAGGAGACAGAAGGGAATTCCACATAAAGGATAGAAGTTCAACTAAGAACTTTGACCTAGGTTTGGGCAGGACTTACATAGGCTAAAGTGAGTTTCCAAGATTAATTGTTGAGGGTGGTTCATGTAAGGCTCAGTTCTCACTCTGTCCAGTTGATAGAATGTTATAAACTGGTATATACAATACTACATTCAATATATACAACATCCTTCATAGAGGCAATTTTAAAAGAAAAGATGAAATAAAATTGTGTACAGCAAGACAGAAAATATGAAATAAAACCATGCACAGCATGATCGTATACAGCTACAAAAATATCCATCTGTCCAACTAAATTCATCCTTTTCTTAACATTTCCTATTTACTATTTGATCATTGACCTTGTCATGAGCAAAGATTTCTCCCTTTTTTCCTATTCCAGGATCTTGGCTGAGATCACTGATTTAGGGTAATAGTGGAACGCCATACTATGTAAGTAGGGTGAGGTCAGCTTACACCTGCATAGGTCTAGGTGCATACACTTAGTAAAGTATTGCTTCCCATCTGCCTTAGTCTCAACAGTATTTAATGTCCCTGAGCAGTGAATTCAGATATGCTGCTTTAAAATATGTATTTCCTCCATTTTTCCCTGAACCATTTTCTTCTTGCCTAGTTGATTGGTGTAACTGTGTAAGCATTTGGCATTCTAGCTGAATGAGAACGAGATGAAATGGCAGATCTCCCAGCCCTCTTATTTCACAACATAGAAGTAAAACTGGCAATGCAGAGAATGTCATAATTCAGATATGTCAGTTCTGAGATGTTTGAAAGTGGTTGAGAGCAGAAACACCACAGCCCATTCTGAACCACAGCTAAGAATAGGGATACTCCATCCTACTGTCCAGAGTGACATCTACTGGTTAGCATCAAGTTCAAGGCATAACTGTAATACACTTTTCCCCTTTTCTCTAAATTTAAGCAGAGAAGAGGTTGTGCAAAGAAATATAGGTGATGGAAAAGCCAGTTAATCATAGAAGTCTATGTGGGCACAGAGATTCAGGAATGCCCTTGCTCCCTTTAAAGCAAGGTTCTGAACAGGCAAAATGGAAAGACAGGAATAATATCACAGTTGTTTTTTTTTTTTTGATATGCCTTCCCGATCCAAAATGTAGAGTTATCTTACCAAAAATTAAACCAAATCTACTTTAAGAGAGATGAGTATTCAACTCCAGCAAAACTACATGGAACATTTCAAATGTGCATCTACACACACCTTCTTGGAAGGAGAATTAGAGCTGACTGTGAAGCCATCCCAGGCACGGTGTCAAAACTGTTTCAACTTCACAAGAAAAACAGGATGAGTTTTCTTCTGCTCTCCATTCTATAGTCTTGTCTTTCTCAGTTCTTTCCATCCCCCACACAATTATCAAATACTAGTATATATTACCACTACTTATTAGATAATATTTTTTACCCTCAATCTTATACATACTACCTTCTTCCTTTCACAGTCCAACTTCCCCAAAGACAAATATATTAATAGTATCTCTCCCTTAACTAGCACAAACCTCTCAACTCATTGCAATATGGCTCTGACTTCATCATCCTTAAAACTCAAACTTTTGCTAGGATAGAAAATGACCTCCCATTAAGTACTCAAAGAATGCAAAAACACTAATTCAAGGGGATAAGTGCACTCCTGTGTTCACTGCAGCACCATTTATAATAGCCAAATTATGGAAGCAGCCTAAGTGCCCAATAGAGGTGCCAATTAAGGAGATGTGGTATACACACACGACAGAATAACACTCAGCTATTAGAAAGAAAAAAAAAAAGATGAACTCTTGTTATTTGAAACACGGATGGAATTGGAGGGGATACAAGTGAAATAAGTCAGAAAAAGCCAAATACTGGATGATTTCATACATATGGGGAATATGGAAAGAAAGAGCAAAGGAACTGAAAATACTAATCCAAAGCAAACCTAGAAATGATTACAGAATTGAATCTACTAGAGGGAGAGGGAGAATGGGAACAATAAGGAGAGGGCACCCCATGGTCTATGATAAAGGACTATGGGTGCTTTGGAGGTGAAAGTGGTATAGTGACATACATCTGAGGAGGTGTGAATTCATTCCCCTAAATCATACACAGTATTGTAAACCAGTGGTACCTCAATAAAGATAAATAAAATAAAACCATTAAAAAATAAAATCCCTATCTAGTTTTTTTAAGATTTTTATTTATTTATGCATGCAAGAACTGGGGTATAGGCCAGAGTGGGGAGCAGAACAGGCAGACTGACTGAAATACACTGCTGAGGGGAGCAGCGGGCAAGACAGGAGAGGTCTGCCCAATCATGTGGGTTAGCTCCCTAACCGAGGATCAAACTCAAGCTGTTACCTGTTACTGCAGCACAACATATCTAACTAGTTTAACACAATTATTCTATTTAAAATTGTTCTGATATTTCTACTGCCAGAAATTTAATTGCAATGGCCTCTAATCAAGTTCTCTAATGTTCTTGTTATAATTATTTCTAGGGGGTGAATTTCATTTTCTTAAGTTTTTCTGCATTTTCATATCCTTATCACAAATATGTCAGTATAAATACTTTTGTCAACAGTGTGTCATATTTACAGTTTTTAAGAGAGGTGGAAATGGAAAGAGGGTAGTATGAACTATAAGATCTATGTGCAATATTACTTGATTAAAAGGAATTTTTACGTTAATATACAGCTTAAGAAATTTTCTGGGTCTCCCCGGTGGCTCAGTGGTTGAGCGCTGGGTTGCTAAGCTGCCCGCAGCCTCTGCAGCGCCGGTTCGATCCCCGGCCGCTCCCCGGCCACCAGAGGAGGGTCCCACATCCTGCCGCCCGCTGCTCCCCTCAGCAGTGTACTTCGGTCCTTCTGCCTGCTCTGCTCCCCACTCTGGCTCTGGTGAATTCTCTTACCCTCCCGCGCTTCTGACTGTACCCAATGCTTGTATAAATAAATAAAAAACAATAAATCTTTAAAAAAAATTTTTTCTTATTTCACCTTTTAGAACCTCTAAATCTTCAGAAAGCTAGACACATCTCTGATGAGTTCTGCAGAGCCAAGATCTCTTCAAGTTAAAAGAAAGTTATATTTGTCCAAGTGTTTAATCACTACAAAATGGTCACATATTATTTCAATGCAATACATTTCAGGTCTTAAGAAAAACTCAACTTTTAATATTCAACTCTCAAATTATATACATCACATCTCACTTAAATGTAGCTTGTCAATGCTACAAACAAGGACATTCCACAGCAGTCATCCCTCGGGTCATATGACCTATGTGAGCTAGATGACAGCAGTCTACCATGAACCACAACAATAAAGAATATAAACAAAAGATGTAAGAAAGTCTGACACTAACTGACACAATGTGGATTTTCAGACAGGTATAACAGATTTTATAATACCTGGAGAGCTCAATAAATCATTCAGCACAATCCTTCCCCTGCAGGCAGGTAGAATACTATTATTCCTATATTACAAATAAATCAACTGGGGCCCTGCGAGAGGTAGTGACTTCCCCCCAGGTTATATCATTCATGTGTGTAGGGAAAGGAATCACAACTCACACCATCTGCCTGCCTTACCATGAAAGAGCCTCTCCTCCCACAACACAGTGCTTCATAGTCAACAGTCAAAGAGGCGTGCCAGGTATCAAGGATTTAGAGACGCTCTTCTTATGAACTTGTGTAGGGGTATTAACTATGCGAGCCATGCACAGTTCATCCCTCACCTGGATTTCCAACACAGTTTCTTCCTGAGACTTCCCAGTTCTAGTTGTAACCTTTCCAAGTGACTTTCTATATTCAAGGTCACACTTCCTTTTTATTAAAGACCAGTGGCAGTGTCCTTATCTCTGCTTCAAAATCTTTCAACAGAAAAATCAGAACTCTCTTTACCCTCTCAAGAAGTCTTCTGTTTGTGTTGGCAAATCATTTTACTCTTCCAAATATATTCTCTCATTTCCTCAGTTGTAAAGCTTTAGCGTTCCCTTTGTTTACAAACTTCAAGACATTCTGACTACATTACCGAAACTCCAAAGTACAGCTAATCAGCTCCCTTTACTTATTCTCAACACCTCTTTTTTCTTCACCCTTTGATTCCACATAAATACTTACATAATCAGTTTCCTTTCATTCTATTCCCCTGTCTGAGATATCAACATATATAATGCTATAGTACTTAAAGGTAGTATGAATTGCAAGACCCATGTGCAAAAATACCATTCACATTTATCCACACAGCTAAGCTTTTACGTGACCATTGTAGAGCCAACCCTGGGCTAAATGTTGGAGAGCTGAGAATGAATAAGGTAAGACACACATTCCTAGCCACCCTCAGTCTTGACTAGAGAGATCGTGTGCTAAGCTGTTAGGTACATGTGCCATTAGTCTTTCTATCATGCAGTGAGTACGACAGCACTGTCTGCAATATATGACAAGTGCCATGGCCACACAGAAGAAAGCTGTATTAATTCCATATGACATTTGAGCTAGTTTTTGAAGGATTAGTATAAAATCACCAGGATAGAAGGCAAAGACCTTGTGAAAAGGAGGAATGTAAGTTTGGGAAAGAAGTCACCTGAGAGTGAATATTATTGTTATTGTTGTCATTTAATTCAATTCTTAGCAGTATATGAAGTGTATTAGAAGGCAGGAAAAACATGCTTCTGCCTGCAATGCAGATACAGCTTGAAGTTAAACCAAAATCAACTTGGCTTCCTATGTGAACTGTCACCCTTGAATAAACCAATACTTCCTGGCTCCTGTGGCATCTTTTCTGGGCACAAAATTTCATTTAAAAGACATTGGGAAGCCAATCATGAAGCAGCAGAAACAAACACTGTATTCCCCTGCGCAAAGGCTCTCCTTTATAGGATATGCTGAAGCTAAGAAAACAAATACAAGTTGTTCTGAAAGGAGAGGCAATTAAATTTTTGCCAAACATGACAGGAAGCTGAGAACTGAAACAGACAGAGTAATGTCTATCTTTGGCACACCAGACAGGGAGAAGAAGAGTATGTCTTTGATGGCAGACTTTATTTTAAAGGTGCTAACTGACATTTTGAGAGGACATGAAAACACAGAAAGGAGAGCTTTTCAGGCCCCTGCTGTCTGGGCTGCAGAAGCTCCTAAGTGCCCCAGGGTTTTCATTTTCCCGGTCTCAGGCTAACTCGAGATAAGGTGAAGGAAAGGAAAGGAAAAATATAAAACAAGTCCCTATCTTAAGTCACACAAATCCACATGATACATTTAAGTTAAAAGTATAAAAAGAAAGACACTTCCTGACTCCTAAAGGAGCCTCAAAAAAGGGTCCTTCATGGTGGCAGAAGGTAGACCTTTGTCCATTGTCTAAGAAAAGCACACATGTTTTTTATAGGAAACCCTGTACCAACAGCAGAACAAGCACAAAAGCTCATTTCTAAAGCCACCATTTACTCAAATGGAAGCAAGTCTCCCAATGATTTCCTGTAGGCATACTTAGAACAAAACAGCTGCCTGGAGTGGAAACTGAGTCTACTGAGGTTTTTCAATCTTCAGCTCATTGTTCTTAACCTCTCTCCTTGCTTCCCTGACCCTACAATCCTGTTCACTGAAAGCATTACTCCTATAATTTTTTCCCCAAGTCTAGATTTGTCATACATCTTTATCATGCTTTGGACTTCTCATCATCCAAATTTCTCCCTGTGCAGAAGAGCTAAATAGGCACTTTTCCCAAAGACTACATACAAGTGGCCAATGGGCACATGAAAAAAATGTTCAACATCCCTTATCAGGGAAATGCAAATCAAAACCATAAGATACCACCTCACGCCTGTGAGAATAGCCCATATCAGAAAAGCCAGACACATTCAGTATGTGCTGGTGAGATTATGAATGAAAAGGAACCCTCTTACACTGTTGGTGGGAATATAGACTGGTATAAGCCCTATGGAAAACAGCATGGAGGTTTCTGAAAAGATAAAAATGGATCTACCTTATGATTCAGCAATTAACTCCCAGATATCTACCCAAAGAATGCAAAACAACAAATTCAAAGGGATATATGCATACTGATGTTCACTGCATTGCTACCAGAAGGGGTAAGGGAGGGACATGTATAAAAGCAAGGGGGAAGGAGCACAAGACTATGGGAACAGACTATGGGTGGGTGTATTGATGGTGGGTACAGTGTGGTAATAGCACCTGAGAGGAGAGAACGTATATTTCTAATACCAGCACTATTTACAATAGCTAAGCTATGGAAACAACCCAAATGCCCAAAACTACATGACTGGATCAAGAAGATGTGGTACATATATACAACGGAATATTACTCAGCAATCAAAAAGATAAACTCATGCAATTTGCAGCAGTATGGATGGAGCTGCAAGGGATCATGCTCAGAGAAATAAGCCAGAAAGAAAAAGAAAAATACCAATGATCTCACTCATAGCAGGGATTTAGAAAACCTAAACAAGGGACCAGGAAAAAGACTAATTATAATAAAGTAAAAATCAAAATCAACAATCAACTATAAACTAGAGACACACTAAAGGGGGTGGGGGAGGAGGGATTAAGGTCAAAATAAGGGGGATGGGAATTGTATGGGGAATATAACCAAGATAAAAATGCATACATTGTGCAAAAATGAAAAATAATGTACAAAATACATAAAAGAAAAAAAAAAGAATGATGCAAACCAAAGTTATTACAATAAAAAAAAAATCACCCTCCATCCCAGGGTATATATTTCACTATATCTTTAAAAAGAGGAAAGTGATCATCAGTTCACTGTTATACTGGTAAGGGGAATTCATATCATTCTGATAAGAGGACTGAAGGATAGAAACTGGAAAAGTAGGGCACCAACAAGAACATAGCTCTGAGGACTGAATCTACATTAACCTACAATTACTTAAGCTCAATGTGAATAAATACAGAAGAAGAGGAGCAGAAATGTAATGGAAGATTATCTGGGAATCTACTCCAACACTTCTGGTTTTTTAACATTAGGAATCCTTTCAAATTCTCCACAGCCCACCATTTCCAACTCTCCTCTGATAAACTCACTATACTACAGTCTATATTATCATTCAGCAAATATTTACCAAGTGAAGAAGATACAGCACCAACCTGCAAGACAGCACATTCTTAGCACAAACCTTACAGCAAGTTAGAGGACAGGTACAGAGGGATCTGGAGAGGCAGTTAGGTAAGGCATCTGGCAGAGCAAATCTTTTCAAACAGGTACACTGCCAAGTCTCAGAGTTCAGTCAGAATCAGAAGCAAGAGTTCCAGCAAAGAGAAGTCAATGACATGAGTGCAAACCCCAGGACAAAGGTTATTTTCTCTCGACACCACTTTAAGACTTCTTGCTTTCTATAAAGACCAGGATCTAAAGAAATTGTGGATCCAAAAAGGGTTTCGAAGCCTCCAGGAAAAGTCTCCTGCTATGAGAGTCAGTAAACAAAACACTAAATTTCTTATTCCACAACCCTAGAAGTATGTATTTTTATTTAAATGGTAAGACACAGGGATATTGCTACACTGATATACTTCACCTTGGCCTTGCACGAGATTTCAAAAGGACAATTAGAAAGGTAAGAAGAAAAATTTAATTTCTTTATTTCTTAAATGACTAATGAATACACAAATGCTTAGGAAAACATTTTTTTGCATAAATTAGTAGAAGCCTTCTCAATTGTTTTCAGAAATACAATTTAACCGTGATGAAAATCTCTCTAATTTTCTGAGACAATAAAAGAGAAGGCCAGTTTCTTAATTGTCAGGTTGCTAAACACATTAAGAAATGGATAGAGTAATAAGATTGAGGTTCTGGCAAAATATTCTCTTTTATACTTCTACTTTGTTTAAAAAAAATAGATTCAGGGAAATATGAAACACTTCATTAAGATGCAGAGCAAAAAGAAATTATCATGAGAAACAATGAATCATTTAAAAAGTAACAGATATGGAGTGATAGTTAGGAACCTAAATACCTAAGGATGTTTCCCCCAAATTAATGGAAATAAAATAAAAACATTTCCATTATCGGAAATAGCTCCAGGAAGTAGATAGGAAATTCTTTCTCCATTATTTTGCAAAACACAGGGTAGTTTTCCAGAAACTTTCAGCACTTTACAAAATTCCCAGAAGCAGCAGATCTCTGCAGCAGAGGTCACAGACTCATAGGTTCAAGATATAAAGCAGACAGATTCAAGTCAATAGGAACATTGAATTAGTTTGCTGGTTATTGAGTGGAGCGGGCACTTGTTTGCCCTGGTCCCTGAACTACTGCCTTAGTCACACAGCTCAAATCTGATTATCAATCTAGGGGAAATATCAATTGGGTCAAAGACAGAAAAAAAAATTCATTAATAATCCAGATTGGCCAGTTGTATGTTTTAATTTTCTGAAGGTTAAAAACAAGTAAGTAAAGTGAAACACCTAGTATTTTTAAAATATCAGCTGAAACTTCATATGCTGCAATGACTTTTTAGCTTCGTAGACATTGGTGAATTTCTTTTACTTCCCTTAGCTACTCATGAGCCAAAAAGCATGTCGATTTTGCGTATGTATATTGTGATGCCTGTATATATATTGCACATGGCAGGAGCAACAACATGATCTCTTTGGGTGCTTCCAGTTCTGATATTTTATATTAAATGACATTTATAAATATTATTAATAACCTGGCTTAAGAAAATAATACAAAAATATTAAACAACTACCATTTCTCAGACATGTATTAGATCCTCAATGATTGATAATGAATGCTTCTTTGTAAAAAAGACATTATTTTCTAACAGAAAATTTACCTATAATGTTTCTCTACAAATGTGATATATATGTGATAGAATTAATAAAATACCTAATATATTTTTATATATTTCTCTTAACATTTGTTCTATATTTTTAAAGGTTTATTTTCATTTATTCATGCATACAAGAACTGGGCTGTAGGCCAGAGGTGTAGGGGATGAGAGGATTCACCAGAGACAGAGTGAGGAGCAGAACAGGCAGATTTACTGAAATACACTGCTGAGGGGAGCAGTGGACAAGACAGGAGAGGTCTGCTGTACGTTGTGGGTTAGCTCCCTGACTGGTGATCGAATTCATGCCGCAGTGGCTTGCAAAGGCCTGATAGCACTGAGACTTTAACCCCTGTGCCACCAGGGAGGCCCCCAGTTCTATATTTATTAACAACATATTTTTCTTAAGATACTCTTTCTTCATGAGGTAAGCTATTTGGCTTGCCTGAACTAGATTCCCCAGAAGAGTCAGGATAAATGTATAATGATTTCTCTTTAACTACAAAGTATCAAAAGGAGTTGACTTAACAGTCACTTCCAATAATGCAAATAACTCATTTATTAAACTTTATCTTTTTGTGAATTTATGGATAGTTATTCCATGCATTTCAATTATAGTTATTTTTAGATGTTCAATATATCCCAGAATTCATCAATGAAAACTTCCTAAAGCTCGACCCCATGACCCCTTGTCTGTGTTTCTTTGGTTTCTGCCAAAAGGTTCCTAACTTTATTTTGTAGCTTCTTTTCTTTAGTTCTCAACCATTAATTTCTCCAAGGAATAACAACTCATTTAATTTCTTTGATTCAATATATATACCTATTTTCTCATACACTGACAACCTCAATTTAATTATTGGATTATTCCCCTGAATATAAAAGTATAATAGTATATAAAAGTATAACAGTATAAAAAGTATACTTTCTTTAAGATTTTTTTTAAGATTTATTTATTTATTTATACAAGCACTGGGTACAGTCAGAAGCATGGGAGGGTGAGAGGATTCACCAGAGCCAGAGCAGGGAACAGAACAGGCAAACAGATGAAATACACTGCTGAAGGGAGAAGCGGGAGAGGTAGGAGAGGTCTGCACACCATGTGGGACCCTCGCCGGTGGCCAGGGATCAAACTGGCACTGCAGAGGCTGCCGGCAGCTTCGCAGCCCAGCGCTCAACCACTGCACCACCAGGGGAGGCCCTAAAATGTATACATTTTATGCATGTAAAGTATAATAGTATAATCAACATTATTTCTAATAGTAGTACTGGATTATGCTTAATATTTCTTTGCAGTTCTTTTCATCCTTAAATTATATGCCACAACTACATAGAGTATTATGTTTAAAGGGATTTGAAATCATTCTTTTCTCTACATATCTATGGTCTCAATGTTCTCTACATACCTATGTTCTCAATATTCTTAAGCTTTTTTAAAATTCAGTTCACATTAATGTAGAGATTGATGTGTTTTTTCATTTTTGATTAAGTTTTATTTTGGAACACAAAATATTTACATGACACAAAAGTCAAAATTACGACAAAAACATACTTAGAGATGCTACAAATACAATAAAATCTACTTAAAATACCTTTTCCACCCTTTTATTTTCTCCATCATGCACTCATGATCAATATTAATGTCTTTGGTAATGCTTGATTTTTGATCTCTTATATATACTAAAGCTTCAATTAGTCAGCTTGAGATAATATCCAAAGATATCATTTAATTTCCCTCACTCTCAACTTTCTCCATGTTTTAGTTGTGTTATTTTCACCTTTGTATTGCATTTAACAGTAACAAATTCTTCTTTAGCCCTTGTCCACAACTCTGTTTTAGATCTCCACTCTACAGTTAAATATATAAAATTCTCACTATCAATACCTTTGTCAAAGTATCCCTTATCACTTTTTTTAATTAATAAGGTTTTTGTGTCTTTTTTTTTAAAGATTGATTTATTTATTTATACAAGCACTGGGTACAGTCAGAAACATGGGAGGGTGAGAGAATTCATCAGAGCGGGGAGCAGAGCAGGCAGAAGGGCCGAAGTACACTGCTGAGGGGAGCAACGGGCAGCAGGAGAGGTCTGCACGCCATGTGGGACCCTCCTTTGGTGGCTGGGGAGCAGGCAGGGATTGAACCGGTGCTGCAGAGGCTGCGGGAAGCTTCGCAACCCAGCGCTCATCCGCTGCGCCACTGGGGAGGCCCTATCACTTTTTTATAAAGCTCAATGTCTAGTTAATTCTTTAGGAAGATCTTCAAGGGATTATATTCCCTGAGTTATTTACTGTCCCTTACTTTTCCTACAGTCCTCCAACTTGAAGGATAACTTCAATGAAATAACATCCTTCACCTCCTTTCTTGAGTATCTTATAGATGTTATTCCTTTATTTCTTGTTCTGAGTATTTGTTAAGAAATTTGAAGTAAACCTACAAAATGACTTTCTAAATGACTGCAATCTTTGCTATGTTTCAGAGATAATTTTTGTGACTCCATTTTCCAGGTACAAAATGGCTTTTGTGACTCAAATTAAAATCTTTATGTATTTCAATATATGTTCTTGAATTTGATTTTAAACATTCATTCTGTCCCACCTTTGTTTTTCTTCTCCAAAGGAACCAAATCTATTTATCCTGCATCTTTGAACACATGCACTTAACCCTTCAATTTAATGCCAGGAAAAATGAGCTACTCTCTGCCTGAGCTGGGGTAGACTTTGATTTCTAACCCTTTTGTCCCTCCTGAATGGGACAATACATTTATGTCAGTCTTATATGGTAACTATCTCTCTTGAATACAGACCAAAGTATTTCAATTGTATCACACATTAATAAGTTCTGCAGGATTGCCAATTGACTGCAAAAGCTATTTTCATGGTCCTTTTAATATCCTGACAGAAATTCTGACTGATATGGATGAAATAATAGCTATCATATATCCTCTTCTGTAGTTTTCCCAGGAAATAGTTATTTTAGTTACTCTTTACAGTAAAATTATTTATATTGAGCTTCTTTTTACTCCTAATTTCACATCTTTAGCAATAGACTAATACAAAATTCATACAACCACTAAATTAGAATGATTATTAGATGTTTACTGTGTGAAAGAGTACACAAAGAAGTTATACAGTGATGAAAATTATACCATTATTTCCTTTAGTAGGCTTACTCTAGTGAAGTTGGTTAGAGACATAAACCACGTACATATTTACACACATTGTTTTGTATATACAAATGTGTATTGCATATACAATATACATATGCATTGCATATACAAATGTGTAGGCATATGTTATGTGTGTGTAAATATATATATATATATGCCAAAAAATGCACAAATATAGTACATTTGGGAGTTTAAGCAAGAGATTTATATAGTAGATCCTGGGAGGACTCTATACTTTCAGGCTTGAAATACAGATGGGTTTTTGGTGTAAGGATATTAGAGTAAGTGCATTTTAGGAAAATGGAAAGTGCATTGAAGGAAAGAACTTACAGACAGGAAATTTTGTATTGAATGTGAAAAAAGGTAGTTTCATTTGACTGAAACAGAATAAAATATTTGTAAATAATATTTTAAAGAGTAAATTGAATGAGAATATCAGGATAAAATATTTAGCACTAGTTATAGAAACAACATGAGGCTATTCAAAATTTTAAGAATGACATGTTTCCCAAAGAGTAATCCAATAGCATAATGTCAAAATGACTGGAGAAATTTGGAAATTGGAGAAATTGGAGATGGTGAAACCAGTTAAAAGGCAATTCCTCTTGTCCAGACCAAAATACATATATATATCTGTGAATAAACACAGACTAAAACACCAACCTTTGTACAATATTATACCCCTTCCCAAAGGAAAAATGTTTGGTCAGAGGGCCTTATATTATTTAGAAATCCACAAGAAAGAAAATTTATATAGTTATAACACCCAAGAGCATTCCCTTGTTCCATCATCTGTAAAACAAATGATGCATTTTGCACCAAGACCTACTGTTTCACATTTAGAAATCTGAATTTAGCATCTACAATAAAGAAACTAAAAATAAAGTCTATGATAAAACTCTTTTTCCCTCCTTTCCTCTCTTACTTATTCCAGCTAATTGTCTGTCTTTCCCCTCTAAAACCAATTTCAAGAGGTTAACATTACCCTGTAATTATATTTTATCTTATGCAAGGATGGTCACTGACAATCTATGCTAATCCAGGATTTTGTTAAATAAAAAGTCCAAATAGGGTCACTTGGGTTGAATAGAGTGATTTTATCCTTTCATCGAATCAAATATGAGGGATTCTCTTCTGCTCAAATTACCTCTATGGGTCTTTGCCTATAGTGTGATGAAGGTCACTGAATTGATTAAAGAGTTTGTGGCAATAATGGGGTCTTCTGCAGACACAATCTGAAATGATCAAAAAATTGAGAGCAAAAAGGGACTTAAATGGTTCAATGGAGATAATATACCTGAAAAAAATTCAGCCCCTGTGCTGAATGATTATTCCTCCAAGCAGAAAGGATTCTGTGAGAATAGAGCAACTAGATATTTTCCCTTTGAAACTATGACAGAATATGAGAAAGAAGTTTAAAAATGAAAGCTGAAAGTAAAGTAGAGAAGAATTCTAAATATAGCAATCTAAGTCACTGTAAGAATTAAGACACACTAGCCAGGGAGTATATGAGGGAGACATCCATTTGTCTGGAACACACAGAAAAGGACAAGACAAGAAGCACTCTCCTGTCACCCCACCAGGCCTAATCGGTCTGTAAGCCTGCTGAGGGCAACAGTGCTTCATTAATTTGTGTATGTGTCTCTAGCACCACACATAGGACCACACATTCCAGATGCTTACTATAGCATATATAATTTAATCAAATGACCTTGGAACTTTATCATCTTATAATAACCGAGTTGCTTAGGTGTCAAAATCACCACTTGTGTACCACTGAATATAAACCAGAACCAAATGCAAGTATTTGTTACATTCTGCAGGAAGACATGCTTTGGACAGTTGAATTTTTTAAATCAATGAAAAGAAATTAACAATATTCATGCTCAACTAGTCCACACCTTTTTTATTGCACTTTTGCTAGTTATGCAGCACTCAGCACTGTGGTAGCTGAATCTTTCAAAGAACATTACTGCTAGAAGTATCTGGTACTTAATTTTATCCAGCTAACGAGAGAAATCACAGTTTGCATCTTTAAAATAATTAAATACTAAAAATATTATTTCCCTAGGAGTGGGCATATAAAAAAAATCTCAGGTAAAATAAATCAATATGTTTCTAAAATAATTTTCTTAAGGGTATTTATGTTTTTAAGTAGTTTGTAAGTCTATAAGAAATAAAGTCCTCTGATAGCAAGGAAATATTAGAAAGTTCCAGAAACAATGAGAGACAGAAAGGAAAAAACAAATAATTGGATACTGCTCAGACACAGGCATATACTTGTACACACATGTACACAAACACACATACATATGTACCAAACACACCTGGCAAGGTAAACAACCTTCCATGATTGTGATCCTACAAACATCCTGGCAATATTTTTATAGTCCTGGCAGAAAACATTCTCTTAAGATGCCCTCTGTGGTTACAAATTCTGAAACTGTCTCTATAATACAATGTGCAGGTTAGAGAGAGCAAGCAGTTTTGATGCATTAATAAAGGCTTACTTCATACACAATTTACCTGCTCACCAAACCAAAATGCTATGAATCCCAACCCCAGTGTCTATGGAACCATGAAATTAGGTGTACAAAAGACTAAACTTTCACATTCATAATTACAAACTTTAGGAGTGTTTTGCATTAACAGAAGTTTCTGGGATATATTATACTTGAACATGTCCTCCTCAAGTACACGTGTACACCTTCTTATGCCCACAAATATCTGTCATGGAGCAGACTCAAGCTGAATAATGTACAAAGAAATAATCACTATAGCTAAATCCAAACCAATTGCACAAGACAACTAGCTGCTCCACCCACTTAAAGAAAGGGGAAGGAAAAAAAAACAACTTCCTTGTGAAAAGAAATAGGAGATCCAGCGCTTCTATTATAGAGGTTTTGTGACATTGTGACAGTCTTCAGAAATCAGTGTCATGCCGATGTTCATCATTTTTAAAGAACAGGAATAATACAGAAGGGAAACTGTTGTTTGGGGATTATTTTCCTGAGGTCCCAGCTTCATCTTACTTCTAGATTTACAGTAGTTGTCAAATGACCACCATCAAATGGTGGTGCTGGGAGGAAGCACTCTCAGGTAAAGATGTGAGTTTAGTGATGGTCTTCACAGATATTATTTTGGCCAATTCAGCTCAGCAAGCATGGGCGGGGGGGGGGGGCATTCCAATTCCTCCTTACACAGTGGAGGGTTGCACAAGATTGCTTGATTATTTCTAAGGTCATGTCCAAATTCACATTCATTTCTAGGTCACCAGTTTTCTAATCAAACACACACAAGTGCATGAGCAAGAAACAATCTGATCTGGTGCACACATAATGTCTTTGCTCCCCTGGCTTAAAATCTCCCAGGAAGGTCACACTCTGCTGTAGTTTCTACCGCTCACTCCTCAAACAATGAGTAAAGAAAACACCAGCCTCTATGTTTTCACAGAAACTGTTGTTCATTTATTAGCCTTCACTTTAAAAAAGCAAGCTATTTATCTTCTTCACACACCAAGTTTAATTTAAACTTAAAGTACTAAAGTACTCCTAATGAGTACTTCCTTAGCCAAACTCAAGTTTCGGTCTCTAAGCCAACACCTATATCCCTTTTCCTCTTTTATTTATTTTTCCTTGGCTCTTTTTCATCGTGTATTTTATTTATTGATCTGGTTTATTATCAAGAAGGATGAGTTCATTAAGGGAGAGATTTCATCCCCCCTTTTTTTTTTAAATGGTTGTATATCCAAGTGCCTTAAATAATGATTGGTGCACAGTAGGTTTTCAAAACTTTTTGTAAATGAGTTAATGAATCTAAATTTTGTTCCTAGGTCAATTATAAACCAAATTTCCAGTTAATACTGTTAAAATTTTACCTTCTCTTCAAATCATACATCTTCAATGTTCTACCTGCATGGACTATAAAAGAGCTTTTAAAACTCTGATTTTCAATCTTGGTATAAGGATACTTCTAATTTACAACATAATGTGCATTCCCAAGCACACTAGAAATCAGCAATAAAATACCCTTGACTCCTTTAAAATCTGTCTTAAAAAGTGAATTAATGTTAAAAACCCAGACACATAAAGGTGTGTTGAAATGCTTCATTGTAAGCATTGGTTGAATATAAATACAGAATCAAAACTGAACAAATTTATTACAGAGAGTGCTTATTCTGGCCCCCCAAAAAGCACCAACTGCCATTGAAATGCCCCCAAAATAGCTTACAGAGCAGTTAATTAGAAATGTTCTAAAAGTATAACTATATTATAACATTGTGGTTTGCCTGGAAAGTATAAGTTTAATTTAGAAGGAAATTGAAGTATTTGAATGGTTTCAAAGATGGTTTCAAAACCTTCTCAAGCACAAAAGTAGGCAAGGTTACCTAAGGGATGATAGGAGGATGAAGGCTGGATGTGTATGAGAAAGGTTTGGAAAAGTAACTGAAGAATTTACTAGGCAGTTAAGGAGATGAATGACAATAACTTAGGGGCATGCCAAGAGCTTTGTAAGGCACCAATTCAGAAATATTTTACTACTCCTATGTATACAACCTTCAGGAGTTCTTATTTCCAATAAACTCATCTACTTCACAAACAAGCAGAAAAATTAAGAGAAATCAATAATATTTTTTATGTCAAGACGGAGAGTCAAGTTTCTAAGTGTTCATTTATAATCTGCACAGCATGGTAAAACACTGAAGATACACACCTGCTTTGCTTTAATAAAAAGATACAGAGGAATGCAGGTATATAGAGAGGAAATCTACTAAATGATAAATGGGAATGTGAAAAATATACTCTCCCAGAAAAAGTTCATAATGTATTATCTCTGATTTGGGGCTTTTGGGATCAGATATATTATCTTTTTAAAGTCCATCTGGAAAAGTTTCTTTGCTTTGCAAAATTAATGTTTAGATGATAAAAAGTAAATCAACCAGCTAAATTTAGTCCTTTTCACAGGAAAGAAATGAAAGTGGAGACCCTCATCTCTGGCATTTGTGAAAATGAAGAGATTGTAATCTTAAATTTATAATGTAGAATCTGTAAAGATTCTACCTATTCTCATGTTTTGTGGATTGACTATACACGGCAATTATTTTCAAGAACAGCAGTGGGAAGTAAAAAGAGGAGATGGGAAGCAAGGTTCTGCATTTTTGAACAGCTTTTTTAGACTGGAGAAAAATCTTATAGAGGCTGTGAATAAAAAGACACAGTGAGGGAAGCCAGCCACTTGATTTAAAAAGAGAATTTTAAAAGTCAGTGTAAATGACAGCAGCCGCAATGGCCCAACAGCATCAGTGGGGTAAACAGGATCTCTGTATACCTCACCCTTACATTAATTAACTCTGCTTACTACTTAACCCTCCATTTTCCCCACTTTTTTTTTTCCTTTCATGCTTTTTAACGTTTATCATTTTTTAAATTTTTTTTAAATTTTCCCCACTTTTTAACATCATTCCTATCAATATTCACATGCCTTAACATCTCTCATTCAGCAAGGAGTTTCTTGAACTCCTAGTCCCCCCCCCAGTTTTGTAAAATCTCAATAAAACCTCACTCTCTGGGTCACATCCTATTCCATCTATCCTACTTCATTTTATTCATAGTTCTATGGATAACCAAATTACTTATTTACCATGTGTATATCCTCTATGGTTTATAATCTCTGGAAGATAATAAGTCTATTTTTCCCATTAAGTACATCTATCTAATGCTTAGACTGGGCACTTCATTAAAAACTGACGATGAATGAATGAATGAATGAATGAATCTTTCAAGAAAAACCTAAGACATCTTCATGAGTTTCTCTGAGTAACAAACCATCAGGGAATAAGCCTATTCTCTCTTATGTCTCTCTTAGACAACATCTTCTGATGTCTTGACCAGTGTCATTTATTATTGTCCTTTTAGCTGCCCCTGTAACATACCAGACTTAACAAGCAAACCTGTTTCTTGGACTCCTAGCAATGTTCACAACATATTTCCCTCTTTTAATAGTTCTTATTGTCAATCTTTTCCTATTTTCTTGCACATCTGTTATCCACATTCACACTTTGATTATTTGTACTTCAATCAGATTCACATAATAATATATTTATAGACAATATCATTAGCCATCCCAACCATACAACTCGACAATGTAAATCTAAAGTCTCTAAGTATGGAAGGCAATAAAGGGGGTGCCATGATTCCAAATCTACTTCCGTATTATAGTAATTTATGTCTACAGGGATAATAACTTCAAGATGTTTTAAATGTCCACTTATTACAACATCTGATGAATCTCCAATTATGACAGACCAAGTGTATTCTAGATTGCCAGGGTGCCAGGTGGGTGGATGGGTAGAATAAGGAACATTGATATTATTAATTAGAACTTCAGAGAAATCTAGTATAGGATGAAAAAAAAGGTCACCTACCAAAATTTCTGTGGCTCTTTTCCCAAAACCTCCTGCAAATAGTATACAATTATACAATTATGAATAATAGTGGTTAATGAGTTAATATAAAACTCATTGTTAGGCACTGTTACATTATAACTTATCTTCATTATCAAGCAAGCACATAAAGCTTGTTTGTTACCTCATGATGATGCAAAAGAAAAATTATTTGTGATTACTCAGATGGCGCTTTCTCTTCTTTCTCTTGAGAAATAATATTCTCTTTACTAAAGGTATTTATTAAGCACTGCTAGGAAGTTAACCCCATTTCCATTGATAAGTTCCTTGATTTGAAAAAGGAAAGTGACACTTAAATATTTAGTGTAATTATACCTAATTCCAAATGTGCTTGGAAATATTTCTGTGAAAACCAATAGCAAGAAAATTCATGCTTATGCAATATTCCACATTCACTATTTTATTGAATTGAATGTCAGGTATGAAACATTTGGAATCTTGATTAAAAGTACAAATAGACAGCAACTACCTAATATTTTAATCAAAATAATCCCTTTAACTAGCTTATAGCCTTCAAAATAAAAAGGCCGATAATAAGAAAAATTTAATTACATGAGAATGACTTATCAAAACCAAACAAACTGCTTAGCCTCTATGCTGCACAAAAGCTGTTAACCTCTTGCAACAGTGCTGCTACTAATTTGCTTAAATTAGAATTGTGTACATATGAGAACACTGAAGAGCAACACTCCATCTCCCTCAAACTCAGAAAATTTACACTTTTTTGTCAGTTTGGTGTGACACCAAATATTATGTAATCCACACATTTTCTCTTAAGTATAATTGCTAAAAAAAGTTCATGATCTATCAATAGCTCCATGCACTGTGTTAGCAATGCTTGTGGGGCTGAGTAAGGGGGTGGTTATACACTATTTACAAAGCAAAGGTCTCTAGGATAGGAAACCTTAAAGTAGCTAGATATAGCTACATTCATTTTAATATGAAGATACAGGAACAAGGAATAATTTTTTTTCTAAACATTTTTTTTGCTAAGTTTGGGGAATGATATTGTCCAAAGGCTGCACATAAGAAACTTTAAGGATTCAAGAGAACCACAGTTATGAAAGATCAAAACCAACTTTCACCATCAGCCCAAATCCAATTATATTCCACCCGCTTCTCCAGCACATAATATCAATTACTTCTATTTCCAATTATCTATCTTCTGGTATTTTACTCACAAATTTAAGGCAAGCCACAGTGAGTCCCCAAATAGTAACTGCTCATATGATTCCCACCTTGTGAATATCCTCCTAAGAAAATCCTAAATTCCTTAAGATTTGATTAAATTCTTACCCCTTTTGCGACAGTGAAATTACAAAAAGGAGAAAGTATAAGGTAATTCTGAAAATCATTTGTGACCAAACTCCTTTTTTACTGGTAAGGACTAAAGAGTTGCAGAAAGCTGATGTGCCTTGTTCAACTGTATGACGCATATGTGACCTGGCTCTGAGGCCCACATTCCCCTAATTCCCAGTCCGTATCCCCCTATGATTATTCTACTTCTGCAGTGACTTCCTCCTTTCATGAGTTCTGCTGGCCAATTATTATGCACCACTGGTGGCCTCTAACCCAGTGCCCAATGCCCACATCTGGATCATGAGGTTTTCCCCAAAGCACTGTTCCGACTACAATATTTGCAACAACCAGTGCCCTTTCTCTCTTATATAACTGCTGAAGCCATGAACGCAACTGAGATTATATGGCAGCAACCTGCAATCACACTTATTTAGTTATCTCTTAGCCCTAAAGTAGTGAAATGTAGGGGTTGCTTTTTCAACCTAGTGTGGAAGGTCCCCGTGAACAGCCCAAAATTGAGGAATTCTTTATTGTCATTTTTTTAAAGTTTTCTAGCATTATGATAAGGACATGTAAATACTCAGCACTAAGGAACCAATATCCAAGGTAACAAAAGGAAAAAAATAGCATAAAGCCAAGTTGTAAGTTATATGAAGAACAGTGGTGCTCTGATGCATGGCAGGAAAAAACATAAGCTACAGATCAGGCATGCATCACCATTTCTTGTATTGTTTTCCCCCACCCTCAGCTTCTGGTGTGCTGATATTGAGGAGTCAGATGAGTCTGACCCATCAAGTTCCCCCTTCTCTGATACAGATGGTGAGACAAAAATTCCTTAACACTCTCGCACGTCTTCTACTTCCTACATGGCTATTGCTGCCATCACAACTGGTCATCTCTGCAGGCCTAGGAGATCTTGTCAACACTCAGAGTAACAGATACCTTCCTTTCAGTCACAGCTACCACATGTGCCTAGGATAGTTTCACACACACACAGGAAAAACACATCTGCTCTTGTCTCTGTTGTCCCTGCCAGTTCAAGCCAACGCAAGTTGCTTTTCACCACAGCACTTTCCCATTCATGTGCCAGACACATGAAATTTTCCTTGACATAGTCTTCCATTCACACCACCCACACTGCCATCCACCAAAAGTTTTAAGAACTCCTATCTTCCAGATGTCAGGTAGACCCACCCCAATCCTCAGTACACAGTAGCCTGATGCTGTCTTCTTGTAAATTAATTTTCCCATCTTCCAAACACATCTGATCTGTCTTTTTCTGACAACTTAGTTTCCCATCTTCAGACTGTGGTTCTGTGCATCCTTTGATATTCTAAAGCTCTGCCTGATGTTTATCTGTTATCTCTTTGGCAAGAATAACTTCCTGGTTAGCATCCAAGCAGAAAACCAGTTCTTTGATTTTATGGAAAGATGCTAAGACACTTCCAGGCTTATAGGCCAACCAATCACATCCAACTCCAAATTAGATCAATTATACTACCACTGAAAAGACAATGTAGAGTCACCACCACCGCTATCATTTTCAAACAGCATTTGTTATACAACCACTTGCTTATGTCATAAAATAATTAGCCACCATAGATGCTATAACACTTGAACATTACAACCCCAGATAGATAAACCATAAAATGCATTCATGCAACATAAATGAATGCAAAAGGTAATATACAACAGTTGAATAAATACATACTGGCAAGAGAATAGTTTATGATTTGTTTGGCTTTGATTATAAAAATTCTCCAAAGACAGAAAACAGAAGACAATTGTGTATATTTTAAATACATAGGCAATAACAATCAAACTTTGCTTCAAAACTTATAACCAGAAGCCAAGACCTCTTCAACTCACTGCTATCTAATATAAACTATAGAGATGCACTTAAAATAATTTAAGTTTTCTATAGAGTGTTATTTCATGGGTCCTGAAACCACTGAAAGGTGTTAGTGGTACAAATGATCAGAAACAAATAGTCTTTGAAGTGTCTCACAAGGTACCAAATGTGTTTCCTTACAGGAATAAACAGGCAGTGGTTCCAAATTCAGAGTATTGCTAAAATGACTTTTAGTTACCATCTGCTTATTGATCCTCAGGTTGGATTAAGGGTCAATACTGTGCTAACTCTTGAAGGTAGTAGCCTTACCCTCTGCTAGAGATAGTTACTGTTATTTTTAGTTGCTTGACTGTGTCTAAAGATAGTATTAAAGATAATGTCAAAGGCCACATTCGGTCTGTAATAAATCAGTACTCTGGGATTTGTTTGAGAATAAATTTTTACTGCTGTTCAAGGTAATTAAGTCATAATACCAAAAATATTCCAAAATTTGGCTAATTCTCAATCATAACATCAGAATGGTATGTGTAAGCACATTTGGAAGGAAGCAATATCTTATCTCCTCTACTTATAAAACCAAACTTCCACTTAACTACATTTACTTTTTCTAAAAGTAAGTTAATAATGTTGCCTTTAAATGGTGAACAGTCAGCCAAATCTTCAAAACTCAGGCTACTCTGCCAACCATTATGTGGATCAGTCTAGATGCAGCTAGTAAATCATGACTCTGACACATTTGCCACAAGAGTGTATTCTTTGCAGTTAATTCTCCCTTAAATTCTGACCAGCATTCATGATAGAATCTGGCAGATATTAATCACCCTCTAATCATTGCAAGTGCATTAATAACAGGAAGAAGTTAGGAGATAGATTTGTTTTATCTCCAAAAATGAGGGCAGTTTTTCTTTAAAAGGAACTATATATATATATATATATATATATATATATATATATGTATGTGTGTGTGTGTGTGTGTGTGTGTGTGCATGTATTTATATGTTTATTATATATCAAATGTTCATATGCATAGATATGTATCTCTGAACTTCCTGTTCTGTTCTGCTAAGGAAAGAGAATCCCACATATGTAATTCATTCTTCTCCTACCATATTTCAAAAACAGTTAAGAGATATCCAGATGTAAGACAAGTGGAAATAAAAATAACAGTTTATTACAGGGCCTCCCCTAGTGGTGCAGGCAGTTGAGCGCAGTGCTGTGAAGCTGTCCACAGCCTCTGCAGCACAGGTTTGATCCCAGCCGGCCAGCAAGGGTCCCACATGGCGCCGCAGACCTCTCCTGTTGTGCCTGCTGCTCCCCTCAGCAGTGTATTTCTTCAGTCTGCCTGTTCTGTTCCCTGCTCTGTCTCTGGTGAATCCTCTCACCCTCCTGTGCATCTGGCCTGTACCCTGGTTCTTGCATAAATAAATAAATCTTTAAAGAAAAATCAATTTATTACTTGTGAATACTGATACATTTACAGCTATTTCTACCATCCATTTTATAATTTTGACTTAACATTAACTTCTTTCTTTTGTTCTCTCCTTCCTACCTTTGATAAGACTGATAAAATTTGTTTATCTTACAATACCTGTGTTTGAAGACTAAAGATTGAATTTTTTCTTTTAATACTTTCTTAATGTGTTAAGATATACATACTCATATGAATTTTTTTAAGTCTAAGTTCCTCAATTTGATATGATCCTCCTTAAAATATTATTTAATCACCTTTAACTTTATAACCTATCTTGTTAACATATTAAATTTAGTTTTACTTTATTTCAATGCAGGGGGATGATTAAATTTCAAGATTTTTTATTTCCATCCAATATGTTTTTATTTATAATGTATCTTCCCTCTGGGTTTCACTTTTCTTCTTGCTGAAATACTATTTATTTTATAAAGTACTGTGGATAGTAAACTCTCCTAGTCTTTGTCTAAGGCTTTTTCAATTTTGCCCTCATTCTTTAAAGTGCTTGACTAAGTATGAAACTTTAGGTTGACTACTGTTTCCCTTATCTCTAGTTTTCTGGTTGCCCTTCCCGGTGATCAAGAGTTGTAAGACTAACAGACAGCGGCTACTAGAGTTGCCTACAATCATAAAATGGAGAAAATTTGCTATACTCTAAGGCTTTTTTCCTTTTATTTTTTTAAGATCTATTTATGCATACAAGAACTGGGGTATAGGCCAGAAGCGTGGGAGGGTGAAAGGATTCACCAGAGACAGAGCGGGGAGCAGAACAGGCAGACAGGCTAAAGACACTGCTGAGGGGAGCAGCAGGCGAGACAGGAGAGGTCTGCCATGCCATTGAGTATCTCCCTGGCCAGCCAGGAATCGAACCGCGCTGCAAAGGCTGCAGACAGCTTCACAGTGCTGCGCTCAACCAGCTGCACCACCAGGGAGGCCCCCTTTTTTCCTTTTAGAAAACTTTCTTACTTTTGGTCTGCTGAACACTTGCTGTGCTATGTGAAAACCCATCCCTTCCATTATCCAAAGCAAATTCAGGTATCCTTATTTCTCAGCCAGACTCTGAGCTAATCATTTTACACAGCCTGACAATCCTATAATGACCTTTCTACAACCACTAAAGTTAATTCTTAAAACCTATTGCAGATTTCAGGTTACACCATCAACATGGTGGACCAAATTGATAGTTTTTAATCTTATAAAACCACAAATGCTGAAGAAAAAATATGTATGTAATTGCATAACCAAATCAAGTAATAATATAGTGAACTCAAAGTACCAATTAGGCTGAGCACATGGTCAACAAGTAAGAGGCACTTTCAAAAATCTTCAGAAAAGTGATTTACGAAGTCAGCTCAGCTAACTACCTCATATTTGTGAGGTTATTGAACCTAAGATTTGCACACAGGCCACCATATCACTATGGTGTGTCTTCTCTGGGCATCTTCTCTGGCCATACTTACAACACATGACCATAGCTAACCCAGCTCTGTACCTCCAAGTCTGTGCAGGCAGGGCCAGCCTCCAGGCTGTGTCCATACTCCTCCAGGCATTAGACACAGCAGGTGAGGATAATGTCACACTGGGAGGTCCACTGAAAAACTGAAACCTAGATTTGTCTTCATCTCAGAAGCACAATATGGAAAAACATTATTTATCCCAGAAAACAAAGTGGCTTACTTTGTCAGAATTTTTATTTCATAACTGTCAGATTGAGTCTTCATATATGCCTACACCTAGGCATAAGTTTTAGAAATTTTATTTGCAAATAAATGATATTTAGAGAGGGAAAATAATCCCTGCCTCTGGGAGATTTTGATTTAACCTAATTTAACCCATACTACTATTGTAATTTCTTGATTTCAAACTCAAAATCTTGGTGCATATTTTAGTTAGTATTCTTTCAGTTGCAAATGACAGAAAGTCCAATTCAAACTGCCATAAATGAAAAAGGTAACTTCTTTGAGGAAATAACTTTTAAAATCTAGATCCCTTTCCCAGAGGTATAAGTAAATCTCGGTGACATGGCCTCCCTCCCTGATGTTTATTCTACTCTCCTACATATAAATTCAATCTTAAGTCTGTATAGTGACAAAGCTGCTGTGTCCACATACTCATCCCGGAGCTGTGGCTGTGGGAATAGAGTGTTCTGATTGGCCAGGTTTAAGCCACATACTACTGCCCCTTCCATGAAGAACAAGTAACAGTTTTCCAAGAGGAAAAAACATGGGGTGATGTTATGCAGAGAATAATGAGATGTTGCATGTGGGAAAAAAATAAATGCCCACTGCAAACCTCAAATTTAAATGATAAAGGCAACTAACATAGCTGAGCTTCCTATACATATCCATGGCTACCTAAAAGCTTTTTTTGGCCTAGGGTTTTATTTAACATGCACTAAAAATAAAAGAAAACCCCATATTCACAGAGAGCTTTCTAGGCATTCACCATTCATTTTAGTCAAGTGAATAGGAAAAATGAATAAAATATCACAGACCCTATGAACAATTTTGTTTTGGTGTTGTTTTCATGAATGAAGAAAAGAGGCATTAAAAATCAATTATACAAGTTTAGAATTCTAGTCTTGAAAAACAAAAAGTGAGCCTGCATTAAGTGTAATATTCCTGCTCTGCTGTTTGTTGTCTCTATTTTTTACATTAAAAATTTATGTGTGGCTCCTAAGAGAGCTAAAGTAATTAGAGATGAAAAATCTTTAATTCTCAATGATTCATACTCCCTCCCATCTCTGTAGGATTTCATAGGAAACTGCTTTGACATATCATCAGCTGTAAATTACTTTAATGACTTCTCTAGCACATTTAACTCCTACCTATGAAAGTGATTTAGTTCCTTAATTTGTGCAACACCTGAACACATAAACATCAATACCATTCAGAGAATCTAGAAGAATTTCATTTGCTATAGTACTTAAAAGCAAATTAAATTTGTCTCAAAAAAATATTAGCCATTTTAACATTCATCTCTGTGTAATCAAATAGTTTCAATTAGATTAATAGCATTGAATTCTTTGCAGGCGTTTTATAGATAAGAATTTTATTAAACATGAGAATAAGTATTGCTAAAATAATAGTAGCTGAAATACCCTGATTTCTTTTATATCTGAAAAGTAAAGCTAACACTTGCTGAATCCCTTTGTACATAGACAGAGAAAGGGTATTATATTCTCTAAAAGCATTCAAATATACTGACAATAAGAACTGATTTTGAAAACATTAACTGGTAAAGATTTTATCACAAATTCCAGGTCTATTCAAAATGTATGTGCCTCCCAAAGTAACAAGAAAACTATTATTTGCCATATTGGACGCATTACTTTTATCAGTTCAAGTTTCAAGTATCCTAGGTCAATGGCCTTGGAGAGTTTGGGCTAAATTTAGAAAGAGGTCACAGCAACTACCTTGACAGAAATGACAGCACATTTTGGTGAATGAAGAAATAGAGAATTTTTTAAATTATGTTTTTAGTCAATCACTGCCATATTGTGACTTCTGTACCCTGCTTTTTTTTTAATATATTGCAAAATATTCAGAGATTTGAATGTTTTTTGCTTAAAACTGTTGCAAAATAGTAAGATGTACATATGTACACACATACATACACTCACATAATTCAATAAACCTGTTGCTTTAAGGTAATGTGACAGACTGAGATAGGCATTATTCAATCAAAATAGCAAATAAAAAGAACTTATCATATAAAACAACACTGTCTAAAAGAAAAATGCTCAATAAGGAAGCTAACAGAAAGAATATTTTATAAAGCAATGTTACCTCAATAAAATAAAATTTAAAAGTAGGAATAATTTGGAAATACTTTCTATGAAATAAAGCCAGACTCCAAAAAAAAAATAGAAAAACGTATACTTAGATATAAACATGAGGAAAAAAGTAAATTGGACTGGATTATCTCTCTAACTGAAAATCTGTGTATATTGAAATATGGAGTTAATCAATCCATACTGGAAGACTAGCTAGGTAGGAGTAGACACCCGAAAGTAGTCAAATGACAACCACTCATTAGATTCAAACTATTTTTTTTACAGCTTTAAAAGGCAAAACATTGATAGTGTTTAAAAGGCAAATTAGAGTTCTATAAAAGACTTAAAATACTAAGTTGTACACATGCAGGAAATATGAGCATTCTGGCGAGCTTCTCTCTCCATGGCCTTAACCCTTGCTCCTAAGCACCGAAGCATTTACATGCAGCTGCGCTCCTTTAAAGGTCTTTTTCATCCTGTTTCCACCCATCTTAAATAGCAGATTTTCTGTGTTATCTTTCCAGAAACTTCTGAATCATTTCTCATTGTTCCCATTTCTGTGCTCTCAAGTATATTTTTAGTAGTAATACAAAGCACTGTTTTTAGTAATAATAAAATTAATGATAGCAATTAACATTTTTGCAGGACTTAACGCATTCATGACAATCTTAAGAAGTGGTACTATTTTCATAAAAATAAGGAGTTTGAACAATATTTGCTTCCCTCCCCTTTCAGGTGTATAAACAACGATGTAAAAAATTAAAAAAAAAAAAGACAGGAAAAATAAAGCATCAACTAAAATCTTTTTAAAACGTAAAAAATAATCATTAAAAAAAAGAATTTGAGGACAATCGTGGTATGGTAACATCCATGGTCACAGGCTAAAATGTAATGGCACCAAGTTTATACCCTGGAGATAGCACAGTAGATCCTTTCCTAGTATGAAACTTCCACTGACAAAACTGACCCTGAGCATAATAAGGTTTTTTTAGTCTCTTTTCTGGGCTGAAAGGTGAACTTCTGAGCACCCAGTAGACCTTCAAATATCTACTGAATGAATGAATGACAAAATGAAGAAATGTTTGCTAAGCAACTTATTAATTAAAATGCCTTGATGAAAACAGACAATGCTTATTAAGTTCTATACAAACACTAGGTGGCCCAGCATCCAATTCTCATTTTTATTACTCTGTATGTGTGTATACATACGTATCAAAACTTTTTAAAAAATGAAAATTCATCCAATTCACAACCAATAAATCTTTTCAGTTTTTCTAAAATTTAATCTGTAAAATGCCTTTCTATTCAACTTTTTTTTTAAGATTTATTTATTTATTTATTTATACAAGCACTGGGTACAGTCAGAAGCACAGGAGGGTGAGAGAATTCACCAGAGCAGGGAGCAGAGCAGGCAGAAGGAGCCAAGTACACTGCTGAGGGGAGCAGTGGGCGGCAGGAGAGGTCTGTGCGCCATGTGGGACCCTCCTCCGGTGGCCGGGGAGCAGCTGGGGATCGAACCGGCGCTGCGAAGCCTTCGGGCAGCTTCACAACCCAGCACTCAACCGCTGCACCGCCGGGGAGGCCCTATTCAACTTTTTTTAAAAGAAGGATTTGCCTTTTAATGAGAAGTCTGTGTTTCATCATAAAGATGAAACATAATGTGCTCTACTTATTCTGCATTCTAGAAGGTTCTTTTTTTATCATGAAGTCTTAGTCAGTAGAAAAGATTGCAAAAGAAAATATATTTCAGGCATGAGCGACCAGAGCTCTACTAGACTGAAAAAAATGAAAAATGAAACTTCCATTTCCATTGTACTGAAAGACATAATTTGCAAATGCTTCATTTTCACTGAGCCAACCCCTGTTCAGAGTCCATGAGCATAGAACAAGTAAAGAACTTGCATATCTGAAAATCAGTCAGCTCTGAGTTTAAGTAACAGTATGAACCATGAGGCATTTGAAAAATTCTTGATTACTTTGATATGACCTTTTTACAGAAATAGCATTTTGAGTGTCTAATAGCAAACTATTTCTAAACAAACTACTTATAATATAAATCTAATTGTGTTTTTTACAACTCCAGGACCTGAGACACTGATAGCATTAGTATTGAGTTACCAAGTCTGTCTATAAGTACTATTGGTAATCTCTATGGCAGTGGTTCTGGATCACTGCAAGTCCAAAATCTGTTGAGCATCTGTTGAAAGCTTCAGAGCCTCTTCATTAAAAGACTTATAAATACCCCAAAATTGCATGATATCTTGTGTCCTACACCAAGGGCCTCACATGTTTTGTACCTTAGTTCTGAGAAGACTTCAAGACTTTCTCCCTATCTAGTTCTTTAAAAAAAAAAAAAAAAAAAAAAAAAAGATTGATTTATTCATGCATACATGAATTTATTTATTTATTCAAGAACTGGGGTACAGGGCAGATGATCAGGAGGTTGAGAGGATTCACCGGAGACAGAGCGGGGAACAGAAGAGGCAAACTGATGAAATACACTGCTGAGGGGAGCAGCGGACCAGACAGGAGAGGTCTGCCACGCCATGTGGGATTCTCACGGGCCGGCCAGGATCTAACCAGCACTGCAGAGGCTGTGGACAGCTCCACAACACTGCACTCCACCACCTGTGCACCAAAGGAGGTTCCCCAGTTCTTTTCTATGGAGGAAAACCTCAGAAAGACATACAAAATGGAGGCCTCACTACATGGTAGAACTTTTATCAGGAAACAGTTATCCACATAATTACATTTGAGCAAATGTTTCACTTCTCTCTCTTGCAATTTGTTCTGCAAGATTATCCTTCATTGAACAAACATTAAATGAGTTCCTATTCTGGACCTCCATCTTCTGCTGCCCTTCAGAAGTCCAGGGAGCATTTATGCATATGGAGTGGGATGGACTGCTAGGACCTGACTGAAATATGCAGGAAAAGATCCTGTGACTATCACATGTTCCCTGGCATCGTGCCAGGATAAGCAACTTAAAAGGCTGTAAAACCCAGGTCCTAACCAGCAACAGAGTGAGAATGTACCTAGACAGTCATGACACATAAATTTCAATGAATCTGGTAGAGCAGCAGATGTTAAAGTCCCTCAGTTAGAACATATCCGGACAAAAATCAACGACAGTAGTGACCCTGGCAAATTTTCAATTCAAACAATACATTCAGTTCCAGATGTGTTTATTCATAAATGATAGAATCCATCATTTATGCATCCCTGAAATCATTTAATACCTACCCAGTCAGAGTACATAAGGAAATCTATACTAGTCTGTTGTGGGTATTTTGGAATAATGATATTATTTCTTTAAATATTTTTTGAAAGATATTCAACTTTGGAAACAACAAAACTTAAAGGTAGATCATTAGCATAATGAATAAAATTAAAATTGTCTAACTGGGAATTATGTGTATGCTATTTAGGAGTACTCCTTTCTTTTAAGAAACTAGATAAACACTCATTTAGAATGCACACAACAGAATTGTAGAACATTCCCTTCATTGGGGAGACATGGATAGTCCATAGAGAAAGCCGTGGGAAGACTAATCAGAATTCCCATTGCTCATTTGCCTTGGTTCATGAAGAAATTAATGTTAGGGAAATCTGAAAGGTGCAGCACAGTTAGAATCTGGCAGTTTAATTACTCCACACAAGAGACCAATGGTTTTACAGGGTGTTGGATGTGCCCACATGTGCACCAATGCAAGATGGGGCAAAGCCCTTCCTTGTGTGGCTACATGCCCTTGACTACTTTAGACAGTCAACAAGGAGAATTGTGTCTAAAGGGGAGGGCTGTGGATTTTGCTGAATAGGAATCTATTTTTAGACCTATTCATGTGCCTCTTTTTAGATTCATTACAATTTTAACTCATATACCAGAACATTGTTTCTGAGGAAGCACTGATTAATGTCCTCCGTGGACAAATAAAACAGAAACAAGGTACATTCCAGATGAAGATTAACTCTACTTTTAACCACACTTAGGATAGGAGGTAGCCTCTGCTGATAAACCACAGCCCCATGAATAAATGTGTGCCCCTTTAGACATACTTCAGCAGAGGTGCTTCAAAAATAGACCAAAGAAATTCAGCAGATTCAGATAAAAGTGATTTTTCTGGGGTTTGTTTCATTTACACAACTTGACTGAAGTCCAAATTCTGAATATTTTTGGCATATTATATGATAAAACTATATTGTCCAAGATAAAGAGGTTCCATTCAGCTTTAGCAGGTGTTATTTTAAATTCAATGAATTTTATTAAATAGTAATCAAATTCCATGAGGTAGTCCAAACTTCTTTGTGTCTTTTAAAGCTTGTACTCATTACCTCAGACAAGTAATGAGTCCCATTTAAGAAACTTAACAGAATTTCCGTATCTTGCATCATCCTTAATATATGAAAGCTATTCTTCACATACATAGGAAACTGATTTGATTTCAACTAACTGATTGCCTCCTCTTGTGGAAAAAATTACATATATATCTATATACACACACATATGTATATGTATGTATCCATACATGCACATGCACACACAGAGATGAAAGTAGAAAAATTGGGTTCTAAGTCAAATGTTTCTAACTATCTGGGGATCCTCAAACAAATCACAGATCCTTTAGTTCTTTCTCACTTTATTAAATTAGGGTATTATCTGAGTCTCTGAGATAACAAAAGTAAAACTACAGTTTACCAAGCTGTGCAAAAGAAGTTGTATTATGAATTAAAAGGTTAGTGCAATACTAAAGACTTATCTGGGCTCCAGTTGTTTCTAGGGAGCTGAATTTCCCATTCAGCTTTTACATGTCAAAAAAGGAGAAAGTAAAATTGACTTTCTTCCATGATTTTTTTCTTGGCAGCATCTCATAGCAAAATTTAAGGCAGAATATCTGGTTCCTGAAAGGTCTTTTCTATTCATTATCTGAAATACCAAACAGAACATGTGTAGAGAAAAGGCAAACTTCAGACCAGAAGCAGATTCTGTTTTAATCTACAGTTTACTTCCCAATATAGGAGACATCTCTCTGAATCTCCAAAAGGAGTTAAAAAAAAAATAGAAAAGTGAGCTGCCTAGATAATTAATAATGACCATTACTACAAGATTGGTTGAAGGGAACTCTTTTCACACTAAACTTTGGGAGACATCTCTTCTCCTCAATCATCACTCCAAGATACTGTCAAATGGTTTTCAACATTGGTAAGGAATCTAATTTCCGTTGTTGTGCCAGGTGATAAGTATATTTATTAAGGTGGAAATGAGGAAAGAAATTGAAGCAGAAAGAAATACCGGATATCTTTAAATGTATAAGAAACCAATGATTTATTTTCCTGATTTTTTTTTTGAAGAAAAGATTTATGTTCATTCTATTGCATCTGTATTAGCCATCTAATGCCACACAACAAATTGCCCCAAAACTTAGTCAACTAAAACAATAAGCATTTATTATCTTCAACAGTGTCTGATAGTTCACAGTCTGGGGGGAACTTGGCAGAGTGGTGTTGGCTCAGATTTTCTCTTCAAGGTTGCTGTCAAGCTGTCAGCTAGGACAATAATCATCTCAAGACTTAACTGAATGAAGCAAGAGATCCTGCTCCCAGCCTGACCTATGTGTTTGTTAACAAGTCTTACTTTCTCACTGGCTATTGGCGAGAGACTTCAGTCCCTCGCTATATGGGCCTCCAGATGGGGCTACTCAACAGGAAGCTCACTTCCTCTAGAGCAAGAGACCCATGGGAGGGAGACAGCACCCAAGATGGAAGCTGCAGTCTTTTACAATCTAATTTTACAAGTGAATTACCATAATTCCTTCCCTATGCCACTGCTCAAGTAGATCAACCCTGGAACAATGCAGGAGGCACCACAGAAGGGTCCGATTACCAGGAGGTGTGGAACATTGGGGGCTATTGTCTGACTGATAAGAGATCTGGAAGAAAGCAATACTGGCCAGCCACCAAAAAAAAAAAAAAAAAAAGGCTACAGACAATGTAACTTGGATCTGGACACAAACTTACCATAAATATACCATCTTGCATCTACACTTGCCTGTTTAATCTTTCAGGTAAATCTGTCCTCTCTCTAATTCTGCAATCTGCATAACTGCATTCGCTAAGTCAGTTAGTCTTTTCTAATTTCCAGTTCAAATTCACCAAATATATAGTGTAGTGAAAAAGACAAAACAAAATTTCTTTACAAGTGCTTGCCTTTTGAAAGGCATTCCCTCTCTAACACACTGCTGCCTTTCCCTGAACAGAATGAAGACTTTTCCCTGGAGAAACAAAAAAACAGAAAAAGAGAAAGAAATAAATCCTTCCTAAGGATAATTAAAAATGATGTTTGGGAAAGGATAATTCAAACTATCAGTGTTTTTTTTTTCCAAAAGAGTAGAGGCACTGCCCACAGCAGGATTTTATGTGGCCAAGAACATACCTACGTAAGTCCAAGAACAGTTCCTGCAGTTCAACACCTAAAACTGTAGTCTGGTAACTGAGACATTGAGAAGATGGGACTCTCCCTTCTTTTAAAGACTGGTATTTGATATAAATATAAAATCTATGAGAATATGAAGAAAGGGTAGAACCTAATAATATTGCAATGGGGCCTCCCCAGTGGCGCAGCGGTTGAGCGCTGGGTTGCGAAGCTGCCCGCAGCCTCTGCAGCACCGGTTCGATCCCCGGCTGCTCCCCGGCCACCGGAGAAGGGTCCCACATGGCACGCAGACCTCTCCTGCTGCCCGCTGCTCCCCTCAGCAGTGTACTTCGGTCCTTTTGCCTGCTCTGCTCCCCGCTCTGGCTATGGTGAATTCTCTCACCCTCCCGCGCTTCTGACTGTACCCAGTGCATGTATAAACAAAACAAACAAACAAATAAATAAATAAATAAAACATGCCTCTAAAAATAATAATAATATTGCAATGAATGAATACATTACTATTTAAATGCAGGTGGTGAATCCAACTTTCTCCCCTCCTTACCTTCCTCCCTAAATATTCTAATAAGCCTTCTAATGAGGTTTAGACCTACCAAATTGTTACTGATGTGAGTATTCTCTCTCAAATGATTTAAGGAGACGCTTCATCCATGGATACAATGATAGACAATGGAAATAATGATTTCCCATGAAGATATAGCTCTACATAAAGGAGCTTGCTTATCTATTCACTTATGCCCATCATTCCCTCCCAAAAAGAAGATTTACTGTGATTTTTAAGATACAATAAAAATTACATGAACCAGTTATGAAAGAAACAATGTAAGGAAACTGAATCTATGGGGCATTACATTGAGCAAAGAAGGTAGTTGCTACAGATAGGCAAGAAATTTGACTCTACACTTTCTAGCAGTCTGCCAAGTTGCAAAGGGAAATCTGGTCTCAATGCAATTTCCATAAGAAAAATATTTACATTTTTCCTAGGAGAGGTACAACTATTCTTAAACTAAGATCAGTCCTGGTGCTCCAGGGGGAATACATGTGAAAAGGAAAACTACCAGATAGCAGTTATACAAAAAGATAATGTGGCATTGAACTGTTACTTATAATTACTTGAACAGAACCCTGTCAAAGTAATGAATCTCCTTCAACCTTATTTTCCTTTCTTGCACACAGACATAAGAAATTAGGTTGGGGCCCTGTGACTGGGTTCTGGTCAATGAAATGTAACATACTCTCCCATCCAGACTCAGGCAAAGAGACCTTGCCCTCTTCTACAGTAACCTTGCAGGCTCATGTTTAACATGGCAGTGCCACACAATGGAAGGCCTGTTAGATCAGAAGAGTATCTCCAACATGACCTAGTCAGCTGAATTAGACCATGACATGAACAAGAACTAATATCTTAGTGTGTTAATTTCCCTGACTAAAACAACAAATATCAATATAGGGTTCCAGCTGTCTGGAGATTTGATCAATGATCAATGGCACAAATTTAGAAGGTTTAGAAGATTAAATAAACTAATTCTTACACACAGTCCTCCATCAATAGTGTTTGGTTAGCTGGATATTAATAAATCTTGAAGAAAATGATGATGCTGATGATGATATAATAATAATTGTAAGAGCTAACTCTTAGCTATCACTTGTCATGTGCTAGGCACTTTCCTAAGTCATTTTAATCTCTCAATGTATCCAATTCTTATAATGTATTAACACATTTAATTCTTACCATTATTTCTAATTTTCAGATAAGGAAAATATGAAAAAGAGAAATGAAGTGATCTGTCCAAGGTCACTCAGTAGAGTAGAACCAGAATTAGGTTCAGGGAGTCTAGCAACTATATTAACTTTATTTCATAGTGATAAGATTGGTAGCATGCTCCCATGAAAAGCTATTCAATACTTCAAGCTGTGTAAAGGTACAAAGACCTCAAAATACATTTGCAGAAGTATGACTAGCATCCTCTTAGAAGAGAAGAAGAGCCTAATAAGTCATTAATCTTAATAGATACCCATTCCAATTCAAAAGAACTAGCCTAGATGGAGCTCAATTAACTTTTGAAAGAATGTGCCAGCGACTCCCATGGTGGCTCAGGCGGTTGAGCGCAGCTCTTGCATAAAAATATTTTTTTTAAATAAATTGATAGGAGCCCCATTTATTTATTTATTTTTTATTTTTTATTTTTTTGTGGGACCCTCGCCAGTGGCCGGGGATTGAACTGGAGCTGCAGAGGCTGCAGGCAGCCTCGCAACCCAGTGCTCAACTGCTGCGCCACCAGGGGAGGCCCAAAAAAATAAAATTAAAAAAAATAAAAAATAAAAGAATGTGCCAGTATAATCCAACTATAGGATACCTTACAAGGTTGGTTTAACAACTCCTATAATTTACTTTGAAATAACTAGACAGAGAAAGGGCAATACTGAATATATGCTAATTAGTTTGAGTTTTAATTTTAGGGGCATATAGGTGCAGTAAATTAACTTGAATGATTTTTTAGCTTTAGCTACAATGAAACAAAAAAAATTCTCATTGCAGATTTAAAAAATAGATACTTATTCACATTAATTCCATTATATACATTCCTACATGATGCACTCATTGACCATACATGGGCATCCCAGAAGAAAATCAATGAAACACACTAGGGTTCCTGAGTTAGTTTTCCTGCTATAATTAATCTTATAGAAAATAGAGTTACCTTTCTGGTTAGCTCAAGTATCATTTCTGTTAGCTTCATGCTTTTTTCTTCCCAAAACGCATCATGAGTTTTCTACTTTCATATAAAATTCCTTTACTTACCTCAAATACACAGGAATTACAAAACTGTGCCCAAAAGGAAATTCTTAATATGACCTAATCCAATTCCTTTTTCCATAGAGGAAAAGACTGAGTCCCAGACAGACTAAAGGATTTGTGACTGATCTCAAGCTAGTTAATGGAGAAGCTGGACTCAAAACTCAGTTTCAGCTTTCCCCACCAAGCCCTTCCAACCCCTCACATTGAGCCACAAGTAATCCCCAGTGTTCATTTAAAGACTGAGCCAAGAGGGCCTCCCCTGGTGGTGCAGTGGTTGAGCACTGGGATGCGAAGCTTCCTGTAGCCTCTGCAGAGCTGGTTCAATCCCCAGCCACCACAAGGGTCCCACATGACACACAAACCTCTCCTGTCACACCCGCTGCTCCCCTCAGCAGTGTATTTTGTCAGTTCTGCCTGTTCTGTTCCCTGCTCTGGCTCTGGTGAATCCTCTCACCCTCCCATGCTTCTGACTGTAACCAGTGCTTGTATAAATAAATAAATAAATAAATAAATGAATAAATAAATAAATAAATCTTTAAAAAAAAAAAAAAAAACACTGAGCCAAGAGACAGGAGTAAATCATAGCCATAACATTTTAGGTATTTACCACAATAAAATAAAGTAGCCTCAACTGAGATGAAAAACACTTGCTGGCAGAATAAATGCAACAATTAAATTCTGAGGGTAAGAAGACAGTTTAAATTCCTCTTCCAATATAACCTTTCCTATCAAGTAGCATGATGAAATTTTCAGATGCTGTCCTTGTCATCTAGGGGCAGGAACATACTCATCACTGATCACTCAGGTATGGATTTGCTGGCAACAACCTGGAAAAACATCCTTCCTTGAGGGCTACCTGTCTGTCACTAGATAGCCAGAGGCACTGCCTCCCAAATGCCAGCCCAACCCTCTGTGGGGGACCTTTTCCAGCTCCCTAGGCCCCACCTAACTTTTCAATAATTCAGCTATTTAGAATGCTGTTTTTATACCCAGCAGCAGATTGAAAGAACAGCTTTCTAAAGAAATAACAGTCAAGCAGAATCTAATAAAGTCCCTGCTTCAAATTTCAGGAAATTTTGCCTGGAGAAAATTAAAATCTCTGTGAGGGCACAGGAAAAATTTCAACAATAACAATAGCAACAGATCTGCTCAGAAGGTGGGGGATGACTCAGAAGGCTTAGGGGTTGAAGAGAGACACAGAAGTATGTATTTTGTGATGCCTTTTTTAAGTCAGAAGAAGGATGTTAGGTTATTTTTTAAAAGGTAAATGAGTTTTTACATGGATTTAGCAAATAAACTACAGTTACTTTTTGGTTTTTTTTTTAAGATTGATTTATTTGTCTGTTTGTTTATTTGTTTATTATACAAGCACTGGGCACAGTCAGAAGCCCGGGAGAAACCCAGGAGGGCGAGAGAATTCACCAGAGCCAGAGCGGGGAGCAGAGCAGGCAGAAGACCGAAGTACACTGCTGAGGGGGGCAGCGGGTGCCAGGAGAGATCTGCGCGCCTTGCGGGACCCTCCTCCAGTGGCCGGGAGCAGCCGGGGATCGAACGGGCGCTGCAGAGGCTGCGGGCAGCTATGCAACCCAGCGCTCAACAGCTGCGCCACCAGGGAGTCCCTACAGTTACTTTTTAAGGTATAAAACCACCTCTACCCTTTTGAGTAAAACTATATCACCAGGGCTTTAATTTACTGGATAATATAAAAGCATAAGGAGCAGGAGTTATTTTTTTTTTTTTTTAAGATTTATTTATCTATTTATACAAACACTAGGTACAGTCAGAAGCACGGGAGGGTGAGAGAATTCACCGAAGCCAGAGTGGGGAGCAGAACAAGCAAACTGATGAAATACACTGCTGAGGGGAGCGGCGGGAGCAGCAGGAGAGGTCTGCGCGCCATGTGGGACCCTCACTGGCTGGCAGGGGATTGAACCGGTGCTGCAGAGGCTGCGGGAAGCTTCGCAGCCCAGCGCTTAACTGCTGTGCCACCAGGGAGGCCTAGGAGCAGGAGTTATTCTAATGAAAACTAGTCTTCTTGGATCACAGGGCATTATGGTCTGAATGTTTGTGTTCCCCCAAAATAATTCATATGTTGAAACTCTATCCCCCAATGTCATGGTATTTGGAGATCAGACCTTTGGGATATAATTACGTTCACTATCTCCCTCTCCCTCATACTCTCTCCACACCTCCACTCCCCCCAACCCACCGCAATAAAGTGACCATGTACAAGCCAGAAAAAGAAACCAACTGTCATTAGAATTCAACCATGCCAGCACCCTGATTTTGGACTTGCCAGCCTGTAGAACTGTAAGAAATAAATGTCTGTTGTTTAAGACTGCTAGTCTAGGATATTTTGTTATCACAAACTAAGTTAAGACTCTTAGTTTTCTGTGTCAGGCATCAAAGCAACAAAAAAGTGTCCAGAGTAAGGGACATTAAAATAACTTCCCTTTCTAGAGGCAATTCATAGGTTTTACTCTTGCAAAACTTCTGCTGATTTCATTTAAAAACCTATGGCATGGAGCCTCCCTTGGTGGCGCAGGTGGTTGAGCGCAGCACTGTGAAGCTGTCCACAACCTCTGCAATGTGGGCTCAATCCTGGCCAGCCGGCAAGAATCCCACATGGCACGGCAGACCTCTCCTGTCTAATCTGCTGCTCCCCTCAGCAGTGCATTTCAGTCAGTCTGCCTATTCTGTTCCCTGCTCTGTCTATGGTGAATCCTCTCACCCTCCCGTGCATCTGGCCTGTACCTGGGTTCTTGTATGCATGAATAAATAAATCTTTAAAAATAAATAAATAAATAAAAACCTGTGGCATAACTGACCCATGTACTTTCTCTGGACTATCCCAATTTCATATGCAAATGACTGGCCTCTACCCAAGCAAAAACCCTGGTACAGACTGAAAATAAAAAGTTTGAATGTCCTTTCTAGGTAAGGAACTCACAGGTATTTTTTCTAAACCTATTAAGTAACTTGAAAACATTTTCATATTATCAATCCTAAAAGGTTTAACTTGTGTGTATACAGTAATTGCCTCTCTTAATCTGTTTTTATATCTGTAGGAGAAATACCACAACTTTCTCTTCTTCCCCTACAAACTTGCCTGACTTTGAATCTTAATCTTTCCCTTCTTCATCAGGAGGGCCCTGGCTTCTACCTCAACTTAGCTCCTATGTGCTCTCCTGATCCATTCTCCCCATTTTATATCTTTCTTTTTCCTTTATACTAATTCTGTTTAATTGGCCTCTAAACATGATCACATCTCTCCCATTAAAAAAATCAAAATTAAATGAACACACACACCACCCATCTCAGGCATCCCTTGGCCACCAGTTCCATATACACCCAATAAGTCCACCCTACTCCTAATGCCTGTTGAACTCACTGACTATACTGGCTTCCAATTTGCCATGCCCACTAATATGGCCTCAGCTATCAAAAACATTTAGGCATTGTTACCTTCCTTGATGTCTCCACAACATTCATAATATTTACCACACAATCCTTTACTTAAGGATTATGATTAAAGATTTTTAAAGATTTCTTAAAGATTTTCTTTGAAAATCTTTTTCTTTTGGCTTCTGGTACACCCCTCTTACCCAAACTTTCCTCTCTTTCTAGATCATAACTTTCTGGTTTTACCCCTTACTTGCTAAATGCAACGATCAAACCTGATGGTTCTGAAATCAGGTCACATGAGTTTGAGACCCAAATCTATCACTTACCAACTCTGTGACTTTGGCCAACTTACTCTCTCTGAGGTTCTGTTTTCTCTTCTATAAAACTAGTAGCAACAATGGTCTTATAGGATAGAATTGAGATTAAATAAAACAATACATGTAAACCTCTTAATATAGTGTCTGGTACATGATAGGTACTCAATAAAAGTCAGTTGTTATCTATAATTAAATATTTATATTCCCCCTGGCTTTCACACTTGACTCTCTACCCTTATCCCTCTTTCCATATAACCTCAACAAAACACAAATGTCATTTATTTTTTGGACGGTGACTGTTATCTACATTTTAGGTTAGACCTTGGGTTTAGGAGCAAGTCTTATTAAAACTAGTTATCTGTGAATTTTTTTTCTTGTATGACACATAATTAGCAAGCTCTACACGGATAACACTGAAGATACTCTCTTTCCCTAAAAATCTTTCCCTTATAATATTCCAGCCTTACTAGACATAGTCAACAATTTTCATCTATCCACAACTGTAGAAGAGATCTCAGAGTCCAGAGTATGATTCCCAGTGGTAACATTTCCTAAGTATTTCCTGAATATCTCTCAGATGTTCCCCTTTTTCACCACTGACATTATCACTGCATTATTTTTGCTGTTACCTGAGGGCACTATCCACTCAATTCTGCCCCCTCTAAATCACACTCTATTGTTGCCATAGTGTATTCCTTAAAAGACTAATTTTACTCTATTTCTCTCACATTTAAAACTCTTCAGTGATTCATGATTTGATCTGGAAAAAAAAAAATCCTTGACTTAGCATATAAGATACTAATGATCTGTCATCCCAATACGCCTCCAACCATCACCATTCTTCTATCCCACAAACACTTAGTGATTTCTATTTTATACCTTCTTCCATCATACATGCTATCATGTCTGCCAAGATACAAGTCTCAGATATTCTTCAAAATTCATTGTACATCATCTTCTAGGATTCTTCTTTAACAGCTTCCCTCCAATGCTGAGAGAGTTGAGCCTCCTTTGTGAGCCACTGTCCACTATACTTAAGGGTAACATAGTAGGTTTAACTTTCTACAAAAATCTACAAGAAAAACTTAGGTTTGATTCCCTGAAGTCTAGTACAAGCTTAGCATTTTAAAGATGGTCAATATAGGTACATTAGTAAACAAATCCATGATTCTCACATTCCCTTGTGGAGGACACAGGACAAATATATGTAACAATATTACAGAAAAAGAAAACAAGAAATTAAAGCCAACATAACAGTCTTTGGAAAATGAAGAACTCAGTGGCTTAGGGAGAAAAAATGTTTATTTCCTGTTTTTGCTATGTGTCCAACAAAGATTGGCAGAGAGCTCTGCTCAAATTAGTCTTGGATTCATGAACAATTTTGTCCAATTTAAAAGATTTACCTGGTATAATTTCTTTAATTAGGCATTGAAGGAGAAATCTTTTTCCTCTCAGAAGATTTAACAATAAATTAATGGGCACATATATGAGTTTAATCAGCCTTTCTTTGTCAATTTTGTTTTTCACTCTTTGATATTGAGAGGAAGTTGCTTCTTCCAACTCTATAACACCTTGAATGTATGGATTCTAGCAATTCTCTTTATTTCTACCTGTATATTGGCCAGCTCTTATCTGAATTCGCCTTTCTTTAAGTATTGTATCATACACAGTAAACAGAAAATGACACACATTATTAAGTCTATTTTCTACCACTTTCTCTGGAGATATAAGTTAGCCAGGTACACTAATTACCTTTCAAATTACTAAGTAATCTTAAAATTGCTGATTTAAATTTTATTTCTCATTCACACTACATATTCAACCTAAGTCTGAAAGGTCAGCTCTCTTCATCATGGTCACTGAGAGATTCAAGCTGAGTAAGGTTTCATGTTACCACGATTCCAAGGTCACTGTGGCAGGAACAGGAACATATCAAATGAACTTTTTCTCTTAAGATTTCCAGTCATGTTTATCAGTGAAAGAAAGTCACAAGTCTTCCGGGTAAAAAGGAAAGCGAGATAGCATCACTGTTATACAAAATCAGGAGTCCAGATTAACTATACATAATTGATAAGACAACAAATAAAGGCTTAAGTACTTTAATTATAATTATAAAAATAGCCAATGAAGAAACTTTTGGAGGAAGATGGGAGGGGAGATAACAGTGTAAGTACAGGTCATCAGGTTCTATTAAGCAGGAAGTCAGTATAGTGTGTGAAATAGATAACTCATTATTAATGATATGGGCATAGATTATTTAGACATCTGAAAATAATTCCAGACAAGTGCTAACTGTGGTTGCCTCCAGTAGGGTTGGCACTGGCGACCTTAGGACTGAAGAAGGTTGTATTTTATTATTAAACCTTTTATGTTCCTTTTCATTTTGTAATCAAGGTAATTTATTACTTTGATATAAATAAATTAGGAATAAAAGGAAATGAAATGAGAGAAAATATTGAAGTAGATTTGCATGCAACATCATCAAAAAACTAATAAGGCATATTTACTGAAAGTTATGTGCATTTTAGAGAAAAGTAGGTGCAGAATGATCTCATTTATGTTGGGAATCAAAAACAAACAAAGATCCACAATACAACAGTGTAAAACACACATGAGTAAATATAGATAAATATATTTAAAATGCATTAGAATTTGTGACAGCATGGATGGAACTGGAGGGGATTATGTTAAGTCAGAAAGAGAAAGGCAAATACCAGATGATTTCATTCATATGTGGAATACAGAGAAATAAAGCAAAGGATTGGACAAAACTAAAGCATAACAAACCTTGAAATCTGACTTCAAAATTGAGCTTACCTCAATGGGAGGGTTGGGTGGGGAGGAAAAGGGGGATGGGACCCAACAGACTAGTGGAAGATTGTTGGTGCTTTGGTGAAGTGTCTGGTATTGTTCACATACATCTAAAGAGATGTGCACTTAGGTAATACACAGTGTTATAAGTTAATATTACTGAAATAAAAAATTACACCCTTTTTAATAAAAAAATAAATGTATTAGATACTATCTGGAAATGTCGATACCAAACCGCTATCAAGAGTTACCTCTGGAGAAGGGATGGATACTGGGGATGGCCAGAAATATTGTGATATTTTACAAAGAAAGTAAGTTTGTGTACCATCTGGTAATTAAAATAAATGTAAAAATAAGAGAAACAGATCATTATCGGTAGTATTGTATGTCCTGGTTAGTGTGTAAGGTTTGGATTGTTTTGATCTAATTTTGTTTTTAATGTCTACTTTATTATAAAGAACTTGGCTTCTGAACAAATACTATCCATTAATACTGAAGACACTTTCTTATCTTAAAAAAAATCAATAGCCCCTTCAATAGCTCTAGCTATATCCCTGAATAATTAGAGTTGCCCTCTCTGATAATGTGTGCACTGCTTAGGGAGGTGTGTACACAATTTGCTCTGCTTTAATTTGTTTATCTATTGAATGTAGTTTAATTTTAATTACCCAGCAGCCATTAGCATGCACTTTTATGTTGAGAGGAAAGACAAGCTTAAATGTGCACTATCTGAATATCTCTGTTTATTACATTTACCAGTGGTTAAAATAACTCTAAAACCTCTTGCAAGAATTTAGAGATGCAAATAAAAACATTCAAGCTCCCTTTGTTGTGGGGCTGTGGATAGAGGTGAGTACTTCAGAAATTCAAGTCAGTGGAGCAAAGTATTCTAAAGTCATTCTTGCAAGGAGCTGAAGCAGGTGGTTGCCTTTAGGGTCGCCTTTTCCTGGGCATCCCAGTATGACACCTATTTCAAATGTTCTCTCCTGTTGTCTCTATGGGCCATTAAAGAACTCATAGAAATTCCAATACCTTGGGATGCAAACAACATCACATTTAGCAAGCATACTTTCTGAACCACTGGTGCAAGAGATACTGATTGCCAAAGACCAAACACTGGCTATGATGCATCTGACTCTAAGATGAGTATCTGTAAGAATCTCAGCAGGCAGGGGAGGGCAGCAGGTAAATTCTTATCACCCATGGGAAATGTTAAGTTTTGAAAGGAAACCTGACACCCAGAAGGATGGTTTTAGGGATTTGGTAATGGGAAGCAAGAAAGAAACAGGAAGGGGGGTTACTGCCATCCCACGCCTCCAGTCAAAGGGTCAGGAAAGAAGTTATCCAGAGATTTGCAACAGCAGCTGCCTCCCATCCTCCCTCCACTGCAGCAGGACCTCTGTTTTACAAACCCATTTGCAACTGCTCAAAAGCTCTCATATCTTCATACCTGTAGAAGAGAAATTACTTCTCCTAAGCCAAACAAATTCTTTCAGTTATACTCTGGCTTATCCCTCCTTTTGATCTCCTCAGGAACATTATCCCACACCTTTCCACTTTGGTGCCTGGTCTTCAGATATCTCCTCTCTACTATTCTGTTTATCACACAAACATGTTCAGCTTTCTCCCCTTCCTGTGCTCCCCTCTAGCTATCGTCCTTTTTTTTTTTTTTTTTTTTTTTTGCTTCTCCTCAATAACCAGAAAAAGAGAACATAACACAGGCTGTTTCCATTTCTTCATCACTCATTTGCTTCTCAAGGTAATCTGTTCTGGCTTATCTTCTTATCCAAATGCCTCTAAATGTCCTCAGGGAAGTCACAGATGTTAAATCTTAGAATCATTCAGATTCTGCCTCACTAGACCTTTTGGAAGCAGTTGTCCATGATAGCCTCTCACTAAAGAATCCTCATCCTGGTTTCTGTCACACCCTTCTCCTGCTTTCTCTCCTTCCTCTGGCCACTTTTGATGCTGTTTTAGGAGACCTGATACATAATGCCATTCCCTTCCCCACCAAACTCAAACAAACCGGAAAGCAAAGAAATTCAGGAGACAAACAACTAGAGATTTTTTTTTAAATGAAGAATGATGTAAAAAAATTAAAAATACATATTTTTATTGATACACACTATTGAAGAATATGATTTAGATAAGGATTTGTCAACCTCAACACTATGGCATTAGCCAAATAATTCTTTATTAGGGGAAGTGGTTTGTCCTGTGCACTGTTTAGCAGCCTCTCTGGTCTCTACACACTAGATGCCAGGGATGCTGCTAAATATCCTTCAGTGTTTCTCTCCCTTCCTCCATTTGTAACAACCAAAAACATCTACAGACATTGCCAAATGTCTTCCTGAGGCAGAGGGAGAATAACCTCCTCCAATACAGAATCACTGATATGTAGTCAAGGAGGCCTATTAAAACTCTACCTTCAATTAACATAATTACTCACAAGGTTCCAGCACAGTTGGACAGTCAAATGGTGCTGACAGAGGCCAGCCTCATACCACAAGGCAAAGAGCAGACAGGAACATTTTACATGGAGAAGAAGACACCAACATTAGAGAAAGTGGGTATGAGTTGGGCCACCTGACCTGGAAAAAATGAGTGAGGAGGCAAAAGAAGTTGTGGAGGATGGTGATATGGGTTCTCCCTACACCATTTCCTTCACAGACTACTTTATCCTTCTCATATGCTGGTAACTTTCAGAGTTCCATTCTTTGCCCTCTTTCTCACAATCTCACTGCAATCTTGCCCTCATTGATCACTTCAACTACAACTTTAAACCTAAAAAATCCTTATCTCTGGCTTAAACCCTTTTCTTGAAGTCCATTCTCACATAGCCAACTGTCAACTGTATACCTCCACATGGATATCTCCTTAATAGATATCCAAAGCTAAACTCATTTTCTTTCACTGGAAGAAATTCTGTCTTGGTGATTGGCAACTCCAATCACTTCATTGCCCAATTATATAGATAGAAGGAAATTATCTTTATCAAACCCTTTCCTGGACTCCCTATGTCCAATTAGTATTAATGTCTTATCAATTATTTCATATAAGTGTTTTTAGAATCCATCTCATTTCCTCTGTCCTCTAATTTATGGCTTCATCACTGCCTCTTGGGATTACTGTAACATTCCCAAATCTCATTCTACCCTCAAGATCACATTTCTTTGTATTCGAAGCAATCACTAACATACCTAACTTAACTCTTTCAGACAATGGATCTGGGCCCATTTTAACTGCCCCTACAATCTTAGCTCTACTAGCTCCATATCATAGTATCATTTTGTGCCTGCCTCTAGCCTGTCTTGTTCTCTGCAATACCTCCCATGCCATGCTTTGCCTGGCTAACTTCTCAGTCTTTAAGATACTCAAAGGGACTCATCATTCCAGAAAGTGAAATTTTATACCTCCCAGTTTAAATTAAATATGCCCAATCTCTAGTTTCATAGTACCCTATGTTTTACTTTATTATATATTTTTATAATGCAGTTACTGCTAAGTTCCCACTTGTTTGTGAGCTTCTTCAGTGACCATATGATACATTCTTGTAGAGTGGACACTCAGTAAAACCTTGCCAAATGAATAAATGAAACATTTTTCTACTGATTGTTCCATTTTTCCTGTTTTAAAGGTACCAAATTTAGAGTTTCTGCTCCCAGAATAATTCTTAGATACAATGTTTAGCAATAAAGAGACTGAAAGACAAAAACAAAATATAACTACAGAGCACATCCTGTCTGAGGGAATCAAGTTCCTCTCACATGTGCTCGTGTAAGAAATACATTAAGAAAAATATTGCACATACCCTGCGTCATACAAGATTTTCTCTCACAATAGAAACCCTTCCATGGCTCAATAGTATTTCTCCTCTGTAAGAAAAGATTTTTTCCCTCCTTTTTCACACTTTCTCCTACAAAATTCTCAGGAAAGATTTCCTTTACTAAATTTTTCAGGCAGTAGAAGAGAGAGATTTGTCTCATGTTCCTGATTTTAATCGTAATGTTTAAAACACCCCGTGAGAATAAAGTACTTGTAGATAAACATAAATATCTTATTGAATAAACCAAATTCACCCAGAATATATTTCACCTAGGCTTTATATATATATATATATATATAGGCTATAGGTATATAGGCTATAGGTATAATGAAGGCAAGAGACATTTTTTAATCACAGAATTAAATGCAATATTACAGTCATTCTAAGTACTAAGTGCCATGAAGGAAAAACACATGGTTTTGGGCCTCCCTGGTGGCGCAGCGGTTGAGCGCTGGGTTGCGAAGCTGCCCGCGGCCTCTGCAGCGCCGGTTCGATCCCCGGCTGCTCCCCGGCCACCGGAGGAGGGTCCCACATGGCGCGCAGACCTCTCCTGCCGCCCGCTGCTCCCCTCAGCAGTGTGCTTTGGTCGTTCTGCCTGCTCTGCTCCCCGCTCTGGCTCTGGTGAATTCTCTCACCCTCCCGCGCTTCTGACTGTACCCAGCGCATGTATAAACAAAAACAAACAAACAAACAAATAAATAAATAACATGCCTCTAAAAAAAAAAAAAAAAACATGGTTTTGTGAGAGTTTAAAATAGTGGGATTTGACCTGTTCAGGAAGATCAGCAAGGACTTCCCAGAAGCAGTAAGATTGGCCTGAGACCTCATGAAACAACACTGGTTGCCTAGATGACTGGACTAAGTACTAGAAGAACATGTACCAGGATCAGTGGAAACAGCTTTATCAAGAAATTAAGTATCTTGAGACTTAAGAAACCAGTGTATGGTCAGAGAGAAAAGTAAAAACTCATTTTCTCTACACACTGCTAGTAAGTAGCATTATTGTGCAAAATATTAGAAGAACAGGAAAAGAAAATATTTTAAGAACACTTTTGCCTTTTACCTCACTCTTATCTGATCAAAAGCATCCAAAATTCTCTGTGGTTACACGGGAAGGTGGGGCTGACCAACATTCAACACTCTAGCCACTTCTCAACCACACTTCAGAGACAGTGCAAAGTTTCATTGAGTTACCCTGTTACCTGAGGGTAGGAGGAGTCCATTTGCACCACATTGTCAAAAGACACCCTCTTTCACAACTGCTCTGCCTGCCATTTGCAAATTCTCTGTTCACCGAATAGCATCTAAATGAAAACCACTAGAAACAGCAGACCCATTGTGATGGCTATTTTCTTGGTCACAACATCCTTCCTGCTGAGAATACAAAAGGCAAATTGCCAAACATTCATATAATGTGATTCCATTTGTGAGTATTCCTGGAAGAACACATATTAGCAATCTTTTGCAATAGAGCAATATTATTACAAGCTTAGCAGTTTTAAATCACAGATATTTATTAACTCACAGTTTCCGTGGATCAGGAATTGACTTAGGTAGGTCCTCTGCTTCTGTTTCTGTTATGCAACTGCAATAAGCTTGCCAGTCAGGATTGGGGTCTCACCTGAAGTTCGATGGGGGAAGGATCCATCTCTCAGTTTTACATGGATTCAGTTTCTTGCAGGTTTTCTGAGTGAGGGTCCCAGTAACTTGCTGAGTATTGGCAAGACAACCCCTAATTCACTCCACATGGCAATCTCCATATGGTTACTTACCTTATCAAAGCTAGCAAAGAAAGAATATATTAAGAGAGTCTGCTAACAAGACAGAAGTTAAAATCTTATGTAATGTTATCCCATTAACATCCCATCACCTTTGCCATATCCTGTTGTTTAGAAGCAAGTTACAGATGCCGCCCATATTGAAGGAGTGGGGAGTATACAAGGACAAGAAAATCAGAAGGTGGAGAGCACTGGAAACCTTCCTACAGCCTGTCTAACAAAACAAAAAGTTATTAATGGGGCATGTTTTGGGGTAGAAGGCAACAGATTTCTGAGGAAGAAGGTTTTCCCTTTTATTTTACATATTCCTGTGTAATTTGCATTTTGATCCCTTGGGTACATCTTTGCTTATTTTTAATGAGTATTTTCACACCATTCCTGCTTTGACAGGAGCAGATGGAATTAGCACTTTTCCATAGACAGAAGGCATCACTTCTCTTGGCATAAGGTGAAGACATACCCAAGGTACTTGTTCTCCATTATCAAAACAATATGCTAATGATGTACAGGAGAACATAGGTTGTTTGTTGAAACTCAGTTATTTGAACAATACTCTAAATTATTTGGGGTGTTCTGATCATAAAAGTTAATTTAATGGCAATTGAAAAGATTTTAATAATTTGGAACAATTATTTTGTGATTAAATATAATTCACAAACATGTTAGTTCATTCCACAAATGAATGCTTATTACATGCCTGACATTGCATCTCTCTCCAAAATGAACTAAAATAGGATTTAAAGACAAATTGACTATAATTTTCCAATTTGGCCTTTGACAAGAATATTAATATGAAGTTTCTTTGGAGAAAAAGGATGCTGAAGATAGTTAATAAGAATCCAAACCTCAAAACTATTTTTCCTCAATAGGATATTTTCATCCTATCTAAATTTTTGGCATAAATCAAAGAACCCCAAAGCACTTTTCATGTCTCAGTAATTTCATACTCACCTTAGACCAAAAGGAAAATTTAGTCATTTCATGAATTCAGGTCAGGTCCAAATAACTTTGCAAATGCTTATGTTCTAACAACTTAGTACACATTTTTAAAAAATAATACATATAACTTGATAGGAAAAAAATGATATTCTTACACTTACCAATATGTGCGCTTCTTGGGCATCACACAACTTCTCATTTGCTTCTTCACACTGATTTTCTAGAGGTTATTTTACCACAGCAACTGTAGATTTACAAAGATAAAACAATTAAAAAAACGTAATACAAAAGTATAATTAACATCCACATATTTATCTGCTATTTTCTACAGGAATCTTTCTACCAACGCAAAACTTCAACTAACTCCAATTTGATCCCTGATCTAATAAGATGGCAAAACAGGATGTAAATAAACAGAGAAATTAAAATCTAAAGGTTCAAACAATTTCCTTTTTTATTAGCGTGTAATATACAGGTAAACAGCTGTGTCCCTAAAATTCTGTTGCTTAACTAAAGCAATTTATTCTTTTGGTTCCAAAATTTCATTATTTGGAACCAAACTAAAACTAGGAGCATTCTGGGAAGCAGGATCTAAGTTAATCAATACTTGTGCAGAATTTAAGAGAATGCCTCAAAAATCATTCTTTATTAAGGCCTCTTTGGTGGCACAGGGGTTAAGACACAACCTATGAGCCTGCCCGCAGCCACTGCAGCATGAGTTCGATCCCTGGCCAGGGAGCTACCCACATGGTGCAGCAGACCCCCACTGGCTCAGACGTTGCTCCCCTCAGCAGTGTGTTTTAGTCAGTCTGCCTGTTCTATTCCCCACTCTGTCTCTGGTGAATCCTCTCCCCCTCCCCATACCTCTGGCCTGTGCCCCAGTTCTTGTATGCATGAATAAATAAATCTTTTTTAAAAAATCATTCTTTATTAAAGGAAATTAAGTGTCTGAATTCTTACTGCAGGTATACACAAAAACAGCAAAGTTTCTACCTGCCCTCTTATCTCACAATGTGCTCAGTGATGGAATTTCTTCCCCACTAAAACAAGTACATAGTCATTAATCTCTTCTGAATGTTAACTGACCACTGTCGTCTTCACCTTCTTCCTCAGTCTAGGGATGGAAATGCCTCCTACCAAATGCTTTGGAAAAGCTACAAAAGTGCTCTTACCAAAATTTCCTCCCTGGAGAATTAAATTAGGTAAGATCAGTAGAGTGAGAAACAAATTGAATTCATTTAACTGAATTGCTATCTGACCAATAAGGCTCATCTCCACATACAAGCATGAGTTTCAAAACCAGGCAGGCGTTGACAAGATGAATTGAGCTCTCAGTCCCTGTGCAGAGCTAGATGCTGACTGTGCGATTACTGGAAGGTGAACCCATGAGTCAACATCTTTTTTGGAACTGTCTTGGTCCCTGTCTCATATTTTTTAAAAAAGTAGTTTGTCTATGTCTAAACAGTTCTATCTCTAGAAAACTTTCTGCTGAGCAATTGTACCATTAGAATAATAAAGCTTGTGTCTGAAGAAAAGAGCTCTTCATAGGGACATCTTCAAAGAATTGATGTCTATATACCCTAATATCTGAAGTTAGAAATATCTGGCAAATTAAGCAAATTAAACCACATTTTCTAGAAAGAAACACAAACTGGGGATCAGACAGTCATATTATGATTTCTGTTCCTGCCTCAGAATGGCATTAGCAGCAACTTATGAACCAAATACTAGCTGGCAGAAGCATTGTTTTCTAAGGATTTTCTTCTCATATAAATAAATTCAAATCCATACTTTTATTTAGCACATAGTCATGATCAATCTAGCCTGCAAAGAGGAAACCTGTTATATTATGATAATAGTATCATTACCCCTTCCCAGGCATTTACTATTCTGATTTGTATACCTCCTCACTTTGAAAATGGTAGCATGGATATACATATACACTTTAGACTCAGTTCAAAAAGCATTTGATCCCAATTATGCTACTTCCTAGTGATGAAACCATGAAGATTGCCCTTAATCACTCTCAGCACCTGTCTCCTAAAGAATATTTTACCTTACAGGGTTACTAACAGAATTATTGAGCAAATAGTATTCCCAGTAAATGATAGCTAATAATGATATATTCTCAAGTAAATCTCACTGATATATCTTGTCTATAGTTTTAAAACTTTAGGAGAATAAGAAATTCTCCTGACCTACTTGTAACCTTGAGGAGTCCTCTTTTTCCAGACATTTTTTAAGTTTACAAGGACCAACTATCTAACCTGAAGTACCCAGACCTACTTTATTCAAGGCAAGGTTTGGGGATATGAAATTGGCCCTGAATTGACAACTTCATGGTACTTCGGAAGTACTCTGAACAGAACCCAGAGGTGAATACAAAGTCAATAACCTTAAAGAACAGACAGGAAAGCCAGCTCCATTTATAGGTGTCAATAATTGGCGTCTCTTAAAAAGTTAAGTTCCACTAATCTTCAAAGTGATACAAATACATTAGAGATAGAGTCCAATCTTTCCTCACAGATACTAAAATATTGCAGGCAATGTTTCCTAACTTGAAAACATTAAAACATGAAAAGGAATGGCTAAAATTTTGTGCAAATTCATTTTTGTATGAACAAGTTTTTAATTTCACTAGCAATTCACTGCACTGAATATTAATTGATCCTTTCTAATTGTATGTTGAATCTCTTAATATATTTGTTTCCAAATATTTCAGAAATATGCTAGATGAAATATTCCAGTAGCTAACCTATATTGAGCTATGTTCTATCTTTCAGAACCCCTGTTATTTGTAAAGAATATTACTGATGAACTGTCAAATAATTAGAAAATAAGTACCAAATGAAAATTAGGTTCATTTCAATCAGTCACCATTCAAGGTTTTATCTGTATAGTGTCATAAGATATTTAATCTACAACTCTGTAGATTCAGTGAGAGATGCATCATTTTATTTCCATTCTTATTTCATAAAAGAACTGGTTACACTTGCCAATAGAATTTTTCTCACAAAATCCTTAAAAGTGAATAAGTGACATCACCATGAACTTATGCACATGATATAATTATAGTAAGCATCAACTTAGCCACAACAAAATTTTATGTGGTTATTTGCTATTGCAGAAAAGGAATTTACAAATATGAGATATGCCTGATCATATTCATTTCCTTTCTCCATATTTCATACATCTATAATGAAAAAGAACCTTCATCTTTTATGAAATAGCACAATTTTCTTAATTAGGAGACTAAGTGATTGATAAAAAACAATTTAAACTTGCATAATGAATGCTGTGTATAAACAATGCTCTTCAGAACTAAGAGATTCCAGTCTTAATAAAAGGAATGCATAAATTGTTTATACTGAATAGGGGAGGTTAGTGAGCATATCCTTAAAAAATAAAGTGAGACAGAATAAATATGTTACTGCAATACTTTCTCCAATGTTACCCAGAGAGGCTTTCCTGTGGTCCACCTACAAGGCATCTCACTTAAGTCTGCAGACCCATACATGTAACACACACCCATCTCTATATATCTGACCTTTTCAAGGTGTTCTATTTCACCTCACATTACATCAACTCCAAAGATCCAAATACAGTCTTGGGCTCCTGGTAGCATAATGGAGTTGTGAGAGGTTCTATCTTCATAGTAACATCATATAGTCCCTAATGAAGTTCCTCATTAACTCATTTGTTTCTTAGAAGTTTAGAGAACATTCTATGCTAAAATTCCAATAGTGTCATATTTCTGAATTAAAGAAGGCAGTTCTTTGCAATACGGTTTAACTTTTTAAAGAAAAATATATATGCCATAAAATTTTTAAAGATTACACTCCAAAGTTTTAATAACTATTTATTTGGAAAGGAAACTGGTACTTTTATTTGTTATAGCTTTATTTTCCTGTTTGCTACTTTATTATAATGAACATTTCAACGGCGCTTTTTTTTTAAGATTTATTTTTATACAAGAGCTGGGGTACAGGCCAGAGGCGTGTGAGAGTGAGAGGTTTCACCAGAGACAGAGCGGGGAGCAGAACAGGCAGATGACTGAAATACACTGCTGAGGGGAGTGGCGGGAGAGACAGAAGAGGTCTGCCACGCCATGTGGGAATCTCCCTGGCCAGCCAGGAATCAATCCCGTGCTGCAGAGGCTGTGGACGGCTCCACAGCACTGTGCTCAACCCGCTGCACCACAGGGGAGGTCCTTAATGGTGCTTTTAAAACCTTTCAAAAAAAATAAGATTGCTGTTTAGAAATCAGTGTAGTTATATAATACAGAAAAAGGGCATTATTAGTATAAACACAGGTATTCATCTGCTCAGCTTTATAAATCTAACCACATTAACTTCCAGAGGTTCATCATATGCTACCAAAATTCACCCAGCATTCTGAAAAATGTTGCCTTGTTTAGGAGTCCACAGAAATGATTATGTGACTTAGAGATCTCTCTTTACTAATGAGAAAAAAAAAAAAAAAGTAAAGCAGTTTTTATGAAACTAATACAGAATTTCTCCTTTCCAAGTCTGCTGAAAAGTCAGAAGGGTCAGATGCAATTATAACTTGAAGTGGACCAGATGAGATATCAAAGTTGGAGAGCTCAGGCAGCCAAAATTCATAATATAGCAGCTTTCAAATATTGATGAGTGTCTGTACAGAGAATAATAACATGATAAATGATGGACTTTGGAGAAAGGGTTTTGAAGAAAAGTGAAATTTATAATAGAAAATTGAATGAAGCTTAATAGAATGGCCAAACTTTCAATGGGCAATTGAGAGAGGATAAGTGAAGTGGAAAAATTAAAATTGTTTTCTATAAAACTGAAAATGCAAAAGAATATGCACTCTGACTTATATACTGTGGAGGACACATAAATATTGAATTGTACTACTTATTAATAATACATATAAAGCATCTTAAGATCCATAAAAGAAATTTGTAGAGAAGAAAATACAACGTATCCAAAGACATTAGAGTATCCTCTGAAGAAATCAAATGGTAGTATCATGACCAAAAGAAAAAAAACAGTCCTTCATATATAGTGCAGAGTGCAAAAATATGTGCATCACTGCTTCCCCTTGGTTCACTTCTTTTCCTCATAAATTGGGTCTAAGATTTCATTTTTAAAACGTCCTGGGTTTTTTAATGTGTGTAAGGAAGGACACAAAACCATAGAATCAAAATATATAAGACATTTCCAACCTAGGTATAACTCATAAAAATGACTCCTTTCATCTGCACTTAAACCTCTCAAAGACCACCAAAGAAATGGATGTTAAACTTCTGAGTTCCAGCAAAGGTAGGAAGAAGTTTAGAGTTTGTAGTAAACTGTAAGGAATAAGTTAAATGTCTCAGCATACTGGAACACGAAAACCCACCTAACATTCTAGTACAGTATTACAAAATACAAAAAATAAAACTTTTTCAGAAACAGGAAAACATTCATATATAGGGGCCTCCCCGGTGGCGCAGCAGTTGAACACTGGGTTGTGAAGCTGTCCGCAGCCTCTGCAGCGCCAGTTCGATCCCTGGCTGCAGGGTGAAGGTCCCACATGGCTCGCAGACCTCTCCTGTCTCACCCGCTGCTTCCCTCAGCATTGTGTTTAGTTGGTCTGACTGTTCTGCTCCCCACTCTGTCTCTGGTGAATCCTCTCACCCTCCCACACATCTGGTCTGTACCCTGGTTCTTTTATAAATAATCTTTAAAAAAAAAAAAAACACTAGACTTGGGGGCCTCCCTGGTGGCGCAAGGGTTTAAGCACCGCACTATGAAGCAATCCGCAGCCTCTGCAGCACAAGTTCAATCCCCAGCTGGCCAGGGAGAAACCCACATGGCAAGGCAGACCTCTCCTGTCTTGCCTGCTGCTCCCCTCAGCAGTGTATTTCAATCAATCTGCCTGTTCTCTTCCCCACTCTTTCTCAAGTAGATCCTCTCCCCCCCCCAACCCCCCCACATCTCTGGCCTGTACCCAAGCTCTTGTATGCATAAATACATAAATCTTAAAAAAAAAAAAAACCCTAGACTTGTTTGTATATAATGAACATGGCTACACTGGAAGTCATCAAGACCTTCTCTGACTGTAACTCCTGCCATTGGTGAGTACCCTTGACTTTAAAAAGTCAATTAGAGAGAATAAGGCAAACAAAAGAGTGAAGATAAGGTGGAAATGCAAATAAAAACCTGTATTAGGTTAAATCCTAACAGAATGGACATATTTATGAAAGTGCAAAAAAAATCTTATTTAAAAATAACAAATCACACATTATCAAATTAGAAAAGATGAGGTAGTATGGTATGCTTAGGGTCTCTTTTAAAGGAATCTATTCCCACCTTCATGATCTAATCACTTCCCAAAGACTCCACCCTACTATCACGAAGAATATGATAGTATAAATTTCCACATGTGAATTGGGGCAGAGTGGACTCAAACATTCCATCTGTGTTTTACTTGCAAAATTCTGCAAGAAAGAAATTGTCCATATGGTGTTGAGTGTATTTGCTTTTATTCATTTTGCAAAAATAATAACTTACGAAAATGTTATCAAATAAGGAGCTCATTAAAATTTAAGTTATTTAAACAAAGAGAATAAAGGCTAAATTTTTAAAAACTTGAAAATTATGAATATTAGCCAAATAAATAATTACAAAATGCCTATATCATTTGAAAAAGGTATCAGTTCAAATATGCAAGCTGCTCCTCCATCTGACCACCACTTATCTGATACAAATAAATGGTAATGACCTGGTTAATGTATCCAGGTTAATACCTTAGTTAAATATACATTATCACTAACTGAAGTTCATATTTTACTCATATTTCCTTAATATTTGCCTAATATCCCTGTTTTGTTCCAGGATTCCATTCCTATATATAAATATAGAATACCACCTTATATTTATTCATGCCTCCTTAGTTTCTCCAATACTGGGTCATTTCTCAGAATTTTTTAGGGCACTGACAGCTTTGAGGAATTATGGGATTTTATAGACTGTCCCTCTGTTTGGATTTGTCTGATGATTTCCTACTAATTTGATTGAACAGGGTTATGAATGCCAGAAAGGAAGGCACAGGTAAAGCACCACTTACACTGCATCATATCAAGAGTATACACTATCAACATGACTTCTCACTGTTGGCGTTGACCTTGACTTTGTGGTGAGGTGGTTTATGTCATGTATCTCTACTACTAGGTGCACTTCCTGTTCCCTTCTACACTCTTGAGAAGGAAGTCACTATGCACAACCCTTGCTTAAAGTGTGAGGAGTTAGTTATGTCTACAGCTCAAGGACAGATTTAGTTAGCTACATTAATTACTTGAAATTCTTATATATGGGATATTTGTCAATTTTTATTTACTTATGTAATCATTTATTTATATCAGTATGAATGCAAGGATATTTATTGTGTACTTTGGGATACAGTCCTACTTTATTTTGTTGCTCAAATGATTTAGCTTTGGCCACTGCGAGGGCTTTTCATTGACCCATGTGAGCCTTTGACATGCCTCCATCAATATGGTTTTTTTGGTTGCTTGGATTTCTTTTTTGTGCATTCTTTAATTTCTGACACTAAAAGTTGCTCAGTTTCATCCTACATGTTCCTTTTCCAACCCCAGAATCAGTTATTTCTCCAAGGAGTCCTGATTTCTTTTATTGGGGAATGACATTTAAAGTTAAGTTCTGGGCATTGAATGTGTATATCACTACTAGGGAGTCATTGCTTCTAGGTCCACTTGGCTGAGGAAGGAAATGTGTGTATACTAAACTATGTATATGCACATATCTACAAATACATATATATAGGTATCTATAGCAATGGCTGAAATAGTCCATATGGGTCTATAGTTTAGGTCCCACAGGTAACTGCATGTATCCTAGAAAAAGCAAAACGTGAAATCATTTTAATATCTACAACTCTGTCTAATTATCACCTGGATCTTTCTAGACTTTTAACATTGCTTGTCTGCAGTTTCCTACTTCAACAGACAGAAATCATGCACCAGTCACTTATTTAATTCCTATATATATGTATAGTTGTATCTAAATTTTTAAACCATACATCAAATATATTTTTCAACAGCTATAACACAGCTTAAAGTTAATAGCTAAAACTTAAAGTGACCCATTAATATATTAATTAGTATACTATTTCTGCTATGCGCATCAACTTAAATCATTTAAGTTGATTCAGTTCTCAGTGATCATCAATTTGTATTAATGTTCCTCAATTTCACTTGGCAGCCAGAACCTAAAAAATCAGTCAATGTTTTTATGTAAGAATGATTGTAATCATTAGACAGGATCTCATTAAAACTAACAAACTGGCATTTTCCACAATAAATGTAATAGATAGCATCCCGAAGCATCAAGTCACTAATTATGCTTTCTAGTTTAAAATATTAGCTGCAGACAATTGGAATAGGACAAAGAGAAATAAGTGTTTCTGTGTGTCTCAACTATCTTTCCTGCTACCATAAAGAAAGCATTTCAAATTTTTAAAAAGAAAGCTTTGGGGAAAAATTCATCTTTTGCATTACTGAAAACTCAATGCCACTGTGTAAAGTTAATCACTTAAAAAAGAGCAATATTCCTTTAGTGAACACATACTATTGGCCAGATGCTGCTCAGATAATGTTGTATTTCTTACATATAATCCTCTAGCCAGGTCTACAAGGTAAACATACCATCCCCACATTATAGATGAGAGAAATGAAACTCAGAAAAATTAAATAAGTTATCCAAGGTTGAACAGTCAATAAAAAGCAAAACAAGCCTGTGATTTCAAAGCCTACACTCTTTCATTACGACAGCTGGAGCATTGCAGAGTATGCTGGGAACTCAATGTCCATGTGCCTATCCCCAACTTGTGTTAATCTAAGCAAAATTACAAATTTAGGATTAAAAAAAAAGTTCATTCTTTCTCTAATTTCTCTTAAAAATAACATTGTTCACATTTCTCTAATTTCTCTAGGTAGGGTATAAACACAGGTTCCAAAGAGAAAGTAATTGTAACAAATGACTGGCAAAGTCAGTGACCATATTAATACTGATTTTGTTCATCTTCATCTCCAAACTGGGAAATGCATCTGGCAACACAACAAAATGGTTCCCACTAAAAGTAAAGCAGCGTAACTTCATTAAACCTTCTTAGTGTTGATTACAGAAAGCCTCCATGAGGGAACGTGAATAATTGAAAAATAATTTTGACAATTTTTAGAAGTACAAGTAATTCAGGCAAAGAAATTTTTAATTACTACTTCTTTGTAAGGCAAGTCAATTTCAATTTTAATTTTCTTGTTTTTTTTGTCCCTTGATAAAGAAATTGTGTGGCGGGGGAAGGAACAAAACAAAGTATTCAAGTATATGAATAAATAAAACTTGCTTCTCTTCATATATTTAGTTTATTTTTATTTTTTTTAAAGATTTATTTATTTGTTTATACAAGCACTGGGTACAGTCAGAAGCGCGGGAGGGTGAGAGAATTCACCAGAGCCAGAGCGGGAAGCAGAGCAGCAGAAGGACCGAAGTACACTGCTGAGGGGAGCAGCGGGCGGCAGGAGAGGTCTGCGCGCCATGTGGGACCCTCCTCCAGTGGCCGGGGAGCGGCCAGGGAGCGGCTGGGGATCGAACCGGCGCTGCAGAGACTGCGGGCACCTTCGCAACCCAGTGCGCAACTGCTGCGCCACCGGGGAGGCCCCATATATTTAGTTTAAATGACCTCATTGTGCTGAAAATTTTAGGAAAAGGAAAGACAAAAACCTGGCAGCTATAAAACATGAGTTCTTCTCCAAATTAATTAAGATGGCGTTTGGGTTTTGTTTCCTCAAACAGAAAATTTTGTCATAACTTTATACTATAACTATCTTTTTCTTGGTATGATTGGTATGAGAAAGGAAAATTAATAAGATACAATCTTGTACAAAAAAAAAAAAAAGATAGTATCTTGTCTGCCTGCTACAGGAAAAGTACCAGGCTCTGATTAAAAGCTCATAACTTAATCATATCTATAATTAGGAAGAAAGTCTCTGACAAATAAACTTTTGGATTTTTGATTATGCCAATTATGACTTAAATCTTCCATTTAAAATGTCTAATCCAGGGTGAACTAAACTTATTCTTTGTATCCGCATAAATAAGCCAGACTTTAAATGGGGTAATTATAAAGGTCACATGAAAAGAATCCTGTAATAGAAGACAAGAATGGGCCTTATGAACTCAAATCTGGACTTCCATGATATTTAAAGAGTTGGTCTCTTCTGTGATTGTGCTGGACTCTTGGAGGGGCACAAATGTAGGCAAAATTTGAATGCTTAATGCTTAATGGCGGAGGCTGACAAGATAAAAGAAAAATTGTAACAAGCATAGGTAGACATTATATAAAATGGGGAAATTAAGCAAATTTTTTCAGATCGAAAGATGACTAATCACATATATCAACATCTACAGCCTCAAGCAACAGCAACTTCATTTTTTTTTTAATTTTATAAAATAAACAGTTCATTGTCAGTGAGTAACTGTTGACATAGTTTCCTTAGTATTCTTAACTTGCTATTTAAACAAAATTTTCATGGTGCCTCTCCAAATTTTCCTCACCCAACAGCAAACCCTGACTATCTGGCCTATGTTTACGCATGTAGCTTGCCATTAAAATGATCAAAAGGCAGCCACAGAGTAGCTCCACATTCAGTAGCTCCACATTCAGAGTAGCTCCACAGTATTCAGTCTGAAATAGGCTCATAAGCAACTCTTCTAGATTTCTATCATCTTTTAAAATATAAACACAAAATGTCATAAGAAATTACTCCACCAACAGATTTACCTTTCTCTTCTAGCAGGTGATTAGAATAAATAAAATTCAAGGCTCTGTCAAAACTGTGGCCTCAGTAGACTATATAAATTTGCTACTGTGAGTGGAACTTTTCCAGTGAGACATGTATTAAGAAATAACTATTTAGGAGTCTAGACAAAAAAAAAACTTGAAGACCTTGGCTGTGAATTCTAACCAAACTTTTATATTTTTTGTGACACCTGAAAAATCTTTCTGTCCCTGAGTATTCTCATTTCAAAAAGTGCCTTATCCAGCAAATTCCACTTAAAAGACTTCAGCATAGGAGATAACTTCAGAGAAAAATGAATTTGGGGATTGGGCCCCCATGCATACAATATTAAAACTGGAAATACTTCACATGTCCATGAAATGCTGCTTCATTTAAAATTACATATATGTGTATACACACACAAACAATCACAGAGTCCTTGATAAAATGCTAACTGTAAAACAAAAGTGAGCCAGAAAGTGTGAAGGAAGAGAGAAAGCTCCAAAAACATGCTGATCAAAGTAGTAATAATAGCTAAAACAAGCCTGTGATATTTAGGCTGATTTTTACACTTTGGTTTTATTTATGTGTGTTATTTCAATGTTTATATCTATACAGAAATAACTAGCATTAAGAGAAATCAGGGGGAAAAAAATCAAATCATCAAAGAAAGTAATACCTTGGAATAAATTTAACCAAAGTGAAAAATGAGTATATACCAAAAACTAGATATAGAAATTCCATATGATCCAGTTGGCCAATGTCTTGGAATTTACCTGAAAAAATACAAAAACACTAGCTTGGGGTCTCCCTGGTGGCACAAGGGCCTAAGTCTCTGGACAATGAGGCTATTGGCAGCCACTGCAGCACAATTCTGATCCCCCAGGCCAAGGAGTTAATCCACATGGTGCAGCAGCTCCCCTTAGCAGTGTATTTCAGTGAATACACCTGTTCTGTTCCCCACTCTATCTCTGGTGAATCCTCTCAGCCCCTCCTCCCCATGTCTCTGGCCAATACCCCAGTTCTTGGATGCATAAATAAAATAAAAACACAAAACACTAGCTTGGAGATATATATGCACTCCCATGTTTGTGGCAGCAACATTTATAATTGTCAAGAACAGGAAACAACCTGAGTACCCATTGATGGGTGAATACATAGAAAAGATGTGATATACATACACAACAGAATATTATTTGGCCATTTAAAAAAAATTAAATTCTGGGGCCTCCCTGGTGGGGCAAGGGGGTAAGCACCGCCCTATGAAGCAATCCCCAGCTTCTGCAGCACAAGTTCAATCCCCGGCTGGCCAGGGAGCAACCCACATGGTGCAGCAGCTCTCTCCTGTTTCGCCCACTGCTCCCCTCAGCGGTGTATTTCATTCAGTCTGCCTGTTCTGTTCCCCACTCTGTCTCTGGTGAATCCTGTCACACACACACACACACCCCACCCCACCCCAACTCTGGCCTGTGCCCCAGCTCTTGTATATATACATAAATCTTTAAAAACTAATTAATTAATTAAATTCTGCTATCTGCAACAACATAGATGGACCCTAAGGGAATTATTGTCAGTAAAATAAGACAGAGGGAAACATGCACTATTTGATTTCATATTTGGTAGATAAACAAATGAATTAACTAAAACAAAAATAACTTTTTGTACCATAAGACCAAATTAGTAGTTACCAGAACAGAAGGAGGGAGGGGTGGGTAAAATGAGGGGAGAGGGTCAATACGGTAAAGGATAGATTTTGACTTTAGTGGTCCAAATCAACACTCGATTGCTAACTACACTGGAACTTGTAATATGTACACACGGTGATTTTCAATGATGAACTGAAACTTACATCATAATGTAATGTTACTTCATGAAAAAGGAAAATAGATTTTTCTATTTCCTCTTTCCTCTTTTCAAACCTCCAACTTCACCTCTGCCCCCCACCCCAGCCCCTGTATTTTCAGAGTATGCTTCTGCCAAATATTTCAGAGAGAAAATGAAAACTATCAGAGAGTTTCTCATTTACTAGGACTGCCCATTACAAAGTACCACAAATTGGCTGACTGAACAGAAATTTATTGTTTCATTGTTCCGGGGATCAGAAGTTTGAGATCTGGAGGTACTGAAATAGTTTGCTCCCTTTAAGGACTGTCTGAAAGCATCTGCTATGCTCTCTTTTAGAGGTTTGCTGACAATCTTTAGTGTTCTTTGGCTTGGAGATGCATCACCCCACACTCTACCTTCATCTTCAAGTGGCATCATTCTTGTGTTTGTCTCTATCCAAAAATCTTTTTTTTTTATTTTTTTATTTTAATAATAAATTTTTTTTTATATTCCCCCATACAATTGCAAACCCCCCATTCTGACCCCAATCCCTCCCCTTCCCGGTCCCCACCCCCCAAAAAGTGTCTCTGGTTCATAGTTTTTTGTTGATTTTGATTTTCATTTTCTTATAGTTATTCATTTTCCTGGTCCCTTATTTAAGTTTTCTAGATTCCTGCTATGAGTGAGACCATCCGGTATTTTTCTTTTTCTTTTTGGCTTATTTCGCTGAGCATGATCCCTTCCAGCGCCATCCATGTTGCTGCAAATTGCATGTGTTTATCTTTTTTGAATGCTGAGTAATATTCCATGGTATATATGTACCACATCTTCTTGATCCAGTCATCTATTTTTGGGCATTTGGGCTGTTTCCAGAGCTTAGCTATTGTAAACAGTGCTGCTATAAACATAGGGGTGCAGGTGTTCTTTGGAATGGATGTTTCTGTGTCCTTTGGGTAAATACCTAGGAGTGGAATTGCTGGATCATATGGAAGCTCTATGTTTAGTAGGTCCAGAAATCTCCACACAGCTCTCCATAGTGGTTGGACCAGTTTGCACTCCCACCAGCAGTGCAGAAGAGTTCCTTTTCTCCACAACCTCGCCAACATTTGCTGTTGCTAGTTTTTTTAATATGTGCCATTCTCACTGGTGTTAGATGGTATCTCATGGTAGTTTTGATTTGCATTTCCCTGATTACAAGTGATGTTGAACATTTTTTCATATGTCTGTTGGCCATTTGCATTTCCTCTTCAGAGAAGTTTCTTTTTAGCTCTTCTGCCCATTTTTTGACTGGATTACAAAAATCTTTTTTTTTTTTTAAAGGAGGAGTCACAGTCCTCAGTGGCTTTGTTTTTTTTTTAGATTTATTTTATTTATTTATTTATTTATACATGCACTGTGCACAGTCAGAAGCGCGGGAGGGTGAGAGAATTCACCAGAGCCAGAGCGGGGAGCAGAGCAGGCAGAGGGACCGAAGTACACTGCTGAGGGGAGCAGTGGGCGGCAGGAGAGGTCTGCGTGCCATGTGGGACCCTCCTCCGGTGGCCGGGGAGCAGCCGGGGATCGAACGGGCACTGTGGAGGCTGCGGGCAGCTTTGCAACCCAGCGCTCAGCTGCTGCGCCACCGGGGAGGCCCCAAAAATCTTCTTTTTTAAAAGGACACAACCCTATGTGATTAGGACCATATGTGATTTAATCATCTTCAAAGACTCTGTTCAAAAGTCTCATTCACAGGTGGTGGAGGTTAAGACCTCAACATTTGATGGGTGAAGGGGGTTAGAATTAAAGCTATAACAGACAGCCTCTCCTTTAACATAGTTACTATCTTCACTAGAAATCCTGACCCATAGCAATTCTGAAATCCTACCAGTAAGATTTTCTCATAAGGGAGCATTCCTTTGGGATAAAATATGTTCCTTACTAGGTCTTGGTTTTGCCAATAATCTACTGTTCTCTATGGCTCTTATCCCTATACACTGTTATGTCCTTCTAGTTCATTATTTTTTCTTGACCACATCTGTAAAGGACATGAAAGTCTTGTCTGTATAATGTATGAGAGTCAAAGATTATATTAAGGCTAGAGTAGTCATAATCCCTTTTACAACAAACTAGAGGATTTTTTTTTTTTTGACAATATAAATTCTATCAAAACCTAGTGAGTTTTTGGAACTATTGATTCCAGGTAGTTAAACTTGCAAACAGACACATTCACATTTCTTTTTGAAACATATTTCTTTCTTATTATTGTGGAAGTATTGGAGGGAAAACAGAAAGATTTGGCAAAGATCTAGTCATGTCTCAAGTCAAAGATAGCATTTTAGAAAGGTGTCTCTCTAAACTTCAATGTAAAAACTTAACCATTTGTGGAAGACATAAAAGTTTATTCTGTATTACTGAGCCTTTAATAACAATGGTAGTATTTACTTGTGTTGTCTTTATCAAGGGGTTTTAACAAAGGGAAAGAGTTGTCTTTCAAAGAACTTTTCAATTTTAGATATAAGAAATTGTTGCATTTTTCCCAAAAGAAGGCAAAAAGGGGAAACAAGGAAACAGATCAGACATTTTTAAGTCATTTCCTTGTAGACCATGCACTGATATTCTTTAAATACTTTCTTATTTTCAGATTTATCACGTATTTATTCTTTCTGCAGGCAATATTAGACAAACCTTAGGCCAGTTACTAGCTTCCTTCCTGCTCTTTGCTGCAGTTTTTAAAAGACTATCTTTTTGCCACAATGCCTTGCAGGAGGCTAGGAACACAAGAGATTACTCACAGTGATTTAATGGTTTTTTTTAATTTTTCATTTGAAGTTATTTTGAAATTTGGACATTCTTTGTTTTCAAGTAATTTTTTACCTAATGGATTTTTTTTAAAAGATTTTATTGATTTATACAAGCAATGGGGTACAGGCCAGAGGTGAGGAAGGGTGAGAGGATTCACCAGAGACAGAGTGGGGAGCAGACTGAAAGCACTGCTGAGGGTATCAGCAGGCACAACAGGAGAGGTCTGCTGCGCCATTCCCTGGCCGGCCGGGAATCGAACTGGCATTGTAGAGGCTGCGGACAGCTTCACAGCGCTGCACTCAATCTGCTGCGCCACCAGGGAGGCCCTTTCAAGTAATTTTGACTGATTTTTGTGTAGTTTTATTTTATTTTTACTGGTCTATGTTATTTGGGGAAGAAGTTTACAAGACAGGAAGCGAAGTAGCTGGAAATGTTTTCAGTTATGCTTCCATTATATTTAAATGTATATGTACATAATTCATCAAACCTAACAATCCACCAAACATAAGAAGTACCATTATTCTGTACTACTGAGAAATATAAATTGTTGTCAATTAAACTACAACATGACACAGAGAACCAAGTCCAGTTTCAGGGATATCAAAATTTTGATGTGTGTGGGGAAGAGTATGACTTGAGAATCATGGGCAATTTCTCAGAAAAGATGATGCTTCTGTTGAGACCTACAGGAGTTATGGTTGTTAGTCCAACTGAGGATCAGGAAAAAAAACTCCAGAAAAGACATTACTTTTGTTATTTATCCTTATAATTTTAAAGGATGTCATACATGAATACATAGTTCATTATTATGTTCTCTGGAGAAATAATATGGTTAAATTGTCTAAAGTGGCTCATAAAATTGTGAATCAAGTTGATCCTGCTGACTTGACAAGTTATAGTGGAGAAAAGAATACTAGCTCTACTAAGGTGGGAATAATTCCCAAGGGTTTTTTCCAATATAAGGAAACAAAGCAATATTTTAAACTGATACAAAGAAAGTAAAGCATTGAAATTCTGAGTAGTGAAGTTGAAATAGATGAACTGCAAAGAAAAAAATCAAGACCAGAATTTCTGAGCTATGATAAAAATGATACTCAATACCTTTGCTTACATTTTCTATCTTAGCACACCACAGAATTTCACTACCCAATAGCTACTTACTCATGAGTCTCTTTTGACCAAATCTAACTTTATGCTAATGAGGGGTTGAGGTGAGTAGGGAGGTAACCTAGATAACCTTAGGATGGAACAGGTAATCAGAAGGACCAAATTTGTTTTTTTAGCGTGTTGGAATTTCTAATCAAGACTTCTGAGGAGAGGTTGGGATGGGAGGGATGTAGACTGAGGTCTCTAAAAACTTCCAGGCTGATGAACACATCCACGTGCCTGCAAGATGGTGCACCAACTCCCCAGGGACAGAGGCTTCACATTCAAGACCCTCCCGGGGCTCAATTTATGTACCTGGCTACGCACTTGTAAATATAATGTGTTTTTCCTGAGTTCCGCAAGTCATTTTAGCTAATTAGCAAATCTGAAGGGTATTGTGAGAATGTATGAATTTCTCATTGATCAGACAGAAGTGTGGTTAGGCTTGGCACCTCATTTGTTGCTGGCATCTAAAATGGGCCAGTCTTGTGGGATCTGACACTAACTCCTGGAAGATAAGGTTAGAATTGAATCAAATTATAGGACACTATGTTTGGAGAACTGGAAAATTAATGTGGCAATCCACCAGGTATTTGATGTCAGGAAGAACCTCAGAGTGCTATTTAAAAGAGTGCCATTTGTATCCTCTAGAGGGTGTTTTTAAAGTAGCAAGAAATACTCTTCTCTCCTCCCTTTCCCTTTCCTGTTAGCAAGGAGCAAATGTCATCCCATGACAGAGCCACCAGACAGGAACCTGAGTCCATCAAATACAAGGTGCTGTATAAACTCAGGGCTGCCTACGACCACACTATGTGAGATGGAAGACTATTTCTATCTTGCTTAAGCCAGTATTTGTATAGATTTGTGTCACACGCTATGCCCAATCTAAACCCAAATGATACTAAAAACTCTAGAACAAAAATTTTTGAGATTTTAATACGGGATTTTTTTTTTACTACCTCTAGAAAAAAGTACAAGATTGAACTCATATTGGAAAAAGAGAATACATAGAATTTGCCTGAAACACTGGAGTGTGCTTTGTTTTTATTTGCTTTGGTCAGGTTTCTGTATCTCAAAAGATAGAGTATAATAAGGAGATGGAAATAATGGTTCTATCAGTCCTAGGGTCTACATAGCCTAATGCTGTCTTCATCCTCAATTTCATGCAACAATATAACCAAGAACAAAACTTAACTAGCAGCATAAAAGATTCACTGAAAAGCTCAGACTCACACTTTCAATAGTGTGTCTCCTAAGTGCCTACTAGTCTTTTTTTTTTTTTTTAAGATTTTTTATTTATACAACAACTTGGATATAGGCCAGAATCTCCTGAGACAGAGCAGGGAATAGAACAGGCAGATTGACAAAACACACTGCTGAGGGGAGCAGCGGACAAGACAGGAGAGGTCTGCTGCATCATGTAGTATTCTCGCCGGCCTACCGGGATCAAACCTGCGCTGCAGAGCCTGCAAACAGCTTCACAGCACTGCACTCAACCACCTGCACCACCAGGGAGGCCCAGTGTCTGCTATTCTTAAAGAAATGCCCAATATCAGTAACAATGAGGAGCTTAAATAAATTTAGCAATAATTATAGTTAAATGCATACAGTGATACCATGTATACTAAATTCACTATACTAAATGCTTTTCTTCCAATTTCTCATTTAATATTCAAAACAGCCTGATCAGGTGGGCAGCATTATTTCTCCATATAGAGAGAAAATTAGGGCCTCCCCGGTGGCACAGTGGGTTGAGTGCCATGCTGTGAAGCTTTCTGCAGCCTCAGCAGTGCGGGTTCGATTCCGGCTGGCAGGCGAGAATCCCATAGTGCGGCAGACTTCCCCTGTCTCGGCTGCTGCTCCCCTCAGCAGCGTACTTCTGTTGTCTGCCTGTTCTGCTCCCTGCTCTGTCTCTGGTGAATCCTCTCACCCTCCCATGCCTCTGGCCTGTACCCCAGCTCTTGTATAAAAATAAATCTTTAAAAAAAAAAGAGAAAATTAAAAATAAAAAAGTAGACAAATTTAGTCATTTGCTTATTGGATAGCTAAAAATTTTAAAACCTGGCTTTGAACTCTAGGTATATGACCCCAAGATCGCACTGATCTTTATACCACAGACTCTCTGTAGACCTAGAGATTATATTTTGGGTTGTTATTTTTTTTAAGAACCACCCTTAATTTCTAGATAAATCTGTTCTCATGAATCAATGGTGATGCAAAGGCTCTAACAAGAAGTCCACAGGCAATTTATTTCAGAGACAAATACAACAAAACTGTTGTTCACATTCATTTCATAAAATTCACAACATTGACTAAAAATGGCCGTAATATGTTTGACATTTCTGCCACTGAGAGATGGTGTAATTTACCCAACTCTTGAAGCCACCATGGTTTTAGTGACTTACTTTGTCAATAGAGTGCAAGGGTGGCTTTTGGAACCTCAAAGTATGTTACAAAAATCTTAAAGCATCTACCTGGGTCCCCTTGGAACTGTCATTCTTGGATCCCTACACCACTCTGTTAGAAAACCACCTCACCTACCTTGTTTTATATGTCACACAGAAAGGGGGCACAGGGTCAGCTGGTTCCAACCTTCCAGCCATTCCCACTAAAGTACCATGCATGTTAGTTTAGCATCTTGGCCCCTCCAGCCTAGTCCGGTATCACCACTGAATATCACTGTGTGATCCCAGTCAATGCCACGGGATTCAACCAGTCAGATCTGACCAAAGTGCATCCCACAGAACTGTAAGCTGTAGTTTGGTGGTGTTTTAAGGCTTTGAGTTTTGCAGTAGTATGTTACAGGCACTAGATAACCAGAGCAATAAGGTTAATAATGATTTTCACAGAATCCCTGTGAGATTCTTAGTAACTGTTAAGTCTGTAAAGGTCACAGAAGTGCTTCAAAGACAATATTGGTCTGTTTATTTTGGCTGATATTTATTGACAGCATGTAGTCAGTCTGAGCCAATGTGCTCACATGACAATGAAATTGTTTACAGTTGTAATTTATACTTTTGTTGGTATTAGAGTCTAGCACCATGCTACCAATATTCCCAAATGAAACAATAGCTCTAAAACTGTGCATGGGTGAGTAAATGTAAGTGTGAGAACAATACTGCAAAAATACAACTCATAAGAATGTCATAAACATAGCTGAACCTGACTCCAGGAAGACAACAAAGTGAATCTGTACATGCTCAGTCAAGTGAGTCTGTGAATATGAGGATTTAGCATAAACAGTCAGAACAGTGGAGTGGGAATACAAAGTACTATTATAATTATCTGAATATTGGGTTTTCCTGGACTGGTGAATCATTCCCTCATGCTTTGTCTATAATGAAGAGGATGTGCAGCCATTTCAGCCATTTTTAAACAAAACACGACCACACTTCTGGCAAGCCAATGAAATTTGTCCAGAACAAGGACTGAATGATTGTATTAGTTCTGGTGCTTAGTTTAAAGTAACTAAAACTGACTTTACAATAAGCAAAAGGAATTTATTTGAAGAACAATTAAAAGCTTAATATACAATCAGCACAAGGCTGAGAATCAGACTTGAAAAAAATCTCTGAAGGGTCTGCCCTAGATGTTAAGCCTGGAAGAACATTCCCCTTCTTGCCGGAATCAAAGATCTATGGAGCAAATTACCAAAATTATTGAAAAGCTAGGTTGGAGAAGGTAGCTTTAGATGATGGAGTAGTCTCCCTAAACAGACTTACTAGTCCTCTTATTCCATAGATGGGCAGCCACAGGCCTCCCTGCACAGAGGTGAGGCCATTCCTGTGAGGCAATAGCAGAGCAGCGAACAGCCCTTCTCCAGTCATGCAAAAGGATGGTCCAAGTTGAGCATACCAACGTCCTCCTTTCAGCCTCACAGATTATACAGTTGTCTACTTCCCAACAAGATTGGGAGTGTGGGCAGCGTAATGAGAAAGATCACATGGACCCATGAGATGTGGGACTCAAAATGCTCTGTTACAAAGGTTACACTACAGAAGTCTGGGCTATTGCTGGTGCTGGTACTGCCATGGCCACAGCCACAGCCACATATCTTACCATTCCAACTAACACAATGCTTAACTTCCCCTATTTACTTGTTCACCACAAGCAATTCCAGACTCCCAGGCCCAGAAATCCCATAAGGCTGACTCTTGCAGAATAGCCATACATCAACCACTCCTCACCATTGAAGAGTACTCAAAATGTGGTCCCAAGACCAGTAGTACCTGGAAATCTATTAGAAATTTAAATGTTTAGAACTTAATAGACTCACTGAACCAAAACTGAGAATTTTAATAAGTTTTGCATGTGATTTTGAAGCTAAAGCTCATAAGACAATAAATATGTGCTGTTTTAATCCATGAAATTTGTGGTACTATGTCACAATAGCCACAGGGAATAAATGTAACAAATACACAGTGTGAGAGCAAAACTTCTTTCACACAGGTATAGGATGGACATTCAAATTTATAGTTGGACAAAACCACTATGTTCAGTATATGAATCTGTTGTTGATATAGGTATAATTCATACACAAGGGAGATTTGCCAAGTAATGTTTTACCTTAATACGAAAAACCCACTAGCTAGAATGTAAGGAAAGACACACTGGGACCAGTACCAATTAGCATCAGGTGCATATATAGCAAGAAAGGATATTGCTAAGGGAATAAAAAACCTTCTCCTGAATGTCATTCCATACACTGCCTTTTCAAAGAACAGATTTTCATCAATCATTCCTAATTCAGTGTTAAAGGAAACAGCACACACAAAAATGATCAAATTGAGTATACAACATATATTTCAGTGGGTCTGGAAAGACATAAGTGTGAATATATGACCCCAGTGCTCAATACTGGATTACACTGACTGTTCAGTTGGAGAGGTACTTATTTTTTTCATCAAAGATAAAAATATTTCTTCATGGCATTGATAAATAGAGAATAAGTATTTTATATGGCTTAATTAAATAGCATATTTTAGCAATACATTCAGAATATTTAGTAGCCTGAGCTGAGCTCTAAAACATTATGATTTTTTTATATGTTGAGAATAAGATACCAGTCATTTTTTAAGATCATACTGTTAAGAATGGCTCAATGTAAGATACTTTAGTCTTTGCTAACATTCTATTTTCTTTACCCATTGGAGAAAGTGGATAATAACATATCATTGGATATATTTTTAAAGTAAAACCAAATATTTCAAAAGACTGAGATTTTTCCAAAGCTGAATATCATTTACCATTTATGCTAAGAAACATTAATCATGCTGCTTCCAACGGTGCTACACTCATTTGAGTATTTAACTGAAAGTTTACGTGACTGAAAGATCTCCCGATAATCTAGATTCATGTTTTATCCAGAAAATTGCAATATCTAATAGTAACAATTATCTATTGTCACAACAGGGTTATGACAATAACCCTCCTTCAATGATCTATAGTAGTTGGTATTTTTTGATATAGAAGCATAAAAGGAATTAGGGGAAAAAAAAACATCTGGATGTGAGGTTTGTCCCAAGAATATAAGGTTGGTTTAAAAAGGAAAAAGTCAATTAACCGATTAACAAAAAACATAAAAAATATCTCAATAGGTACAAAACTACTATTTGACTAAAATCCATCAACTGATTAAAAAAAAAAAATAAGTTCCCAGTGGGGAACTTCCTTAACCTGATAATAAATACCTACAAAAAGCCTAACACTTAATGACAGAACACTATCGGTTTACTTTTGAGATCAAGAAAGTGCCCCGGAGCCTTACTCTCCTCTGTATTTTCTCCACCATTGATTTCATCCAGTCATACACCATCTACATGCCCATAGTACCAAATATTCATCACAATCAGATTCTTCCCCTGACCTTCATGATATATCCAACTACCTAATTTAAGTACACTTGAGTGCAATTTTAACATGCTCAAATGTGTCTGCAATTACTCCCATCATTACTACCACCATCACCAATGACAAAAACCTGCTCCATCTGCACAATACAGTATCTTCACCTCCACTACCACTGCCTGGGTCCAAACTAATACCCTCTCTCATCAATATGGTAATAGCCTTATAATTGGTCTGCTTGCTTCCCAATTACCTCCCTAAAGTAATGCAGCAAGGTGAAACTAATGAAAAGTTGGTGAAGCCATGTCCTGAGGCTGTCCATTTCATCAAAGGATATTTTATTCCACTCCACCCTACACAATAAATTACCCTATTACACCTCCAATCACTCCTACCACTCTCTCCACTTACCCACTCCACTCAAACCACATTGGCCTCCTAACTGATAATTACATATGTCATCATGATTTCATCTTGAGACTTTTCAATGCTAATTTTCCATTTGGATCATGCTTTCCCTAATATTCAAATATGTCACTTCTCAAATGTTGGCTTTAAGGTAGGCTTATCCTGGTCTCTACATAGTTTTCAACCCACCATCAGCACTCCAGGTCTTAACTATTCTGTTCTATCTTCATTCAAGCATCTAAGACATTCCAGTTTTATAAGATTTATTTATATATTACATTTATTTTATTCCTCTCCCCACTAGAAAGTTTCATAAAGGGAAGGTTTTTATCTTTGTTCATAGATGTATTTGCAGTTCTTATAACTGTACCAAACACAGAACAGCTATAGAATAAACATTTGTAAAATGAGCAAAGCAAAGATGCTTTCTATCACCTACAAAAATTTTTCACCTAAACTTTTGAATCAAGGGTTTTAAATCTCTGATAAGCCTTGCTATTCATTTGGTTACAATACTAACAGCTGAAGTGCATCCTAAAAGTTGGGTGAATAGAATGCTCAGATAATAAATGCCTATTTAAGGCCTTTAAAAATTGTGTTCAAAACTAAATCTATAAAAGATAGATGAAAATTACACTTTGAAAAATGACAAACTATAAAGAATTTTAAAAAAAAACCTCAAACAGTATTGCTCTCTATATACCTTTTTATCTCTATTACTTATTAGTGGTAGAAAAACCTAGACATTAAGTTTATGAAAAACCTAGACTTCAAAACTTAGTAGCCTATAGAATTCCTATTGGTAGGAAATTAAGTCCTTGTTTCTCCTTAAAAGAGAATCACACCTTCCTGTTCTATGAGGAAACATTTGCATCTCTACAATAAAAATCAAATTCCAAGATACTTGGACAAAAGTTTAAAATTGAAAATTACAAAGTTCTCAAAAGAAATACATTTTTTGACTATGTTTCCATGTGGCATCATTTTACTTTTGTCTCCTCCTTTTCAACTTACTTTACTTTCTATTTGAAAGTATTTCTTTCTCATACTTACTTTGGGGATGTGATAAGTTCACAAAGGACTAAATATAAGGAAGAAAAGCTTATGAGAAGACAAGTGAACAGGATACTTTGTTCATTTTTTATCTATAAAAAAAATTGTGTAGTTTTTTTTTTTTTTTTTTTTTTAATACAAGCACTGGGTACAGTCAGAAGCACAGAAGGGTGAGAGAATTCACCAGAGCCAGAGCAGAAAGTAGAACAGGCAGAGTGACGAAATACACTGCTGAGGGGAGCAGCGGGCAGCAGGAGAGGTCTGTCACACCATGTGGGTCCCTTGCCGGGGATCGAACCTGCATTCCAGAGGCTGCAGGCAGATTTGCAACCCAGCGCTCAACCGCTGCGCCACCGGGGAGGCCCTGTAGGTTTTTAACTGAATAGATCAGGCAGTTTTGGAAAAAAAAAGGTAAACATTTGCATAACCCAAACCTCTGTCAGTTCATAGAACTCATCAAAAAGCTCCGTGGTATAATTTATTCAATCCCTGTCTTGGTTCTAATTTCTTTAACAAGCGATTGGCTATGTCTGCCCAAAACTTCATATAAAAGCAATCATCAAAATGTACTCTTGCATTTGCATTCTTTCACTCAGTATGTTTTTGAAATACATCCACATTGTTGTATGTACCAGGAGTACATTTGCTTTTATTAGTAGAATGCACTGTATGAATATTCCCCAATTACTTTATTCTCCTGTTGTCAAATTTTGTTTCCAGTTTTTGGCGATTTTGAATAAAACCACTAGATGCATTCTTTTTTTTTTAACAGCTTTATGGAAATATAACTCACACAGCATTTGATACACCCACTTAACAAGGAATTTGTGCAATTCAATGGTTTTCAAAATATTCAGAGTTATGTGATCACTACACAATCAACTTCATTCCGAAAGGAAACCTTTATCTATTAACAGCCACTTCCCACTGCCCTCTAACTCTTCCATTCACCCCCACTACCTCAGCGCTTAGAAATCACTAATGTATTTTCTGCCTCTAAAGCTTTGCTTAACCTGGACATCTTATATGGATGTAATCATGTAAAATGTAATCTTCTGTGGGTGAGTTTTTTTATAATAATACTTTCAGCAACACAAATTCAATGCAACTCCAAAGGCATTCTTCACAGAACAGAAAACAAATTTAGAAAAATAAATGATGACAAATAGCAAAATAACTCCTGAGGGGGGAAAAATAACAAAAATGGAGCTATAGTATTCCCTGACTTCAAACTATACTACAAAAAGAGAGTAGTTAAAACAGCTTGGTAGGAATTGTAATACATACACACACACACACACAGATCAGATCAGATCAACAGAACGAAATTGAATGCCCAGAGACAAGACCACACACAAATGGATAACTAATTTACAACAAAGAAACCAAAAGCTTACAGTACAGCAAGGCAAGTCTCTTCAATAAATGATGGCCACATGCAAAATAATAAAATGAGTCCACTTCATACCACACACAAAAACTAACATAATGTGGATACAGGACCTGAAAACAAAAAAATACATAGAAGAAAACATGGTCAATATGCTTCTTGACATCAGCCTTACAACTGTGTTTGGGGATTGAACTCCAATAGCAAGGAAAACAAAAGCAAAAACTAAACTTATGGGACTATATCAAACTATAATAATAACTTTTTAATCATTCAATTTTTATAAATATTGCTTAGTGTTATTCACTGGCCACATCTGTCTTTGAATAACCACAACAACGTCCCCATATTTAACATAGATACTGAGTGTAAATCAAGGAACATGAATGAAAAGTCTCATTTGATGCTTTCTGAATCAGACCATATCAGGTATTCTGGACAACTCACATTATCATAAATTGCCAGATTACAGAAACATGAGCATTCACAGCCTACTGCCAAAGAACATTCCATACAAGACTATAACCCAGTGGACAGTTTGTTTTCATCATGAAGTAAATGTAATGCAACAAAACACTTGACAAATCTCTTCCTCAGCTTGCTTGGATGGGAATCTTATCCCTTCTTGGAAAGTGAACACTTGAAAGAGATACATTATGAACCTTAACTTTTGGCAAGTGAATGATATTTTTTCATACTATACTGACTCTTTAGGATTCAGATGGCATTTATGATTGAGCAACACCAGCCAACATGAAAAACAATATAGTGGTACAAACCAAACATGCTGTGTAGGATGGGTCAATGCTGAATTAATCTTGGTTAAGTTTTCATTGTACTCGATTGTATTTATATCTATTATCTTATTATATCATAGATCATCATCTTCCCCTGTTATTTTATAACATCTCTCCTAACATGTCCTAACCAAGTGATATTGTCCTGCCTGAAAATAACCCAGATTTCTAGCCATGGTGAACTGCTCCAGAACAAACACTGCATTTCAGATCTTATTACTGCCCAGAGTGTTATTAAAATCTCTATTCAACCTCATCAATATCCTATTACCAATTTGACTATCATCCAAAGTGGACTTCAACAAAGCAAGCATCTCACAAGCCTGGGACCCACCTCTCATTTTAAAAAATAAAATTCCATATATTTTAAATGGATTAGTATACGTTATTGTTACTTTACATCAAAACATTTTAGATCCTCACAAAATTGAGACAATATAATGATTTGAACTAAATGATGAACCGTTTAGGCAACTCTGCTCCTAACTGAAAGGAGGCAGAAATATAGCAACTTCTTCCTCAAACTGACCTGGACTTTTAGAGAAAAAAAAAAAGTCAGTACACTTTTAGAAAATTTGCCCATGGTCCAATCAATGGAGATCAAAGCATATATCTCCTCAGCGTTCTATCATATTGCCCATCTTGGTCCAAACTCATCTGGATTACTTAATTATTGCCAAAGAAGTCTCTTAATTATGTGTTCAAATTAGAACTTCTGCTTACAATGAGCTCCACTAACTGAGAATCTGATAATAGCAGTACAGTTATAAATATGGTGATAGAATAATTGGTCATGTTTTAAATGAAACAAAGAGAAAAGAGCTGACGTGGAAATTGCTCTGCTGCTTTGATTTTTGTTTTACATGTAAATTAGCCTTTACATAAACTATAACATTTAATGTAATATTATATTTATATACTACCAAATTCAAAAATGACAGAATCTGCAAAATCTCAACTTAGAAATCTGTCACTGTCCAAACATCAAAATCATAAAACTGGACACTGATAATTAGTAATATATCCCTAAAAATGTGTCCTTTATGTGACCAACATTTTTTGCATGAAAAGTTTATGCATACAATAACAGCTCTTTGGAATCCTCAAACCAAAAGCACACCTCCAGTTTAAAAAATATATAAATATTCAGGGCATTGTTCTAGAAAGGTTCAAACTTAGAATCTTTGAGCTGGGGAAAAATGAGCATATATGGGGATAAGATTGAAACCCCTATACATCAAGGCACGTAATCATAAAACATCAAGTCACCTGGAAGAAAGAACATTCTGAAAACTTTAGAGAGAAGTTAAAGGGTCAATAGGGAAGATTAAGAATCAAAATGGCACAAGAAATTTCAGCAGCAACACGAAAGCTATAAGACAATGGAAAAACTTCAAAATTGTGAAGTCAAAGAGCTAAGTCAAAGAGCTATCAAATATGAGCACAAAATAAAAACATGGATGTTGGATGACTATGGTGTTTTGGAAGCCTACAGAGAGCTCAGGAAGAATATATACAAGAAAAGTTAACTGATAGATATTCTGATGTACCTGACCATATTAAGTGTTTTAGGGCCTCCCCTGGTTGAGCCCCGCACTGTGGAGCTGTCCGCAGCCTCTGCAGCATGAGGTCAATCCCAGCCAGCGGGCGAGAATCCCACATGGCACAGCAGACCTCTCCTGTCTTGCCCGCTGCTCTCCTCAGCAGTGTATTTCAGTGAGTCTGCCTGTTCTGTTCCCCACTCTGTCTCTGGTGAGTCTTCTCACCCTCCCGTGCATCTGACCTATACCCCAGTTCTTGTATGCATGAATAAATAAATCTTTATAAATAAATAAAGTGTTTTATAATTCCTTCCAGAAATATATGTTGAAAATAATGATGACTTTTTAGAACTTTAATTAAATAATTGAAAAAAAAAAAAACATTTGAAATGGGAATATAAGCACATTAACCAATATAGGAATAGAAAATAAAGATAGAAACACCAGATGAAACACCTTAAATTATTATAAGTAATTAGTTTTGTGGAGTGAGAGTTCAGAGAAGTAGGATTCTACAATTGTTTTAAGCTATATATATTAGTAAGCTATAAAAAAGGACTATTAACATATATAATCTTCAAAGCTTATGTCCACTTCCTGAGAATTATCTTGCAAGGAAAACCCAAGGCAAACACAAAATATAACTATAATCATGTTCATTATAGCATTCCTTATTATAATAGGAAATAAAAAATAATCAAAATGCCCAGGCATAAAAGATTAGTTCAATTTGTTCTGGTATAGATTACTGAATTAAATGCCAGTACTAAAGCACTAAATATAAAATCGCAGATAAATTTTTGTATTGAACATTTTTCACAATGCATTAAGTAAAAATATAGGCAAAAAATGGTATACACACATTTATCTTTTATAAATAAAAAATGGCACATAGAAAAAATCTGGTAAAACTTAATGAGCACACAATGGCATTATCATTAAATATGGGTGGGAAAAAAATATGGGTGGAAAGAGTAAAAATATTTTCATCCAATTTTTTTTTTCTCTTTATTTTTATACTAGGAATGTTATGGTGGATTGGAAAAATGGTAATGATATTTTATAGTTCTTCCTGTTAAGAGGTGAAGTTTATTTTCTCCTCCTTGAATCCAAGGTAGCCTTCAGGCTTATTTTAACAATGCAATGTGATAAAGGTAATACTGTGACAGTTCTGAAAGTAGGCCTTATTGGGGGTCTGCAAATTGACAAGACAGATTAACTGAAGAAAATTTTAGGTGCACTTGCATGTGAAATCACCAATTGGAATGACTCATCAAACAGCTACTAGTAAAGATTATATACCATCTTAATGGGGAAGCAAACGGAGATAGAACTCCTTTAGAAAACTAAAAGAAGATATGGCAGTTTCTGAGAGAGATGGTTTTTATCATTTCCGGTCCTAGTGCTAAGGGTCAGTCTCATTACTGGCTGGAATCTCCCTGAAAAAGAGGAATTTACAGCATCTTCATTCTCAGAAAATTCTGCCTTTAATCAGATGAGAAAAACTCAAGAAAGCCTTCTATATCCCATTCAAATAGCTTCAGTGAAAATAAGTTTTGTGCCATTCTGATGGGTTTGGGTGCATTTAGCTCAAGAGGCTGACAGACTGTGCTCTCTCATTCCTACTCTCCCACTCTGGCAAGCTGATTACCAAATTAGCCCTGGGCGAGCTTGCTGGAGAATTACACCACATGGAGAGAAGCCAATCATTAAAGCAACCCAAGATGAGGCATCACAAGCTAGCTAGCACCAGCTACCCCAGCAACACAACTCAGACTAGTGGCCAGAACAGCTGAGCCCAGTCTAACTTCCTAATCATCATTTTTTTTTTTATTTTTAAAGATTTATTTATTTTTATACAAGAATTGGGGTATAGGCCAGAGATGCGGGGGGGGGGGGTGAGAGGATTCACCAGAGACAGAGCAGGGAACAGAACAAGCAGACGGACCAAAGTGCACTGCTGAGGGGAGCAGCGCGTGAGACAGGAGAGTTCTATCCCACCATGTGGGTTTCTCCCTGGTGGGCCAGGAATCAAACTTGTGCTGCAGTGGCTGCGGATTGCTTCATAGGTTGTGTCTTAACCCCTGCACCACCAGGGAGGCCCTAATCATCATTGTTTTAAGGTGCCAAGTTCTGTGGTGGTGTGCTATGCAGCAATACTTTTTTTTTAGTATACTTTTTGTATTTTTGGAAAATAAGGCAATAAATGATAGACTAAAAAATAACTAATGGTATTTAATCATAAAACTATAATGACATGAAAAAGTCCATCTCAAAATAATGGGTTTTTTTCCTATTTTTCTCTATATGAGAAGCATAAGATATAATATTAAATTTAAAGCTAATAAAAGGGAACTTTTCTTTATATGCAAGGCATAGTAATTAATGTGAAGGCTTTACTACACCCCTGGACATTACAGAGTCCAACAGCTTAACAAGAATTGCAGAAATACTTGAATAATCTTTTAGTACAAATTTGAATGATGTATTTGAAAGATCAAAAGTAGATCAAACTGTAAGGGTAAAAACCCTTAGATATTGAAAAAGGAGGCTACAAAGAAGAGGATATGATGACCACTTGCACTGAGTTTGCCCTCAGTTGCTGCTGACTCAAAGGGGTCGTTGTTGAGAAGAGTGCTGTCTCTCAACCTCAGGTTTCATGCAGAGATTACTAACTTGGTTTTTAATTTATGTCATTACCACTGCATACACCAGCCATTACTGTTGTGTAAGATTGGACAACTGGGTGTACTAACAGGGTTTTAAGCCTCTCCTAGAATCATCTGGCATTAAACACTGCCGGTTGGGATAGGAAACTAAATGAGAAAGGCAACTCATTTCTCGTCCCCTGTTGTCAATCTGATTACATTTCTACTCAATCAAGATCCTGGGAAGTAACTGATTGTTTAAAAACAGAGAAAAAGATGGGCCTCCCTGGTGGGCATAGCGGTTGAGCTATCAAGCTACAACTATTGAGGCTTCACCACAGTTCAGTCCCTGGCCAGGGAGCTGACCCACATGGCCCAGCAGACCTCTCCTTTCTTGCCCGAAGCTCCCTAGAACAGTGTATTTCAGTCAATCTGCCTGTTCTGCTCCTCACTCTGTCTCTGGTGAATTGTCTCACCTCCCCCACCTCTAGCTTATACTCCAGTTCTTCGATACAGAAATCTTAAAATAAAAAATAAAAAAGATAAAGTGAGTTTTTTCCCCCTTATTTCTAAAATAGTGATGTCAGGAAGCATATTACATATGCAAAGTATTCTGTGTTGTAAAGTAGATATTCTTGTTCCTTGGGAGACCCACTTGGAATTGTTTTATTTTGTCCTTTGAGTGTATCTGAGAGAGATCCAGTGCTTTATTTTACATATAAGTGTGGGATTAGTCCCAGTCATATCTCTTTCAACGAAGGGCAATTATTGAAAGCCTGCCTGGTCCCTGAACATCTTCTGGTGGTGATGATGAGATACTTTTAATAGCGTTCCTCTCACAACAGAGAAATAACTTCCCAGGAATTAAAATTATACTGTTTTTCATTTAAGATAGGCAATTTAAATATTCTTCCTATTATTTTGTTTTTGGTGTCATATCTTAGAAACCATTGTCTAACCCAAAGCCATAAAAACTTACTACTAAATTCTGGGCCTCCCTGGTGGCACAGGTGGTTGAGCACTGGGCTGCGAAGCTGCCCGCAGCCTCTGCAGCGCAGGTTCAATCTCAGCTGGCCGGCGAGAATCCCACATGACGAAGCAGACCTCTCCTGTCTCGCCCGATGCTCCCCTCAGCAGTGTATTTCGTCAGTCTGCCTGTTCTCTTCCCCGCTCTGTCTCTGGCAAATCCTCTCACCCTCCCATGCATCTGGCCTGCACCCTGGTTCTTGTATAAAAATAAATATTAAAAAAAAAAACTTACTACTAAATTTTCACCAAATAATTATGTAGGGGTAGCACTTATACTTAAGACTTTGATCCCTCTGGAGCTCATTTCTACATATGATATGAGAAAGGATGCAACTTCATCATGTTGAATGTGCATATCCAATTCTCTAGCATCATTTTTGAAAAGACTATTCTTTCACCACTGAAGTTTTTTGGCACCCTTGTTGAAAAATAATTCATTGTAAATGTAAAGGCTTACTTTTAAACATCAATTCCATTCCATTGATCTATGTCTATAATTACTGTAGCACTACATTGTCTAAATTACCTCATCCTGGTGTTAAGTTTTGAAATCAGGAAGCATAAAGACTTCCAGCATAGATTTTACTGATCAAGATTTTTTGGTTATCCTCAGCTTTTATATTTTATGATTGTTAGGATCAGCAAGGAATTATCTGCAAAATATTTTGAAAGAGATTACAGTGAATGTGTATATCAATTGTGGGAACAATGCTATCTTAATAGTATTAAGTCAACTAAGCCATAAGGGATATCGTTCCACTTATTTCAATTTTTTAAAATTTCTTTCAACAGTGTTTTGTAGATTTCAATGTACAAGTCTTGCATTGTTTTTGTTAAATTTCTTTGTTTTTCTGATGCTATTATGAATGGAATTAGTTAATATCTTCAGATTGTTCATTGATCAAATGTAAAAATAGGATTGTTTTGGGTATACTGATATTGTATTCTGCTATTTCATTGTACTTGTTAATCAGGTCAAATGTTTCATGGTCCCTAAGATTTTCTATATATAAGATAATATCTTTCACAAATAGAAATAGTTTTACTTATTCCTTTAAAATCTGGATGCCTTTAATTTTTTTTTTAAACATTTATTTATTCATTTATACAAGCACTGGGTACAGTCAGAAGTGAGGGAGGGTGAGAGAATTCACCAGAGCCACAGCAGGGAAGAGAACAGGCAGACTGACGAAATACACTGCTGAGGGGAGCAGCGGGCGGCAGGAGAGGTCTGCGTGCCATGTGGGACCCTCCTCCAGTGGCTGGGAGCAGCCGGGGATCGAACCGGCGCTGCAGAGGCTGCGGGCAGCTTCGCAACCCAGCGCTCAACCGCTGCACCACCGGGGAGGCCCTGGATGCCTTTAATTTTCATTGTGGCTAAATTGCCCTACATAAAACCTATGGTACAATATTGAATAGAGCAAGTATTACTGTTTTACTCCAGATGATAGAAGGAAGGCATGCAGGCTTTCACATGAAGTATGATTTTTTTTGTTTGTTTGTTTTGTTTTTTTAAATATATTTATTTATTTATTTATTTATTTATACAAGCACTGGGTACAGTCAGAAGCGCGGGAGGGTGAAAGAATTCACCAGAGCTAAAGCGGGGAGCAGAGCAGCCAGATGGACCAAAGTACACTGCTGAGGGGAGCAGCAGGCGGCAGAAGAGGTCTGTGTGCCATGTGGGACCCTTACCGGGCGGCCGGGGATCGAACCGGCGCTGCAGAGGCTGTGGGCAGCTTCGCAACCCAGCGCTCAACCGCTGAGCCACCGGGGAGGTCCTGAAGTATGATGTTAATTGTAGGTTTTTTGCAGATATTCTTGATCAAATTGAGGAAGGTACATTCTATATCTAGTTTCTGAGTTTTTTAACATGAAAAGGTGTTATATTTTATTTTTTCCATCTATTGAGATGACCATGAAGTTTTGTCCATATATAGTCATATATATGCACATGTATACATAAATATATATACACATATAAACATAGTATGTTAAACCAACTTTATAGTCTTGGGATAAAGCCCACTTTGCTATGTTATATAGCCCTTTTAAATTACCACTTGGACTCTTGTTTATCCCAACTGAAATCACAGTCTTAGGCAATGGTGATACTGCAAGCAGATTACTACTTTTTTCAGTAAATCCTGGAGATAGAGTGTTTCACCAAATTGAGTTCCAAGTCAAATCAAAGAGCCATGATACCGTAGAAACAGAACATTCAAGGAGCTGCAAATTTGAAAAAACATTACTAGCTGTATTCTGGGGGTATAAAATTTACCGGAGCTCCAAACAATGTCGGTCCTCATTGAATACAAGGCTACCACTAACTACCATGCCACTGAGCTGGGCAAGAAGAGGAGAAGGGAATAATCCCCAATTTAAAACATCAAAGACCCCACTGTTTTACCTAAATTCTATCATTTCTCTTGGATAAATAGCCTTCAATTTTTTCTGTGTCTTTGATTTTGAGAATTCTGAAATGGTTGGGTTTTGTTGCTTTAAAATATTTTCCTTGTTTTTGTGGGAGAGTAAATTCACAAATGCCAACATTCCAATTATCCAGAATTTGATCCCCGTTCATATACTATTAAAAGGATAGTGTATGTGCAGCTAAAATACATAATAGTTATTTTGATTAGTCAAAATGACTTTGCATAATATAGGAATCCAGAGTGGACCTGAATGGGGCCACTTTTCTTACTTATCCAACAAATATAATCTACTAAATATCAATGACTAACACCATATCCCCACCCCAACAAGGATAAAGTCTAGTTGGAAAAGAAGTACAAGCTATTTTTGAGTGTATACTATTAAGCACTAACACTAGTCATATACACAATCTTACACAGTAAGAAAAGGGAAGACAGGTAAGAATCTTTATGCAAAAGTCAATACCATAAGTTGAGTCATAAGGAATGAGTAGAACATTTCCCATGCAAGAGAATGTTCCCTGGTGGACAGAACATGTACTACAGAGAATGAAAGATCAGATTCAGTAAGAGATTGATGTTAAAAGCCTGATGGTACCTGTCTGTTTAGTGTAACCTGAACCAACACAATGAGGAATAAACATTTTTTAAAACTGAATAAATATATCTCTGCTTC